>NW_027094090.1:71056919-71656919 GCF_029207755.1 Chamaea fasciata | reverse complement strand
TCACTGTATTATGTATTTGACTACAAGACACTAATTTTATAGTACAATGTAGTCAAAGATTTCATTAACTGTCATAATTTTTCCCAGTTTAAAAGCATTCTGATCTCTCCTGTTATTAACAGAAAGAGAGGGTGTGGATGTTACTCAGGGTAGCTTATGCTCTCTGTGTCTGAGTTTGCACACAAGAATAATGCTGGACAAACACTGGCCCTTTCCTAAAACGTGTTCCTCCCTGCACATCTGCTCTGCTTCGTATCTTCTATGAAATACGAGCGTATATATTTTGATACTTTCTGGGCTCAGAAAAGACATTCCTCTTTTGCTGACTACACGTTCAGCTGTTCATTAATCTATCCAGGATTCCCTAATGCCTGGTAATCTGTATTAAGGAATTTCTGGGAAGGGAATTACAGTATATTTCTGTGAATCTGTGGTTGCAATGCTGGAGGTGCCAGCTCTGTAGCAGGCCATGGTTGTGATTAAAAAAAAAGAGTTTAAAGATTTCACACGTTTGATTGAAAAAAGAAGTTTATAGATGCAGGGATTTGTTGGTTTTTCCCCTTAAAAACTTGCAAATGCATTTAATAAGAAATCCAGGTAGGAGTAGATCTGCTTAATATATGAGTGTGGCCAGAGTCAGCCGTAGTGGCATTAGTGCCGGCTGATCAAAGGAAGGAGTTTGATATTTAGTAGGACAGGAGTGTAGACGTACTGACTCATAAAAATCCTGTAGAGTTTATTATTTTGAGTGTTGCTAAGCATTAAGTTTTAGAGAATGTATGTGTGACTAACATTTGATTTGGGGAAGATTTGCTAAGTCAACCAGAAAGAAGTAAAGCAAATTTATAATCTCACATGTCTTTAAACAAGGTTTCAAGTGATGACAAAAATAGGATGAATGTTATTGTAAAGAGAATTGGTAACTGTTTGTCTTTTTAGATACACAGTTTCCATAAAAGCTGGTGTACTGGTGGGATAGGAAAAGGATGCATCCTGTCAGCTTTAAGAGCTTGCATGTTGAAAAATAATTGGATCTGTCTGAAAAACAAATGCTGTGCTAGATTGAATGATGAAGCCTTCCTCAGGTTCCACAAATGGAGACAGATTTTCGAGTACTGAGCTGCTATGTGTCTGTACATTGTTCCTGAAATTGCTCTATTCTCCACCTGTGCTTGAGAAGGTGACTGTGTGGAATGGGAGAGAGACACCTCAGTGCTTGTCTCAGCATTCCCATGCTCTCCATGCCACGTGCCAGCTGCTCACACACCCAGTTCCAGCTGACTGGAACCTTGTGGGGACTCTACATAGCTTCTTCTCCTTATTTAGGCCTTTCCATCTTTATTTCCTCTTGTCATGGTTTGACACTGGCCAAATGCCAGGCACCCACCCTCACTCAGCCTCCCCTGCCACAGCTGGGCAGAGGAGAGGAAAATATAATGAAGGGTTCATGAGTTGAGATGAGGAGTGGGAGAAGACACTTCAAGGGCAGAACAGGCTCAGCTTAGAGATACAAAGTGAGTTTATTACAGTTTTCCTCCACTTGGTTCAGGGAGAGAAGTTGCTCCCCTGCTATGCCATGGAGTGCCTTCCCACAAGAGCCAGTTCTCCGTGAACTTCTGCAATGTGGTTCCACTCTCACGAGCAGCAGTCCTCCCAAACCTGCTGCAGTGTGAGTCCTTCCCATGGGCAAACAATCCTCCCAAACCTGCTGCAGGGTGGGTCACTGTCCCACGGGGTGCAGTCCTCCAAGGACAGGCTGCTCCAGCCTGGAAGCAGGGCCCCCTCTCTCCACAGGCTCTCCCACTGGATCACAGCCTCCTCCAGGCATCACCTGCTCCAGCCTGGGCACCTCCCCAGGGGCTGTGGGTGGATCTCTGCATCCCTGTGGATCCCCAGGGGCTGTGGGTGGATCTCTGCATTCCCCACAGATCCCCAGGGGCTGCAGGGGCTCAGCTGCTCCACTATGGTCTCACCATGGGCTGCAGAAGAATCTTGGCTCTGGGGCCTGGAGCACCTCCTGCCCCTCCTTTTGCACTGACCTTGGTGTCCCCATGTTGTTTCCATCATATGTTCTCACCTCCTCCTCTTCTCTGGCTGGAATTAACATTGCTCACTACTTTGTTTTGATTTTCTCCTTAAATCTGTTATCACAGAGGCATTGCCATCACCTCTAACTGGCCCAGCCTTGGCCAGCAGCGTGTCCATCCTCAGAGCCATCAGGGATTGGCTCTGCTGGACGTGGTGGAAGTTTCCAGCAGCGTCTCACAGAAGCCACCTCTGTGACCCTCCCCGCTTCCAAAAACCAGGCCATGCAAAACCAACACACCTCTGAGGGCTCTTCTGCTTGGCCAAACTTGCTCCAGGACCTGCCCTTGAAGAAGTGAAGTTATAAAATGAGCTTGCTTGAAGGAAGGAATCAATGAGTGCTCCTCCAGGAATGCTCCAGACTTGCAGTTTGTCTTCACACCTACCTCTCCAAGCAGCAATGCACGGTGGCTGACTTCCGAGTCAGCTGTGTTTTTTGTTTTTTTTTTTTTTCTTCTTGGAGTAACAGCTTCAGGTATCAAGGAATGCTGTGGGACTGAAAAGAGAAAGTACTTGCATTTCCCACACTTCTCTATCTAGTTTCCTTGCCAGTGGCTGTCGCGTGAGAGGTTGGTTCTGCTACACCCAGTCCTGCACAGTTGTGCTGGTGCTGGATGTATTCCAGCTTGTTGAAGGAAATATTATTCTTTTTATCCCTTCCCTGAGGGCAAAAGTCCTTCCGTGGTCCATTTAATTACTGCAGGTTATTATGATTGAAATTTCCACTACACCAGCGTGTGCCAGGGATTGCGGTGAGGTTTGTTCTGAAGCCTGACCCTACTCTTTCTGATTCTGCTGGCATGTTTGGTTAGCCAGGAAGCCATTTCCCCCCCTGTTTCCCCCCTTCCACTTTTACCAGCATAATTCTGTCAACAGAAGCCCAGGTGCAGCTAGGCTTATTCCAAGCATGAAAGTCCTCTTGGTGCTGTTGCTAATCCTCCTGCAGAGCCTTCTGCCAAAGTAAGCTGTGTCTTGGCCAGGCAGTGGCATTTACTGGTATGGCAAAAGTAAGCCATCAGATCCTGCCCAAGGCCCCAGAGAAGGCACCCAGCTCTTTCCCAGTGTGTGCTCCTGCCTGGGTTGAGTTTGTTGCTGGAGCTGTTACTTGGGCAGCCATTCCCAGCTGGGCAAGGGGACATGGGAGGGCTATGGAATCCCCACAGCTGATCCGGGAAAGATTGGGGTAGGCACATCACAGCTTCTAAAAGTCCAGCCTGCATTTCCCTCCCCCTGAAAAGGCTGGGAATAGGAGACCAGCCTGCTGAGGAGGCTGTACAGAAGAGGTTTGTCCCAGAGAGATGTGCCTGCTGCCGTGTTGGCAGGACGTGGCACCTCTGTGGGGCTTGCATTGTCGTGGGCTCGCTGTTATCGGTTCCTGAGCGAGCGAGTCACGTCTAGACGGTGCTGTAACAATACACCATAAATCACCCTGGGATCTTTCCAGCCTTGCACAGGAAACCTGGTGCTCTGTGCAAAGCAAATGTCCACACAAGTCATCACAACAAGGCGGTGTTCCCCACGGCTGCCATGGGCAGGCTTTTCAGGGCCCACAGAATCTCAGCAAGTTATTGCTTGGAAGGAAGTTGAATGTTTTTATGTTTGCATCAAGTAAATAGCTTCTCACTGAATGCTGGGAATTTACATTTTGCAAGCATGGATTTATAAGGGAGAGGGATGCATTGAGGGCCCCAGCACCTTCATTTTCTATTGCAGTACTGGCATCCCTCAATTTTTCAGTGCAATGTCCAAAAATTTCCAGACAGAGGTCAAGTCTATGGCAGGTGGCTGGTGCCTACACTGGAAATACCATTCCTTACTCCTACTCTAACATGCAGTGGGGGTCACAGGGCTCTTTTCCCCACTCCTTAGTCTAACATCCAAGCCCAAGCTGGTTATTATTGCCAAGAGTCCTGAAAAATGTTTTGGAAAGAGAATTCACTTTCCTAACACTTATATGTAGCTTACAGCCTTGTTAATATTAAATAAGAAACAATCTGAAGTTCTGCAAACTGTAATATATCTTTTTATTTTTAAAGCAGTTTCGTTTTGTAGTTTGTTTTCAGTTTAAAAACCTGTTTGATTTCAAGCCTCATTATTGCAGGCCCTACAAATATCTTGTGGGTTAGAAGAGAGGTTTTACCCATCTGGTTTTCTAGTTGACAAAAGAATCTGTGATTTGGATGACATTCTAAGTAATTTTATAATTAGCACAAAGCTCCAGTGCTTTCCTGTTGGAGTTGAAAATACGACTTCTGTAGTCCACCTTTGCTGGAAAAATGACAAAACTCCTCAGGCTTTTCTGCTCTGAATCATCCTTCTTTCACACATCCCTAAAAGGTTTTGAAATCTGATAAGGGTTCAGACCCTCTTTGTAGCAGCAACCAATTGCAAATAATAGAGCCATGTGTATCTGTGTGGACTTTTTTTTTTTTACTTTTCTCAGCTCTCTTTGATCTCATTGTGGCTTTTGGCAAGAGAAGCATCAGTGCTGTGTGCCCTGGGACCCCATGCCATACCCACAGATTTCTGGGAGAAAACATGGGGAGAGGGGAGGAAGGTCATTCCTGCCACGTCTCTTCCAGCACAGCTCTTTGTTACTGCTTTGTGATGATTTGTTACTGCTTTTGTTCTGGTCTGTTTGTAAAAATCTACAGCTTCGAGGTGGATAGGTTTCTTCCAAAGTGCATAAGGTTTGGATGAGGTATAGTACCCTGCTGTCCCTTTGATGGGAATCTTAGCTGGAACTTTCAGATTTCTTGTAATCCTGTTCTCGGGAAACTCTTCTGATCTTCAAACAAAAGTCTCCTCTCCCTACACGCAATTTCTTTTCTTTCCACTGTACCATTATTCAGTCCATTCAGCTGTTCCAACACTGCCATAGGATTCCCTTATTCCCCCTTCCTTTTTGGGATCCCTGTGTCACACATAATGTTCCTGTGGAAGTAACCTTACAGGGAAGATAATGTCTCATCTTCAGTCTCTTGTGTGGCAAGTGCTGATTAAGACATCAAGCTCTAGTTGCTTTTATATTTGTACATCTGCTTGCTAAAGGGCAATTCTCTGTGTGTATTCCATTTATTTTTTTCAGCTTTTCTGGAAATAAATTATAATTGACTTTCCAAGTAAAAAAATCTACATTTTTATAATTTTTTCCCTCTTCTCTATGCCAAGTGTATCTTGGCTCTACCCAGAGACCTGATTAAAAATATTAAAACACACTTACCAGTGTGCAGTGGCTACATTTATAGCATCTGACTTGAATGTTTTTTTCATAGTCTGGGTTGTAACAATCTGATTCTCAGACTGCGATTGACGTCAATTTAATAGGAAAATTCAAATAGAACCTCTATTAGATTTTCACTATTAAGTTAACAATAAAAACTTTCTACAGATGCCTTACGTAGACAAGGCTGCTAACAGAAATATTACATTAATAAAAATCAGACTTCCAGAAACAGAGAATAACTTTAAAAAACCCAACTAAACAAAAACCAGGCAGTTTTGTTTTCCATTTTCTAGTCCACAAAATATTTGCTTTTTAATTGCACTAGTGGTTTAGATGTTAAGTATTGGGAGAAGACAGTTCTTGGCCATTTGTGGTCACGTTGGAAATCTCTTGGCCTTTACAGAGCTGGAGAGCCCTTCCAAAAGTGTTTGTTGTACCAATTTCATTGCTCTCAGCTTCAGCTTTCCCCCTCAGGTTCTGTGGCACACCACCTTTACTAGCTCTTTTTAACCTGCCCAGTCCAGCCGCTCACAAGGTGCTGATACAACCAGAAAAACTCTGGAGCCACCAGCTTGGGTCAAGACAACATCTCTCAGGGTTTACAGCATCTGTGATGGTTTGCCCCACCTGTAGTTGTCAGTATTTCCTGCCCTGAGGACTGTGCGGTGCATGGCAGCAGATGATGGAGTGAGGAAATAAGGTGGTTGTTCATCCACAGGGGGATATTTTCTGGCATAGACCAGGTAGGTGCCTTGCCTGTACTTAAATCAGGAAATCCAGGCATGGACTTACTGTGGGGTAAGGAGTTCAGAGCATTTTGCCTCCCTTGCAGCAGCAGAAAGGGAGTGATCTCCAGGGATAACAACATCCCCAGAGCCTTGAGCAGAATTAACAAAGCCTTTGCATGCTTGCACAGCTCTGTGGAGAGGGAAGCGAGGGAAGCTTCTTGTAGGGGCTGGTCCTGGTCCTCAGCAGGGGCAGCGGGGATCCTTTCCTGAGCTTGGAGTACACAGCTACATCTGAGCTGTTGCGGTGGAGGTAGAACTGGTTGGCACCCCCAGGGGGGCTCCAGACCCACTTGAGTGCCCCAGATGTCCATGTTCCAAGCTGCTGAGGAGCACATCCAGTGCAGGCAGCTCGGCGTGCAGCTGCAGGCTGAGCTGTGAACTGCCAGCCCTTCTGATAATAAAGGGCATGGGGACCTGTGGCACAGCTGGGTGACTGGACACTCACAGACACAGCAGGAGACGGAGACTCCACAGGAAGATCCCTGACTTTCCTGTGCCTCAGCTGTGAGTAGATAAAAACCCAGGAGTTCCTTTGTTCAGGTTCCCTCTCGAAGACACCACCTTGAGCTGTGTGCCAGGAATTGCTTTAAGGATCCAGAGGTCTGAGACTGCTATAGGAAACCTGGGATAGAGCTGGTAAGGAAACCTGTTCTCCCTGAGTGAGGGGTTTTCATCCCAGCTCAGGTGGTGAGAGTGGCTCCTGGATGGTCGCTCAAGGAATTTTCCCTAACAACGGAGTAGCGCCATGCTGTTTCCATGGTGGGCTTTGAATCTTTTCCATCCTACAACCAAAACACAAGCCCAGCCTGGCCTGCCTGTGGAACTGAGGCTCTGTATGCACGAGTGTATTTCCTTTTCAGTTTCATCTTGTCTCTGCCAGCTGAAATAACAAGGCTTTTCAGACACAGCCGCATTGTGCTCCCACGATTCAAGGATTTATGTTACTGCAGCAGTGTTAAGTAGGTATGCTGCACAAATGGGCACAAAGCTTGGCATTGAGGGTTTTGTCATGAACTTTCAGTGTGTTCTAAGGTCAAATGATGGGTGCTTTCTATTTGCCTTCCCTCCACCCCCCTGTGATCTTGTGAGGTGTGCTTTGGATGAATGTAGACTTACTTAAACACAGTTATTTTACTTGTCTGCCACCGAGATGACAATGCTCCACTGACATGTTTGACAGCCTGAAGTGACTGACAATTATTTCACATGTGCAATGTTTATCTCCGTGGTGCATGGTGTGACAGCTCCGAAGTGACACCGACATTCAGCGTGTGAATCTCACTGCTCCTCCCATCAGCTGTCCTGCTAGCCTGCAACTTTTTAAAAACACTCCGTGGTTTTTACATCCCAACAGAGGCCCTCTGTTCCAAGTCACGCTAGGTAACTTGGTGTTTCCTTACCCTTTTCCATCCCCTGGCAGGGCAGTGTGCGAAAGTGCGTCAGGAAGTGGGGACCGGGGGGTTATAAACTAGCAAAAATTGAAACGACTGTTCTTAATTTTGGCCACATCAGTTTGCAGGGGATCTTGTGAAAGGTCATACATATTTCCTAGAGTAGTTGAAAGGACCCAGCAGCATCTGTTAATGTGGCTTGGGGTAAATACAGCACAGGGTTTTGAACAGTGCTGCTAGAGGAGCTGCGCACTGTCTTGTTTGTTTGTATTTTGTTTGCAGATTCCCATGAAGAGAATCCCAAGCCATGAAGAACAGTGTCCTAACCTAAAACACCTTGGGGCTTGAAATAGTTTTAAGGCTTTAAAAATGTATAATCATCTATGCTTAATTTTCTGATGATTTCTTTACGTCATCACATGGTCAAAACTCTAATCTGTGCTCTGTTTGTGTAGGGATGAGTTAGAAAAACCAGCTGTTTTCTCAGGCAGGCAATGCATGTGCTGCAAAGGCACTTCAAATATAAACCGGGTGCACAATTACTGGGGAGGCGCTGAATGCTTACTAGGGAAGTGATAAATAGTGTATTTGCTGTAAAAGGCACGAATATCAAAAGGCAGATAGTCAGTTTGATGGCAGGTGGGAAAAGCTGCTTTTTGTTGGTTATCTTATGCTTTGAAAAAAAAATCCCTAAAACTCAAAGCCTTTCCTCCTGTTTACTGCTTCCAGTGAAATGCAGACTGATCTGTTTCCAAGTTGGTTTTGCTTTCTGATTTCCATGGTTCAGCACAGTGCTTTGCATTACAAAGTCAAAGGCAGCTGTAACACGTTCAGTATCTCTGTTTCCTTTTACAAAGTTAATTCTTTGAATTTTTGGCAAATTGACTTTTCATTTGTCAGTGTCACCTTAATCTGCAAAACAGATAGTGAGCAGTTCAGTCTACTTTTTATCCTCTTTGTTTAAAGAAGTAGACAAAATAACTTGCAATTTGCTGAGATCTTTTCTGACTGTCCATATTGCCCAGAATGTGAACGTTGTTTTCTGGCTGTGAGGTCGTGTTACATTTCTGCAGTAAAAGCAATTTGTGAAGTCTGCAGACATCGCCATGGTGAGATTTTCCTTTATATTGATGTTTAGCTAAAGTGCACAATGCAAGGTCTCTTATTAGTGAGCCAGATGCCTATTTCAGATGGAAATGGCTGTGGATTTAACTTACCGTGCTTGGCATAACAGGCCTCTTCTAGGTCTGAATTATTCCAACTAGAAAAGAAATATTCTTAAGAAATCCTGCAGCTATTTGGACTGAAAATTCCCTTCCCTCCTGTTAGCAGCTGAGATTTATTTTTCTGTTTAACTAGCCGGATCTTTTGTTCATGAGAATTGGCATCCTGCAGTGGCATGGTGTGTGTCCAGCAGTGAATGTGAACCTACATTGTAATGTCAGGGCAGAGACAAGAGTGTGATTTATTATCAAACTGGGCAACTGGTGAGCTCTGTGAAGCTCAGGCAGCCCACAGAGGTTCAGGGATGGGTGACCTTGGGCTTCCCTCTCCTCCTGCAGAAGTGAAACTTGGGGTAGAGCCAGCCTGGGGAGGTTGTGTCATGGCTGGGGAGGTCTGGCATGGTCCAAAACATGTGTGGCCTCGTGGCTCTGTCTGGCCACAGGCTTACATGGGTGGCTCTCACTGGTGAAACCCAACTTAGATCGTAGGTGTTTTATCGGCATGTGATTTTAATCATGACATTTTTCTCCTGCAGTATGGGGAGTAACAGAGCTGCAACTTTTTAATATCATTTGCAGCAAGCATGGTGACAATGCTGTGTTTGTCTTCTTTTCCTAATCTAGTCAGCTGACTGCAGTGCTGCTTCAGTTGGGGGAAAAAATCCAGGTTGCGGCTGATGGAATTTGACAGTTCAGGGTCCCCAGCTGCCCAGCCCTGGTGCTACCTGAGCCCCCTCAAAGCTGTGGGTGAAGGCTGCTGCTGACAGCGTGGCTGGGCAGAGATGACCTGTGCAGAAATGGGTCCCCCTTTGCTCTCAGCAGCTGCTCCAGAGCCCCTGACAGTGCTGGGACTTGTTTTGTCTAAGCAGGGAACCAGAGAGATGCCAACTCTGTTGTCAAAAACAACTGGGTGTGAGGTGATGATACATGAAAGCTTTTGAAGAGCAAAATGCACAGCACTCAGACTATTTGAGGTAATCAGCAGCTCTGTTACCTTGGGTAATCACAGAAAAACAACACCTACCATCACAGAGGTTGTTCTGCTTTTCATTCCATGTTTTTCAGAACAGTAGCATGCCTGCAGTAATTCCTAGGTGGTCTCTGTATGTGTGTGGTGATGTCAGCAGCTTGGGGAATTAGCTTTGCTGAAGTTTACATCTGCTGACTCATCTGTTTAAAGAAGTTGATTCTTAATTTTCAGAGGGTAATAATTTTTTCTCCCCTCATACAACAGCTGAGGAGAAAGAGATGGTTATGAGGTTTAGCAGGGGCTACCACAGTACAGGGTTTCCTTGCAGTCTTTTAACTCACTGCATATTTTAATGGCTGCACTATACAGAAAGCCTCAGTTTCATCGTTCTTCTTGGACCTTGTCCAGCTTCTGCTGTGAAAGTACAATTCAGCAGAAGCCCTTTTAGAATATTTACTTATTTTTAGTATCTGAGACTTTGGCATGTGGTATCCTGGATCTTCAGGAGAAGAGTTGTAGCAGTGGTGCCTTGGCACTAATGAATGCTTCATATCTGTCTTTGGGGTTTTTTTCCACTGTCTTTTTTTCATTGGGTTAGAAGTTAAAAGCCCCCTCTGCTTTCCCGCTCTTAAAATCCAGTTTTGCTGCTCTTCTCTTCCTCCTCTCAACGCCCCTTTGGGAACAAGAAGGAATGGTGTCTCTGGCAAAGAAACAGGTAAGGTTTGGTTGGTAAGTGGAACTGATTTAATTAAATCTCCTTTTCAGCCTCATAATGGAGTCATTCAAGAAGGCAAAGGAGTAGGAATGTGGCTTCTGAGTCTTTTTTTCTCTTTCTCTTTCCTTTTTCCACCACTGCAGTCAGTGAAAGTAAAATGGCTTTCTAAACTGAATACTACTTTTTCTGATGATTTAAAAAATAAAAAATAGGCCATGTTAAAATTAAAATCTAATGTTTATTAGCTCATCTTTGAATTCCTGAAAATACTAGAGCAGCTTTGGTGAGTGTATAATACTTGCTCTAGATGCATGCCAGTATAAGACTGAGGATTCCAGATCTGTGTAACACCACCTGAAACCTCACAAGCACTGAGCAATACAAGCTTAATGCCACAGAAGTCTGTTTTCCATCCTAATTAGTTCATGGTCTTGTATTATTAGTTTTACTCTGCCAGCTCACTTTGGTTTTGTTATCTTGACAATTGATGTCAATACTAGCATTGCTCAGAAAAATTGGGCTTGGGATTTTGTTGAAATGTGGGGTGGTTTTTTGTTTGTTTTTGTTTTTGGTTTTTTTTTTGTGTGTTTTTTTTTTTTTGTTTGGTTTTTTGTTTTTGTTTGTTTTTGTTTTTGTTTTTGGAGCCAAAGTATTTTGCAAGACTCATCAGTTTGCTAGTTTTTTCCAGGGGAAAATGAAAGAGTGTTCTGAAGAAACTCAGAGAGGGTGTGTGCACGTGAGTGTGCAGATGCATGGTAGGCTGTTAAGGGACTGGCTTCAGGTGTGGAAGACTTGGTTCGGTTTCCTGGTCTGCATGGTATAGAGCATTGTAGGATGGAAAACTACTCTCTGACCTTTGAATTGGGTGGAGTGAAAATTCAATCAGTGCATTCTTACTGCTAGGAGATTGCTCTGACTAATGGAATTGCTTTCTTGAACTGGAAAGCAGGGATTTTTGATTTTCAGAATGAAGTTGTCACACGGGGATCAGCTGGAAATGTTGGACAAAAATCCTGGTCTTTCAACAGAAGGGATGCCTCGTGTGAATGAATCTGAAGGAGCTAACACTGGAGCAAGATAGTAGTTTATGGTATTTATATAGTGCCAAAGAATGTCTGTATGCCCTGAGACGTGGGTATACTGGGCTGGCTTCCTTACTAGATGCAATAAGGCTTTTTTCCAGCTGAGCAAAACAAACCCTGGCTGACTCTTTGGCTATATTGTTTTGGATATTTGAACTAGCTAGCTCTGTGCAGCAGTGCAGCAAGTTTAGAGCCCTATCCCTCACTCTTTAAGATTGTGCCTTTAGCTGCCTGTTCATATGTGCCCACCTCCAGAGAGGGACAATGAGTGCAGGTGTCTCATGCTGTCATGCTTGTTGGAAAACATGACTTCCCACTTAGTTTGCTGCTGTTGTGGTAATTTATTGTAGCCCTGAGAAAGCAGGGAGCTGCACTGCCTGCTCTGAGCTCCATGGGCTCTCTGACTGAATGCAGTTTAAACAACCCTATGGACGTGCTATGGCTCTGCTCCATCAGTGTGCTGTACCTCGTCCATTTCCAACAGACTGGCTTTGGGCTGACTGGCTTTGCTGGACATCTTTTAATGCCAGAGTAATTGTTACTTAACTTCTTGCCTTCCCATCTCCGTGCAGGAACGGGCATAGGTTCCACACACACGGAGTCAGTGCACGTGCTGAACACGGGTGAGGAGCCCAGAGCAAAGAGGAACAGCTTGTTCTCCCTTTCAGAACTGAGCAAGGGCAATGATTTACTCAGTGTCTGCACTTTATAATAGGCTGTTCTCTTATCCACATAACTGCTTCAAAGAGGCAAAATTGGTTTTGTTTAGGTCTAACACAGTAGGCTGAATGTTGACTTTGTAAGAATTTTGACTCCGGTGTAATCATCTCTGTGCAAGTTCTCTGGCAGCATCAGGTTGTTTGTTTGTTTAGAATTGTTGTAGATTGGTGATTTTTTTCAAAATCTTTTTCCTCAGCACTAACAATTAAATGCATATTCCCTATGTGTTCATGTTCCCATATTGTGCAGTGCAGGGCCTTTCTTTCCTTGGGGAAATGGCCCTGGCTTTGTAACCAGAGACTTTATAAATGCTGTAGAACAGCTGTGCTCAACACGGCAAGGACTTTGTTTACTTCCACATTATTTATTCATGTATTCTTTTTCCAGCCCCCTCGCCCCCAAGTAATGGTGCTTTCTTTTTGGTCTTTTAATTTTTTTTCCTTGAAACTCCTTTGATGGAGAATTCAGCCTTTTCTACGAAACACCACATTCAGGGGTTTTATGACTCATTTGTAGCTGGAATACCTACTGGGGCAGTACAACAGCCTTGGATGCAATAAAATGAATCACCATGACAAGTTCTACGTAAGAGCTGTTTGGTAAATGTACTGATACAAGAGAAAGCCAAATGAAACAATTCCTTGCTTTCTTCCTTTGGCGTGAGCAGTTATTGCCCTGAAGATGAAAGAAATTGGTTGTTAACTCCATAGACATGTTAAAAAAATTGAGGATGCATCAAGAGTAGGTGCTGCTTGCATTGTGCTGTGGTATTGCAATCTATGTAGAAATGGCTGAGTTTGATCCTGGCTTTACCATTGAGGCTAAGGTCTATGTTGACAATAATTTTTTTAGGGAAGTGTTCTTGTGGGTGAAATGAATGGGATATTTTTAATAACTTCTTATTAGTGGGTTTGTACTGGTAGGAGACAGGACTCCATTTCATTTTATATGTCTTTTCCACCTGTGATCAGTAGCATTTGATACTGCAGAGGAGGGAGAGGAAACCTCGCAACAGCTTTGAAAATGGATGGAATTTTTTTTCAAGCAGCTCTGTGAACTGAATAGCTCCTCTTCAGCCAGCCAGGCTTCTGGGGTTGCAGCATAACAGTGAGATGGCAGTGCACCTCTCTGCCCTCTTCTCCAATGCTTAACCTCTTTAGCCAGCACAGTGGTCTGAGTGAATTTTGGTGAATGTCTCCATCACTGTTATATAGCTGTAGTTTGCTTTACTCAATGAGAATTATTAGAAGGTATTTTTTAATTAACTGCACATAATCTGTGTTTCAGTAATGGGTGTTGAACTGAAAACTCAATTTGGCCAAGCTGTGCTTAGGCATAGCTTAATAGAACCATACATACACAGCCATGTGTGGTCTCTTGCTTGCACTTCATTCTGTCTCTCATCACCAATGATCCTGTGTTGCTTATTAGGCTTCAGTTCTGTAGCTTGAGAGTCCTTGAAGCTGGAAACTGCTTAGAGAGAAATATTTTCTTTTTCTCCACGAAAATATAAAAAAACCATAAGAAACATTAGAGCTGGACAAAGCGTACCTCAACTTCTTTCATAACATCTGTGAAGAAAATGAGTTCTGATAACTACTTTATTATTCTAGTGGAGGGGATAGAGGTGGTGTGGAGGGGGGATACAGGTGGTCTGGTGTGGTGCAGGTGTGGTCATCTGGTGCTACCAAATAAAACACATTTGCATCACAAAGCTGCTCCTCTTCTTCCACAGGGTGTTTTCAAAACCAAATAAACCACGTGAACCAGGTGATGAGACTTAAAACATAGCCTGAAAATAGTTTGAAATCACCATGAAAAAGTAATGGAGCAATTTTTAAGACAACGTGTTGGGTGTTTTCTTTCTCCCTTGGCAATAATGGTGTTGGTATTGCAGACAGGGCATTCTAGTGAAGTCCCAGAAAAATGCTCATGAAGAGTCAAGTATATTCTCTGCTTGTCCAGGCTTTCATTTATTGTTGGCATTGATTAGGTGATAGGTACAAACCTGATGACAGACTGTGGCCTTGTTCCTTTGTTTTGAGACTACATAAATGTTTTGTTACCTTTTTATATTTTATCTAAAAAGTCTTGTAGCAGATCTGTCTCTTCCCTCTCATCTCCTGCACTGTGGTCTAAACTAACCCTTGAAATAATTTTACATCTTCTTATATGCATGGAAGAGAAATGACTTTGGACTCAGCAAATATGCTCACCTTCAGTAAAGCTACAGAAAGAATGGGCCCTCTAATATATCACTTTATTGAGGAATAATTATATTCTGAAAAAAAAATTCATTGGAGAGAAAGTGCTGCAGAATGAAAACCCAAAGGAGTTAGCACTTAGTTAGCAGTTAGGAAACTAAGAGAATCATAAGCTTTTTTTAAAAGATGGAAAGTACTTTTTTTTTCTCTCCTCTTCTGGTTTCTGAGCCTTCAGTAAACCTGCAAGTCATAGTTTTAAGCTTTTTCTTTTTATTTATTTTCATTTCTCCACAAGCATGAGAACTTGAGTTATCTTTTAAAATAAACAAAACAAGAATCCTGCAACTGAGATCTTTGGATTCTCACAGAGTCTTCCAGTTCCAGCAGCTGGAGCTTTAGGAAAAATATGAAGTTTGTAATAATAGTCACTCTACCCAAATGGGTTAAAGTTTGGACTTCCATGGGATTGCACATTTCAATTAAATGCGAGCTACAGTAATGGGAGCAGGGTCCTGAGCTGAATTCCCATTGCACATGTTTATTTACATGGACAGAAATTCAGCTGAGGGAGTGCAAAGGAAGTGGGCAGTATTAGGATGTGTGAATTTTGAAGAATTTCATTCTTTGGTTATTGTTTCCTTCCTTCCTTCTTAGTGGCTCTGCTTTTACATCTGTGTTGCACCTCTGATTCATCCTGTTGCCTTTGCCTTTCCTTTCTTTTAGAAACAGAGAATTCCAGAAGTTCCTTAGCTGCTAAACCTAAAGGATCTTTTCTTTTTACCTATGTTCTACCTCCTGCAAATCAGAGATGTTCTCACGATCTTCAGGGAATGGAGGGAGTGGGGTGGGACAGGGTGCCAGGTGTGCCAAAGGCTCTGCAGAGCTAACGTGGCTGGGGTGCAGAAGGAAGCTGGAGAATATTTTCTTGCTGCAGTGGTTCAGGTTCCCTTGTTTATCTTCTGAGGCAGACGGTTTTTTATGTTTCTCTCTGGGTTTTTGGTCTGTGTCAGGGGCAGCTGGGGAGCTGGTTCCAAAATACGTTTTGATGAGCACACTCTTTAAGACCAATTTCCCTTCAGTCCATAACTCACCACTGCTCACCGTCCCACCCCAAGCCAAGGACTGTCACAAGGCACTTCCATAACGTGGCTCATCTCTCTTGAACGTATTTTGGAATAGGAACAATTGTCATAGGCACAACACACTTTTCAGTAAGGAGTAAGTGTTTAGGCCCACATATCTTGGGCAACAATTTGGTTAATTGTAGAAAAGCAGGACAAAGCTGCTCCTGAGCACACTGTAGCATTTTTGCCTCTTTTGCTGGAGTGAGGGACTGCTGTGCATCAGGCTCTCACTTTTTCAGTCCTAAACGAGTGACAGGTAGAGCTACTTTCTGTCACAGAGGCACAGAACAATGTCTGGAGTAACTCATGAAGGCTGACACAAACTCTTGGGTTGATGGAGATTGGATCTGTGGCAGTGAACTGAGCTGGAGTTGTGTGATGGGAGTGGGTACATTTAATACGCTCTGACACATAGATGTTTGAACAGATACAAGTAACTTTGTAGTCTTCGGTTTGCCTTCGCTTGGAAATTCAGTAGAGGACTTCTTTTGTGTACTGGAAGTGAGTTCCTTTCTTTTGTTTATATGTCAGTGTTCTTCCTAAAATTTGAAGACACAGCATGCTTGCAATGAATACTCCAAATATTAAAAAATCAGCCCCAACCAAGAAAAGCTTTACCTTTCCAATTTAGATGTCATTGCTGTGGGCAGATATTGTCATTTGCAAGAGTCCTTCTATCCAAACCTTCCTGGTAGTCTGGGAGGTTTTGTAGTTTGTATGGTTTTGTTTCTTTCATGTTTTTCTTTGCCATCTACCTTTTTGCTGCTGCTATATGACAGATGCCTCGCAAGTCTTTTCATTCCCTTGAGGCAGACTATCTGCATAGTTGGTGAAAGATAATCTCGTGCATAAAGCTGCTTTTCCTTGTGGGAAAATAATTTTCTATTTGGTTTGTTGTTTTGATTGGTGGGGGGGGGGGGGTTCTGTTTGTTTTTTGGGTTTTTTTTAATAAGTGTTTCCTTAGGGCGGAAAATGAAAAGTTGTAGTGTTTTGTAGTTCAGAGTTGGTCCATATTAAACCTTTTCAAAGGGATTTCTCAGCTTATGACTTTCGCACTTTTCAATTAAAAGAATGAAAAAGGTGTGTATGTTGCTACCCATAAATATTACATGACTAAACTTGCTGTAGATTTCCTACAAATCCCAGCGTGTATCAGAGCTGTAGAGATTAATCCAAAGGGAAGGCTGGATTAGCACAACTTCTTAACCCTCTTTGGTGCTCTGGATTTGGGACTTGAAATATTTGGAAATGCCAGCAAATAGCCCATAGTTGTGCTCTTGAGGCTGGCCCTGCTGCTCCGCCTGTGTTCCTGGCCTTTTCACTTCCCCTATTTCGAAGACCTGCCAGGAATAGCACACTTTATACGATGCCAAATTTATAAATTCCTCAGACCACTCGGTCTGGGAGGAATGCACTAATAGTGTGGCTGACTGAGTTTTAATCTGGGATGTTTTTAATTTTCAGACCACGTTAATTTATTTTGATCTGAAAATTACAAGATTCGCTACAGTTCTCCATTTTATTGCTTCTTTTAATACTTCTTATTTGCCTTTTTTTTTTTCTTAAACAATTAGGTCTTTCCAGTGTGCAGTCACACCTTCTTTTTCTATCTTTGATAAGTGATGAAGAAGCTGTGTGTTTCAGTAGACTGTGAATCCCCTTGAGATGGTAAGATCAATTCTGGTTGGTCTGTGTTACATGTGATTTTTATGCCAGCAGCTGTTACTAAACATCCAACTAGGGCTTATCTCCAGATTGTTAGCAGCTATTCAGAAATGCTTTGTTCTTTGGGATCCAATTTGGGATCCAATTCTAGGGTTTTTACTGTTTTACAGCCCCCTACTCACTGGAAAATAAGATAGACTCCAAGCTGAGGGAGTGATGGAGTGCCCTGTGGTATTTTTGTTTTTCTGTGACATAATGCCTGGTTTTGGAAATTTCCTTTTAGTTTGTTCAAAGACTTATATTTTACACTAATGCCGGAGACACCTATTATGACTGCTGTATCAACTTCTAGTGTTAAGCAACTGACTGGAATTGGTGTTTTCAGCCTCAAACTGAATGGGAGATAACAATTGTCTGAGTACCTCTCCCAAGTTCCCAGTAAAGAATTTCCATTTCTGGATAGGATTTTGATCATGTTGGAATTCTTCATCCTCCTCTTATGGAGTTGCTGTCTGTATTAACTCATTTCATACAAATATGTTTGGGTTTTAATTATGGTTTCTCCCCAGTAGCTGTCTTTTCTTCCCGCCTGCTGTAACAGGAAAATACGTAACTGTGACAAAGCCTCCCTGGCAATGCCATCAGCCACTCATTACTTGGAATTAAGAGAGGCTTCTTGAAGTAGCTGTAAGTCAAGGAACTCTACAGAAAGGGGTGTGAATGAATCTTTGGTTCCTGCTGGATGTCAGCTGGATTTTTGTGCTGCCTTAGTTTTATCACACAGTTTTATGTAGTTGATGGGGTCTTTCCCGTTTCCCCTCAACTCTTTCAATAGGCCCTTTTCCAGCTCTTGATATAGCCTCAACTCTGTTTAAATTATTTCTTAGAAAGAAGACCTCTTGCTGGTTTTAGCCTTCACAGACTCCTGGCTAGTTGTTGATGTAGAGACTGCCTGCTGGGTGCCAGTTCAGGCTTCTCTTTCCCTGGTGGAGAGAGACAAGCCCTGCTTTGTTCACTCCTTTTTCCCACCTCCCCACCAGTATGGTGGGCAGATGATGGCAGAAACACCAGCCCTGTGTGAGTGAAAACCACTGTGCTTGCTGGGAGAAGCTGGAGGGATGGAGAGCCCGTGGCCTGAGGATGAAATTTAGATTATTTTCCTCTCTAATCTCATATCCTGTTTTTGTAACTATTCTGGAGGTGAGGCTGCTGTAATAGGTGAGCAAAACAATGTTGTCTGTGCTTCTGTCCTGCAGAAACTGCCTGTTTACAATACATGGAAGATTTAGTACAGCACACTGTGACCTTGCAGGTTAGGTAATTATTTCAGTGCCTCCATGGCGCCTGTTAAATGCATTTCTGTGCTGCTTGAGTTCTGTGGATGGACCAATTCCTTCGAGTCTGCATCAGATGACAGCACAAAGGAAGAAACACACCACTGACAGCAGGGCAGGACAGCCAGTCCATTTGGAAAAGCTCTTCAGCTTCATGCTCGTCTCAGTTGCAGTTGTCCATCTGCCAGTTTGTACCCTTTGGGAGGTGGAGGATATCATTTTTCTCACTGGAGAAGTCTTAGATGACTTGTCATTGTGTATTTGTTTTGTACATAAATACATAAACATTGCAGCAATGGTGGTTAGAAGGAATACACATGTACAGCCCCTTTTTCAGAGATTTCAGGCCAATCCCTCGCCTCTGGAGGCTGGGAGCATATGTGTCTCAAGAATTGGCTCAAGCAAAGAGTAAATTCCTTGAGTTCTTGCAGGAGCACTCCTGAAAATCAGCATCACGTAACTGACAGTGCTAAAGCAATACCAGTCTTAGAGTTTACGTGCTAGAAAATAAAGCCAGTCAAGTTTTGTGTGGCAGGGCTGCTTTATGGCCCCTCTTGGGACAGGCTGCTGCCCTTCTAAACTGAGAAATGACAGTAGAAGAGTTTCTGTATTCTAGGATCTTAAAATTCTGGTGCCTAACTCAGAGTCTGCTGCCCTAGGGCAAACTCCTTGCCATCCAGAAGCAGGATGATTTGGTTGACACTTTACTAATACAATTGTTGGGACTGTGTGATTTTTTTTCCCCCAACTCTTCCTTCTGTTTGGGCATCTAGATACAAAAGCTGACACTGGATCGAGGCTACAAGGATAACAAATCCTAAGTCAATTACTTTCTCTGTTGTACTACCATCTTTATTTTCTTTTTCTCCTTAACTATTAAATGAGGGTGAAATCAAACAGTAAAAGATGCTGTTGTAATTTATTATCTTTAAGACAAGCAAAGAATAGTCTTATCCCACTCTTCCCATGCTCAGAAGAAAAGAAAACAGAGCAAAAAGGGGTGGGTCAAGTCAGCAGAATTGTTTTACCTCTTCCATTGTGTGTGCTCCTCTGTATGGAACTTCGTGCTGTATTACAGCAATTTACACGGTGACAGAAAGCATTCAGAAGCACTGTTTTGAGTAAATGTTTAACTTTTGATAAATGCTGTATTGTTCTAGCCAAACAGCAGTACAAACATGTCACCATTTGGTGCTTTTCCAGCGTGCACACTTTGTTCCTCTGTGATGCTTTCGTTGAACTTGAATGAAATCAAGGTACATTAGGTACTCATCTGAAAGACAGGCACGGAATTCAGCCAGCACTCTCCAGAGTCAGGTCCATCCTAGGTGTGAGATTTTCATTGCCCTTGGAGGAATGAATTTCTCCTGTTACACATCTCTTCTTGCTGGCTGTGCTGGAGAACAAGTCATTTTTTCTGGGACCATCCCTTTGTCAAGGAACCTGGGATGAGTAGAGATGCCATCATGTTGTTTTCACTTCCTTCCAGAGGAGACCAGAAGCTGTGTTGTCTGGGTGATACTGCTCACTGAAGATATAGCTCTGGTAGTCAAAGGCTGAGGTGGGCTGTGTAGAATTGGGAGCATTCCTGAAGGTGTGGGGAAGAGCTCTGATGGAGTAGATCAGCAGAACTGAGTTGCAGTTGGGACAGGGAAAGCGAGGATGCTTCAGAGACCATAAAATAGAGCTACTGTTTCAGGAAAGGGAGAATGTCTGGTCTAGCCAGTGGTTGCCTCTAAAAATACTTCAAATATCATTCGAGTCAAAACCAGGACAGGCTATATGCATATTTACCAAAAGGAGAAAATTAACCACCAGGCATCTTGCCTTTCAGAACATTTCACTGTAGGTGGAAAACATTGTTATTCTCCATGTCTGTCAAAATTTCCCATGACAAAACTTGATTGGAATAAGCAACTGTGAACCCAAAAGTACATCTAGACCTGGAAGCAAATGTGTGAGGATAGTTCTGATGCAGAGGTTTCTGCTGTCTTCCTTTCCCTTTTGCTGTCAGGCTGTTGCTTCCTATTTTCTGTAAGGAGATTGAGGAACAAAGCATGTTCATGAGCAGAAGCCATAGTAACTGCCTAGAGCAAACAGCTAGATTGTGAGGCACCAAAATGAGTACTCACATAGCTGGACAGGTCTATGCTTTAAGCCAGAGATATTTGGTATGATCAAGCAATGCCCTTGAATAGGGAAAAAACTGTATTCCTGAATGAGCGCCCTGTACTCATGGCAGAATTGAGCTCTCCTGAAAGGAGGGATTAGATGTGCTGAGAACATGACAGTAAAGACCAGAACCTTCACCATATTTACCCAGTACAAGCAAGTAATGTAGAGAAAATAATTATGGAATTTCCAGCCCATCAAAATCTTAGTGACTTAGGGGTGGTTTTTTTTGTTCTTCGAATGGATGAAACAGTGCTTCAAGGTGATTGGTTTTTTTCAAGGTAGTAAGTGTGGTTTTTGTAAAATGACAAATTTAATCAGGACCAAAATAGTTTTTAAACAAAACTGCAAAGTTGTCTAGAAAATTTTTACCTTTTGGTCAAGAAGTTAAAGCAAGCACAACCTTTTACAGCTTGCGTTTTCCTGGGAATTTGGTGGTGAGCAGTGCACGTTAGTAATCCAAATCTTACACTTCTGCAGCAGTGTAAATACCACCAGAACAGGACACTCTTTTAAGTTGGGACGTTTTTATTTTTGGCTTTCCTTCCTCATGAAAGCAGGGCTGCGTAAGCATCAGTAACATGCATATGAATACAGTATAATGAAAAATTTCTCATGCTCTTTGCTGTTATTGAGTCAGCTGGTGGAGGTTGGATGGAGTAGATTTATCCAGCTGTTGCATCACCAGCACATGGCTATTGCAGGTGTTAAGTTTTGAGTGCACAGTCTGAAAGCATTCTGCATCTGAATATGTGTAGTGATTTGCTAAGGCCTCGAGGCACTGGAAGCTTTCTTCCTAGTGCAATTAACCATTACATTGTTTAGGATTCTAATTGATAGTTCTCTCTTTCTTATTGTGTTATGCTCTTTCTACATTTCATATTTGCACCATCCACCCTGATATCCTTACTCCTTTTTCTGAAAGATTAATGTATAAGCATATTATCCATTACAGAACTGCTCTTTTCTTGAGAAGCAAAAGATCATCATCATCAGATAATGATGATGATCCTTCTCAGTATAAAATTGTCTTAATGCTCTACAGGGTAAACAAGCTATATCTTAAAATACTTTCTGGGACCATCTGGTAACTTGAACAGTGTGGAAAGAGATGATCATCTTCATGAAAACCTCAAAACAGCCATTCAGAACCAGAGCGATTATATACCTGCAGGAAAGTGTTTCTGTGGGGAAAAAGGTATTATATGCTGAAGTGGAAAGTAATAAACTTGTGTGTGTATTTTCTAGTCCAGATCAGTACTGGTCTGGCCATAGTCATTGTTTTCCAGGCTAGGGCTGGATCGTGGTGACTTTTTGGGAATTCCCAGCAAGTCAAGCTCCTCAGTTCCATGCTCAGTTAATGAAAGTCACTTTTTGTTTCATGGTGGGAGTGCACCTATGGATGTGTAAAAAGGAGTGTGTATGTGTGAAAGAGTTAGGGCAAAAATCTGGGGAAAGACAACCCCAGGAACCTGGGATGTACTGCCAGATCTGCTGGTCTTCCCCTCACTGCAAATGCCAGATGTGACTCTTAGAGCTCATATTTATTTACATAATGCTACCTTGCACCTAAAAAAACCCAGACTCCTGACCCTTCCCACTACAGTAACCCACCCTAGCAAGTGGAATAAAGTGCCTGTGCCCATCCATCCTCTCCAAGGAGGGGTCTGGAGAACAGGGACAAGCAGTGATGGATTTGCTCCCTTAACAGACTTAAGGGAAGCACTCAGGTGATGTACCTGGTATGGGAGTCTATTTCCGAAAATTGCCTTTATTCTTCTTAAAATAAAGGCAATTTATTTTAAATATTTATTTATTGATGCTTTTAATTTTTTTACCATATTTCACTGCCTGAAAGTTGTGTACTGTTCTAGCGTACAAGCTGGGAAACATGTTTTTGGGGAAGCAAAAGACTGGGCCTTTAATAATTGTTTTCTAGCTGAAAGAGCAACAGTGAAACTGCAGCTTGGCCTGGCATACGTGGTTTCTGCAATTAAGGGCTGCAGCTGTTCTACTTTTTTTGTCCCTGTGACGCAAATCAAAGCGCAGCAATGGTATTGCCTGAGGGAAGAGAGAAAGCTACTTGCTCGCTTCCCCGTGCTGATAACTAGGCAGCGATGACAAGAAAACTGGGGCAAAGCAAAGTTCAAAAGCAGAATCTGAATATTATAAATGACTGGAGAAGCACAGGTGCCTCTTCCTCAGCACAAAAGGGAAATAGAGTTGTGCGAATGTCAGAAGAAATAATAAGGGAGAAGATGTGGGGCTGTAAAATTTCTGTTGCTCAAAAGGGATTCTGGCACTGAGCAAGCTGGGGTCTGTATGCTATCAAATGTGTTTAGAGTCAGCCCCCTTTTAAATGGGAATAATTTTCACCTGGTGACTTCATGTACATTTTGATGTCTACCTAAATGGCGAGATCTGATTCATTATCCTCCTTCCATCAGAGGAAACTGTAGGGAATAGAAATATTAAGAGGATGAGCAGCATTACTTGTCTGAGGTTATTGCAGCAAGCAGAGGAGAGTTTGGATGTCCTGATGTCTTGAATCACAACTTGCTTTCTGCGCTAACTTTAAAGTTATTTATGTGGCCATCCCAAGTTTGTGTATTTGTTCCCTTGTTGTTGTCTAAACTGAATTTCATAAGTGTTTATTAAAGATAAACATAGCTGGTTTGGTGTGGAAATAAAATGAGACTATAGCTTCATTTAGGCATAAAGGTACCTAAACAGTGAATGCAGACTTCTGCCAGGTGAGCTAGAGAAGTCCTTCCTGCTGGTTGTTGTGTCCTCCAGCCCTGGCAGCTTCCTGAGACAGGAGGAGTTGCAGGGCTTAGGGCACCGAAGGCTCTACTTTTATTATCTTACAACTTGGCCACTTTGGGGGAGCTTGTGAGAGGGACAGAGAATGACATCTGCAGTACTGTATCCCCTCCAAACTGTGAAATTAATGATTTGAAATAAGACTTAAAGCAGATTTGATTTTCCACAGGGGTAGAACAATGTGTTTCTCTGTCATCTGCACAGCGAGCATCCAAGCCGTATCCATAATCTCAGGCACAAAATGAAGAATCAAACCTTGCACATGCAACTTAAAATGAGCTGTGTTATGGAAAGTGTTGGGCCACTTTAAATTGATGCTACTAGTCCTGCCTGTACTACAGTTGGCCGTGAGTCAAGCACAGACTTGAGTATTTTCTTCTGGTGGTACTTGCACCAGTAAACCCCACGTGCAGTCATGGAAAATAAAGCCACATCTATTGCAAGACTGGGATTTAAGATTTCTTTGTTTTCTTCTTCTTTTTTTTTTTTCAGCCAAGGCAGAAGCAGATTTTAGGATTGAATAATTACCATCAAGCTAACTAGTTTACAGCACTTGACTTAAAATAAGGAAATAGTTTAGAAATATGTTTATATGTTTACTACTAGCAATTTTATTGGTAATAAACAGGCTTGTTGACTTCTTTGCTGGAAACTGGATTTATGTCTTGGTTTTATGGCTGGAAGCTGGGAAAGTGCAAGTGCTTTATAATGGTACCTTTTGAGCAAGATCCACAAAAGTACTCGGGAGCTTTTCAGTCACGTGGATGGTATTGGGCAGCCCACAAATGACCTGCCCACGCTTGTAGTTATTCTTCAGTCCTAAAGCATTATAAGTTTTTACCTGTGGGAACCCTTCTCTGTAAATGCAATTTCCTCAGGCTGATACTCTGAAAGCTGCAGTTCCTCATTTCATTAGGTGTTGGCTTGGCTTAATGTATAATAAATTACATGCCTATTTTCACAGGTCTTGTCTTCTAATGTAATTTTATGCTATTGTGTCATTTAGGGTGATAAAGGAATGTTCCTTTCCATTTGATCCAGTTGTAGCCATAATGGCAAGTGAAGTTAAGGTTGGAGTTCTGCCTTTTTAGGACTGACTTCCTTCATGAAGAGAAGGCAGAGCTTCAAAATCTGGTGTATACTCAATATTTGTTAATGATGTTTTGTAATATTTGTTTCCCATCATTCTGCTGTCTTCAAATTAGTAAGGCAATGAATGCTCACTAACTTTGTTATGTCAAATCAATATTAATATTGATCTATTAGTAATAAACTAATAATTCCTGCTGTAAAATGCTTCAGTATGAACTTCAGGAGGAATATTAAAATTTATTAGGCATTCTTAAAGCTGATTGATATGGTAGGGGGTTTCATAGAAATAAAAAAAACCTAGATGGGATGCATGCAGTGCTAGCCTGATTTCAATAAATCTTAATTTCTTTTTTTCCTGCTGTTTATAGTTATGATAATTGGGTGTTAAAGACTTTCGACAGAGTCTGATGCTGACTCTCTTTCTTTATTACTTGCTGCTTCTAATCACCCTTGAACTGGATTCATTTCCACCACAGACATATTATTTAGCACAGAATTCCTTGCCGCTAATTGTAGAATTTTCCAAGGCTTTGGTGCCGATTCGTCAGCAAACAAACTATTTGTGGTTGTCTTTTTTTGTACTTGGCACTGCAGAGTGTGACTGAATGAGGGGTTCTGGAAGGACACATGTGCTTTCCATTTCTCCATGGAGAAAAAAAGGTTGTCCCTGTGTCGGTGTGATGACCACGTGCAGCTTTAAACTTCATCTCTCTGCTACTCTAGGGCTGTGCAAATAATGGGCTGCTGTTAGGGTCTGCCACTTGTCTTGAGTGACATCTCTTTTATTAAAAAAAAAACCACCTTTCTGAGTTGATAACTTACCTGTTTTTCAAAGATAAGACCTTGTCTTCTAAGTAATTTGAAATGCTACTCCAGAGTGTTTTCTGATGCATTAATAAGGCCTTGAGCAAACCAGGATTTGTCCACTGGTTGTGAAGATGCTTGAATTACCTCTAGACTGTAATACTGTAATCTGGTCCCCTGAGTCACTTACTGGACAAGGTGAGGTCAGATTTGTAAAAGAAATATTCCCATGCTTGCAGTTCAGACTTGCTTTAAACAAATATAAAGACAATTAAAATGTATTACAAAATCTGTGCTAATTTTATGGGGTTTTAAATAAATTCCAGTGTTCTACCAAAGAGAAACGTTCCTTACCTTCTCTCCTCCCTCTCACTTCCTCCTCCTCTGACAGAATGATACCCACAAATACGAAGTACGGGCAAATTGTTCCTGTAACTTCCAAGGAAAAGGAAGAGTCCTCTTCAGACTTTGAACGTCACTGAAATCTGTATTGATTAGACTGCTGAATAATCAGGATGTGGTCAGGTACTGCTTTGTGATATGGCAATCAGACAACACCGCTGAAAACTCCTGGACATCAGCTGCTTTTAGGATGCCATCCTCTGGTGGAGAGGACAACAGCTGGAAAGAAAAATGTTGTAGAAGCTGTCACTGCATCCTCCCACTTACCTGGGACATGTTTTCATCGCCGAGGGTGCAGCTGTGCTTGCCAGTGCTAACTGCGGTGGGAATTTGGGACAGTCTTTACAACTTTGCAGCAAAAGCAATTGTTCCTAGTTCTGGCTCTGATATCCTCAGTTTGGATATTCAAGCAGTTGCACTACCCAGCACAAATTAATACTTGTATCTTATGCAGCTTGGTTTTTTTTCCCTATATCAGACATTTTAATACTTAGCAGCTCTTCAGGTTCAGTTTGAGTTAAGAAGGGAAAATTCGAATGCTAAGATGCCCTGTTTTCTAAGTCAAAATCTGTTTATGTATGTTTCCAAAATAACTTTTCTTTTTCTCTGTTTTTATGTGAACTTCAGCTATTTTTTAAATTACTTTCAATATTTGGTATTTAACTTCCAGATTTTGTTTGTTTGTTTGCTTTTCCTTCTTGGATAAACTCGTGGCCAAGAACTTAGGGTTCCATTCCATTCCATTCCATTCCATTCCATTCCATTCCATTCCATTCCATTCCATTCCATTCCATTCCATTCCATTCCATTCCATTCCACTGCATTCTTTTTACCTAATGTCAAAATACTGTTGCAGAAGTAACTAGCATTATCTTTTATTCCCGGATTTGCTCTTTGACACTTAAAGCAGCATTCTTGACCCTTCAGCCTCTCTAACAAAATGGCTTGGTGGACTGGTTTTGGAATAATTTATGAATTTTTACCTGCCTATGGGAAATTGGGGCTTGGGGTAGCTGGAAGGAAACAGGCAGGAATCCTAACAACTCTTTTCTTTTCTAATTATTAATATACTACATCTTGCATAAGCACTGAGCATGGGAGGGAAGATGTTTCAACTGGAATGTTTCTCCTTTTTTTTCTGTGGTTTTTTTTGGTTTTTTATTTTATTTATTTTTTTTTTTTATCCTAGTGACAGCTCTTTATTGGCCTAAGGGGATTAAAAAAAAATCCTGTTATTCCATTCTATATTGGTATTAACCTAGTTCTGTTTTGTCCTTACAAACTAGTATTAAAAATACCCAGCTGTATTCAGAAAGTAGATCTTGGGAACCCTTCTTCAATCGCTTTGCACAGGTCTGGTGCCTTTCGAAGGGGTCCGGAAATACAGGCACACCTTGTCTTGGTAAGAGAGATTGTTTTGGTTTAGGGGCATGCTTAATTCATCTTTTAAGCAGTTTTGCAGCTGGACATGTGTCATTTTCCCATGTCAATCACACTAGCATTTGTACATAGCTGAAAGGAAATTGGACTTGTTAAGTTATAGATTAAGGTAAACAAGAAATACAAGCCATGCCAGAATCTGACTGCAAGATTTTCACCTTTCTAAAGTGCAGCAGCAAAAATGTTCATTTCTGACTTGAATGTCTCTATTAAACTGAAAATAAGTGAAGTGGTAGAGTTATTACTCTCAAAGTAAGAGTTAAAAGGAACAATGGTGCAGAAAATGTGATGCAATGTACTTCTCCCCCCACCCACCCTCCCAAAAATGTGTTGATTTTAAATGCATTCATAGAGCTATATAGCTTGTTTGCAGTTCCTCATAATTACCAAATGAGCTCTGCATAGGAGCAGACAATGGCAATCAGACAGTCAATTATTTACTGGTTCTTCTGCCTGCATTTGCATCTATTTTCATTTACATTATTACAAGGAGCTTGGGAGGATTTGCAAAGCATGGAGGCAAAACGAGAGGGTAAGAATTTCATTTGGCCCTCATTTTTCATTGCCTCCAATGAAGTTCCTTTGCGATGTTTGCTCCCAGATGTGCACTGGAGTGTGGGGACAGAGAGAGGCAGGCGGGCAGGATTTCTGCTGCCGATTCCCACCCAACGCAGGGCTCAGCACAGAAACAGCTTTGGAGTGCACCGACAGCTTTATTGACTGTCCCTTCTGTAGTGACATGCCAGCCCCTTTGAAATGACGGCTAACAGGAGTGAGTGAGCACACATGGCTTTTGTGAGACAATGATAAATTGGTGGGCAGCAGGGCCGTGATGGCTTCAGAAGTTACGTGTTCGCCATCGGCGCCCCGAGGCCATTTATGTTCTGTGTCAGTGGGATGCATCTGAATACCACATGTCACAAAGACTAATGTCCTCACTCTTCCTTCTAATGGGCACGGCAGACACCACGCTCTTTGGAAATTTCCGTGCCTGCCTCCCAGATAAACAGTAACAGGGCCAGCTAATTGTGTGTGTTGTTAAACACCAGAGCTGCTCAATTGAAAGGTGGGCCCTGGCAATTAATGAGAGCCATTAAGGGACTGAACAGAAACAAACAAACAAAAAAAAAAATCAAAAAACACCAAAAAAACCCCCCACCACAAACAAAAAAAAAAACCCCAAAAACAAACAAAACCCAAAAAAACCCCAAACAAACAACAACAAAAAAACCCCCACAAAAAAACCCAACACCCCCCCAAAAACAAACAAACAGACAAAAAAACCCCAACCAACCAACAAACAAAAAAAACCCCAACAAAAAACCACCCAGTTTGTTTTTTTTTTTCCCTAACATGGGTTTTGGTGGTAAAAAATTAAGTGTGCTCATGTCCAGACCTATTGCTGCTTCACTGTTAGGAGAGAAGTTAGGAACAGGTTGCAGTGTCACAGTTTTAAGAGCACCACATGATGGTTTAGACTCTTGTTTGCAGAGGCCAGGGCAGGAATACACAGGAGACTATGAAAACTCTCAACTGGGACTGAGAAACTGAATTCTTAAAAATGTATAATCATAATGATGCATAAAATTCACTCCTGGGAAGAGGTCAGATTGCAATGTATATATACTTTAAAGATAAAATTGATATTGATATTGATATTTGTTGATAAATAAGCAAAGTGTTCTGGAGCAAAGCTTTGGGGTGAGCACATGGCATTGTATGTGCAGGGTGGAGTTTATTACAGGGGTACACTCCAGATTAGGTGAATTTTGGAGTTCATTAATCTCTGAATTGGCAATAAATTTAAGTGCTTCTGCCTGCATTTTTCCAGTCTCTCCTTTGCTTCCAGTCTTGTTTAGCACAATAGATTTAATGGAGTTTGAGGTAAGCAGAGCTGTTCCATATGTTATTTCAGATGCTGCATGTTCTGGGAATGTCTGTGGCTGATGGTTGAATGACCAGCACTGTAAATCACAAGAAAACGGCAGCCATGCAAAGAATGAAGCATATTGATTATGGATGCATTTCATTTTATTTTGAAAATCAGGAAAAAACTATCCTACAGTAACTGCTGAAATCATGGCTCTGTTCTTTACCGTTTGTAGAAGCACCGAAATTACACTGTGGCTTACAGAAGATGTTTGTTCATCCAGTGGTGCTCATCCTTCCATTCAAATGTATTGCTAAATGAAAGGGGGTGTGTAGGAGCAGAGAATGCCTGGGATTCATTCTTTAACCAGAGAAGCTAAAAGCTGGGAAGGCAGGACATTCACCGGCTAAATGGAAAGAACAGAAACCAGCTGAAAAAAGAGGTGATCGTTTCCAAACTGTGTCAAATGTCCAAAAGCTCATATTGCATTCTCCTATGTATTTGTTTGTCTGTGTTAACCTATTTAGGATTTTTAGGGCATATTTGACATGCAGGAGAGGGGTTCCCATGTTCAGTACCTGCCTTTGATGAATGCTTAAGCAAATGATCACAAAGAAGAAGTAGGAATGGCCAAAAATGCCCATATATTAGAGAAACTACGCTTAAAACTTTTAAGAATTTGAAAGATTTGAACCCTGTTATAAATGTACATTTTTTTTTGTAAAACTTTACATTTTTGGAACAATGTTTTTCTTTGTACGGAACAATGTTTTTCTTTGTATGTAAACTTGCTATTTAGTGAACTTCCTTTTCAGAGCATCCCAAATATAATCAGATATGGTAAAATCTGAGTTCACTTTTTTTGCGCCTTAGAAATCTGACCTTCAAATTTTATCTTTTCTTTAAGAAAAAAATCAAAGTATTTTGTTTTATAGTAGCTGATTCATTACTGTATGTTTGTGCTATGTGCTGTTTCTGTTGCTTACTTATGCTTCAAAGCATCTTGGTTGAAAGAAACTTCTTCAAACCTCAGGTGATGAGGATCTTCATGCTCCCATTAGAGCTGGTTAAAACAAAGGGAGGGGTTAAATGACCTGGTCAGGGTTCTGCAGGTGAATCAGTGCTGCAATTTGGAACTGGGGGGAGAGGCATTTCCCATAAATTTCATTTAACCATTAGGCCAATGATGGTGTGTTGGGGCATGAGATGCTACAATCAAAAGTGTGTCCCTGGTAGTTTTGGTTTGGTTTTTCCTCTCTGCCAGTATCAATGAGTGCTTTTGCATTCCTAGTCTGTTATTTCTTAGTCCCCAGATCAGTTTTAGGGAGCTGAAGGGCCATTTGTAGGGCCCAGACAGCTCTGACCCCATGACTTCCCCCGAGGAGAAGAGAGGCAGAAGAGGGTGTGATGTGCCAAAGCTGATGGCACGTCTGGAGAAAAAAACCGTCATCCTCCCTGGCTGGTGAGAAACCAAGTTTTTACATTGTTCAATGAATTTGTGTGTTTACAAAGTTGGAGGCTGATACTGAAGGTGACATAAAGCACACTACTTGTCTCTTCCAGGGAGTGTGTCCTTTTACTCACAAACCTTCAGGCTTAAACTGGAAAAAAAAAAAAGGTGTAGAGATCCTTGAATTCCTCTCCTCCAGTTATTCTCAACATTTCACACCAGACAATGCTTCAGGTTGAAAATACTTTTGCCTGAAAGATACATTGCCTGTTTTTAATTAAGGTTTTTTTTGAGGGAGAGTTGGTTTTGTTTCCTTGATTCAGTCTAATCCTGCTTCCTGCAATAAATGGCTTTCCATGTAATGGGTGCAGTGATTACTCCAAGGCACACATCTGCTAAAGGATGCCTTTGAAAGTCAGGCTAATTTGTTGGGTAAGTGGCAGATTTCTGATTGCAATCTCTTTTCAATACAGGGGATCACTTAAGTAAGACAATAATCCTCTCTGGTTTTTTTCCAAGCCTTAGGTTTGGTTTGGTTTTTTTTCCATGTGTGTTTTCATCATCTTACTCCTAATTTTTCCTGCTCTCTAGGCATACTTTGGTTTCTCTTTCTTCATAAACAGTTACCAAACGTGATTAAAGGGAGTTTTGTTGTAGTAGAGCTTGCATATGACAATGACACTGTTGCGAACTCAGAAACTACACTACATGAAATCACAGGATTATGTAGACCACTCTGGTTTCAAAACAAAAAACCATCTCTTCTGGATTCTAAAATCCACATTAAAAATGGCAATTTTGGAAGTAGCTGTCAGAGAAATGCTTAGCTGGTATTTTCAATACTTGCTGCAAAGGTAGGAGAGGAGTCTCCTACTCTCTCTGGGTGTTATGCCTGCATCTCTGTGTTGATTGTGTGCATAAGGGCACAGAGACTCAGTATGATACAGATACAGTATGACATCATTGTATTCTCTAATAAATGTCAAATGTTAAGCCCTCCCTCTTTTATTTTTTTTTTCTTTCTTTCTTCCTTTAATAAACAATACTCAAATTTCTTTAATAACTTTAGGGCTAAACCTGTTCCACGATTTTTCAGAATTTAGGGATGGAAATTTATTTCTTCTTTAGTAACTTTTACAGTCATCTATGTGTAGTTGTTAAGCTAAAAGCTACCTGTATTTAACGTAGCCTGTTTCACTTCACAAACCAGTCAAAAACTGTGTTATCAAAACCACCTTTTGGTGCCTGGGATATGTAGTAGAAGGCTTGGCTGGTGCAGCTGGAGTGTTAGATCCAGAAAAATTCTTTTTTAACATTTTTTCAAGCCTTATTTTCAAAATGGGTAGGTTTGAGGAGTTCCACTTTGGTCATAAGCAAATTGAGAGGGGAAATAAGTTACACTTCAGTGTATGTAAATGTTGTTGCTCAAACTGGAAGCTGGGTCTTGTAGCTCTCTATAGTGCTGTGACCACTGTGTCAAAGAGCCTTCATATATAAATTTATCTGTATTTTTCATATATGCATGAATTAAATAAAATGCTTCCTCAGAAGGTTTGTTTAACCAGACAGAACTGTGGGTATGGAGAAATGGGACTAACAGTAAAGTGAGCTGAAGACTTCCCACCTTTAATTTTACAAATCTAGAGTAGCCTTTGGGATGTTCTTTTTGCCCTGATGCAGTGCCTGCTCTGCCAGTTTTCAGAAACTACTGCTTCCTGGAGGAGACACCTCTGAGGATAGCTCTTCACTCTTACTGGTGCTCACATGAAATCTCTCAGGGAAATGACTTTTGGATAAAACATGGATGTTCAGTTGGGTTAAATCAGTCTTTTTTCTGGCTTACTGGAAGAGCTATGGATGGAGAAAACCTGGAGACTTCTTGTAAACTTTTCTTTCTGATGTCTTGTGATTTGTTTTTAAAAGCAGAGCTAATTAGAATAAGTAGTTGATCAGGTGTTTTCTCATTCCTGGTCATTTTAAGAAGAACGAATTGAAAGCTCTGTAGTGTTCTTTGTACTTTCTTACGAGTTATTTTGAAGTTTTTTTCCATTGTACTTCTATTTTTTTTTCTCCTTTTTTCCATAATAAAGTTTGAATTTGGAAGTGTGTGTGGATTGGAAGTAGCAGAGTTAGCAGTCCTCTTTTCTGGCTTTCTAAAATAGTGCAAGGCACTGAGTCACTTCTTGCCACTAATAAGTTGCGTCATTTTGCCAGGATCAGAATGTTCCAGTCTCAAAGCAAATAGTTTGAAAAGTGAAAAACCAGTTGTTACCATATATGTGTGTGTGTTCATACACACAGAACGCACACACTCCCTCTCTCTCTCTCTCTCTCTCTCTGTAACATCTGTGCTCATCCAAAGGTGATGATTGATCTTTCTGTGTGTGGGGCGGGGAATTAATAATCACCACTTCTTTCCATTTCACCACAGGCTTCAGTTTCAGCAAGGGGGGAGACAAAAAAATACATTCTTATGCTCACAGCATTTTTAAAGCTGAAGTTTGTAAGCATAAATGAGGAAAAAACGTGGAGATTCCGTGGGGGAAAAGAGAAGAACAGGTGGAGAGAATGCTCATCTTGTCAGATGAACTTCTTTCTGTGGTTTTATTTTGCACTTTTGATGTATGATTTGTGATACCCAGTCGTGAAGTGATTTCTTCCTATGTGTGAGTGCCCTAAGGAAAATTCCACAAAATGCCAGGTGTGTTACTGCTCCTGGTTGTCTGCAGATATTTGCTATGCTGAGCATTTGATGTGTTGATTTGAAAATTTTATCAAACAGGAATGAAAAGCACCATTTTTGTGCTGATTATTTTGTGTCTGTTTAGCTTCATGCTTTGCCAGCAAACCTGGCCCATTTTGCCATCAGGATAAGTTAATTTTAATGTTCTAATGGCTTCACTGGTAGAAAATGCCCCTCAGATGCGAAAAACTGACTAAAGGGGAAAACCACTGGAGAGGTGTGTGTGCAGGGAGCCGTGGCCAGGGAGGTTCAGGTGCTGGGGAGACCAGGAAGGGCTGGGCTAAGCCTTGGAGATTGCCTAGAGGTAGCTCTGGTTTATTCTGAATAATCACACTAAACCCCTGGCAGGTAAGTGCCATCACACTGAATCTCTTCAGAAAGAAAATACCTGAAGAATCCTGGATCTCATTGCGCTGAAGCAGTCAGACCTCGGGACTGCAGTGGCTGGCTGGGATGCTGAGATAATTGCTAAGAGCAAATGAAGGACTTTCTGTAAATTTGCTGTTTCAAATAATCATAACAACTGGTGGGTTATGATTATTAATGAATAGCAGGAAAGTCTCCAGTAGCTATTTTTATTATGATAATGCTGAGGGAGTCTGAAGGCTGGAATATCAATGGAGTAGCAGGTTGCAGAGAATATTGATGGTGGCTTTGGAGGGCAGAGGTTGACATTTGTGAGGTTACTTAAAGCCCTGTACTGTGGAGATCATTTTAGTCTTTGTGCTGACAAATTCTGTAGCTGCTGCTGGTTTTGCTTTCTACTTATAGAAGCTCTTTATAAAATACCCTTAACATAAAAGAGCATCTGACTTGTGTAGCAGGATCCTTGAAGGGTGTCTAGTGATCTGCTAAGAAACCAGTCTAAATGCTGGATTTCAAAGGAAGGTAAGATGATAATCAGTACAGAAGGGGAAGAGAATCTTATTTTCCACCCCCGTAACATTCCATAAGATAAAAATAGCACACAATGGGTTTAAAACCCCCTCAAATTTAGATATGGGCTGACCATATGGTGAAGTTCAATGGGCAGAGAGCATGTGGCAGCAGGAAAGGAGTGATGCTTTCATTTCAGCATCCTTGCTCTCTTGCCATAGCCTGTATGGTGTTTGTCTAAACACTCACACAAGCTGTCTGCAAAAAGCTCATAAGGAACAATCCCCCCATTTTTTTCCAGCACAGCATGGACTACCAGCACCTATAAACTGTGCATGGAAAAGTAATTTAATGGTGCTTTTCGTCACTGTGATGTCTTGAACAGCTGAGCTGCCTGGATCAGCAACAATTTGCCATGCTTTTGTGGATCAAGGTAAGAAGTCCAGAGGGAATGTGGCCTCTGAGGTGCAAGCCTTGCACAGCTATTTTGGGTCATTAGAGGTCATACATGCCTGATACCTTCTAGCAGAGCATCCTCCGGCCACCACAGGAGCTAGAAGAGGTTTGTTCTGTGCCAGCAAGGCTTGTCTTTGGCATTGATGCTCTGTGTAAGTTTACCTTCCATGGCAAACAAAGGATTTTGAGGAGGAAAAGTCAGTTTGTCGTAGCTAAAGCTGTTGAAGCCCCAAAGACTTGACAGATGGATTCAGGTTAGATATACAATGTATATTTTCTGTGGTTGTTTGATCAGGCATGTTTGCCCGCTGCCTTAGCTGGAAAAAAATTGTATGGGAAATTTCAAAACAAACACAGAAAGTTTTATAGCAAAGAAATACAGCTCCACTCTTTCAGCCAAATATAAGTTATTGTGACAGCTGCCTGAATGAGCCATGTCATTCCCCTAGTTATAAAAAGAGAGAAAGAAACCTTTATGTTAGGGTGTATATACCTGAAAATATCAAACATTGCTTTTACTTCTCTTGTGAGTTTTTGTTTTGTTTGTGGTTTGTTTTGTTTTGTTGAGGTTTTTTTTTTTTTCCCTAGTACATTTCTGAAGCTTTTCCTGGGCTGTTGTTACTGAAAACTTTACTTTGAAATGAAAACAGATATTTCCACATTGTTGCCTTTCAGAAAGCATCAAAACTTCTCAGGGAAAATATGAAATACTAAAGATTTGTCTTAGGTCACAGCTCATCATACTTTAAGTGGTTCCATGCAGAAATAAAGAACCCAGACCATGCTTTGCATTATCTAATAAAACAGAAATGTGTAGTAGTTATCTTTAACTATTTAAATTATCTGAAAATAGATAACAATTCTGCATAATTTGTGAACATCAGGGTGTCTTGCTAGTGAGTTTTGGTCATGGACATGTTCATGTTGAAATTGAAAGCATTCAGTTTATGGGGACAGACCATGAAGTATTTGTTTTTAGCTGAGTTTCTTCCAGTCACACAATTTCCAGTTTTTTGTTCCTTGTATAGATATGTGTTTTGCCCTGACCTCTAAGACTTTGAGCCTGCCAGAGACAAATTTTTCACAGGATGTAGAAAGGTGAAAGAAGCTGATTTCCTACAAGTTAGGTGTAAAGATATATGGGTGAAGGAAAGAGAAAGGGACTCGATTCAGTTCCCTCCATTTCACAGCTGAAGGGAAAAGACTGAGATGACTTCATCCTGAATTTCACATGGAAACATCTGTATGGACTGGGGATGTGGTCATGACTGTGACTGTGGTCATGGAGTCAGGCTTGGGCTTTCCCACTGGCACAAGGACAAGAGATTGCAGACTGGTTTTCCTAGGGAAGCCCTCTCTCTTAACATTAAGGAGAGCTACTTGAGCAGGCTGAAATGTTATGGTGAGAGACAGAAAGCCAGGTCCTGCTTCTGAAGTAGAACAACTCTGGAAAGTGATGAAGCTGTGCAGAATCCCACGTGGCTGTTGCTGAGCTTGCAGGAAGTACTCAAAGTGTTATCATTGTAGTGGATATACACACTTGACCCAAAAAATATTTGCTTTTAGAGAATATCCTTGCAGTGTCTTTGTGGCAAAGTGCAGGAAGTTATTTATTGTACAGCTGGTTTAAATTCAAATTTTTTGAGTAGAATGGGACAGCTCTCCATCTCATCCCATCCCCCTCCTAAAGTTTTCATGCGAGAGCACATTTTCCATGACTCCGTTATTGTTTGAACATCAGGATATTGCATAAGCCTCTCTTGGGGAAAACAGAATATACAGAAGCAGAGGATGACCTATGCCCACCCACCACTATATTCACATATAGTGTCAATAATGAAGAACATCAGAAGGAAAAAAAATGTGTGGGCATTTGAATGTTTTAATTAGTGAATATTTTAATATTCACATCCAGGTTCTCACGCTGTTTCTGCAATGACTATCTGCAGGATGTGGGTGTACCTACTAACCTCTCTGTTCCTGGCTCCTCTGATTTGGTATAGAGCTCTCCTTTTTCCTCATGGTAAAGTGCAGTGGGCAAGAGAGAATAAGATAAGGAAGTGCAACACAGGGTTTGGGGTTCTGTTGTTTTTGTTTGCTTTTTTAAACTTCTTTGCCTGTAGAATTTTAGAGACAGCAGTCATTTAGGAAAAATATAAAAAAAACAGGCTGAGGTGTAGCTTGTGCGAGTTACAGAGTTTACCTTACTTTGGTGGCAGTATCATGACGGGTTTGAACTTAGACAAAGAAAGATTAACACCTGGTAAATTTACATAATTGCTACTGAGGAGGAGCATTCCTGTCAAAATAATCTGGAGTTTTGAGTACTGCAGAAGTTGAGGAAATCCAGTTCAGTGTTGTGGTTGAAGTCAGTGGCCCAGCTCATCTCAATGTTGAGACAAGTACCTTAGGGTTCTTCTGAATCCAGGCTTCAACTTGTGAAGTCTTTTACAGACTGCTTGTGCTTGATTTCCCTTTGCTGCCTGGAAAATCACCATCCCTGGGTTGAATGAAACAATGCTTGAAGAGCCTGTAGTAGTGCTGGAAGTGTGCAGGACAGGAGGGCAGGTTTTGGCTTCTGACCTCTTCGTGGCCAGACCAGTGGAGAAGGTAAATAAAAACATTCTTTGCATGTAGACGTGCACTGAGTCCCTCAGAGTGGAAATAAGCAGTTGGTGTCTGTTTGCAACATTATCATATCTACTGGAGACTGCCAATTGACAGATTGAGGGAAGATTGTGTCCCTTTCTGTTTGAAAGGTATCTCCCCTTAGGAGAAGGTCTGGCTGTGAGGCAGAAAGAGGAGTAGCCATGATGGGTACTATCTGGTACTATAAATAATTTACTTGAGATAAAATTTTGATAAGCATTATAGAGAAATGACCTCACTGTTTTATTATTTCAGTTGATGTGAGCTGTCACTCTGTGTTTATTGCCCCTGTAGTTAAAGTTTATGGAAGTTCCCCAAAGGGATGCCCTTGAATCTGCGACTTCATGACTTCTCCCTCTACTGGAATTACAGCTTCTAATTGGAGCAGCTTGGATTAATTTCACTTTTATGCATGAGTAATCATAAACAACCTTCATATATCAGACCTCAGAACTAGAGTGTTAAAAGCCGAGAAACTCTCGGCCCATGACACTTCTTAGAGCTCGGAGAGGAATTTGAAAATCATGATAATAAATGTTCTGAAGTTAACCAGGAGAAAGTTTCTCACCCAAAGGGTGGTTGGGCACTGGACAGGCTCCCCAGGGAGGTGGTCACAGCCCCAGGTCTGACAGAGCTCAAGAAATGTTTGGACAACTCTCTCAGGCACGTGGTGGGATTCTTGGGGTATCCTGTGCCAGGCTAGGAGCTGGACTTCAGTGATCCTTAGTGGTCCCTTCAAACTTGAAATATGTGATTCTGTGATTTCATATAAATGAATTGCACCTATTAAAAAAGAAAACAAACCGCCAGATCTTTAGGGTTTGTGAGTTTCAAGCTCTCTTTCCACCACTCACAGGTATAACTACTGGATGTGGTCTGATTTGCTTTATTTTCTCCTCCAAGTGTAAGGGAAGATTTTGATGTTGTTCTGAGATGGCCACTGATGGGTATTTTTGAGAGAGAACCTCAGCTGTCGTGAAACTTAGACTTGCAAGCACTGAAAGTTAGATTAATTAAATGTTCAGCTTGATCTCAGATTGTGTTTCAGGACCAAAAAGATGCAGACCTGAGTTTCATTGGTGGTTGTTCAAAGAATGGAGAAGGATCTTCATGGGACTGGTTTGCATTAATTCCGTACAAAATAGAAGATACCTCATTTCAAATGGCAGCAGGTCAAGAAATGGAGGGTTTTAAATCAAATTGCATCCTGCTTTATTCAAACTTCAAGGTTCTTAAAATGTGAGGGAATCCTAAAAAATCTGAAGTAAATAAAGGTCTCCCATTACGAAACCAACACAAAAGAAGTGTGAACGCTGACAGTTCTGTCCTTAGGCACTGTTTGAATTTTTGAAGGTGTAGAGCCTGTGGCAGTGTCTGTGAAGGTCACACCAAAGTGCATGGATGCTGTGCTTCTGGAGATCAGAGAGTGTTCAGCTGGCATAGTTCCATTTCAGGTCTGCTCTAATGAGGTTTGCTTGGAATACTGTGGTTCAGGCCTTGCTTGCTTTTGTTCTGGATTTCGTTAAAATTGCCAGTACAAAAGAAATAATTATGACAGATTCTCCTTACATTTCTGCAGAGGTGTTTAAGTTTTGTGTGAAGGAGGGGCTAAAAAAATTGATAATTTAACTTTCCATATTTCCCTTATTTTGTGTTTTTTCGGTTGGTTTGTTTTTTTTGTTTTTTTTTTTTTTTTTTTAATGTGACTGCTTTGATGGCAAGCTTTATGGGGCACACCAGGTCTTTATCTCTGCCAAGCACATGGTGTACACCTTGTACACTAGTAAGAATCATTAACTTGCATATACTGTAAAACAGGTTATCTTGGACACGAATAGGTGAGCAGTCAGAGGGATGGAAACACTGCAAATGAGTGTGTTAAGTTGGTGGCTGATAATCCTTTTTGTCGACATTGATTGATTGAGTAAAACACTGGATACTTTGGCCTTAAACCAGATGAGTTCTTGAGTGCTCTTAACTGTGTTGAAGTGTTGAGCCCAGCAGTAAGAAGTGAAGGCCTGCAGTGATTTCAGTGAGCTTTGTTTGCTGGCTGGCATTTGAGCACCTGTTTGCATGGATTTGTGGAATGTGGCCCTTCTTGGGTAGAGCCCGTGGAGGGGAAATTGCAAGCTCCAGCTCAGGCTCTTGGCTCTGTTTGCCTTTCTAATGTTGGCTTGTTTTGCATATCCTAAAAGGTCTTCTTGCTTTGTTTTCATGTTTTAACTTGAATGAATCAGTCCTGGAAGTGGTAAAACAGTTTGGTTGTTGCAGACAGGGGACACATTTCTGGTTGTGCTCCTGTGGAATTCCACAAATGGTGAAGTTGAGCCAGATGTTTTCTAACATGTCCTTCTGGTAGGTCAGGGGATCTTCTCTTGTGCTCAGTTTGTACCGAAGTTACTCATTCCCAGATGCTTTCTTAAAAGCGTTCCTGTAATTTGTGACCTCATTTGTGCCTGTATCAGCTATCTCAGTTTAAAAACACAGGAGGTTGAACATTTAGACTTTGCCACTTAGGCTTCCTTGAGAAATAAATAATTTTGTCGTAATGGGTATTGGTTGGTTTGTTGAAAAAAAACCAAACGAAACAACTTAGATTTTCATGGTGACTTCTCTGTTGGTTTGTTATAACAGCATATGATTTGTAATACTGTGCATATAAGCTAAGTAAAATCAGAACACGGGGTTTCTTATTCTAGAAATAATTGGACTGAGAAGTATGCAGAGCATTGGAAATTTAATGGGAGACAAAGAAACAAATACAGTAGGCTACAGTGAAAAACCTCCTTCCTGTTTTCATAATTTTATTATTTGTTCAGTAATGGAAACATGATGTGGGTAACTTTCCCAGAAAATCTCCAATTTCCTCACGGACTTTCTGTGAGGTAACTCAGAGACTTGTCAAAATCTGACCTATTTTCACGCTGCTGTTTACATGTAGTCCTAAGCTGTTTCTCACTAAAAGAGGTTTTTTGGCTTTGAAACCTGATGAATTGAAAAAAAAAATAGTAAAGTTGGACTTGCTTAACTTTGTTGCTTGAGTAAAGTAAACCTGTCATGAACAGCGTGATGTCTGGTTTGGTTTTGTGTGTATATAAACCAGATATAAGAAACAACTAAACTTCGTCACCTCTTTTTCAATAAAGGACTCTAGCCAACCAAAGAATGTAATGATGTAAAAGAAGGAAAATTACTTGGTGTGGGGTAGTTCTTCATGGGTTGGTGGCAGTAATTAGTAATATGGAGGGAAAGTACAAAGTGTCCTAACTCTAAAGCTGCAGTTTTGTAAGAGAAGACAGAAACACTCAGTGAAAAAGGGGAGACAAGACTCAAACACTCAGTTGAACAATTGGCGATTTATCCAAGTTCTCTCCTCAGTAACCGTTTGGTAATTTTCCACAGCCACGAGCTGGCACTCTTAGGTCTGAGTGTCCCAAACATTTTCCAGCGTGCCGAGCACAGCACATGGCTGGGTGCAGAGCTGGCAGCCTCCAGCTGGGATCCTGCCGGCACACGAACCACATGAGAGTTTCCACTCAAAAAAAAATTGCAGGCAATTCAAAGGTGAGAAAAATCTATGAAGAGCAGATTTTCTTGCTGTTGGAAGCTGATCAAGTTGGGTGTTTAACTCCTTTGGTCCAGATCCGTGTTCCTTCATTTGGTTGTGAGGAGTTGGTGTTGGTTACATTAATGGATACAGGATTAGAATCAGCTGCTGTAAAATTTGTCTGGTGTTCACTGCAACAAAATATTGGGGAGTTGGACAAGATGTCCTCCTGAGTTCCCTTCCTGTGAGCTGTATTTGACGCTACAGAACATTTGCAAGCACGAAGACAGCCTGTTGATGGCTGCTGAAAAGGGTAAATAGCACTGTTTACTGGCATTTTCATTATGGTGAAGCACTGGAAAATTGTGTCCCTTCTCTGGTAGTGCCTCTACACTGTGAGTGTTACTCCTTTGTGACTGGTTAGTTCTGTTTCAGTAGGTTACTGGTGGATCCTTTCTTTCCGGAGCTTAGACCTACTCACTATTTGTGTGTCAGCTTTAGCCTGCCACAAGAGAACCTGCTTCTTTTGCTTAGAAGAGAGGTGGAAATGTCTTGCAGGTGTATGTCAGAAAATGTCCTAAAAACCTCAGCAGCTTCTCATTTTATTGCAAATCAGAAGTCCTCTAGGAAAGGTAGTCTGAGGGTGTATCTTCCAGAGCATGATGTGGGTCCGTGGGGAGTACAGAGAAGGAAATGCAGAATGGAAGCAGACAAGGTTTGGTTTGATGACAGCTGAAGTGGCCATCAAAGGTTTTGTTTTTTCCATGACTAAAATGTGTACCAGGGCTGTCATATAAACATGTGATGTGAGGGAGTCTGTGAGCTACAGCTGTTAGATCCAGAGGCTCAAAAAGGCAGAACTGGTAATTGATTTTGCATGTGTTTTTTTTCTTCTGATTTTTTTTTTTTTTCCTTTTTGGAAGGCAGGGCTGAAATAGCTCCCTTAGCTCTTTGTATGTAGGTTAAATGTGTCTGAGTGGGTCCCTGAGCTCTCCTGTGCTTGCCAGTGATTTTTCAGAATGTTATGAAAATGGGAGAGGAAGTTCACTAGGATTTTTAGTTGTGTGAATTAAGGTTTAAATGAAGAGCAGAGATAAGAGAGAGAGAGAGATGCTTGTTATGATGACAGTTACCTCTTACAAATGGACTCCAGTGATGTCTTGTAATAAATTCAGGGAGCCCTTCCTGTACTCAGTGTTGGTGCTGTTTGACGATCAACCTACACAAGGGGAATATAACAGGAAAAACACCTGAGAGATTACAGCAGGATGTGTGGACACTAAAACTGTCCTACATTGTGATTTCCTTGGAAAGAGGGCTTATCCTTTCCTTCCTTCTTGTACTTTATCTAACCTGGATTGAAATAAAATCACAGGTGTGGAATCTGCGTTGTATTCTGCAAACTCTCGAGAGCCATTCTATGAAGTGCCCAGGGTGGTGGCTTGGTCTGACACCTCTCTTGTGCTGGTGTCTCTGGCTCACATCCCTGTGGGGTTGTGCAGCCACAGGAGGGGAAAGGAAATAGGTGTTTCTTGAAGAAAAGCTGAAAGAAAAGCACTTTATTTTTAAGTATCTTGAGTGAGATTACTTGAAACAGTTGAGCACAATTTTTAAATGGGTTTGGTAGCCGACTTACAAAGCACGGATTTGAAATATTTTTGCTTCATGTCAGACAACTAGAGATGTGGCAAACTAAATACACAGGAGAAAAAATTGGCCAAGACTGAGATTTGACCATTCTTTTTTTTTCCTTTGTACCACAAGGATGTTAGTCTTTGCGTTTGGGTGCTGGGTTTTTTTGGCGTTTTGGGTTTTTTTAAAATCTGTTCATGTAAATAAAAATTCCTGCAGCACATGAAGTATTTCATCTTTTTACTGGACTCATTTTTCCTCTGCCTATAGATATAAATAGAATAATGACGTCTTACTCTCTGGGCTTGGTGCATCATTCATACAGTACATCTCCTTTCTAGGTCACAAAGCTTTCCCACATACACTTTTTCATTAAACACTGTGACAGTGCTCGAGAACACAGGATTTTTTGCATCTGAAAACAGTGCCTCATTGCAGGATGGCAGTGGGGTGCAAAATAATGAAAATATGTCCTTGGTTCGGAATTGTAAGATATCCTGATTTCAGTAAAAATATGCTTTCTCTTAGGAGTGACTCACAGATAGACCATGGTGAGTTTGAAGGGGCTGTTTAATTTTATTTGTCCTGTGGTTGTTCTTGAGAAGTTTTATTGAAGGGTGTGGTAGATACTACACAAGACCAATGAGTATATGGTAGAGTTGTCCTCAAAGTGAATTTTCATGAGGAAATCATGATTTTAGCTTTTATTTTATACACTCAGAGCACAAATATGCGCATATGACTCCAGTGAGTTGATGGGAATTTTTTGGTAGCTGAGAAAGGGATGGCTGATGGGTACACAATAGTTGTGTCCTAGTGAGGCTCCTCACTGACCAGAGAAAGGGATTTGTGCTTTGCAACCCTTCCTGTGCACTGGCTGCTCCATAATCCAGCAGAAACAGTCAGGTTTCCAGTAGGCTGTTGGCATTTCTCCAAGCAAGAGATTAAATCACTCCCAAGTCCTCTTTTTTGTGAAGGACTTCATTATGAAGTTGTTTCAGTAAGAAATGCTTTTTTTCTTGTATTTCCCATTGATTCTTCTTAGAGCAGGGGGTTGCACTGAATGACCTGTGGAGGTCAATCAAAATTATTGATGCTTTTGTGCAGGCAAACCAGAGATGCCTGAATAGGGTGGGAGCACTCTGTGTATCTTAAACCTTAAGTATAAAGCACAGTGATGCAAAAGTCTATGATCCAAGACTAAAAGCTGGAAATTTTACTCAGTCATGTCATCCACATCTTTAAGGAAGGCAAACAGTTTTAACTGGTTTTAACCAGTGAGTTATTCCAGGCAGTTCTGCTGGCCAGAGATTGAAGTGGTGCTGAGATTTCAAAGGCCTCAGTTTTGCATGACAAGTGTTGTTTTGAGTAATGTGGTGCCACTTTAGTACATGATCTAGACACTGTTTTCATCACAGAAGGTTTTCCTGTGCCACAGTATACTTGAAAAGTGATTTATAACTTGGTAAGTACTTGTAGCCTTGTAATCTTTTAGAAAAAGTTGACTCTCACTTTCCCAAAGAAGACATTTTTAGCTATCAGCATTTTCAGTTGTTGATTATTTTTTTTCACCACCACCCCATGCTAGCTGCAGAGTAAATTAATTTAACTGTGGTTTCTAAACAGATGTACTTGGAAGAAAACCTGGCCAGAAATAACAGATCAAGAGACAATTACCATTTTGTTATATGTTCATTCTGTAGGATCCTCTTTGTTTTCTTGCCCCTTGTTTGTCAGCTAAAAACTTCTTCAGGTTTCCTCTTAGAGGTGTTCCATTTTGGGCAACAAAGAAAGACAGAAAAATTGTGTGTGTGTGTGTTGTTTCCTTTTTTAGCAGGAAATCAATGGGAATATACATTACCCAAAGTAAGAGAGCAGCTGTTCTAAAGCAGGGTCCTGACACACAATCATTGTAATGACGTACAAAGACTAATATATGTACACACACAGAAATGTCCATGGGTTGGTCCCCCCCCCCCAGGGTCCAGAGGGAAAAAAACCCCTCCTGCTTGTTACCATGGTCACTGTTTATAATGATAGCATTTGCCAAAAGTTACCACTCTGCACTTGCTTTAGCTTGGTGCTGCAAAGCCCTCTGCCTTTTAGCTTCTGGTAAGGTTTTTTCTCCAGAGGAGATCAGCTGCAAAGGATTTGGTTTGTATTTTTTTCCTTACAGCCGTGAAAATCAATAACAGAACTTCCCTGTTTTAGTGATGTAGGATCCAAATCTGAGCACACACTTTATTCTGAAGAGGAAACCATTGTGGTAATTTGCTGGCAAATACTCTAAGGCAATCAGCAAAGTACTCCTATGATTTCTGCTAACCCAAAGGAAACCACAAGCCAGTCTGTCTTGGGTAGTTCCTGTGATTTTTCTCATTCCAACAGCTGATGCCTTTTTTTGTCCTTTTCCTGTGATGCTACAGCTACTTCACTCGGACAGCCTTGTGCCTGCAAACCAAGCATTCATGTTGGCTTATGTGAGAAACCAGTTTCTGCAGGTAGATTTTGGTGTATTGGAAAGTTATCTGATCCTTGGCTTTCCATCTTCCTCACTAAACATGCAGGTCAAATTAGTTTCTTTTTTTACTGTACTTGAGCTGACTTGAAGACTGGTGGCATTTCCAGAGATTCTGAAGCTGTAGCCTGCTTTTTTTTTTTTTTTTTTTTTTTTCTGTCTTTTTTTCTTTCAAATCTTATCTTGGTGGTTTCTAATATTAGTTCTTTCAGCAATACAGAAGGTATTTAATATCAAGCTTCTTAGGCTATGCATTACAGGGGTATGATACTGCCTTGTTTAACACAGACATCCAAATATATGACCAGTGTAGATGTCTGGACCTTAGGGCTTGCTATGAGATGTTTTCCAGATGGCTTTGAAGGACTGGGCAATTTTCACATTAAGGGATGATCTGAATGCATTTTGGAGAGTTTGCATGTGCAGGCAATTCTAGCAGTGGTAAAAGATGAGCCATGCATTTTGTTGATGGTGCCAGCTGGAGCTGGAACACCTGGGAGATTCAGCCACTCTGAAACCAAAAAAAGCAGTTCCTGTCTTGTAGAAATGATTGCTGATGTTTTCTTTTTCCTCTTGAGTGCCAGCCCCAAGGGTAGCCATGTTCAGCTGGGGGTCTTAATTTAATTCTCAAACTTTGCATGTACCTCTCTGTGTCTAGAAAGATCCTTATTGTCAGGAGTGCACAACTGGCTTGGCCTTCACTCAGTGGCAGTGTTTTTCTTGTTAAGTATGCTGGAAGCATGGATTATTGAACTATTTGCATTCACCTATCTGGATTTTGAAGGCAAGCAGAATGCCATCATCTTCCTCCTTTGGAAGTGCTTTGGCTGTCTGTTTTCTTTTGGCTCCCAGAAGAGGGATTTTTCTGCCTACAAACTGGATTTCACAATCACGGAATCCATTTTCCAGATGTTCTGGTATACTCTTTCCTAATGCTTTGAGTGCATTAACAAAATAATGCAGCTTGGAGAGCATTTTAAACAGAGATTCACCTTCTCTCATTTATAAATTATGGTATCCTTGTTGTAATACAAGCAAGCCAGTTTTTCTTGTAAACAGGAATTTATTCATTACTCAGTCAAGTTCAAATTCTTTTTCCAGCCAAAAGAGGAGCTGCATGACTCCTCTTTATTTTGGAGGGTGAAAATAAATGTGAAGGCTGCGTAGATTAAAGTGCTGCGGTCAAGGGAAGTGGAATTGACTTGGAGGCAGATACTGCCTTTATACAGAATTGTGAAGCTTTTTTTGTAACAAGATAGAGACAGTTATATTTCATTCCTGAATTAAGATAACTTGCTTCCTTATTCCTGTAGTTGTTTGTGGTGGTCAGACAAAATAACCAGAAACTGAGTTTCTGAAAACACGATTTTCAAGGTGCTTAACTGGCTGTGGTTTCATAGTTACTTTATCTTGTTAGGTTCAGGTGGTTGTTGACAGAGTACTAGCACTTTCTAACCATTTGTATTCATTTTATACCAGCACTGCTTTAAATCAGTTGCATAGTAAGCTGTCAGGAGCTGACCCTGCTAAAAATGGGGGTTTGTGGGGTTTTTTTCAGTTTGGTTGGGTTTGTTGTTGTTACTTTTAGTTGGGTTTTTTTGGTTATCCCTTGATTGTTTTAGTTTTTGTCATGAGCCTGGATTTGGATTTATATACTCATGCAACAGCACATGTGTTCATTGGGGTGGCCCAATGAAAATGTGGATTTTAATGCACTGCAGGATGCCAGTAGGCTCTGCCTGTTGGTACACTGGTGGCATCAAATTGTTTAGTGACTGACCACTGACTTTCCCTGTGGTCCTTATATTTAAGACTTGCTTCTGCCTCCGTTTTTATGTAATGTCAAGAAGTTGAGATGAACCTGAAATCCTTTCAAGGAGGTGTTTTTCATCGAGGTCATCTTAGCAGCTTCTTTGTGGCTCTAGAAGGAGTTAGATGTTGGCCTGGTGGGAAGGAGAGCTGATAGACTGCAGTGAGAAGAACTGATCCAAGGGTTATGAGTTCCCTAAGTAGTGGGAAGAAAATACACATCATTGAGAAACTAGTAGCTGTATTCATCTTTGTTCTTCACTCTCCACAGTCTGCCTCACTCTGGTTTACAGAGAAGCTAATGAGTACTGTGGGTGCTCAGCATTGATGAAAACTGGCTTGCTTAACTCTAATGATTCTTAAATTTAATGTACTGGAGGTCCAGCTGAAGTGCACGCTGTTTCTCCAGCCAAGACTGTGAGCATTCAGAAAACCTCTTTAAATAGGAGGTTTAGCACCTGCAGATTTCATGTCTGGACCTCAGGGGGTCCCATTTTTATTTCATCCCATTATTTTTATTTTTTTTTCCATTTACTTAAGGCCCTTGTTTGTCAGCAAATGTAAAATCCTTTATCCCGTAGGTACTGCTTTCCTGTTAAAGTAACGTTACATAAAGGCTTAAGTTTAGAGTTACATGCCTACTACTTTTTCTCCATCATACTCACAGGGGTTCTTCTAATTTTTCATTTACCGGGGATTTCAGGCTATTAAAGGTAAAAATGCTGCTCTGTGGAGTGTTTGAAATCAAAGTGGCAGCATGAGAACAGGACCATAAACAGCATGGAAAGGCATGGCTAGAACCACTGGTCTAACTTGCTGATGACTCAAGCCGAGTATTTTATTACCCCCCCCCCCCTTTACCTCTTGTAATAATGGTATTTGATAGAGATTCGCAAAACCTCAGTCTTGGGCTTCCAAAGAAATTTGGAAAGCCTAGAGAGACCCTAACGAGGTGCACGAGGCAGTGAGAGTTAAACAACGCGGGATGAGATGGGGTTTTGTCTCCCTGTTGATTGCCCTAAATAGAGCAGTTGTGCACTGGTGAATTCAAGGCTAATTTGCCGTGTCATGGCTCAGTTGCTGCCCTGGAACTTGGCTCGATGGCTGCTGGAATCTCTTGTTTGTGCCTCTTTTAACAGGGCCCGGCCAGTTGTCTCAATGTCACTGCTGGATTTAGAAGAGGGTGGCCAACAGAGGATGAGTTTGTGTTGGTCCAGCTCACTCACAGCACGGAGTATTTACAGTGGGGTGCAGAAGGTGGGAAGCCTGCTGCTCCTGCTGCAGCCAGAGTGATCCTTCCCAGGGCATGCCAGCTTTGGTTGGGCTCCTGGGGAAAGCCAGGCACTCCCAGGGAGCAGTCTGGTGGCAGGGGGACCTCTGCCAAGCCAGAGGAGTGAGTGAAAGGAGCTGGGAATCCCTGTCCTGTCAGCCACTCCTGCCAGCCCCTCGGCTCTCACGGGGCTCCTGGCAGTGTCTGCAGGAAGAACTGTAGGGCACAAGGAAAACAAACCAGTTGTGCCAGTGTGTCCAGGCACCTCTGCTCGTGCACCACCTGTCTGGCTGGAAAAACGTGGTTTTTACTTCTCCACGACATTTCAAAGAGGGGCTTCCTAACCCAACAAACGGTAGGGCTTGAATGGGTGTCCCTCAGGTTGTGCTGCGTGCTCTTCCTTTTCACCAGGGCAGAAAAGTTTGCCTGCCATCCCTGGTAGGACCCACAAACTTTACCCTAAAATCTTTCCAACCTCTGGAGTACTGAAATGTAACCCAGATGTGGTTGAATCCTGAAGAAAAAGGCAGCTACAAAACAAGATGTAGAGGTTAGTCTCCCTTTGCCAGCTCCGGAGTAGAGCAGCTTCGTTTTCTGCATTCAGAAAAAGCCCCAACATCCATGTGCCACCTCGCTTTGACTCCTGTTGCTTTCCCTAACTTAATGGCAATGAAACGAGAGATATTTTTGTTGTAGATGATGGAAGCAAAAAGACTTTCTTTTACTTTGATCCTTATCACCCAGATTCCTTATTTTGCTTAAAGGAATAATAACATGAATTGCCTCAAAGTGGGGAAGAGTTCCATTAATTAGTTGTTTATAGCATTTTACTATTTCATGCCTTCTCAAGATGTTGGCTTCAAATGTATAATCTTTGTTTGTTCTTGTAACAGAAATTCAATCGTGGAATACAGTATTTAGGAAAAATGATAAAAATCTGTAGCAAGATAGTTACAGAATTAATTGATGTGAATTACTGAATATTTTGCTCAAAACAGTGACATTCAATACCTTGCCTTTGGCAACTAGGGCCAGATAGAGAGGAACTTCCTGATTCTTAATTTCAGTGTTTTCATTATTTGACACAAGGTTTACACAATGATTAATTGCTAATTTTTCTTAGTCATGAGCAGAGTTACTTTCTATTCTGCTCTGGAAGATATAGCTTAAAGAAATACCCCAAATTCTGCTATTTTGTGTATCCTAAATCAACTGAAATATTGTTCTTTGTGGTTGTTAGAACAAAAAATAAGCCAAGAAATGCAGGTTTATGCTAGAACACGTTCTATTTTTCTCATAGGCTCTGAATACTGGATTTCAACGTTTCATGCTCTCTTTGTGGTTTTTTTCTATTTTTTTCCTGTCCTGAGGAATGGCAAATAATCCCAATGCATTAAAAAATATATCAAAAAGTAGTTTATGCTCTTAAACATTATTGTGTGGAAACAGAACAGGGAAACGTTTGGATAAGTGAGTGGGTCTGGTTTTTGTGAGGATCCAGATCTGTAGCCATTAAGTGACACGCTCATGTTCTTAGGTCACAGCCTGTGTTATATGAGAAAACAGTATCACATTACACTCTTACGTTCTTTTGGGCATGTGAGGATATTTTTAACAATTCTGTATTAAAAAACATTCAGAAAAAGCACTTTTATGGAAGTAGACATCCACAGCTTGTTGTTTTAGCTTTTGACTTACTAGTCTGGTTAAAATACAGTTTCCTAAGAGTCAGAAGTATTGTTCTTTGTTTTATGCCTTTACTATAAACAATGGGACTTCTACATCAGTGCCTGCTAACTAAGCAAGCTTATAACAGTTCACCTTTGGGAAAACCTAAGAAATGTACATTAAGAAATGTCTACTGTAGAGCTAGAAAGTACTTTGGAGAGTTAAATTCAACTAGATTTTTTGAAGTACATTTTAAAGTCACTCCGCTTTCTTGTATTTTGGCAGTAATTTTTGTCTTGGGTCAGGTATTTTGAAAAAAGTCAAATTTTGTGCCAGTAAGCAGAAAATGAGTTACTTTATGTAAGCTTTACCACAGTGTTCTTCATTAAAGTGAGCAGAACGGCTCTTTCAGTACCAATTCCCCATTACTCTGTTGATATATATATATATATATATATATATATATATATGTATACACTACAATACAGACAGAATATTGACACCACATCTGTAAAATACAGGCCTGTGTAACTATCACCGTATTGTATTTCTTGTGTCCTTAAGAAATACAAGCAGTTGAATGGTATAGAGACAAAGCTAAACATCGAATTGAAAGTAGGTGAAATGTTTAGATTACCTATTTATAATGTGCTTTTTTATATAGTTACAGTAAAGGTTTGGTAACAGCACTGTGTTCCAGAACTGCTTTTTGACATCCTCATTACCCTGTTACTGACTTTTTAATTGGGTTGTGCACATGTGCTTTTTGTCCTAGGTGGTTGATATATTATCTTGCTTATTTTGAAGAGTTAAGCTAATTTCTAAACTTTTAGCCACCCGTCTTGGTAACTATTTTGTGTTCTGCACCCACGAGATGCAGAAGGGAGAGAGCAGTTTTTCCTCAGCCCTGCTGCTTTCTGTTCCCTTCCTGTCTGGGATTTTTCTTGAGATGTTTATTGTTGCTGTTGTGCCCTGAAAGGCAGGAGCTGTGCAGGGCTGCAGTGAGGAGCCAAGTGTGTTCATGGGCTGCTCTGCAAGGGCAGCTCTGTGCCTGGCTGTGAAAAGTGCTCCACTCTGACAACCACAGCAGAACTTTTCATTTTCCATCTTCGCTGGACAAAAAGGTTCAGCCTCCTCCTGGTTTCAGGCAGCCTTTGGCAAATGACTGTTTTTTATTTGTGGTTTTATGCTGGTTCTGGCTAGGGCTCTCTTTATTGCTGTGTGGTTCTAGCAATCAAAGTTCAATTTGTTCTCTTGGCAAATGTGTAAGGCACAAGAGAAATTTTCTGTGGATGTGAACGGAAATATGTTGTTTTCCTTTATTTCTTAAACCCTTGGCGTGATTTTTCCATATCTCCAAACTTGTTTCCCATATACCCTCCCTATGTATATGGTGATTGAGTTCATCTTTTTGTTTGCCATAAATTATATTTGTGTGTCTTGCACCACTTAGCATTGACAAACGTTGTTTTACTTTGGTTTAAGCTCCCTTTGTTCTTAAAAGAGAGGTTATAAAACCCATTTATGAACCCTGAGGTAGAGAAGGATAGTTATCAAAGAAAACATGAAATTTTAGAGGTCAATGAGACAGTCTTTATGTCTGTTAGGAAAGAATTGCAGCATATAATATGTACTATTCTCCTGTGATTTCCACATTCCTACCAGAAAAACTGGTATCTTCTGTGATGTTTTTTGGTCTTAAGTAAAAAAATGTGGATATTTACTGCCTGTCTTTTAATACAGAAAGGAATTAATCCTGTTGGTCTTAATGGGTGAGACCCCTTCACATCCCAAATTTGTAAAGACTATTACACTCGTGAGCAGCACATTGCTCCATTAAGTCAGGAACTGTTTGCAGTAAGGAGGCAATGTAAAAACATTTGTAGAATGTGGATCTTTTATTTGAGGACCGATAAGGGTTGATATTTTTATAGCTGTTTTTTCAGATTTTTTCAAACCATATTTTGCAGGTTTGGAGGAAGATTGTGAAACAGCTTAGAGAGAATATGCTCAAAGTAAACATCACAACAACACACTTGGGTTATCCACATTAATAGAAACATTTAAAAGATTGAAGAGACCTCAGCGTCATGTAACAGCAATGATATGTTACATTCCAAGATCCCAAGGCATGTTACAGTCATTAATTAACTGGAAACAATAACTTCCTTTGATGACAAGTAATGTTTCCTCCTGATGAGACACAGAGGATGAGATGCCTATCTCAAAGCAAAAACATACTGCTCATAAAAGACATTTTTATAAGTGTCTATTCTTTTCCATTTTCACTCACTTTCATATAAGGGTGTGTATCACATCACCTCATTGTGCATTTAATTGCTTAATTGCATCCTACTCTTCCTCTGCTTTGATGCTAGTGGAGGAGTAAATCACTTTGCTCAGGGGGCAGAAAAATATTCTGCTAGTGCGAGTGAAAATTCATTGCAACATTATTTTAACAAAAAACTGAAAGCTAGCACTCTTGTAAGGAGTGAATTTTCATGAAAAATGCAACTTTTCTCTTAAAAGGACTAGCAACAAAGTTCTTTTTTAATATATATGTACATTCATTAGCATTTAGTAGCTTTTAGCCTAAAGGAAGCATGTCAGCTCCAGTGGAAGGAGATAATGTGAAATAAAAAAACCCAACTGATGAAGGTTTTGTTGGGAAGAGAAAGATGGTGTTCCTTTCTCCCAGCATACTGTTATGCTGCCTTTTGTCCCATGTGGCCCCAGGTTTAGTTCTTCTTCCTTTGCAACTGAAAGTTTAACTAAACCGACAAAATGTTGTATATGGGATGTAGTTCTCAGCATAAGACAGGCTGGTCTCGCAAGAAGGAAGGGACCAACACAGTGCAGCAAGAAGGAAACCCACTCCCCATTCCCTCCTCTCCACAGAGCACAGATGGTTCTCGTGATTTGCTGATTTTAATAGGCCTTCATGGGATGCAGTAGGAATGCTCCAGCTGAGGAAAGCCAGTGTAGTAACACCATGAATCAGTGTGCCAGACTGATCTGCTCGCTTCCCAGGAAAAAAAAAAAGAAGTAAAATGCAATCAGTAAATCATTCTGGTTTAGGCTGGATAAAACAACGGCTGCTCCAGGGGCTGATAAAGTTCGGAGGCCTCTTTAAAAGGCCCTTTTGAAAATTTGTTTTCTCAAATTATGTCCAAATACTCCCTGTGAGCTCCCAGTCCCACCCTTCTGTCCAGTGCTGAGCCCTGTGCTGTTATGCAATGCAGCCTTTGAAAACTGCATTCTGTTCTTAGCAGACACCAACCTGGATGTCAGAGGGCCAGGGTGGGCTTGTTTTTCCTGTCCTTGTAGCTGTTTGTAAACAAATTACTCTGAAAATCGCCTGTTCTGTGGGGGAATGGTATGAGGGATGCGTTGTTATTGTTGCTCCCTTACCTTTCTTTTTTTTTTTTCTTCCCCCTAATCAGAACCACTCAGTAAGCTCTCGTTTTTGGTTCAGGTTTTCGTGAGAGCTGGTGTTGTGATGTGTTGGTCCTAGTAAGGGGTGCCTTTGCTGAATATAGGCTGATGCCAACTGACTTGTTCATCAGAGTGAGGTGCTACATGCACAAAGTGATCCATCTCACATCATAGGACAGAGGAATGAAATTTGGAAAGAGCAGTTACAAGCCACTGATGCACATATTTAGTTTAGTGAAAACAAAGACAAAAAGAATCCTACTCCATAAAAGCAAATAAGCTTCAGTTCTCCTCGTGGCCATCAGGAATTAATTTAGTTGATTGGAATTTTAGGAGGAGGTTCCAAGTCATATCCAAAGCTAAGGTGGTGTTCTAAAAGGTTGATACAGAGATTATATTGCATTTGCAGATCTTTTCAAAGCCATTTGCAGTGAGCAGGCAATTTATTTAGGTCCTGTACACTTCCTTCTCTAGAGAACTGAGATAAGTGACCCCTTCCTCACAGAAATGATGCTCTTTCCTCTCCTACATGGCACTTCCCATATTTAATGAACCAAGTTCCAGAAGAGTCCAATTCAGGAAAGAAGATTCATAGAAACAATCAAAACTAGGTGTGTGTTGAGGTGGCAGGGGAAATAAAGTTATCTTGTCACTGGGACCTAAAAGGAAGTGTTTCAGCCTCTGCTCTGACCCTGGGAGTTCACGTTATTTAATATTATAGAGATGTAAAATCTTTACATATAATTTAGAATATAAACCGGGAGCTTTTGGCTCTTGGAAGTTTGATTTGTCTGGGGCTGGATCACTGTGTCCCCTGGAGGGACCATGTTTCCTGCATCTCAGGGCTGAGGGAGGGTTCAGTGTTACTATGGCAGATTTGCTAGCTTACAACGCAGTTTAACATTTGCACTTGTTTTTGTGGAATGAGTTACCTTTACAAAAACAGCAAAGTTTTTACTTCCTTTTTTATCACGTCTGCCTCATAACAGCATAATTCTTTTGTTTTCATGGAGAAAAATGAAAAAAAAAAAGCCTCTTAGGTACAGAATGGAAAGGAAGAATGAGAGAGGGAGGCATGAATACTACACCAGAAACTAATGACCTGTTCTCTTCCCTCAAAATTTTTAAGAAGAATGTCCATGTGCCTTCGCTCTCAGTTTCTGCAGAACACAGCTGGGGGAAATCAGGTTTGTTTCAGCCCTGGCAAAGCTTTGGTTTGGCAGTGGTCTGGCAAGATGTTCAGGATGAGATTCCCAGGAATGATAAAGTGTTTCTCGGTAGCTCTACAGACTTTATTGGGATCTACACAAAGGGCTTGTTCTTAGCATGCCTCGGGTGTGTGTGTTATATTTTTGTCTCAAGGACCTGTTACCCTCAAGAAGTTTTGCTCTTGCTGTGCTCCAGGTGTCGTCCCAGGAGCCTTCTATCTCTTCATGTTTAGTGCTGTCTGCATCTCCAGCATTAAAATACTGAGAACAGTCATCATTTTTGTGGCTTTCTCTTTAGTCCCCACAGGAACATCTTCCCCATCATAAATGCCTGCTTTGCATGTGAGAGTCTAGAACCTGCTGAACTCCCTGAAGCTGTCATATCTTGTCTTTTCCTTACCCAAAAAAAGCTCTGCTTCCTTTCTCTTTTTCTACCAAGAGATGTTTCTTCCCTTTTCCTGGTGCCTCTTGCTGACTATCTGTAATTTTTCCTGCCCACAGTTATCTCCAAGCTTACTTCACCAGGCTTATCTTGCCTGGTTGCTGATTTGTCCTTTACACTTCATGGGTGCTATCAAGGTATAGAATCCATTACCCTCTTTGCCCCATAGTAGCCTGTCTTTTAATGATAGTGACTGAGAGATGAAGGGTTAAAAGGGCTGAAAAATAAGTCAAGTGTTTTAGTCAAATGGCAAAAGGCATTATAAGAATGATGTACGTAAAGTTTCTACATGAGAAGGTTTAAAATGCTCATTTTCTTCTGCCTAAAATATTTTAATTAAACTTTTTAAAAAATTAATGCTAATTTTAGACTTCTAAATACTTACAAGTAATGGGAGTGAAACTGTCTTTTTGGTTTCAGACTTAAAAGGATTTGTGTCTCTTGCATGAAAAGAAGTTTCATGTGCAGCTCTGGGGGATTTTCATAATTACATTTGTGCTTGATTTTTCTCTCGAGTTCTTGAGAATGGGGAATATATGAACATATGAGTCTAGGAGGTTAAAAAAAGGACAGATGAATTTAAATCAAGGGCCAGTACAAAATGAGAGTCAACACCGAAGTGAGTGAATATTTAACAGCTCATTGGGGTATTAATCTCAGTTTACAGACTCAGAAAAAACTATGTAGCATCCATGTGTGTTTTGTTTGTGGTTGGGGTCTGTTCCCCCTCCTGAAATTTTATGCAATCCTAGACTTTAATGCAAGGAGTTTGGGTCCTTATTCTTGATTCCCAAATTTTAAACCTAAACATGAATTATCTTCATGACTCACAAGTCGCGGTTTTTCAGGTAATTCTGTAATTTTTGGGCTCCTTTTTATCCTGTTCTTTGGATGTATACAGAAAACTGGTTCTACTGCACTTTGATGCTTTTTAAGTATTCACAGTGAAATTTGTATTGAGCTGTGCGTTTTAAATTGGTCTATATATAGTGAACATTTTCCTATACATTTTTGTATAGGAAAATACAAAAATACATTTTTGATTGACTCATTGAAGTATTTAAAATCTGTTTTGAAATAGAAGCCTCAGTTATTTATATGATTGGTGATAAGTTAAAGACAACTGTAAGGCTTAAATTTGCTAAAGGTTGTCTACACTGCTTTCAACTGAAATTGTTATGCTGATGTGGGAGAGCAGACATATATCTAAGAAGCAAAGCATTTTAGAATGGTTTTGTGATGTAATAGAGCAGTTTTGGAAAACTGTATTTGGTGCTTTGAAGGGGAAGGAACTACGCTATCAAATAATGGAAGGAAGAACCTGTTTATCCTATCCTGGTTTCTTGCTGAAGTCAATTTCTGAAGTATGTTCCTTCTGCAGCGGAAAATTCTTCCATTCCTCTACATTATGAAGAACAGATCACTTGGAAGGTTATGTGAAAAAAAAAAAGAAGTATTTTATGACTAGACTTGTTCTGACATTTCCTTATTCAGTCATTTAAAATCATTGCTCCACTTTTGCATGACTGCTATCTTGATGCAACCTCTTTGCACCTTCAGTTCTCTGCTCGTGTTTCAGAATGCCTAGTAATTTGGTTTTCCATAACATGGAGAAATATTTGGTTTAAAATGCACTCACCTACATTTATCTTCAGTAATGCATTGCTGGCTGACTCAGCTTGTCTTGAGACTCCAGATGTTGTGAGAGGCTGTGACCAAGGATGTGCTATTCCTTTTGTGCTCTCTGGAGATAAACGTTTTGTCTTAAAACAAACCAATAGGAATAATATCAGCTAGAATAAAGCTGTTTGATGGCCAATCTGAGCCGTGCCTTTTGCACTCATGTGTGATTCTAGCACTGGATGCAGAGCAGTGACAGATGCTGAGCAAACAAATCAGTGTGACTCCTCTTGCTACAAAAGCCTGATGATGTGTGTTCAAAGGCATTATGAAATTTGTGGTTGTGCAGATCTGTGTCAGGGACACCCCTGCAGCTCAGTCTGGTCTCCAGCTTCCTGTCAAAGCAATGCACATAGACATTGGTTCCTGTGCTCTTAACCCTTTCTTCTGAGCAGTTGTTGGTAGTTCTGGATAAATCTTTGAAATGTCTGCTTCTCAATGCTCTATTTCCCTGGCAGCAGCAGGTTTTTAAAAAACAAAAACAAAAAACAAAAGAAAAAAAAAAAAAGCCAAGTATTTACTAGTGATTTATCTACTCAGCTGAATGCTAAAAACATTTAATTATAAAGGAAATAACAGAGTAGGTTAAGGAATCTTCATGCACGTTACTCCCCAGAATGTTTTTCCCTGTGCATTCTAACTTAAAGGGGGGAAAAATGACTCAAAGGCTAGCTTGGCCTCAGGAACAAAAGTGCATCTTGCACTGCTGAGATTTACCCATGAATTGCTATATACATGCTCATTTGATCTCTGTCTGCTTGGCTTAATTAAAACACTGGAATGTTTGTTCACTAGATAAGAACATTTCTGGGAGTTATTTAAATTAGCAAGTACTCTGCTTACTGTCATTAAATGCCTTTTCCCCAGCCCTTCTCCCCTACTCTTCACAGCATGTAGTAATGTGTGACTAAAGAATAATAACAGTTAAGTCACAAATGGTTGAAGGTAAAGCCTTTAGGTAAATGCTGAATCTCTTCACTGTTCATGTTAAAAGTGGTGTGGGAGTGTTTCCTTTGTGTTTCTTTTCTTTTTTAAAAAAACTCACTCCTCTCTCTTTTGTCTGAAACTTTGGGTCTTGACACGAGCAAGACATTTTTTGTAGAGGAAAATCAATGTGAAGTTGTAGATTCTCTAAAAAACATGTTTAAATGTAGTGGTAGCAATTGGAATAGGCTGAATAATATTAGAATATTCCATCTAGTATTTGGATTTTGTTACCGTTTCCTTTCCAAAGTGTATTTTAATTTGATTTTTTTTTCCATTTCCTTTGTTTGAAATATTCAGAAAATGTTTGTATTTTTCAATATCTTAGATTTTACTGCTGCAACTGTGGAATTTATTTTGGCCTTTTAGATATGAATGACTTGATATTTTCCCTGTCCTTGTAAGGCATCCCATTGCTCAACCTCTGTCAAGCAAAACATCTTTTAATGTGTCCTGATCACCACCAAGGGCAATGGGAAAAGACTACTATGTCACTTCCTTTCATTTTGTTAGTTCCTGTAAAATTTAATTTGAAAGAAAAAATTCAGATTGGAAAGGCTTCCAACATGCCATAAGGGACCTTTTGTCTCAAGAGGTGAACAGGTTTATGGAAATGTCTGCTGCTTACAAAATGTGCAGAGACCAGGGACCAAATATTTAAGGTTTCTGTCATACTTTCCACATCTGGTAGCTCGGAGTAAACCAAAGGCTACAGTTTAATTCATTGGTGCCAGTTTTGTGAATTCAAACCTAATTTGTAAAAATCTACTGTTCTTACCAAGGTTGGCTGTCTAAAGTATTTCATAATCTAGACATTTTCTGGAAGGCACGTTTTTCTTGATCTAGTGAAAAGTATTTTGACAACAGGGAAATACAGATCAGTTCCAAGTAACCAGGGGTGAGAGGAACTTAATCAACATTTTCCATTACTTTTCTGATTGTTATGTTCAAGATAAGACGTGTGCAGTATCTGGTATCTCAGCTGGGTTCCTCAGGTCTTTGCTGAGTTGTCTGCATGCCCCTCACTTTTACATCTTGTTCTTCCCCACTGTCAGATGACCATATTTCAGAGCATTATTTCATGTTCTCCGGGGTTGTTATCTCCCATGATGCTCAATAATTTATCTGTATTTAGTCAAGGAGCAGCAAATACGGGTGGCAGAGGTGTCAGGTGACAGTCGTATGTCATTTGGGAATCAGGGCAAGGAGCTGGATGGCTTTGTACGTGGGCTGCTCAAGCTGCCAGTCACCACCCAAAAATCACTTGTATTAAGTACACAGAAGAGTTTTCTGATATTTAAACGGTGTTTAAATGGTCTTTGAAACAGAGACTGGGCAGAGCTAGAGAGTAAAGCAGGTTTTTATTGAAAGGCCTCCAGGATACACCTTGGGCAGGACAGGGCCTGACCAGGGCTACACCCAAGGCGGACTAAGAATGGTCACAAATGGCTGATTGGTCATGAGGTCTCACGCTTTTATAAGTTTTGGTCCATTTGCATCTTGGGGTTCAATTGTCCAGTTACAGCTTCAGGTGGCGAGGTTTCATCCTTCTTGTTCCTCCCTTCAGCCACTGTTGTTTGTGCTTTTGGGCCTGAAAGTTGTCCTTGGTCTTCAGCAGGAAAAGGATTTGTTTTGTCTCCCTACTCTGTGAAGAGAGCTGAGTGACACTTAGTATGAGGCTCTGAACTACACCCCTAGGCAGCACAGAATCTGGAAATATGAAGCTAAATCTTAAGGCATCAATTTATCCAGTGAAGGTTTCTGAGGGTCTTTCTGGAAGAGAAAAGGTCCCAGCAGGATTACAAGCAGTGAGAAGTGTGGATTAGTGCATCAGCCTCTGTGCCTGATAAGGACTTTGGGCTGGCCCATTCCTCAGCTTTTCCTCATCCTGAAAGTTGCATGCTTTCATCCTGCTATTTTTCCTGTTCCATCATTATGTATGCTGGATAACAACCCATTGTTTCCAATGGCTTTATTTTCACCAGGGTTTTTCTCTTTTTCTTGGTTTGAATTGTGTTTCAGCACTGCTGGGCTGTGTAATGCCATTCATGAAGTGGAGAGGGGGAGGATGAGAGAGGAGAAAAGCTGTGCAGGTGTAGATGCACAGGGAGATTACTCCAGACAGCAAGAGCTGCAGAGGAATTGGCTCAAGCAGCCAGAGCACTGAGGTTATGCAGAGAGCTGAGAAGGCAGCCAGCTTCAGATGAATGCAAGTTTGCAGCAGGGGAATAGAGAGAGAGCAGATCCACAAAGTATGTTGGATGAAGTCCACAGGGAGCTTTACAAACCAAGAAAGATATTACTTATGCTGGGTCAGGTTTCTTTCACGCAGATGTTGTGTTAGTTCTTGCATTGTCATTATGTTGGACCTCTTCAGTGTGACTAATATTGCATAAATTTCAGGTCTCTTCGTCTCTATGAATATTCAAATGCAAGGAATAAGCCTTGAAAAATTGTCTCTATTGCTTGTCCTTCTACTACCCTGAAGTAAAATAGCTTTCCCTGCTGGATTTTAAAAGATTAAATAGGGAAATAGGGAGTGAGTGTGCTTTCATGTGCAAATCAAAATTAACTTACGTGCTTTGCATTTCCAAGTCCAGAACTGTAAAAAATTTGAGGTGTTTGTTTTTTATGCAAAAAGCATTATTTTTGTATAATAAGGAAGGTGGTTTCTGAACTTCCTTGCTGTTTTCTTTGATTGCTGCTTTAACTCTACAATGAGTTAAAGGGCTGGGAAGAGACTGTGGAGATGACAGTAAACTTTATGATAATGCCTCATAAACGCCAGCTCTGTGAAAAAAAAAAACCAAACAAAACCCAGTGTTTCTGCTTCCTGTGTTTCTCTGTCATTCCCTTCTCTCCTAGCAACAGCTAATTTGGGAAGTGGCTTTTGATGCTCTATGGTATTTAGACAATGTGTGTCCAATGCCATGATCAGACCTGGCTCAGTGTAACTAGCCAGAGTTGCAAGCATATAGTGATGTCCCTAAGGAATTAAACCAAAGCCTCCAGGACTGGGCAGAGCCTTTCCAGAGGAGCAAGGATCTGTCAACAGAATTGTAGCCCATATGTAATTCCTACAAATCTGTGAGCGGGAAATGCCAATGCTTATTAGACCATGCATTAAATATCATTGAACAGATGTTCAGAGAGCCTTTCATTCATAGTGCTGTTAGCAATGAATGAGGTATTATGCTCCCATTCTACATTTTTAAGTCAAGTGTAAAGATGTGTTTGAAAAGGAGAAATAGTGTTAAGTGCACCCTGTTGCCATTCATGTTCAAAAACAGTGGGGTTTTTTCCTCCAATATCTAAAATTAATTACACTTGGAATACGTATTTAACAATACAGTGCAACAATAAGTCGTACGGAATATGAAACTACACAGTGAGTGTTGTTTGTTTATTTTTGATCAAATATATGTACATCTCTCATCTGGCAGAGAGAATTTTTCAGAAAGAGCAGTTCTTGAGTTCCAGCCTTACCATTTCCCAAGGGCTGTATTATCTTTGTTCTCAGGGTTCCTTCAATATATGTGTGCTTTAATCTTACTGTTTTAAAGGGCTTAGAAGGCTACAAGGAAAATCAGATGTTGTGCTGTTTTCCTAAATCCCATTCAGAAATCTTTCATTACTCTCCTCCACTTCCTTTTCCTCTCAGTTCTTTCCTTTTTTCACACCAATGTGAATTACCTTCAGGAGTTTCCTGTCACTGTCTCCTGATTATAGAAGAGTCTCGGCTCTCTGACTTAACCTTATCCTCCTGCTTAGTCAGCTCAACTTTTATGAAAGGATGGCACTTGAGATTCTTGTTAAAGGTCACACAGGAGGACTGTAATTTTCTCATGGGTGCCCTGACAAAAGCCCGGGCTTGTGCATCTCAGATCTCAGCCTGTTTGTACCTTCGTTGACATTAAAATGTACAGATAAATTTATCATGTTTTGTGTGAGCTTCTTGGCCTCTCTCAACGATGGTGGTCTGGGTTTTACAAGAAAAAATAATGTTTAGGATTTGTTGGATTGGGGAGGGGTGGGGATTATTATTTTTATTTGAGGGAGAAAAGCAAAAGTGTCAGAAAGGAGTACAATACAGCATTCTAGAGAATGATATCCAATGTTAGGGCTTACGAAGAGACCTCCCCAGAGACTGCTTGTCAAGGAGCTCCTGGACCATCCTCTTAGACATCTGATACCAGCTGGGTGAGGGACACTGAACTGAAACTGCAGTGAACTGTTCAGGGACTTCCCCATGCCAAAAGTGTGACCTCCAGTGAGTCCAGACATGGAGACACATAGCATTTAAAAACATTCCCTTTTTTTGGTTTAATTTATCAGTTGCCAAAAAATGGTGTAAAGTGTCTGCATTTTGGACACCAGTGGAAAGAAAAATACATGAAGAGAAAAGAGTAATTTTGAAGTGCCTTTATTCATCTGCCACCATCTCATTCTTGTCTAGGTTTCATACCATGCCTCCTCTTGGACTTAGGTGCATTTTGTAAAGGGAGAGTGTTTTATCAACAGCAGGTAACCTAGAGAGCACTTATGGGGGCTTGCATTTTATTCCTCTTTTTTTTTTTTGGTTTTGCACACTCTGTTTTTATCTAAGTCCCAAAGATTTTGATATTCCTTTCTAAATCATTGTGGTTGTGCTTACTCTTGTTGTCTCTTTGGAAAAGTATGCGAAATATGAAGTTGCTAAGTTGGCTGTGCTTTGGGTGGAGTTGGACCAGATGAACTCCAAAGGTCCCTTCCAACCTCAGTTGCTCTATGCTTATAAAATATTTTAATTAAAGATTCATTTGGGTTTTTCAGTTTCAGTGTGCAGCACTTTTGAGAGAAGTCCTTTTGGAACTCAAGCTAAGCTGTTTTTTTGTGTTCCCCTGGATTTTGTATGTTGGCATCAGCAGCTGTGTGGGCATCATCTGGGAGTGAAGTCTTTTTAAGGCTTCAATGGCATCTTAGCAGCATTTGCTGACCTGTGCAAAGAAAAGTATGGTTAGTAGAGTAGCATGTCCTTTCTGTCACCCCATCACAAATATTTAACAAAATGAAGAGGACTAACATGATTTGAGTGTTTTCAGCCAAGGGATTAAAGGCGACAATAGGATGAACTCTAGAAATACCAAGTGAGCTAGGTAAAAATTTTTCAGACCTTATTTCAAAGCAGAATTTGTCACTTGCACTTAAATGTTAAATTATGTTTCACTTTTTAACGATTAACAGAAATATGTGCTAGCCAAAAATGACATAAATCTTTATTTTGAGAAGAACCTGCTCTTGGGGTTACTTTGAAATTTTGCTGTTTCTTGGCCTAAGATGATTTCTGCTCCCCCCACTTCTCTTCTTCATTTTTACTGAACCACAAAGCCAGAGAATTTCATTACTCATTTAGCTCAGCTTTCAAGCTCTCAGCATGCTTGTGTTAACCATATAATTGGGCATTTTAGAATGCTGACCAGATTAATTGATCACTTAAAATGTTATCATGTTTCAACTGCAATTTACATCAAACTTAGCACTCTGAAATAATGTACTGTTTCCTGAGACCATGTTTCATTTGAGATTGAAAGTGCTTTGGAAGCTGAGAGAAAGTACACTTGATTGGGAAGGAGAGAGGGAATCACAAGGGCAGGATAACAGGCTAACAAGTAACCATCTGGAACCATCTTGCTCTCAGTATTCAGTCATTTTAAAAATCTTAGGTCTGGAAAGGACATATGGTGTGATCTGTTCCAATTCTTCCCTGTCATGGTCAAGAGTGTTATGCATTCCTCTTCATAAACCAAACAAGTTTCTAATTCCTGACTTAGTGAAAAAGCATGGAACGCTGCTAGCATTACAATGCTCTTAGTCTTTGCTTGGAACTTTCCTTGAAACTGGATTTCTCTTAGCTTCAATAAGAATTTTTATTTGGCAATGGCTACTCCTAATCTTTTCATCTGTCTATGGCTGATCCTTTGGTGGGAGGTACTCATCAGGCTATGTGTTAAATTCCACTAATTTGTCTTGCGCCAACAGAAATTGCTATGGCTTTGTCTGTTTCTTATTATTTCAGAGTAATGGCTTTTTTTTCAGCCTGTTTTATGTTCATTCTGTTGGAAATTCAATGGAAAGAATGTCTCAGGGCAAAGGGAAAGCATGTCAAACGGCAGGAATAATGGAGAACACGGTCTCAAACGGGGACGCTGGTGGTCCTAAACGTGACTAACAGCTTCTTGCTTTTATTTTGGTAAACCCCTTAAGAGGCCAGTCCTGCTGTAAAGTGACACACAAAAAAAAATGGCAGCTGGCTGGGCTGTTGTTGGGATGCATGAATGGGCTGGTGCAGGTTCTGGCTGTGTGCCTCTCTCCAGACAGGGAGAGTTCTCTCCCTGGCAGCCACTTGCAGCAGGACTGACCCCATGCCAGGCTCCACCAAAGTCCCCAGAGTGCCAGAGCCTTGAAGGCTGAATTTAAACAGCAACCACAACCCACAACCCGTGTGAATGTAACAAAGAGAGCTTGAAAGTCTTCCCTACGAGTTTTCAAATGGCTCATGGACTGGGCCAAACGTGCTGTTGATTCAATGTTGTTGGAACTCGGAATTTTAAACCATCAGGGCGTTGCTACCACTGCTTGTAAAGCATGTGTGAGGTAAAGTGGGGTGATGATGAGGGTCCACAGCCTTTTTATACTGCTAGGCATGACTGATCCCGGTTCTACCTAGATGGAACTGTGGTGTAGAAAAGTATTTTTTAAAATGTGGAATTTCCTTAGATGATTTTATCCTAGAGCCGTTAGACAAGAGAAGACAAAATTTCATACATATGCCAGTGACAGTAATGGCTTGTGTCTGTTCACTGACTCAAAGATGAAGTTGAATGCATTATACGTTTTACCATTTACTTCTACATTTAATTATACATTTTACCATTGTAAATGGTGGGCTTTGCATTAGGGAAATGGAGTACATTTAAATAGCAAAGAGAGCAGGTGAGTGTGGAGAGGATCTGGGTGGGTTTGAAAGAGATCCGTAAGAGGTTGGAGAAGTAGCCGTGGCAATCTTACGGATGCAGAAGGACTTGTGTGGGCTAGAGACAGACCAGTTTGTATGGCTGCTTGGGGTTTTTATTCAGTACCTGCACTGCATCAAATCATCCTATATAAAAAATGTGGGCTCAGCTCCTTCCTCTGTATTTGGAGCACTGTGGAAGTGGTTTGCTTCAAAAAGTGGATAGTTATGTCTGTTGGAAGAGCAGTTTAGAAACCTCTTCTGGTACCTCCTGGTATGAAGGTATTTTAAAATTTAACTAGTTCTTACATTTGCATGTCTGAATTACTGCCTTAGGTTTTCAAAAAGGAGGGAAAGAAAAATGAGACCCATTTCTGAGGTCTGTGGTCTAAATGAGGGGAATATTTGAACAGAGCTCAGTAACGTGAGCCTTACATTTGTGGCCAACGCTTTCTTCCTTCAGTTCAGAATAGGAAAATACGGAACCATAATTCTCTGTGCTGTCTGTGCAGTTCAGATGTCGCTGAAAACAAGTTGTTTATTCCCTTCACCCTTGAGTCCAGAAAGGGCTCTGTATAACATTGAATTTGTGTGTGTATTCTGCCAAATTTATGAGTGAACCTCTTAGAGCTGGCTACTGCTGCTCTGCTGTGTAAATGCAGTAGTCCATTTTATAAAGGAATAATGTGTGCCTACATACTTGAGAACAGAATTGACCTCACATCTGGCATTGAGCCGTGATTTTGATCACTTGTGCTCCCCTCGCCTGCTTATCTTCTCCCTTCCAGGACTTCACTAAGTGATGCTTTTCGGTTCCCCTGTTCTGGGACTACTCGATTGCCTAATTTGATCAGGCTTGTAGAAAATTTATTTCTTTGTGTTTCTGGGTAAGCACTGAGACAATTTTTGTCCTAGCCTTTGTTCCTTAGAGGTGTTTGGGGGAGGATTGTTAAGAAAGAAAAAGTTTGTTTTTACTGATATTCACTAGAACCCATAATAATTTCAAGGCTTTCATTTGGGGCCAAATGTGAGCGCATCTTGTATTTCTTTTTTGGCTAGCAAAGTGTGTGTTTGGAAAAGGCTTCACGTTGCACAGAGGAAGCTGCTCGAACCACTGACTTCAGCAGATGGAACTTCTTAGCAGATACTCACCCCTGCTCTGTGATCCTCCTTAAAAGGTTTTTGTACATTAAAGGCCAGCGTTTCCATAGCAGTTTTTTTAAATCTCTTGTGTAAAGCTGAGAAATAATGCAGCAGATCTGATAAGCCTTCCTCCACCCTTCTGCAATGATGCTGATTGTAAAACCAAAAATCTCTTCATTGATAAAATCTTTCCCGAGCAGGGGTCAGTTGTCCATTTCCTGACCCATGCATAGATCTGTTAGGAATATTTTTCTCAGGAGCACTCCTTCCTTTTGTTTGCGTCCTATTTTCCACATGCTGTCCCTGGATTATGTCCAGGGAAGGGAAGAAGCCACCAAAATGAGCAAACCAAACCCACCAAATCTCACCCCACTTCCAGTACTACTGTAGCATCTGTTCTCAGACCCAGATGTAAGTAGCTCTACAGGGGGTGAGTACTGTAATGTTTCCGTACACCAACATGTTAAAGATCCAGTTTCCTCCTCTTCTTGACTGTCTTAGACCTCCAGTAGCTTTAGGGTCATCTTGCTTGATTAAGGACAGCAGAATTTGGTCTTGGCTTGTGCTTGTGCATCTGTAACTTTTTAATCTGGTAACACATTTTAGTCATTTTTGAGTGTAGTCTTGCAAACAAATACTTTCTTACTTCTATCACTTACAAGGTTTATTTGAACTAAATTCTTTGGTAAACCAAGTAAATATAAACAGTACTTCTGCATAACACTCGTATCTTGCATTCCAAAACATTTCAGAAACCTCAAATACTCAAGTTTTTATTTCTTAGAATCACCAAAGGCCAGGAAACAGCGGAGCATGGTTTGAAGTCTTTATGTAATTACATGCAAAGCTGGCATCCATGCTGCTTCCCTGTCAGCAGGATAGTCAGCCTGGAGTCTGAGAAAGAGAAGTGCTGGAGAGATAAGTCATGTTTAGGGGAATGGGAGGACCCTGAGAAACAGGATATGACACAGAGGCCATGGGAAAAAGTAAAACCTCCTCCTCTGCCACAAACCCAGATGCCTGCAGTAAAGATGGGCCTTGCTGGGGGGGCTCCACGTGGGCATAGGAACAGCTATAAAGAGCAGCTGGTTTTGGGGGGGTCTTATAAGAACACCCTCACATGTATAGGTGACACTGAGTATATGATGAATCTGAAGACAAATAATTATTATTAATGTTTGGCAAAAGCATCTACTCGTGGAAGCCAGATCAGTCACAAAAAATGCGTAATTTTATGCTGAGAGAAGATTTGGGCCCGGAACAAAACACTGGGGATCTAAGGAGGAGCCCTTAGTGTTGCTAATAAATATTCACTTAGGCAGATGTGTCACTCATGTTTCTGAAAGTTTTGAGCCTGGATGAAAAGAATGTGCTTTTATTTCTTGAGCAGCTGTTCTTTTAAATGGGTGCAGCTGTACCACAGTGTCCATTGACACCAATTGGTTTGTGATTTAGTGTATTGGTTGTAGTTAACCAAGTAGAAAGATTTTAATTTTTTTTTCTTTTTCTTTTTTCTTTTTTTTTTTTGCTTTGTTAAAGTGAGGAAAATCTTGTGAAATAGCTCAAGTTTTTCAGACTGGAGCAGGCACGACTGCAGTGTTTACTGTGATGTTGCTGTGAAAGCTTTTGAGGGACATGGAAGTTGATTATCATTTGCTGTCAACTGAGGCACAGCTTTGCTGGAGCTGCCTCTGCTTGCTCCAGCGAGGGCATGACCTGCCACATGCAACGTGGAAGTCATCTGAAAGATTTCCTATGGCAAGAGCAACACTGCAGTTATGTAATGAAGTTTTATTGTTAGAAGTATGTGAAAACAGGAGCTGTGAACTCGCAGGCAATTCAGAGCTGAAATTTTTCCGTATTCTCACTCCAAAAGGTTTTTTTGGAAAGTTTAAGGGAATGCTGTTTGGCACTTTTTTTGATGGGAGTGAGTGTGCATGTCTGAAGGAGACTTCTTTTAAAAAAAACTATCCCATTCTGACAGTGAGTTTCCTATATTCAAAGCATTAGGAGAGTAAGAGTTTTAATCTTGCCTCTGCTGATTTGCTCAGTAGGCCTGGAGAAGGCCTTCTGTCTTTCCATTGTAGACATAAACTATTAAATATCCACAAAAAGATTTTGTGGTAAGGTAATTCAGTCTTTTACAGGTAATACTGGATTTTCAAACCATCATCTTACGGACTTTTTGCAAAAGTAAAAGTCAGGAAGACATTGCTACTACTCAGCTTATGTCAAAACTGAGGTGAAATATCAGGAGGTGAAGTTTGTTGAGGGATGCTACTTTTTAATGTAAATGACTACAGTTTCTTCAAGATAAGCACCTCCGATAATTACGGATGCCAATTGCTTTGTGTGCTGTTTTTAAATATCTAATTTTTTAGTAAATAATGGATATAATGGCATTGCAAATAAAACTGTACCATTGCACTGTTTTCCTTGAATGAAGATGCCTAAATGATTTCCCTTTCCTCCTCCAAGAAAGCAAACAAAAGGCTGGGTTTTAACCTGTTAAACAGTTTTAGTTGTCCTGGAGAGAATGGTAAAGGTCTTAAATTTCTATCAGTTTCCCAAATCCACGTGGCCAGTTAGAGGAGGGAAATCCACATTGTGTTTGGAGTTTGGAGACTGTGGAGAAGGAGCACTGGGAGTGCACTACTAATCAGCAGGGAGTTTATTGTTATTTATTCTGAGATGTCACTGGGATTTTTTTCTTCTCTTTCTGTGGCTTGTTTCTTTGGTTTTTTGGTTGGTTAGTTGGGGGTTTTTTTTTGGGGGGGGGAGGGGGCAGTGTTGATGTTTCTTTTTTGTGGCTTTTTAGTTAAGATCATGTATTTGAAATTGCCTCTTTTTTTATCCCTTACACTGCGCTTTTGGGAAGTTGTAGGGGATTTTTCTGCCTGGTTTTGTTGGGTTTTGTTTAAACTTTTTCACTTTAATTTCTATTTGAAGTAGCATGTATGAAATTCCTTGTACTGTACTAGACCTTGAAAAGCTGCTTACTGAAAGATTAATATAGGTACATTGATTAAAAATTCAATGTAAACCACTGAAGCCAATTGAAGTTACTTTAATGGGTTATAGGGCAGAGTCTGCCCTACTGTGGTTCAATGGGTAGAAAACACAGCAATCTTTTTTGGATAACTCTCTTTTTCCCTCAGCAGTTAATGCTTAACTTATCTAAAATACCCAGGAATTACTCGTGAGCTGATTTGAATTCTACTCATGGTTATAAAAAAAGCTGGGAATTTTAAGGTCCGCTTGTTTTTTTGATTGCATTTATAATAAGGTGGGAACTTTCCCTTGCACAATATTCTTTCTCCCTTTTCCCTGAAGAGAACACCCATCTAAGACAGGTGAAAGTTTTTGGAAATTCAAAATGGCAACTTTTTTTTTAATGATTTCAGAAAACATTTGATATTTTTGTGGCAAACAAGTGACACTTTTTTGAGGTACCTCACACTTCAGGGAGTACAGAACCTGGAAGACAGAGGCTTTAAATAAATTTGATATGCCTAATTGATTAGTCTAGGTTAAGTCTAATTATGTGACACTTAACAGGCATCTAGTTAATCTCTCTAGTTAATTTTTGCTCTGGCCATGACTGGTGGGGTCTAGAGTCCCACCATATGCAAGAGATTCTGGCTCCAAAACCAACATTTAGATAATTTCTTTCTGCTGTCCTATGAAATGATTGAAACAGGTGTCCTCCTTCAAGTGCCTTACCTATTCCCTTACACCTTTTTATTCTTTCCCTTATTACAAGGCAGTTATGACATTTACTACTTAGTTTAGTCCTGTGTTCTTCTGGATATTTATTCTTCTATATCTCCCCCAAAACTTCATATAATTGTTCCAAGTGCCTGTACATGCTCTTTAGCAGTGTCTCTATCTGAAGCCCATAATTTGTTGCGAGCAATCAGGCATTTTTTTGATTTTTTTTTTCCGCCCTTTGCTGTGTGTTGAACAGCTGAGCCAATAAATATTTGGGATCCACTGACATTACAAGGGAATTGTGGCAGCCCCCATCCAGCTGGACAGCAGCTTTTCCACATGTTTGGTTGAACAGGTAAAGCCCGTGTAAATGCAGAAAAAAAGAAGAGTTTACTGTGCATCACAGGGCCTGGCAGTCAGATCTTGGAGGAGTTTCTGCTCTTTTTTGGGGAATGGATGCCACTTGGCTCCTTGTATTCAAGCCACCTGTTTCAATGCAATCTGTACAGGAGAGCGTGTCTCTCGTTGTTGCACAAGGAAAGCTCCAAGGTTTTGGGGTAGGGTGCCTTACAACATCCTTGTGTTCCAGTCTTCAGCCAGGAAAAGGCAGTAAATGTCAAATATATCAGATAGAAAAAAAATGAAATTGCTAAGAAAGGAAAACTGCTTGTAATTAAAGTCCATAAACCGGTAATAATTCTAAGCATCCCAAATGTTTTAATTCGCTGCTCTGACTATTAATCATTTCATCCACCGCTTGAATTCTTGGAAACTACCTGAATTGTGGTCTAGCGAATTTTTGTGACTCAGGGAGAGTATTTGCAACCTGCTTCTCTCAGGAATATAGAATATTCCCTACTTTTTCGTTGTTGGAACACTGAGTAGACCTGTATCGTAAACAACATATGCTGCTATCATTAATGGTATTTTGGGCAGAAGGCTGTATTGGAAACTTTTCACTGCTGAGAGGGGACAAGAGTGAGAGCCTAGATGAAACACTGCTGGGCCAGTTGTATGTGGGTTTAAAAATAAAACAGTGCCAGCACCACCACCCCCACCCCAGCCTCTTCCATAGGTTCTGTCACCACGTATCTGTTTATTTCTAATGGCTCTTTAAAATGACAGCTCCATAAACTGAACTATCCAAAACAAAGGCCATGGAGTTTACTTTGGCCATCTCAAGTAAATTTTCCTAATCTAAACATCAGCAGTGCCTTTCATAAATCAGTCCAATGACGTCATCTTTTCAATTAGCAAGGCTGGTATTTGTGTTCTGGCCTCAAAAGCTATTTGGCCAGTTAATGTCTTCAGGTTTTGTAGTAGTCCAGACTTCTCACCAGTTCTCAGTAACGTGCTTGAAGAGGGAACACATTTATCAATAATTGCCACTTTTTAAGTGCAGATTGCAGACTGTGATTAATTGCTAACCTTTTCTGTTGTCTACCAGAAATAACAAGCACAGTCTGTGGACTTCAAAGTTGTTCTTAATATATCTCACAGTTCTTACTGGGGGACACAGGCATGTGCAGTTTAAATAGGTGTTTGAAAGAGTAGGGAAATAAGAAAAAATATTGGGTGGGTTGTATTTCCAGGAAAGGTAAAATGGGGTAGTGCTAATAGCTGGGAGTGAATCATCTGTCTGCCTGAGTGTGTTAGGTTGTGTTATTTCCCAATAAGTACTTGAAACTTGACCTAAAAGGTTATTTTCAAAGAGATTAAACTTCAGTCTTCCTTTCCTGCAGGTTAGAAGGGATGAAGGCCTCTGCTGACAGGGAGGCTGTGTGTGATGTTGGGTTGGGGAACAGCTCAGCTGCAGTATATCTTTTCCTGTAGATGAAAACGCTTCCACTACATGAAAGAGGTTTATCCTGATAAGGTTTTTAGCAAAATCCACCAACTGCCAAGAAACAGCCAAGCAAAGCAACAGTATTCTTCCTCTTAATCACACCTTCCTCTCCCTGTGTGGAAATAACAATAAGGGCTGACATGAGCTGAAAAAAGCCAGAAAATATAGAGCCAAGGCTTAGTTCCTATCCTTAGCTCACCCTAGCAACACATTCACACGTTGCAACACAGATGCTATATAAGGTCACCTTCTACCATAGTGTCAGCTGTGACTGAATTCCCTGAAAGAGAAACCAAAAATTATCTTAAACACACAAACTATTCCATATGTGTGTGTATGAGGTATGGTTTTGTTTATGTTAATGATGAGACTTGCACCAGTAAGTGGTTATCTCCTTGGCTGGAAATGTGGAAATGCTTGTAAGTTGGCTCTATGAATCTCTTTCAGTGTCCTTTGAAACAACCTGAGCTTGGGTTCCCATGATGCTATTTCTGTTCTTCAGCTTTCTACACACAGCAGCCTTTCACCAGACCTCCTGCTGCTTGTCATTGCTGTGGCTTAGCTTGTTGATAGCAGGAGTGAGCTAGACAGTCCTTTTCCCATTTCTTTTCCCCCACCATTTCTGAAGTTGGTAGCCCTGGTATTAGCAGTGCTGTTGGGCTGCAGCAGAGGATGAAGGTGCAGCATCAGCAGACACTGAAGACTGTGTGTAGTTTTAAGGGAGGCATTATTCTCAAAGAGCTGGAACAAGTTCAGAAAAGGCAGGAAAATGCCAGCGCCTTTGCTGGTGAGATACTTGCAAGTCGCAGCCCATTTCAGTGGTATGCCTTTTGCTTCCTGCTTGGCCATTAATGTGTGGCCCTCATCATAAAGACTTAGCTGTGAATTGGCCACAGACTCGCTTGAGAATATGGAGACTTTCCCTTGACGTTCTGTAGGAAATGTTTGAAGTCCTAGGGCTCAAGCTTAACAAATTGCTGAGCTGATAATCATCCCTTTTAGTTTGTCTTCAAGCAGAGTGTGGGAGTGAGCATCACATCCATTACTGAAACTCATGAGTAGAGTGTGGGTGCTTTTTCTTCAGTGCAAATTTCCTGCAATATTGGGAAAGAAGGAAGGAATGCATTAGAGCTGGAGATGTCTGTTAGTCTTGTTGGGATGCTTGTGCAGCATCTCTCTGCACTGAGCTTTTTGCCTTGACTCATTGATAGGGTGGTGCTTTAAGTCACAATTTAGCCCTGGCCAGATGGGCGTAATGGTCATTCCTCTATGGGTTGAGGGGTTTTTTTCACGATTTTTGCAGTTGACTGAGTTCCTTCTTGGGGGGTGAGAGGATTTATTTCTAATATCCAGTCTAAACCTGGCCTGGCGCAACTTGAAGCCATTTCTTCTTCTCTTATCCTTTGTTACTGGGGGGAAGAGGCCAACCTCCACCTCACTACGGCTTTGTTTCAGGTAGTTGTAGAGAGTGACAAGGTCTCCTCTAAGCCTCCTTTTCTCCAGGCCAAATAACCCTATATCCCATAGCTGTTCCTCAAAAGACTTGTTCTCCTGACCCTTCACCACCTCTGTTGCCCTTCTCTGGACAGAATCCCAACACCTCAACGTCTGTCTTGTAGTGAGGGACCCAAGCACACTATTTGAGGTGTGGCAGTGATGATCTCAGTCAAGGGATTCTGTTGTGGAAATATTAATTTGGTGGTTTCAGCCCTGGAGGAGGATCTTCATTCCTCATATAACTTGTTCAAGATTACTGGACTGCAGAGATGCAAAAGTCATCTTGAGAGCAGGCCAGGGGTGGAGTGCTTGCTGATAACCTAATGGTACCAAATCCTTGTCCAAGGCTTGGTGAGCATTCAGGAATCTGCAGAGAAACAGAAGAATGAATGGTTTCTGGAGTATGTTAAGCTCAGTGAACAGAGCCCATGTATTTTTCTGAGAGGCTGAAAGACCGGATTCATGCATTATCTGGTAACTGCAGCAGATAGCCGGGTTATCAGCTGCACTGCTACGGGTTCTGTCTGACCCTGCCCTTATCTCCCCAGCGCTACCGGTTGCAGGGCAAGTTCCTTTTTTTCATTCTTTGTGCATCAGCTTCTCACATGTCTGAAGGAAAGATTTCTCCTTTCACTGCCACCACTTGAGCATGCCAAGGTCAGCACGTGGGGGGAGCGGAGTGTGAGTGCTGAGGTTTGCTCCGTGCACATAGAAGGAGGCAGCAAAGGGGAAGCTGCGTCTCCACAGGCCGGCATTATAAACATTCTAAGGATTTTTTTTTTTTTTTAAACTCAAAGCAAAGAGCACAAAAAGCAACCTCAGCTGGAGAAGCTGATTTAATGGAATTATGGGGTTTGCTGTGAGTCTGGGATGACAGTGGTTAAATTGACCCACATGCAGGTGAGGCAAGGCAGCCTGGAATGACTGCATTCTAGCCAAACAGAAGAAGGATGGCTTTCCACCATGGGACAGATTTGGGAGTGAGTATGAGTAGTATGATCATGAATGGTATGATTTCCTTCGGCTTTTTTGTGGAGAGGACAGGACTGACATAGCCAGCACTGATTTCCCAGTCCTAGTGTGAATGCTGTGGTGATCAGTACATCTGCTTGTCCCATGTTCAGCTGGGACTGTTTAAGGTAACAAACTCCAACTGGAATTGTAAGCCCTGAATGGAATAACCTGTGCCACCTCTGGCTGTTGTGGTGAAAACAACCTCTAGCTGTAGGAGGTGAAACCCTGCAGGAAGGGGGTTTCCTGCAGTCTGGGACTGAGCCTAAAACCAGAACACACAGCACAGGAAGATGCTCTGATATGTAAAAAGTGAAAGCAGGAACAGTCTGGATTTTTTTTTATGTGTATGAGAATCTGCATTTGCCCTGGAAAAAGTGAAGGAATTGACTTCACTTGACTTGACTTTACAACCTGCTGAGGTACAGGAGGTTGTAATAGGTAGTGAATATATTTTGGTAATTGAGCAACAACCACAGACTAAGAAAGCTGAGTGAAATGAAATGAAGGAGTTTATGGGTGGGTAAAAGTTGATAGCATAGGCTGTATCTTCAGGGGGCAAATTTCCTTTCTCATCAGTCTGATTTATGCGCTTAATTAGATATGGATGTTCTTTCAAGAAGGGAATCTGAGCCAATCTTATCATTCAGGTTTTTGATAAAACTGCTTTCTGAGTGGTGCTCTGGGGTGAATTTTATTGCAATAACCTATGGACTTTTTAAAAAATCCTTTCAAGAGGCTGAAAGACGTCTAAATCTTATTTTCAATTGTATGCATAGCAATTGGCCGTGGGCTACACATAATGGGTTCAACAGTTTCTAGGGCCTATAATTTTGATGAATGGGAATAATTGCCTATTCTTAGGCTCAGGAATGCAAATTTTTAGCAGATACAGAATAAACTGCATTTCTGAGGCTTCCATGGTACAGAATCATGGAATATCCTGAGCTGAAAGGGGCTCACAAGGATCATTGGCTCCAACTCCTGGCCCTGCACAACATGGCCCCAAAAATCAGACCATGTGTCTGAGAGTGTTGTCCAAACTCTTTTGGAACTCATGGTGCTGTGACCACTGCCCTGGGGAGCCTATTTGACCACCAGCGCTCTGGATGAAGGTGCTGTGTTCTCCCTTTTCCACAGCAGTGTCAGAACTGTAAATCAGAACCACAACTGTGGCAGCACCCTGTGAATTCTTGTGGAAAAGTCAGCAGCAGGTCCAGTCGGGTTTAGTGTGTCATCAGTGTAGCTTTTTAGGCAGTCTCAGTGATAAATACAGCAGCTAGACTGGCTTCCAGTAGCAGTGTCTTTATTTAATTTTAACATCTGGGAGGAAGAGTCTGAATGCAGATGATTTTATTTAGATATATATCCTACTTGAAGCTTATTCTCCTTATATAAGCTTATGCAAGTACTTTCCCCAGGAGAAGTGATAGTTCATGTGTGTAGGAGATGAAAGACAAGAATTTCCTCTTCCCCCTGGATTTTTTTAGCCTTGTACTTGCTCAGGAGTCCTTTTAAGTTGCAGTTTCCCTGGCGTGTGCTATCCAAAGCCGTTTTGCACACAAGTGGAGATTTTTTAAACAATTTCTAGAAGTCCCCCGCTGTCTCAGGGCCTCGTGACAGACAACTGGGAAATCCTGGTTGTTTTTCATTGGCATTGGAGTTGGCATTGCTGCCAGCAGGGCAGCTGGGGAGCCCCCGAGCTCAGGAGATGCTCCCTGCTCTGCTCTTGGAAAGGATGGACTCTAGTGTTTGTTCCTTCTTGGACCCAAGATTTCTCAAGTGCATTTCCTTTGGCACACGGAATTGTCTTCATAATACAGAGGAAGGAGAAACTAGGTCTGAACAAGTGCAAGAGAGAAGTGTGAAAAAGGAGTTGGAAAAGAAATATAAATATTTCTGTGCTAAAGCTCAGGAAATGTGACATGCTTTGCCTTTCTTATGAGAAGACAGTAAGTTTTCCATTGAACTTAGAGATGAAATACAGCAATGTTGCCTTGGCCATGCTTTTATGACATAGCCACAAAAGTGAAAGGAGAGTTGGTTAAGGCTTTTAGGACATAATCGATTTGAAACTCATTTTGTGTCTCGTGGACATTGACTGCATGAGTAAAAAAGCTTCTTACATCTTCAGGCTGAATTTTGAAACTATTTTAATCGTTATATTAAATTTGGTAGGATGTGTGATCTTGTAACTGTGAACTGAAATAAGACAGATTTTCTGCTGAAGCAGGAAATTTGCAGTTGATATGTTTCCTCTCAGCAGTCGTCTTAGGTGATGCCCTCCCATTTCTACTTCTTAAACTAATATGAAGTAAGGTAGTCTGCCTCTCCCTTCCTCTCCCCCCAGTCTCTCATTTTCTGGGAGACAGCCTTTAACACTCTGAGACCAGGGAGGGGCCATACACTGGTCACCATAGAAAACCTTTATTTTTGGAAGGCAAAAGTGCTAATGAACTTCAGGTACAATCAATCTAGAATGTTGGGTATTTATTAGGTTAGCTAGTTGTCAAGTTTTGGGGGTAAAACCTAAGGATTCTTTATGTTGTCCCTCCCATGATGATAAATGCCTCTATTTTTACAAGATGCTATGCAGAATTACCATTTTCTTGTCTGAAACTTTAAAGAGCTTAATTTAATTTCATACCTTTTCTTGGTTTTGTTTTTGGGGTTTTTTTTTCTAACTGAACCTTTTCTGTTCAGGAAAGTTGGATTTTTGTCTGGATAGCTATTGCTTTATTCGGGCCAGAAGCTATATGGGACTGTTAGCATTATTAAACGCAAAAACTGAAATTGATACGATAAGGGACTCGTGTGCTTAGCTGGTCTTCAACTTGCTCTGTAGGAAACTTTTAAATATATAATCTAATTTTCTCAAGCATTCATAACAATCTATTTACACATAATTTAGAGGTCTGTCAGATCTCTAGAATTACCCTATTAAATTACTGGAGCTAACTTTTAATGCAGGTTGTAATTAGTTACTTGTTCCAGTGGGGAATTAAAATCAAGCTGTTAGCCTGTACATCTTCACTGAAGAACAGAAAGCTGTGGCTAATTATTCTGATGGTGTGGGACTGCTGGCTGACTTACAATGCAGGAAGGGAATTATTTGAAATGTAATCTCTTTGGAGCAAAGCTGTGTACTGCATCCATGTTGAGGACTTAACGATGAATGATGATGGCTTCCTGGTTTGGAATTAGTGGCTAATTGGTTTTTAGGTCATAGATATTTCATTGATTTCTATGAAGCAATTTAAAATCAGGGGGCGGGGAGTGGGAGGGGAGAAAAACTGGGAAACCTGCTTTGCACATGCAGTGAGAGGGATACCAGAAAAGCAGCCATGGATAAGCAATATTACCTGGGACAGGCTTGACCCAGTAAGTAATTAAAACAGAAGATTAATATTTAAGCGGTCAACTGGCTTAAGAGGAGCAAGCAGGGAATAGGGCTGCATTGTTGTATAACCAATTTGTACTTGCTCTGAAATCCTTTGTATATGAGGAGGGTCTTTACCCAAAGTCTTTATGTGACAGTTGAAAGAGAAAAGACTGTAGAATTTGTGATGATGAATTCCAGGTCTGTGTTACCGTGGTGTGTGAGAGGACACACAGGCAGTTAAAGTGGCTTTTGTCTCAGGAGGTGAAGAACACAAATAGAAGAGAAACTCTTCAAATTTGACTCCAGCCAATAGGAAGCAAGAGCTAGAATATATCCAGGTGGGAAAGCAACATGAGTGACAAGAAATGACAGCAAAGTAAAAATGTCAGCTTTTGTGTGTGCATATGTGTGTATGTATAGATATAGGCACATATCCAACCCATGGGAACAGAGTCTAGGAGCTAAGGAAAAACGAGGAAATGTGCTAGAAGTACCCATGGACAAACCAGGAAAGGCTAAGCCAAAAACTAAGAGGTGACTAGCAAGATACACACAAAATCACACCAAAGGGAGTGATGGTAGGCAAGTACTCAGTGGAAGATTAAAGAGTCAGTCCTCTTCTTTGTGGAATTAGAGGCCAGTATTTTTGAAATTTACTCATGGCTGTTGAGCAGCTGTCTTTGTGGAAATGGTCAGTTGTGTGGAAGATGCCTGGTACAAATAATGTGCCCACATGTGACAGCATTATACAGGGAAGGTTAGAGGACCTTCACATGTTTTTGGGTAACCTTGGCTCAATGAATTCTGTGTTAGGACACGTAAAGAGTTGGTGGCTCACATCTTGGAGCTGTCGTTTATGAGAGCACAGGTGAGACAGACCTATAGATTAGTGTCCAAATCGATTTTTAAAGGTGAGAGAGGAAATTTCAAATGTTAAAAATAAACACTGAAGCAAAGTAGCCAGAATATGTTTAACCACCTAGAAGAACAAAAGTAAAAAGCTACTGCTGATTTTGTTGTTTAGTAATTTCGCTATCAAGCTGAATGGTAGAGCTCAGGGAATGTTAATTAAATACAGAAACCCTGAGGAGCTAAGAGAGACTGTCATTATCTTGCAGAACAGGTTTAAATTCCAAAATTTATCTGAGCAAGTTGCAGTTTCAGTGTGGGAAATGAACTGCAGCTCAGTTTGATAAAGGCAGATTAGTGTAGCTAGGCAATCCTAAGGAGGATGGGAAACAGCCTGCTTGGAGCAGCTATTAAGAAAATGATCTGGGTTTTTTTGTGGATCACAGTCCACACTTGGAAAAACAACATTATATGGATGTGAAAAAAAAGTTAGGGAATAATGAATACCTAAATTATACTACTGTACCAGCAAGACAAATCACACAACCTTTCTACTTTGCTCTGAAATTGCAAAGCTCTTTGGCTTCAGATTGGGCTCTTTCTAATTTTTTTTCCCCGCAACCCAGGAAAGATATGAACCCAAGTCCAGGGGAGAGTTCTTAAAATGACTGGAGATAAAGAAAACATGACCTCAGAAGAAAGATTGGCAGAATCTGAGCTGAGGCAAAAAAAGCTGGAGGAGTAACATGACTCTTTAAAAGGCTCTCACTAAGAGGAAGTAATCATCTGTTGCGTAAATTAGCGGAGAACAGGATTACTGGCCCTGGCACTGGAAGTAGTGCTGTCAAACAAGGGTAACTGGGTGTCTGTCAGGAATGTCACCACCATGAGTGATCCTGACTCAGGGCAGGACTATGACCTGAGGTAATGTACAGATTGCTTCCAGTCAGATTTGATTCAACAGTGACCACACTCTGACCCCCCGTATAATAGCACAACTTTTGGCAATTGTGAGCACTGAGTGTGATTCCAGATCAGAGTTTGTAGTTTGCTTTTCATCTTTTCGGTTCATGAATGAATCTTAAGTTTTCCTGGAAAAACATATGGGGCAGGGAGGAGTGGTTGAGAGAAGAAGGATGACAGTCTTGTGCTTGAAATGAAACTGCTGCTTTCCACTTCTAGATTTATTAGCAATTTGGAGCTTATTTTGGTCTCATTCAACAATTATGCACATAGATAATGTTTTGATGACCAAAGTCTGAAATTCATTATACCGGGATTTCATTCTCCAGATCAAAGCTAATTTGAGAAGAATACACTCATAGATACACATGCAACTCATCAAATTCCTCAATCTACTTTATTTCGTCTTTCTTTTTGATCACACCAATGCAAATGATTTCTAGTGACTTCCCTTTTGAAGTTTGCTTTAGGGTGAAGTTTGCCATAACAGTTGTGTTAAGAAGTGTAGAAATTAACCTTTTCATTTTAATTAGAACTTGGAGGAAGAAGTAGGATCCACTCTCTGCAGAAATTGGAAAGAGGGATTCAATCCTTTCAAAAAACCCCAAAACAGTCAGGTTAACTTCTAGGAGCAGCTGTTCACCTGCAAGAAACAAAGAGGGAAAAATACTGAAGGAATACTGGGAGATGAGAATATAACTAATATTTCTGATTTAAACTTCTGAAACACTAGTCCCTCCCAAGCTTCCACTCTTTCTCTCTCATTTTTTTTCCTACACCTCATTTACTGCCTTATTTCTGACACATTCACTATTGTCTGTATATGCATTTCCATTTAGCTGGAACTCTGAAACTTCAAATGCAAGGGTGAGTCATTTCGTTGAGACTAGAAGCCATAAGCATGTGCTTAGAACAAGAGCTCCATGCCTTAGACAAATGTCAAGGTGTGCTGTGGTTTTAAATTCCCTGTAGAAAGCAATCTTTACTAGATGGCTACAATATGTGTTGATTTTTAGGCTTTAATTTAGGAGACATCACCACAGTTTGACTGGCTATACTCCTCATTTGGAATGGTGTTAGGGGTTTCACTGGTTTTAGCATCAGATGTAAGTTTTTTAATGGCATAAATGTGCTTTTTCTTTGAGTGTCTTCTTGATCCTTGGTAGTAAGAAAAGTGCCACAGGACAATGAAGCATAAGGTTGTCATCTGTTGCTTCCCTTCACGACTCAGTAGAGCGAGCAGATACCCTGTACTTTTCTGCAGTTTTTAGGGCTCACGCGTTGAAATGGTTGGTGCTGCGTTCACTGTCACATCTGCTGTACTAAGAGAGACTAGAAAAGAATTGCTCTTTGCCTTGAAATCCCGGATATGATAAGTTGGTCAGAGCACAGGATGACCAGGGCTCTGCAACCAGTTATGTGCCACCAGCACATAAACCAGTGTCCAGTTTTCTACCAATTTAGCATCTGATGAAGTTATTTTTCTCGGGTGGGTGTCACAATGGGTAGGTTAACTGAAAGTGCCTGAGGCACTCCTGTGTATCCACAGTATCACCAACTATTTTGTGTCCTTTACAGAGGAAAGTGGAACAATAACATTCCTTAAAATTTTCAGCATGAAAGTTAGAACGCCTTTTGTAAATGTTCCTTAGGAGGTCTGCCCATCATGAGAGTGCTTGCAGTGAGACTGGGGAAGCTGGAACAAGTTTGTACAGCTGTGTTTTCATCCCTTCATCCTAAACCCTTTGGGAAGAGAGCGTTTTTGGGAAGTATTGTGTGTCCCAGCACCTCAGCTCAGGTCAGGGCTCCCAGCTCCTGCCAGCAGGAACAGGGTGATGGCTCTCAGTGATCTGGACACCTTTCTGTCCCGAGCAGTGCAGGGCTGGCAGGGAGAGCTGGCTCTGGATGAGGTGTGGTGTGTCTAGACAGGGAAGTGCCGTGCAGGAATCCAGCTGTGCTCTTGGAAGCAGCAGGACTGTGCCCCAAGCAGCCACTAATTATCCTGGACACTGCAGCACACTGACGTGGCAAAGCAGCTTCCCACACCTGAGCTGGCCCTGCGTGGTGGTGTAATCACCTGCTGCAGACGTGCCTAACTTGTTTTGCAGAAGCTGCCAAACAGTTATCAGGCAGATAATGGTTTTGGCTGCCATTGGCCTGGGTTGGATTCCACCTGATACGTGTGAGCTGACAATTCCGTATCTCGATTACAGAGCTTTTGCATTCTTTGGTGTACGGTGTAATAGTTATTATAGATTGATTTGATTACCAGTACAATGTCTGAGCCTTTTATTATAAGTGACAAACCTTTTGAGACTTGTAGGATTTAATGTTCTTGACTGGCTCATTCTTTCAGGATAACTGCTTCTTCTGCATTTGTAATAACTGGAATATCTCCTTATTAAATTCACTAAGAGCAAAAGCATATTTCCATTGAAATGAATACCTCAGGAATGAATTCTGTTTTAGTGGGAAATTTTCCAGTCTGTCTGTGCTTTTATTTTGCTCACCATGTGAGTCCTTTCATATATTTTACTGTATTTGCACTTATTTGCAGTGCCATATTACAGAGCCATATATAGGTATGAGTGCTTTTCTGTTCCTAAACCTCTGCTAGTCCGGGTGTGCTTGTTCATGAATGTGTATCATAGACAGAGCCCTCCAATCATCTAGTATCAGTAAAATCCTGATAGGGTGTTCAATTGAAACAATTCTTTATTTTCTTTTGATGTAATACAATTTATTCATCCAACACATCTTGGATACTCCAGTTTGTTTACACCACAGGCCAATATTAAAACGTCACCCAGTCAGATTAAAAAAAAAAAAAAGTTACTGTTTTTGTAACTTTTCTTTTTCCTTTGTAGGCTAGACTTCTAGAAAATTTTTGTTTCATTTAGAAGAGTTGCTGTAGTTGTGGACATATCAGTACTGGAAGTCAATGAGTCCTTTTTGCAGCCTGTCTCATACATCTGTCTGTCGCTGCATATTTAATATCTACAAGAGGTTGTTTAGTTATGGCACAACTGTTTGCCTGTTGAATCTTTCTGCAAGAGATACAATGTGGATCTGTTGGTATCTAAACTTACAGCAGAATAAAGTTCTGGATGGCCAAATCAGTGTTGGTGTCTGTGCTTTGCTGGAAGTAGGAAGTATCTTATCCTGCTCCTGTTGTTTCCAGGGTGATGAGATGCATGTGATACATTAAAAATAAAACAATCCCTGTGTCAAAACTGTGTGTGTACCATTTTGGTGCAGTGCATTGTCTTTATAAACTGCAGTGGCATTGCAAAAAAAAAGGCCTTAATAGGTTTTTTTTTAATGTTCTTCATATAACTTCACATAGGTTTCAGTGAATGATTTCAGCAGTGCAGATTACAAAGTTGCCACCCTTCAGCTGTTCCTCATTTTTCCCTCTACTGAGACTCAAAAGTGTAAGAGAGCTCCCATTTCATTTTGGTACAAAGAAAACCAGATTAATTTAGGCCACTTTCTTAACATGGATTTGACATTAAACTAAAAGAAACTGCATTTGTCTTTCCTTTGCCTTGAGGCATGAGAAAAGTGGCATGTATCTGCCTGCAAAAGATCATTTTAACTTTTTATAGCCTTCTAGTTGATGACTGGCCAGTGATTTTATTGACTGTTAAATGGTCTGTATCTCACTGAGGCTTGGAAAATAGTCCACACCAAGAAAGCCATGGATAGTCACTTGACTTGGAGTCTGTAAGGGAGAGTTCCAGACAGATAAGTTTATTTCTTTCTGTTGGTAGGTGGGATTTGAAACTTGTCTTTCTCATAGCTGATATCAGGTAACGTGACAGTAAAAAAACTGGATGAAATGGAGCTGGAATAAATTTTATCAGTAGAAAATGCCTAGAAAAGTAGTGTGACAAATGCAAAGGAAACTTCACCTGTATTGTATCTTCTTCAAATCTCTGTGTATAACACTGTATGGAAAAAGACAACAGTAATAGTCTGTGACCTGTAGCCTTTGCCATAAAAACCTCCATAACAACAACAAACCAACAGTTCTCTTTTTATAAAGTGATTATTTTTCTGTTGTCAGGCTGAGATGCATTCTGTGTAATTATCAGGAGGGGGAAAGGAAAGCTGTCTCTTTAACCCCTTTTGATTATTTTCCCCCCTTTACCACCTTTCTAAGGGAAGAATTAGTTAAATATTCTTGGCAGAACCTCAGAAGATTTTTAGCATGCCGGGGGAGGGACTTAAACAGTTAAGATAATGCTTTATGTACTTGCTGTAAGAGAGGCTTTTTGGGGGGAGATGCAGAAGCCTTGGACACATTCTCTGCGTGGCACAGACACTTGCCTGGGTTCCCCTAAAGCAGCGTGGCTCAGTTCTCGGAGGAAACACCTGGGAGCACAAATGCATCACAGTTTGCTCTGCCAGCTGTGCGTGCCCTGGAAGCTAGGAAGGTAGATGGAGCTATGGTGCCAGCAGATTGAACACTTGCCTTCTTTCTTTAGTGTAATTACATTTGCTTTTCAAATTAAAGTATTTCCTCCCAATTCATGGTATGACAGGTCCAGAACTGTAATGGAGCGCAGAGTTGAGGGCTGCATGCTGGAAACCAGGTGTTTGGTTTGACCGGTAGTTGTCTGGTTTTCTTGTTTGGTTGCATATTGGGAATCAGAGGAAATTAGATATGTTTTGGAGTGCTAGGTATCTTTTGCTTTGTGGCACTAAGAAGCTCTTTGATTTCAGAGGATAGATTTTTCATAGGACTGTGGCCTTAGGCCAAAATCCCTTAAACAGCTGTCAGCCTCACAGCTACATATTCTTCCATCCAAAGTTTTTTTTTTTTTTTTCTGTAGTGACATTGTTAAGGTAGATACTGACACCTTGTTTTGGTATTTTTCTAGAAAATTAATTCTTTGACAGTTGCCTCAAGTGTAGCATTAGTCGGTTCTGGAGCACTCCGTCAAAACACTCTTAGCGCTATCAGCAGAATTTTGTGAATCATGGAATATACGAGGGCAAAAGCAGCAACTTGCCCTTTTCAGCAGTCCATTAGCACTCCGGAGTGATTAACTCCAGAGGTTCCAGGGAAAGGAGTCAGGAAGGAGTCAGGCCAGAGCCTAAGTCATCCTTGCACCCGCCGGCCATGGGGGCTCACCAGGAACCCATTGCCCTTGCGAGACTGGAGCTGGCCAGCTGGTGGAAGGCATCTTTCCCTTCCCTCCAGGCATTCCAAGGCTTTCTGTGACTTGCTGTGTGTGATTCCCTCCCACTGAGGCTGAGAGACAGGAGGCTGAGGAGCAGGTTCTAATCTCTTCACTCTCTCCGCTCTACCTGAAAAGGGGTCAGAGAGAAGGTGGGGCCAGGTTTTCCTCAAAGGTGCATATTGTAACATCCAGGGGCAATCAGCAGGGCATGAGAAAGTCAAATTAAGTTGAAGAATGGAAGAACTGCTCACAGCGAGTAGTTAAACACCAGAACGAGTGTACAGTGTTAGGCTGTGGCACACCTGTCCTGGGGTGGAAAACTCACCTCAGCCAACACCCTGAGTTAACCTACTTTGAACAGGCACTCGGGCTAGGTGATCTTGAGAGGTCCTTTTCAACCTGAATTATTCATGATTCAAAAATTTGTATGTTTAACTGCGTCAGTTTTTTAACCTGACTTCAATCCAAATCTCAGGTTTTAATCCAAACTGAGGTTTACCCATAATATTTGAATTGTACTAGTTTCTTAAAGAACTTTGGGCAGTCTAAGCTTGATGACTTATTTGCTAGCATTGCAGTCCAAGAGGGTTTTTCTGCATTCATGGAAAATAAAAATTTTCAGGGAGTGAGATTGTCAGAGTATAAATGGTGCAAGTTTGGGCTTTGGCTTCAGTCTGTGACCAAATGCAGTGATGTTTGTTCCTTTGGGAGTGCATGTCCTCAATGTTGATCTGTGGCAGTGATGTGCCAGCTTCTCTTTGGCCTTCATCATTGTGCATGGTGGCCCCAAATTTGTACCCAGGTAGCCTAGGGGACCTTAGTGCCTGCACTTTTCTTTTTGCAGTGGTGATAAAGTACTCTCTGAAAGGCCAGCGTGGCAAGGGAGAGCAGCACTGTGTCTCTCTAGGAAGTTTATTGTTGCAATAACACAGATAAAAAGGATTAGGCAATGTACCGGGTTTCTTAGGCTCTGTGAAACTAAGAATAACTCTTTATTTTTTCTAGTTACTTGTATCTCAGGTGCCAGTGTGTACTCTGAGGTTTTTTTCTTGTGGATCCTTGATGCTGTTCCTGTTGAAAAAAAAAAATTAGAACTACATTTAATAATTTAAAAATAGCAAACTGCTTTGACAGTTCTTTTTTTCTTTTTTTTTCTTTTTTTTTTTTTAAATACTTGTTTCCCTAGCAAGTAATTTTTAAAAGCACTGCTTAAGTAACCTAGAAATTTGCAGATATATTTGCTTGCTTGCAAGAAAGACAACGCTGTCATTGGTTTGTCCTCTTTCAGGGGAAGTTTTTTTGGTAGTTTTGCCGCTCCCAAGTTTCCCTTTCACTTTTCCTCTCAGGGACTTCATTCTTTTACGCCTGACACTTCTTGAAGTGAATATTGAGTTTTTGTTTTTCCTGTCATTAGGCTGGCCTACCTCAAGGAAAAGTTCAGACCCTTCCAGAGAGAGGATCAAAGAGGTCAATTATAAATGAAAGGTAGGGGAAGGAGGGATATTTTCCTGTCTTGCTTCATCATTTTCACTGATGGAGTCTGCAGAAGCAGAACAGTCTGGTGCTTGTAATATGTGGGGATGGCTCTGTGTTTTCTGAGCTCATTATGGAAAGGAGCCAGCAAGAGAGCTGGAGGAGTGTACAGCCTGCCCACATGTTTAGAATGGGCTGGGAAGCTGCTCCAGGTTCTGATTTCCCAATCACTGCCTGCAAAGAGGAGGGATGGGAGCGGGGAGGAGATTCCTCCTATTCATTTCTGGAGCTGGGGGCAAAAGAGAAAGGAATGAAGAATGGAAAATGAGAGAAATAGGAAGAATCTGCTTTCTTCCTGCTCCGTGGGGGACTGTTGCTAGATAGAGCATTTGGTGAAGAAAACTCCATGTTAGGGTTTTCAAGTGCTTGAATTTCAACAGCACCGTTGGCTTCTGAAGCTTGTAAGTCAGTCCAAGAGAAACAGTCTTCCTCTCCAAAGAGGTTTAGCTTGCATCATGTAGGCTCCTTTGCCTGTACAGTCATATGAAGTGATGTAATGAAATACAAGTGCAAGTGGTGTCTTTCAAATCACACTCTCAACCAACTTCAGGCCTGGACAGGAGAAACCAGGGACTTCTTATAATCCATATTTGTCACTGTGGAGGTGAAAGTAAAAAAACCAAAAAATTCAGCTCTGTCTTGGTTTCATTTGTAAATGCTTGATAAATTCCACACCCCCCCCCCCCAAACCAGAGAGGGAAGGAAAATGTTGACTTTGGAAAGTCTGAGCTCTCGGCACAGGAGAGGTACTGATGTGTGGTCAGCTGCTTCGGATTTTTTTTTTCTGGGGTTTTTGTGGGTCTTTCCCCCCACCCCCCCAGTACAAGGCAATTCATTGAGAAAACCTTAAAACACTCTGTAGAACATGACTGCAGTGGCAACTCGGCAGAACTCACCTACCTGCTGCAGCCTATCCTTTGGGTTAGCACAGGAAAGTGAAATGTTTTGTGTTTTCAGCATGGAGAGATTGTCCTACTTTTAAGAATTTCCACGTTTCTCCAGTGAATTTGTAATTATCATGAGTCAATACCTTTGCATTTTTTACACAGTCTTGTCATTGCCCCACATAAGGAAATAATTCTGGGTGACCTCTCATAAGCACTGAGCAGGTTTTTTACATTGTAGAATTTGCTGCAACTTACACTAAAATATGCAAGATTACTGGGGTGACCCAAGGTGACATCTGTGCCATCACCCTACCCCATGGCAGTAGCCAAAAGTCACTACTTAATTAATTTTTACTACTTTAGTCTGTTTGGAGTGGAAAGAAATCTGGAGCTTTAAATAGCATTGTAATGGAAGATGAGCCATTTATTCACCATTCCCATCCTCTGCTTCTTGCTAGAATTTGGCCCAAGTGGGAGGAGGGGAGGGACAGAAAGGACAGGTTTCTGCCTGGTCTCTCCACTGCCTTTCCTCACTCTTCAGGAGACCTCTTTCTTTTTTTTTTTTTTTTTTCAAAACTTGAAAGCTTTGTCCTCCTCTGAACTTTTGATACTTGCCAGCATCAATAGACCTGAACATAATGGTTCTACCACCCCAAGATGTCACAGGGGGAGCTGAGGGCTCAAGCAACTCGAGAGAATTTAGTGTCTTGAGTAAGCCAGCAAAACTGCCTGGGGTTTATTTTAGCTGTCTTGTTTTGGAGTAAGGAGAGTGAGTAGGGAAAAAAAAAAAAGGCAGCTTCATTTTTTGATAGAATTTAAATTTTTAGGCATAGGTAACTCTGCCAGAAGAGAAAATGTAGGCTAGGTCTGTATGTTTTTGAAGACGCCTAAGGTTTTTTTTTTTTTTAAATATGCTCACAGTAAGCATATGTTTTTAAGCTAAATGTGCAATGGTATCTACAATTAGTCTTTGAAACCCAGTACAAAGTAACAGCTGGTTTGAACTCAGCTTCAGGAGCTTTTTATGGTTAAAAAATAAAAAAATCTTATATGAGATATAAAAATGTTAATGTTTCAATAAAATGTATTTTTTCATGTTGACCAGGTCACTAGAGCTACTATAAGCAGTGGGGCTGTTGCAGGAAGGTTTTGCATTTCAGTATAAAGATCCTCTTTGTAATTAGTTATTTTGATATTTTGCAGCTTTTCTTCTTGGAACTCAGAATATGTAAATATTCAGCCTTAGAAACTTGTTTGCTGGAGGAAAAGGGAAAGAAAAAGAAAATTTACTCTGTGAATGAAGGGGCAAAAGTCACTTGTCTGAGGGCTTTAAAAACAAATTGGTTTTGTGACCTGTCTTGTTTTTACAGTCCCTACAAAACCAGGTGATTGCGACTGTACCAGTTGAACTTCAAATGGTCGTTCCTTCTTTCCCCTGATCTGAGCACAGACATCAACATCCTACGTTAAATTAGACATCTGATAAAGCAGAAGCCTAAAGTGCAAGTGTTTCATCACTGGAATGCTGTTTCTCACTTCTTCTTTCTTTCCTCCAAAATGACATAAAAGCATCAATAATTAAATATCAGTGCATGTCAGAAATAGCCATCTGGAAAGCCACTAATGAAAGCTCAGGTTTACAAATTGTTGAGTTAAAGAATGAGTTCCCAGGATAACAGATTGTTAGCAAAGCAATACTGGTCTTCAATGAAGAATATATTTAGAAATTATGAAAGGTGTTTAACCTTATTTTTTTTCTTCATTAATGCAGTATGTGGTTACCCAAACTTATGATTGAAGGGTTGCTTTGTTCTTTCTGTTGGAGACTAATGTTTCGACTGAATCAGGTAAATGGAACTTGTCTTACATAACTAAAAAAGAAAAAAAATCTGAACCTAAAATGATTTTTGATTATACTTTAACGAGGCACAGTTCCTGAGCTTGTTCACACTGGATGATTTCACTTGCTGCATCGTTTAAATATTCATGAAACTTGAAACAGAAATGAAGGCAGGTCTCACTTTTCTGACTGTATACCTCATAAAACTCGACTGAAAAACATTGTCAAAGGATTTACTGAGCTTTCAGAAATAAGGAGAAGGCTAAAATTATGGTAGCCTGCATGAACTTACACTAGCCTACATCCCATTATCCCCTTCATGTTCACCTCATGTCCTAAACCTTTAAAGTAAAGCACATCTCCTACACAATTCTGTGTGTTTCTTTTTCCTATAGTTTCCTGGATCCACTAATTGCACGGAACAAACTTGTGATGGAAGTAAATCTGTGCTCTCCACTGAGGGCAGCAGCATTTTCTCGGATCACATTTTTGAGGATGCCAGAATATGTTTAGAGAATGAGTTAGGAGATTGCAGAAGGAAAAAATTTCAGGGTGAAGATAGGTGAATGATGCTCTGGAGTGATGACTTTTTGTGCAGTACTGGGCAATTTGTTTAAAATCCAGATACTTATGAGTTCCAGCTTTTATAACGGCTTGACTCCTTATGTTATTTACTGAATTCTTCCAGAGATCAATGGGTACTCTTTTGAATATGGAAAGAATTATATAATAAGAAAAATTCTCAGAAATAGGCCTTGAACTTCTCATACTGTACCTTTCAAATTAGTAGACAGATTTGACCTGACACTCTTTGTCTTAGCTCTCTCTTCCTCAAGGAAGTTTTATTCAAATAAATATTTCTGAAGCTTTCAGATACTCTGGTGAAGAATATTAAAAGCTCCCAGAAAATGAACAGACAGAAGAATTTCCATAGCTCGGAGTTAAATTTTAGTGCTACATATACTGGAGAAAATGCAGCTGCTCATTCAAAAGCAGTTGTAGGCAGCACCTATTCTGTTTGCCAAATCAGAGTATTTCACCCTGCAGTGAAATACCTTATGGCCACTTCATTAAGCTCCATGCTGTTTGATAGAAGAAAGAGTGAAGTAAAATTGGACTCCTGTGTTTAAAAGTGGAGGTCTTTATTTATTTGCAGCCTCTTTTTCTTCTTCGTTCATTATTCAGGTGAATCAGTAATTCAGAGAGATCAGTTTCTGGCTGCCTCCGGCCATAGGAGGTCCATGTGTCTCAGCCCAAGGTTTGAAATGTGCCAGTGCACTGTTGGGTGAATGCTTTGGCACATTTCTCCCAGCTCTCACTGCTCTTGACTCGTCTTACAAGTGCTTTCCCTGGCTCATATCTGTAATCCGTGGTCATGGTGCCCAATCTGTTCCCACTGTTAGGGAGTTTGCTCACTGGTGGAATGTTTTGTTGAAGATCCCAGTCTGTATGTCCCTACTCCAACCTGTTGTGGCACAGTGACTCCCTGTCTCCTTTGCTCCATTGGTTTCCACTGTGAAGTGACTGATCCCAGCTCCTTGCCTCCTGGACAGGGGGGAACAGCTTCTCGAGTAGGTTTAGATCCGAAACTAGGAAAAAATTCTGTCCTGTGAGGTTGCTGTCACAGGCTGCTGAGAGAAGCTATGGATGCCCCATCCCTGGAGGTGTCCAAGGCCAGGTTGGATGGGGCTCTGAGCAACCTGGGACAGTGGAAGGTATCCCTGCCCATGGCAGGGGGTTGGAACAAGATGGTCTTTAAGGTTCTTTCCAACCCAGGCCATTCTCTGGTCCTGTGATTTTGGTTTTGCCAAGTCCCACTAGGAATTACTAACTTCCCAATCATTGTTATTGCAGTTTTCTTTCCAGGATTGTCCCACATCCCCTCCAGCTCCTCACAGCCCTGTCCCTTTGCAGTCCCTTGCAGTGGCTGTAGCGTGACTCTGGAGCTGAGCCACTCCAGCTTTTTTCCTGGCAGTGACTCTCAGCTTTCACAGCAGAGGACAATGGGACTTTTTACCCCTCTGTCTCCTTATTTTACCTAGGAGATAAGTCTGTTTAGTCTCCTTCTCCAAAGTATGTAAAAATCTGTGTAAGAACCCGTTCAGCAGTCTGCAAGCACAAAGCACCACTGTTAATGAATGAAATGAGATAAAAGTGGAGTTGGTGATGGTACATTGAGACAAACGCTCAGGCAGTTTTCTGCCAAGGTGCAGGGAGCCTTCCCAGCCATTTTAGTGCTGGGCATCACTGCAGAAACCTGGGAGTTCTTTTCTTTGAAGTTTCAGCCCCTGAAAACCAACAGCAGAGGCTCTAAGGCAGTCAATCCAGGCTCAGTTTGGTGTCTCGCAAGATTTGTTTTCCTCACTGGAAGATGCAGCGCCGTGTGCTCCGAGCCCTGCAGAACCTGAGTGCAGTGCCATCTGCCTCTGCTGCCATCTGCTCCCCTGAGCTGGCTGCAGCCAGAGACAGCACATGGCCTTTCTGATGGCAACAGGAAGGTTATCTGTCCTAAACCAGGGGAGCATTCTGGAGGAGCAGGGGGAAGGTGGAGGTTTGCTGGTTTAGCATGCTTGTATTCCTGTTTGGCACTCGCAGCGTTGGAGTGTGACCTTCCTGCAGTCTGGCTGCCTTGCAGCCATGTGGAAAAGGCCTTGTAGCAGAGACAGGAGGTGCTGCACAGGCGAGGTGATTCTTGTTTTTCCTTATGGGCATATATATATCTTTTATTTTGAATTTAACAGCTCTTCTTTTTCCAGTGTATTAGAGGGGTTCTTTTACACCCAGCTGTGTAACCTTGCTTGATGGCATAGCAGTGATTCTTCAAAAGAATGGGGGGTTTTGCTTCCCTTTTTGGGTGGGTTTGTTTTGGTTTTTTTTGAACTTCAGACCTGTATGAAGTCATGCCCACATTTTCTTTGTGTCTTTATTTTTATCTTAATGAACTTGAGAGATAATACATAAATAGGCAAGAGTGTGTATCCACAATTTCTTAGGGTTATCATTACCTCATCATGTGTGTGTCTACATATAAAGTATATTCTCCATCTACACATTGAAAAACCCTTGAAGAATCTCTTCATAAACAGTGCTGGGCAGTTTTTGTTGCAAGAGTTAAACATTTGAAGAGCACAGTCCCATGCATGGTTCTCATGGGCCTATTTTTAGTTTCTCGTATGGGAAGAATGGCAAAAAATAGACCAGGCCCGTGACTTTGGATTTAGTGCACAGAATGTTTATAGGTTAGCTGACAGGGGTGTGTGTGCGTGTCTGTGCCACAGGACTTCAGTGCTACACTTCCTGTACGCTCATTAACAGGACTCCCAGCAGAGCTGCTGTAGTTTCAGCACTCATAACACTAATTTTAACATGCTGTAAAGTGCGCTGTAGCTCTGAAGTGCTATTTTCAGCCTTGATTAGGGATTGCTGACCTGAAAGATCTGCGTTTCTCCACTGCGAGGCTTTCTTGAATTCATAAGTCTCTGGGTTTGCTCCAGAGTGCTTTGGTCCTCCATCTCTCCCTTCCTTCAGGTGCTGTGGATTGGTGGGATGCACAGAGGTTTGCTGCACTTATGCAGAGGATGCATTTATAGCCTGCAAGTGCTAGTGCTGCATCTGTTAGATGTGCATTATTTTGGACAAATTAAAATATATAAAAGCATCAGCATGTTCCTTCTTTGGTTATTGCTTTCACTTTCTTCTTCTGCCTTTGATGGTTTTTTAGGTGTTGTTTGGTACAATGGGCTCAGTCCGGGAGGCAGGTGTTTCAGAAGTGAAAAATGCAGTTCTCCTCTGGCTGTGTGACTCCAAGAGAAGGAGCTCTTAAAGCAGACTGTATTTTGATGCATATTTTCTAATCATGACTTGACAGGAATCAGGTAAGAGAAAGGAACACAGACATTTGATGTATTTTCTCTTAAAAAAAAAAAAAAACACCAAAACTAAGACTAAAACATTTAAACTTCTAAAATTTTAGCTAAATAACTCTTGTAGCTATTAAACTTTCCATGGAAATACCTGCCTCATATTTTCCAAGTCACTTTCCATTGCAGCTGTTTCCTAACTAAATAAAATGTCCTGCCTTGTGAATGACCTGCTAGCATTTAAAAAAGAAAAAGGTGAGCATCTGACTGGGCAAGGCTTGTCTCATTTGAAACCTTTAAAAGGAGGGGGTAATGTTGAAGTAAAAAGCTTCCTATCCCCTGAGACAGACAGAAAGGAAAACAAAAGCCCCAAGTTCCCCAAAGTGGAGCAAGAATTGAAAATGTTTCAAGAGTGTCCCCTTCCTGTTCTGTTTGACACTTAAAGAATACCTGCACTTTTAAAAAAACCCGTGCAATACTGACTTGACTGGAAATGAACTATTAAAAGCTCTGGCCTTTGTTGTTCATCACTTATTGAGCAATTACCTGTCAGCTTTGCATGAATTTGTTGGCATGGCTCTGAATGTGGTGTGCAAGACTGAATTGTTCAACACTCAGTTCCCTGGCCATTAAAAGAGCAAATTATTCCAGTAGCAAAAAGGGCAAATTTTTACCTTGCCCTCATGTTTCCACTCATTCCTGTTATTCTCTGTTTATGTGAAAAGAGGAATGAGGAGGAAGGGCAAATATTTCCCTGCCTCCAGGATTGCAGACAGTTGGAGGAGATGCTCTGGTCACTTCATTCACCGCTCCAGATCTGGTCCTTTGCTTTTTTAGATTTGACTCTAGTGGGAGTATATCTCTTCTTTATTATAAACGCATAGATTTGAAAAGCCATTTTCCTACAACTGGTGCATACTGATTAAAAAAAACAAACCAAAACCACTGCGGAGAGCCAGTTTAGAGTGATAAAATGTGAGGGTGGGGTAGCAGATTTTCTTTTAAAAACTGACTTCATCAGGCAGCCAGCTCCATTTCAGCTTGGATGAAGGCTGCATTGCATGAAGGCTGTATTGCATGTGTGGCATATCTTTCGATTTGCATTTTATAGATGCACGAAACACCCCAAACAGGTTACAAGAACTGATGGCTGGCCTGTTAGAACTGGGGAGTTATTGCAAATAATGAGCAGTGGAACACGGGTAGAAGGAATAAAGTCTTTCAGCAGTCTCCATCTAAGTATGTGTATTTAATTTCCCCTGTTCTCCTGAGTGCAAAAACAGCAGGAAGCTCTCAGGGCACCTCGGAGCAGAGGAGCAAGTTGGAAAGCCAAGCTTTCAGCGAGGAGATGGAATCACAGAGCCCAAGTCTGATGTTTCCCCTTGCCCCCCCTCCCCTCTCCTCCCCAGCCTACATTTCTTGGCTCCCCTCAGCTCCGGGGCTGTCGGGGTTGTGACGTAAATGACTCCCAGCGAGTGACCCCCGTGGCAAACCTGTAAAACATTATACAGCATGAATAAGAAGCCTCTTATTAGGCCTGCAGCTGGAGAGATGCAGACATATGGCAGCAAGGATGTTTTGGAAGAAAGGCACGGCTTGACAAAGAACCCAGTCTCCCGATAAAGGTTTATACTGGCGCTTTCCTGTGTTTATAATACCATATGCCAGGGCCATGGCCTCTTTTTTCATCATATTGTTGTTTAATTTTATTTTTCTAAACCTAATCAGCCCTTGGGTTGAGGAGTCTGAAAAGCAGAAACTTGATATCGATAGAAGTTTTTTTCCCTGGAGTTCTTTGACAAGAGTTACACTGTTGTAACTGCCTGAGCTCAAATCTGCTTCATGTATAAAGTGAAGTAAGTTTGTCGGTACCAACTACTCCTGTTATGAAAAGAAAGTTTTATTTTTAAAAATATTCTCAAAATGGATTCAGTATTGCCCCCTTTTTTCGGTTGGTTGGTTTTGTTGGTTTTTTTTTCCCCTCATCTAGATATTCAATCTTGTTTGCTTGCTTGCTTTTTCGCTGTGTTAGTTTAGTATTAGAGGATAGTAAAAGCATGGTTGTTTTCAAGGAGGGTTGCTATTTGAGTGTGTTTTTAAAACCTCTTTCCTTTGCAGCCTTGCAATCTCAATAATAAGCTTTTCTTAGGTCTAGGCATCTGGTCTCTGGTTTAGGAGCTACACAGTCATGCTGTTCCTCTGTAAGTGATGTGATAACTGGTACTTTTAATAATCATCCTTGACCTTTTTGTCATCTTTCAGGCTGATTGATTGGTTAAAACCATATTTACAGTGGTAGGCAGAGAGGTTTTTGTTCAAGTGTAGCTGCTGGGTTTTGTTATTTACAGGACAGTAGCCCTTAGGATTTCCCCTTGGGTATCTGGCCCCGTTGTTCTAGAAGCAGCGTAGAATCAGGACAGAACTAAACTTTCTTCTGCCCCAGAGAGTTTTCAGTCAAACTGAGTTTTGGCTGGAGGAAAGTTCTACCTTGAACTGATTCGATACCACCTGGCCCCCATGTGTTATGCCAAGTATAAGAATTTCCCTCACATTGGAAAACCAATGTTTTAAAATGCAGTGAGTTGTTTTTCTGGCTTTTTTGCAGCTGCATTCAGTGACAAAGCCACTTCTGGCTGCTGAAAGTGGAGGTGTTGGAGCTGTACAGACTGTGTTCTCTTAGGGCAAAAAACATTCTCCAACAGTAGACAGTCACCCACTTTTTAGCAGTCAGAAGTTTGTTGGGCAATGCACTTTGGGGTAAAAACTGAAAAGAATTGGTTATAACATAGGAGAGATGATGCTTGTGAAATTTAAAAACAACAAGAGCTAAAATGAAGTCTGGGCTCTTATTTTTCACTTTTTTCTTGACTACTCAAGATACAAATTAACCTTGTGTCATACCTCTTCCATATCTTGGGTTTTTTTCTTCTCATTTTGACCAGAACCTGACAAAAATCATGAATTAACTCTACCCTGGTATAGCTAATCCCATGGGCCTTTTCTCTAAGTGAAGTTACTGCTTCCTGTTGTTCCACAGGGATTTGGGAACAATTAGAGGAGATTGGAAAAGAAGATTGGAGCAGTTAAATTGGCCAGTTCATCACTCTCTCTTGCTTGTTTGCTAGATTTAGGGATGGATTTTGCATCCCTTTGTAGAAGTGTGGCCTTTTAAACAAAACAAAAAAAAAACCAACAAAACAACCACATAAAAGTAACAGTGAACACTTGTCTGCTCACTGAGCAGTTTAGGTGTATCAGCTAGACAAAAGGGTGAGTTGTGTGTCCTGGCCTGCAAAAGTGAAATTCCTCCCTGTAGTGGCTTCACATTCGCCAATTCCTGATTCTCAAAATTAGTGTGGTGATTTGAGTACGTTTGTTTCCCTGGTATGGAATCCTGGACGTATGACTCCTGCGCACACAGGAAAACAAAAACAGTCATCTCTGCTTGCCACATTCCCAGCATATTTCTGGTTTGGGTTTGCTGTTTGGTTACCTGGTGGTTGTATGAACTTGGAGGATATTCTTTCTTCTCCCACTGCCTCCCATTCAGCAACAGGATTACAGTAAATTGTTGGCCTGGATGTAGCTTGCTGAGCTCCCTGGGCTGTAGATCAGACTCTGACCTCATTCTGTCTCTGTTCTCTGATGTCTACATCCTGTTAGATCCCCCAGGTCCTTACAGCTTGGAACTTTGGAAGTGTTCTTTTGCTGCTCTGCCCCCAGGGACAGGCTTTGCTGGGCAGGAGCAGTGGAGCTGGACTTGCCCCAGGTCACCAGGATGTCTGCACTGCTCTGGGGTCATCCACACCTGAAAGCAGGGAGAGGAAGGACACCAGGCTTCAGGGTTGTGAGTTTTCCTAGTGATACCTTGGGAAGGCTGACCTGAAACAGAGACTGGACAGAGCTAAAGAATAAACTAGGTATTTATTGAAAGGCCTTTAGAATACACCTTGGGCAGGACAGGGCCTGACCAGGGCTACACCCAAGGTGGACTAAAAATGGTCACAAAATGGATGACCGGTCACAAGGTCTCACACTTTTATAAGTTTTGGTCCACTTGCATATTGGGGTTTAATTGTCCAGTTACAGCTTCAGGTTGTGAGGTCCCATCCTTCTTGTTTTCTCTCTTCAGACCACCCTTGTTTGTGCTTTTAGGCCTGAAAATTGTCCTTGGTCTTCAGCAGGAAAGAAGTTTTGTCTACCTACTCTGTGAAGAGAGCTGACTTGTACTTAATAGGAGGCTCAAACTACAGTCCTAGGCAGCACAGATCATGAAAGCTAAAACTTAAGGCATCATTCCCCCCTTTAGAGGGATCGCTGGAGCATAGCACTTGCAGGACAAGCTGCAGTTGGGTATCAACTGCTGTCAGCTCCTGCTCCTCAGCCTCTCCTGACTCCTTCTCCCTGCCCTTCTCCCAGGTGTGCAGCTCCTGCATCCTGACCTTAGAAGGACTTAGAAAGATGTTCTGAAAATTTGGCCACTCACTGTAAGTCAAGAGCTACCCAACAACCAGATTCACAGCCCAGTGACCAGATTTGCAGGAAGGACTCTGAAAGCATTTCAGAAAATGCAGCCTGAATATCTTGAGGAGCTCTGTGAGTGAAGTTTGACAACAGCAGAAAAGCTTATTTCAGTCAGTAGACCCTTTACAACTTGAAACAATTGGGGGAAGGGTTTTCCCTGGGTTTAGGGCTTTTTTCCTTTCAGATTTTAATTTCAACACTCTGTTGTAAAACAAAACTGAAATGCTGTTGTCCCAGACACTGAAATATTGAAAAAGGATGTTCTGATGTCTCATAAATATCCTTTTTCTCCCTTCAAGTGCTTGTATCAAAACCAAAATCTTTAGTTGATTCAATTGGTGAGGCATTTGAGTTTTGAAGAAACCCAGGTTTAATTCTTCCAGTCAAGTCAATTGGTTGTGTTACTTGCTTATATGCAGGTGCTCTTTGCATTCTGGGGGCAAGGAATTCATCTGTACCTCTATAAGATACTTCATATTAATCACAAATCATTTTTTAAAATAAATAAGGAGAAGGCTATTTCATTGAAAAAAAACAAAAAACTCAAAAAGTCTCATGTATTAGGATGCGAGGACATTAAATATGTAGTAACCAAAGTGCATTTTTAACTCATGTTCTTCAAGCAAAGACTTGGCCTATAATTGTGCTGTAAGACAGTAGGAATTTTTGTGCTATTCTGTTCTGTTGCAATAACAGATATTTAGGTAGTGGATCAGCTACTGGGTAAATTTTCACATGCTTTTTGACCTTCCTGATGCTGGCATTGCCTAGTCTTCTCAAGTAGAACTGAGATAATTTGGCCCTTGAGATAAAGAAGGAGAGATAAAATTATTTTTAGCATTAGCTTGCTTTATTTCTGGCATTTTGTTCTGTCCTGCCCATCCTCCTGAGTGGAAGGATGAAGCTTGTTTGTTATGTTTTACGGTATCTGCTCTTCTGGCTTATGATACCAGGCAGAGCTGAGGTTTATCCTTCAGCAGGTTTCCCACCAATGCTGGTGCAGCAGCAGATCACAGCTCAGCCATGAGTACTTAGTTTGCAGTCCTTGTATTTATTTTTTTCTCCTATTTGCAGTCCTTGTAGTTAAAAGCCTTCTTTCTCTCTTAGAGGAAATGTAGTTTCTCCCTTCCCCTCTTTCCCCCTCTTTTTTCACTCTTTTTTTAAAATAATTTTGAAGGTATGGTTTTTAGTTGCTTTTTTTTTCTATGATTCAGATTCCAGGAAGTGAAATTTCTAAGTAAACTTGAAATGCTGTAATTTTTACAGCAAGCAGAAAATAACCAGCTGTGTCTTCTGTAAGTTACAGTACAAGTGTTTATTTAATGCTGTTGTCTTTAGAGATTCAAAACGTTTTGAGCTTATCAGTAGTTATCAGTGTGGGCACTGTGTATTTCCATACACTTTTTTCTCCGTCCTCTGTATTTAATATTGTGGAAAATATTGGAAGCATTATGCAAATGGAGGCAGGATGCCACTTTTTAGTCGTAGGGTCAAGAAAATGTGGCATTACAAGCGAATGGGGAACCCTTTTCCCCCTCTTTGATCATGTCTTCCTCGATGGCACATTCCAGACTGCCACTGAGAAGTCTCCACTGGGAATACTCACCTTTGGCTGGCTCCTTGGTGAGAACTGATCACATAAGCAGCTCCTTGGTCCACCTTGAAATTCCTGATTTTCTCTTAAAGCACTGCAGGTGTTTTACTGGACTGGACTGTCTTTCCCTGAAAACAAATGAAAATGCTGGTTCCAGGACCACACTGTATGTGCCTTTGGGGAAACAGGCTGGATGTGTGGGAGGAGTAAGGTTAGGAAAACTATTCAGGTTATATACGTTTTTATTTATGTTCTATATTTAGATATGAGAAAGGAAGTGGGGGGTTTTTTTGTCTTCTATAGTTCTCCCAAGCTCGTAAAGCATCTGTTTCTCAACCCCTGTCACCCTTGCCTGAACCAAAATTGTTGATGGCCCTGGTTCTCCTTCAAGGAGTCTTTGTCCTAATAAAGGGACCCGTTGAGAGGGCCCAAGGCACACAGGCACTCAATATTCAGAATGCAACTGCTTATCTGCTGGCAGCATTCTTGTGGAATACGGGTCTTTAGACTGATAAAGTAGGTAAACTGCGATTATCTATGATTTCTCTTCCTGAAAAAAATAACTGCATGGAAGAAATTGAAAGTGGAAGAGAAGAAAATGGAGCTCTTGTCGTCAACACTTTCACGTCAGAGATGCTTCACACACCTCAGTAAATCAGAGGGGTTTGTGAGAATGCTCTCTCTCCTGGCATTTTGGCTCTTTATCCCTTCCTGTCATTGTTCATCTCTGCATCCATGGGCAGAGCTGGAGTGGACTCGATGTCTTGAAATATTGGGGAAGGTTCAGCCCAGCTTTGGGGCACAACTGTCAAGTTTTTCACTTTGCTTGTTATCTTCTCTAGCTGAAGTCCTTCTAACTGAGGAAGGAGGATTGCAAGATGCCTGAATTGAGTCCAGATACAGGGCATAAACGTGATTTTTCTATCCTTTGAGTTTTTCTATCTTTCCTGTTTCACTGTCTTAAAAGGTGCTTTCTTAAAAAGGAAGGCTGTTGGTACATGAAGCCTGTCCTGATATTTAGAGGGCCAAACAGTTCATTTTCAGAAAGAGTGATAAGATCTCCTGGCAGACAAAAATAAGAATATTTCTGTTCCCTGGTGTATATCCTTGACTCCCCTCCAGAAAAGAACTTGGGCATAAATAGTTGATCAAAACAAAGCCTATGGTCTGATCCCATGAACTGAAGATATTTAGTTTCTCTTCCCACTTTTGCAGTACTGTGCTGGGTAAATGTCTCAATTCTCCATCTATGAAATGGAGATTATTTTTTTTTTTTTTTCTGAGGGAGGTTCTGTCTGAGTTAACAAGTTTGTATGGTGGTCTGGAAATGCTTTAAAAGTGGTTGCTGGTAAGATTTCTCTGATTTGCAGCTGACAGATAATAGCAGGGAGGGACTCAAAGCCATCTTACAAAGATTCAGACTAACTGTGTTTAACCACAGCTCCCAGAAGACCAGGCTGGTTCCCAGGCACAGGAGGAAAAACAAAGGACAACCTCCAGGCCATGCTGGATTGATGAAAATGATGTTCGCATTAGGGGCTCAGGATTGAATCTGTAATCAATACAGATCTGGAGAGCTCCTTTTTCAGAAAAGGAAAACCAGAAAACCAGATCTGCACAGCCACTTAGCTCTGAGAAGAGTTCCACCCCCCCACCTTTATTTTTTCTTGTTTGTTTTGATAGTTAGGAATATAAATACCTTTCAGTGTGGACCCTCCTGGTTAGAGTAAAGTGATATATTTCTAGTAAAATAACACTTCTGCCAAATCAAAAAAGCATTCTTGCACAAATAGAACATAAGAAGATGAAAGAGAAAGTATTTGGGACACAGGAGAAAGGAACTTAAATTACTTTTTCAGCAAGAAAATGAAGGGACTGAAGACATTGTAGTGAAATTATTAGAACGAAAGCTCTTATTTCTCAGGCAGTGCTGAACAGCTTGTCAATAAGAAGAGAAACAGTGCTTTTATTGATGAAGGTTGCATTAAAAGTATATTTCAGCAGCATGCAAAGTTAGAACATTCAAGGAATAAAATTGGGGGGGAGGAAGAAGAACCAGTGGTGGAGAGGCAAGGAGTTGCACATATTTTAAAAAAAAAGCAAATTTCAAAGTTTTCTGTTTTGAATAGATGGACCTTTTTGACACACAACTTATTCCCCTTTTTTTTTTTCTTTTTTTCACCACAGAAATGGTACTTAATTTTGTTGAAGCCCGTTTCTGAAAGGCAAATTAGTCCAAATGCATTTTCAATATGGGATATTCTTCCAGCAAAGAACATTTCAGCAGTTTTCACATGATTCAGTTTTAAGTGAACCAAAACTAGGGTCTTGAAACAGAGGCTGAGCTTGCATGTCTCTCCTTTGAGGTCAGCCCTTCCAGAAAGAGCTCCTTTCCCTTCTGTGCTGCTCTGCCTTTCTCCTTCTCACTCTGAAATGCCTTCTGGTACATCCATTTACACCATGACCACCCTGAATATTGGATATTCTGAGCATCCTTTACACCATGGCAGAGACTGCACCTCTGGTGGGCTCTGCTTTTGCTGTTAGCACTGCTGTGACACCATGGAAATATGATGGAAATAGGACTTGGGTGACCACATGGAATGAAATACTGGCAGAGAGTGTTGCAGGAGAGTGTATTTTACGATATCCCTCTAAGAAAACATACATGGTTTTATTTTAAAATAAAATCGGAGAAGCAAAGCTTACTAAGAGTCAGACTGGTTTGAAAGGCAGTATTTCAAATAATGGAAAAAACCTGCAGCCATTGTGAGAAATCTGTCTTTACTCTGACATCTAGAAACCTCCACTGAAATCACTGCTGGTAAGGTGCCTGACAATCGCCCCTTGTACAGCACAAGCCCAGTATTCATCCTCCTGCCTCTTGCCTGTTTATACCCAGCAACTCTGCAATCCAGATGGGGAAGAGCACATGTGACAGCATGTGTGTGTGTGTGATTTGGAGCAGCAGATGGGTGTGAATGACAAACTGTTGCCTGTGTAGGCACCTACCTCGAGCTGACTCAGAGTCCTGCCTCTGTGTGTTGCTGTGCTGCTCCTGCTGTGGAAGAGGGCACTGTCAGGGCTCCTGCAGCTGAAGCTCCTCCTGGCTCGACAGGGATCCCATGCAGGCATCCAGATTTCAGTGCTGATGTCTATTTGTGATGTGCCTCCTGTATAAGAAAGCACAGACCGTGTTAAAAATCATACAGGGAGAAAAGCGAGGTAGGAGTCGCTTGATATTCCAACCCTGTAGCAAAGTGAGATCTCACTTTGGTGTCTTTTTAATTCCTCAAGTGTGGCTGTCACCTGGCATTTTGTGCCCTGCTTAAGCTGCCTTGCCCTGTTCTGATCTTGCTCTGAATGTGTTCTGCAGAAAGAGAAGGGTGATGGAAAGTGAAGTGCTCTGAGAGAGGAGAGGCTGGTGTTTCTGCAGCTTTCCGTGTTCCCGCTGCACAGGCGTGATGTGATCAGCTGGCACAGGGTGTCACACAGTGTCTGGCACCATGACCCCAAGGGAATTGGTGCCAATTTCAGCAGCAGGGAAATTTATGGTCCAAATGAGTTCTTGCATGAATTTCAACTGGATTGTCACTTAAAACTGTAGGATGGGAGAACCTAAAACATGTGTGTAGCTTATTTCCTTGAGCTGGGCCCTTTAGAGTCAGCAGGGTCACAAATGCTGCCGTGCATGCACGCAGACTTGCTAGGCTGGGAATGCACTTAGCACCAGGTTTGGTGTCTGACTCATGGCATGGATTTAAAACCCCACAAATTCTGCAATTTCTCTTTGTGTTAGTCCTGACAGCTCTGCTCTAAGGCCAGACTGGGGTATCTTAAGCAAAGCCCTGCTCTGCCAGTGCTCTGAGCTCAGCTCATTCCATAGAGCCAGCTGAGCACCAAAGTTTTGGTGCCTGTGGTCCCATAAATTTGAGGTGGGTAATCAAATCCTACTGCTCTCTGGCTGAAACACATATTCTGTGGCCAGGAATCTGCATGTAAATGTCAGTGGGAAATTGTCGTTGTGAATTTTCTCTGTGACAGTTGGCATTTCTACTTTATTTTAAATCATGCAGTTGCAAGGATGAGTAGAAAAGCTCCCTGGTTTGCTGCTGGAGAGACATCTGAGCCCCATGTGAGGAGAGTTGAAGGAGATGGGAGAACTGGGCTGCTTGGGGATGGAGTGGGTGAAATGTGTCGTGCTGGAAGAAGATCACTGAACTGATTTAATTAGTTCTGTTTCAGAGGATTCGTTTTTGCTCGGGTCACTGCTACGTTCATCTATTTGCTTTTTTCCCCCCTCTTAGCAATAGACAAATGCAGGGTGATAATTAATTTGGCAGGTTGATTGAGATTGGGCGGCAGAGAGGGGAGTTTTCCTGGATGGGTGTTGAAGCATTGCTGGTTGAGCTTAAAGTGAATAGTCTGAAATAGAAAGTAGTTAGTATAAAATCCCCCCAAGGGTGTGTTTAAACTGAATGTACTTTGAGTTTTGACATTGAGGTTTTTTAGTAAGCTACCAGACTCTACAGTGTAATTTTAGGACGTTTGCTAGCTGGGATCTAGCTGCTGAAATACCAGTGCTATTCTTCTGCTTTGTGAAGCCTCAAAACCAGGAAAACGGGGTGTTAATTAAAGAAATGGCTCATTTGTGTGGGTGCAGGATGAAACAAGCCTTAGCAGAGCAATGCTTTTTTTCCTTTCCAGGCCAACCCTGGAAGCTTGAGGCTTTACCTTGCCAGACTCAGTGCTGCTCTCAGGGTGGGAGAAGGCTGTGTGGATCAGTCTGCTTTGTGGGAGGCCAAATTCTCTTTATCTTAAAATTTTCATTACTTCATGGCAGATATCCCTCAGTGCTACCATTAAAGTTAATGTGTTTCAGTAAAACGAGCTGCTGAAACTGTATTACACTTCTGGCTTTCTGCCTCACTGTATCTTGGCCTCACCAGGGACCAGTTCCTGTGGTCACCATGTTTTGTGTTTCACACCAGATGGACACTAAGATGCCATATTACCATCAGCAAAGTTTGGGTTTTTTTTCTTTTCAGGAGATGCTTATGGCATCACAAGAGATCTGATTTGGTCAGACTCCCGGATTCTGCTGATTACAGAATTTCCAGTTTTGAAGGACAGTGGCACTGCCACCTTTGATATCTCTGACCAAGCACTTGGAATTAGGATATTTTCTCTCTCAGTCTCTACCCCCTTCCTCTTTGTAAGTGACCCTGCTCTGCTGAGAGGTTTGAGTTGACAGCTGTGACAAAATGCCATCCTGTGTGCACGAGGGAAGTACGGAGGTGACACAAACAAGTCCCGCGTGTCCCTGTCCCTGCTGCAGTGGCCCAGTTCCCCTGCACTGGAACCACTTCCAAAGGTTAAATATCTGGTGAGACCTCCATGCTTTCTCAGTCCTGAGGGTTTTTTTCTGCTGAGACTGCCAGTAAGGATGTCAATTTGATGATGGTTTGGGGTTTTTTTGGATTGTTGGTTTGTTTGGGGTGTTTTTCCCTGTGAGGTAGACACTTATTCACTGGGAGTCAAATTGGGAAATTCCTAATTTTATGCAAACTACCAGAGAATGGTCAGTTATTTCATTTATGCACCTCCTAAACTCTTTGGACTAATTTGCCTTCCGTATGTGCTGTCATGATCTGTGTTCCTATTGAGGGTGATCCACCTGAAATCAGAGCTTGACTGAAAAATCCCTGAAACGTTTACCTGCTTTTCCGGTGGGTTTTTAATTGCTGTGCAAAAAGACATTCCATCTATCTTCAAGACATTTCTGTGGAAGCAGAGACCCTTCTGTGCACTGGTAACAAGCCTAAAAGGGCACACGTCACCTTTGAGGTTTGTGTTAGCAACACAAAGTACAAATGAAACCTACCTGACACGGGGATATCTGAAAAGATGGAAAGAAAGAGGAAAAACTATGTACTAGAGAGAGAATAGTATTGGGAGCACACATTCCAGAGCAGATTGTTTTGTAGAAGTCTTTAGACTCCTTAACAAAAGAAAAAGATATTTTAGATACCTCAACATGATTTCAGACTTTGCAAACTCTGTCTACTGTAGTAGCTGTCTGGGTTATCAAGCTTGTGCCAGGCTTGGTATTGTGAGTGGGATTCTTAATGCACAGTGAATGATTCCCAGTGGAGATAAAAAAGAAAAGAAGTAAATAAGCTTTCTGACTTTTCTAGGAACTTAATTGCGCCAGAATGGACTTGACTGCGTAGCCGTGAAATCCAGGAACTTCATATGTGCACTGTGAATAGCAAGAAACATTTAAATAGTAATTTTTCTCCTTTTTATCAGTACACTTCTGTTCTTTTGTTAACTCCCTGTTATGTTTAGGACTCTTGATGTTGCTGTGTTGCTCTGGCATTCCCATACTGAGGAATCTTCTTCTCTAAGTGACTGTTTGTAAGTTCTATCTGTGGCCATGGTGGGAGGGTATCAAAATAGCTGTGCCACAGTTTTTAGCTCACCACTGTAGATATTTTTTCTCTAAGGCTTTGCTTTTCATGACTACGCTCAGAATGGGAAAATGGGTATGTGAAAAATCTGGTGAGCCCTTTTACTTGTGGATTACTAGTCCACCAGATCAATATGCCTACTATTAATCTACCAGATTCAGTTCAAGAAATATATTTATGATCAGTTTAATTGTTTTACTGATTTATTCTGAAATTAAATATCCAGATTAGGATTATTAATTTAGGAAGCCTTTGTTTAAAAATCTGCAATACATCTGCAAGTAACTCGTTGTGTGGCATCCATCATTAAGGATCACTGAAGAATAAGAATTGCTTCCAAAAAAACCAAAATAAAAAAGGGGCAAAACCCACCACCGCCTCCTCCCTTCCACCCCCCACTCCCTCCAAAATCAGGTCTTTTCTCTATTTTACTACAGCTCTGCCTCCCAAACCTGTTGTTTAAAATCCTCTTTGATGTGTGAAGGATTAATAGGGATCTGAGAAATTCAGTGGTAGGAGTGAAAATAATAGAAACACGCATGGATTTGTTTTACTACTGTCATCTGTTTAAGTAGTTGTGACAAAATTTTGTATGAAACCAGATACAGGGTGTGGAGGTGGATATTCCTGAGCCTTTTCTTCTTCCCACCTACGGGGGTTTTTTTTGGTTTTTTAAATTTCCCAGCAGCTTCCAATTCTCTGATGTTAAACCTGCTCATTTCCAGGGGTGCTGTGGAGCAAGGGGCACATCCCTGAGCCCACTGGTGGCAGCTTGCTGTGCCACACATCTTGCGTCCCTTGCCCACCCCGTAAGGAAGCCAGGATCTCTGAAGAAGTCAGATGCAGTTTATTGTCTGGAAATAAAAAGGTTGTGTGCTGCCATGAGAAAGTCCTCCAGAATGCAGACTCTTGCTGTGTCTCCCAGTGCCAGATGTGATCTCATTCCCCTGGAGCTGAGTCCCTAGTTGAGAGCTTGGGGCGGGTTCTTTGCCGTGCCTTCGGGACAGTCGCTGCTGGGGACTGCATGACTTTTGGGCTGTCTTGTGCTGTCCCATGTAGCTCCCCTCAGCCTTGCTTCACCAAGGCCCACTTTTCTGCCTTCCCTGCTGCCACAGTGGGTCATGATCCTGCTGGCTGTCTCAGCACAGGATCTGAGTGTTCTGAGCAGCCCCTGGCAGTGCTGTGGGTCCTTGCTTGACCTCCCAGCCAGGTTCTGAGAGGGACAGAGGGGGCAGCTCCCTCCAGGACTTCCAGCTTCCCCAGGACAGTAACTTGAGAGGACTTGACTCTGTCCCCACATGGGGGTCAGCCTGCAGAGAAGCCATTCACTGCAGCTCCTCTTCAGACCCATCTTTTTGCCTCCTTGGTCCTGCCTCCAGTCCAAAGCAGTGCCAACTTCCAAAGCATTTCTGCCTCTGCTGTGATTTAAAAAGCTTATCTCTGCTTCCAGCTGTTGTCCAGCAGCCCAGAAACCTTTGAAACAACGTCTTCGATTAAGAAGCGGCTGAATGGCTCTTAAATGCTCACCTCCAATTTATTACTTTGGTTGGTTTGATGTGGTGAATTGTTTTGTTTGGGGTTTTTGTTTCTTTTTTTTTTTTAATCTTTTTTTTTTTTTTTTTTAATCAGTCTTGGAACTGAGGCTGGCCTTGGTGATTTGCAGGGCTACAAGATGCTGGGAGTATTTGGGTGGAGAGTTTCCTCTCCACAGTGGCTGTGATGACATGAGCATGCAGCTCACACATCTGGCAGCTCTGACATCTTGTGCTTTGTGCTGACCCTGGGAGCTGGCCAGGGGTTGTGGAAAGGGGATTGTTTTTCCAAATACTGGAGCCCTTTGCTGTCTGTGTGTCATGGCCTGCACATGCCTGTGTGTGATCACTCTCACCACACAGCAAGGAAGGCATCTCTGGCACTTTGGATGCCCCAGGGCAAGGTGCAGTTCTGCCATTTGGTGGAGAAGGTGGTCAGAGCAGCCAGTTGCTCCCCTGTTATGTTATCAGGATCTGGCAGTGGTGAATCTCAGCAGCTCCAGCCTGCTTAGCTACTGCTGATGGTGTCCACACCAAAATTCCCTCCCTGAATCAATCGAGTCAGTAAATCATCTTGATTACCATGAAAATGCAGGGAACAGCCTATCAGATAGAAGGAATCCTACTCAAAATAGCATGTGCTAAAAACACCCGGTTAGTTTCTGTGTGACCTGACTCCTGCATGTTTGTAAAAATAAATGTTTCCTCTAATATGTAATCAAGGAAATAATTTGTGCTTTCTTTTTTTTTTTTCTTTTTTTTTTTTCTTTTTTTTTTTTTGGTTACCAAAAAAGGGACTTATCAGGAACATTTTGTGCCTACATGCTGGTAACAAACAGTTTCTTATTACCAGTGGAAATACGATCCTGACTGGAGCATGGCTAATACCCATTCAGTCAGAGAATATGGATCATACTGTGCTCCATTCAGCACAAGCTGTAAGGAGGCAGTGTCAAAGAACTCAACAGTGAGACACTGTTTCACATCCTCAACATGCTCATTCAACTAAATCTCTTCCAAAGAGGGAAGATCTTATGGTCATATTTAAATAGAAGCTCTGCTATTTTGGTGAAGGCTGAAACCAGGTGCCAGCCTGATTGGATACTCCTATCTTGCTCTTCTGGATGCTGGTTCCAAATACAGACAACTCTTAAAGCTGCTGGCCACCACCCAGCCAAAACTTCTCATAATTTCATTGGTAATTCATTTTTACCTCTACTAAATGCGCTAAATCCTTGCAGGAGTGGCAAAAAAGCATTTTTGCAGGTTCTCAGCTTTTTGGGAGGGCTCAGGCTGCCCTATTCATGTATCACAGCCAGTTCAGCAGGAAATGTTGGATGCAAGTGTTTGGCTCCCAATCACAGATGAAGCAGAGGAACAGTTTCTCTCACATTCCTGTTCTTTGCATTGTGTTCACCTTTCACTAGAGAGAACAGGAGTCTTTTATGTTCACAAGAACAGAAATTAGGTGTCCAGCCACAGTCTAAGTCTTCAAAATCCAGGGGAAGGAGCCAGGGAGCTGGGGCAAGGTTCTCACGTGCATTTGGACTAGGTGATCCTGTTGCGGTCTTCCTGAATCCCATTTATTGTCTTTGGTGACCGCTGGCTGATTTAGCTCACTTTTGTCATCACCATCTAATTGTTTTTAGAGCAGTAAATGTGTTGTGTATGTGTAAATATGTATTGAAATAAAATTCCAGAGTAATAGACTATAATCTGAACAGAATTAGAATAGACTTTGAATTGATTTAAAGGGTTTTATTAAGCACTAAATATAACTATTTCATTGGTCCTCTTTGATACTTACAAGGAATGGATCTGCTCCTTCCCTCTAATGAAACTGTGCTGAGTGTCATAGTTGCTTTAGTAAGTCCATATGGTTACAAAATGCTGTTGCATTCTGCTGCTGAGGACTCCCTCCCCTTTCAAAGAATATACATGGGGCTGCTTGTATTTTAAATACTGGGGTTTGTTCCTGACTTGTGCCCAGTTGGGGAGGTCCTAATAATAATTCTCTGACTAGTTTTGGGTATTGGGTTTTTTTTTTTGGTTTGCTTTGTTTGAGGTTTTTTTTATCTCTCTGGGGTTTTTTTCAGCTATTGCATAGTTAGCAGTATTGCTGTTTCAAGGGTGCCAAAATTAAAACCCTGGTCAAGAAAATATTATATAAGGGAAAAACAGGACTTGTAAACAGATTTAAATTTTCATACTTTACTTTCTGTCTTTTTATTTACTTAGATCTTCTACAATGTGGGTCACATTTTCCTGCAGTTCTCTAATACTAAGGAGGCTAAGAATTATGTTTTATGAATTTTAATGCAAGTTGAAATCCTTATGTAATCATTTGCTGGGGCTTTAATTAAATAACCATATAGGAGAAGAGCTGCATTTAGAGAGGCGAGGGCTGAAGCTGCTAATTTTTAAATGGCTTTGTTCTACTTCACTATGAGTATCTCAGATATTTAATGCAGACAGTCCTTTATGCCATTCCTTACTCCTTTGAAGGCATTGTTGCACTACTGAACATGTTTTAAAGCCACAAGCCAGGAAACTTCATGGTGTTTATAGCAAAAGCCTGAAATTTAGAGCACAGGCCACCACCCTACATCTTCAAAAGGAGATGACCCCTTTCACTTCTCCTTTTCTGGCTGTGACTGGAATTTTGGTATTGGGGTCCTTTCCATTCTTTCTTCCTCTTCCCCTGACAGTCCTCACCCTCAGCTGGAATGGGAGAGTCTTTTCCCTGGAGACCTCTAAGTCAGTTATTAGGGTAAAACAACCAGTTGGTTTTAGCAGAGCCTGTGTTTTTGTGCATTCCTGAAAGCTGCTTTCATCTGTGAGTATTAAAACTGTCAGAGATGGGTTTCCAGAACAGTTTCAGATGAAATGTAAAGTAGCTCCTTTTCTTCTAGGAGAGACTGCATGCATATAAGCTGTGTGGGAGTTTGATTTTGGTTTTATTCCTCCTTTTCTGCTGCTGATACACTTAGCCTTAGTTGCCTGGTCAGTAAGAATAATAAATTTGATGCTCTGAGGCTGTTTATCATCACTGGACCAAATTGATTCCAGGGGAACGTTCAGAGGAGGTGGTGGGGTCTGGAGCAGACCCATCTGTTAGTGATAAGCATAAATCCCCCTAGTTCCAAATGCATTTTTATGTCTGCATGCATGCACCAATTAAACAGTATATTATTTTCTTTTTCCATGATTTCAGAAGGTTGACTCACTCAAGTGGATTTATGCACATGCTCTGTTTTTTCTGACTGTAGTTGGTTTGTTGTTTGGTTTGGGGTTTTTTATTTTTGTGAGGGAGGGAGTTTGTTTGTTTTTGGGGTTTGTTTTTGCTTTTAATTCTGTTTTCTTCATCTTTTGATTTCTATTCAGCTTGTGGAAATGGTGATTTCTACCTAGCCCAATAATTCAGGGATACTTGCTATCCTCCTTTTCTGGGTATCATGCTGCAGCACTTACTGTTTGTCCATGAAAAGAAAGTCAGGTTCAGAAGTAACTGAGCAGAGTGTGGCTTGTTGACCTAAAGGGTGTCACACTGAGGCAATCATCCCTCTGTAGAGTGCTGGCCTGGCAGAGATTTTGTTATAACCTCTGGGGGTTTCTTCTTTCTCTCTTAAAACTTGAGGCCTTTTTTTGTCTGGTATCCTTCTCATTTCATTTTTCATTCCTTCACTCCTGTGCTAATAGGGACCACCATATGCCAAGAACATTCTAGCATGAGATGACCACAGTTTTTTGTAGATAATGAGGGAAAAACACATTTTAAAGCCAAGTAAGATTTTATAAAAATGGGGGGGAAAGTTTGGCTTCATAGGTGGTGGATTTGACTACAATGCTTGAAAACAGCCTCACAGTTTTAGCTGGTGACAGCCACAGCCCATGTCACTCAGCAGAACATCCTAGCACAGTGAGAGAGAGCAGTGGTGTGGGCATTGTTTTATTCTGGGGACAATGGATGCATCAGCAAAAATACAAACATGGCTGATTCCACCAAGGCACCTTTGCAGAGGAAATTAAATTGGACAAGGGCTGTGTAATTTGCTATAAGGAATTTGCTCATAAAATGGCAAGAAAATAAAGAAAGGGGAGGTTACTGTTGGTTCCAATGAATTTGTGACTGCTTCACTGGTGACTTTGGCTTTTCTTCTGTAAGTGATGTTGATGGACACTGGGAAATGGAGCAAGGATGAGTTGTTACAGCCTTTGGACTCACTTTTCACTGTAGCATTAGCTGCTGCTGCAACCTCCACTCTGTGGAGCCCCCCAGGATTGCCCACATGTGGAGGGGCAGGGTTAGAGATGGGGAAACAAAAGCTACCTGCAAGCTGGGCAGGAGGAAGAGTGTGGAGCGGAGCAGGGGTTGGCTGTGGGGCTGAAAACTCACTGTGGAGATGTGAAGCACCAGGCAAGAATAGGGATCAGGATGAGCAGACTATGCCTAGAGGTGAATGAACGTTTAAGAGGACTTGATTTAGGTGTGAGGATTAGCAGTGATCACAAGTAACACATCAGTCTGGTTTCCTGGGACTGGCTGCCCTGGGAGCATCCCTACATTTGGGAATAGAAATTCCAGGCCGGACTTGGGACTGCACCTCTCATATCTGGTGGCAGTAATAAAGCAACCTTCCACTTTTCAGTGAGCTATGGATTCAGGGCGAGTAGGAGCATGAAAAACCTGGCAGGGGGATCTTATGATACCCTTGGGTTTGAAGGTGTGGTGTGTGCTGCCAAGTGTCTGTAGAGCCTGGAGAACCACAGTGGCCACAGCCAAGCCAGGAACATTAATCCTTCTTTCTTCACTGCGAGGCTTACTTTTTGTGCTAATTCCACTGATAGGAACCTGGAGGTAAAGCTAGGCCCTTATCATGCTGGGAATCACAGGTGGTCAGACTCAAGCTAAATTAATTTTCTGTTAGCCAAGTAAATTAAGAAATCAGGAGTTACTTTCTCCCAAGGCACAGGGGCTAAGAAGTAAAACTGAAGAGGATTTTTTGATCCAGAGAGGCAGGAGCCACAGAGGAAAGACAGGTACAAGGGTTCTGGCAGAGGCCCTTTGAAGCACGTAACCTTTGGTAGGTGCATCTCTTGTAGTTTTTGCACATTTACTGAGGCCAGCTTTCATAAACATCAAAGCTCTGCTTCATGCAGTAATGGAGAACCAGCAGGGAAACCCAGCATAGCCAGTGTTTCCACCAACAGTATATGGAAAATAGGAAGAAAATGCAGGAAAATGAGGGGGCCAGTCAGGAGGCTGTATCAAGTAATAAAAACGATGTGACATTTCTGATCTTTGATGCTTGCTTATCTGTATATATGGTTTGTCTCCAGTTATGGAGGCAGATAGTTGTAAGTAATAACTTAAAAAGAAGGGGGCCTTGGAAAAGAAAAGGATAAGTAGGAACAGTTAATGGAGAAGATTAAAAAAAAATCTTATCATAGGAGATGCATGTGGCTTTCCTGATTTTGCAGAGTAGTTTTAATTTCTTGTCCTGGGATGAGTGTTTTGAAAGCATGTTCTGCATTAAGTGTGGGTTGTAAATCTCCTGGCCTACCTCTGAACTGGGAGAAGGCATTTCCTCTGAGAAAGAATGTTGGGAAAAAATGAGCAAGAAAATGTTCATGACTGTAAGTCATTACATGTGACATTAACCCTCCTATCTTCCGTTCACGTATTTTTATATTTGCATTTAGCAATGCTTCTGTGTCTAGGGGAAAACAATGCCCAGAAGAAATCCCTGAGTAGATGTACAAAAAACCCCATAATTCAATGCTGAAACAGATTTAAAGCTGTTGCTAATTATCATGGCTGATATAAAATGTACATTGCTGGTTAATCAAATGTATCCTGGTTGATGTATCAGCTGTCCTTTTGCCAGATCTGTATTAAACATTCGGCTAAAGCTGAATCTATGGCATCTAAGGAGGACTTTTATTGGCATGAGCAGAGTTGTGATGCCAGATGGGTTTGGGTTCTGAATGCAAAGGTACAATGTCATATGGCTCTATTATGAAGCTAAACGCTGTGTGAAATAAATCATAAAAGCAAACCTCTTTATTTCCAAGAAAAAATGTGTAATGGATATAAAAGCACAAGTGTTTCAATTAAAACTAATGAGTGCAATTTATCACTTACTTCTGCTTTTCTTTGTTTTTCAGCTCATGGGACATTCTGAATGGGATCACAAACGAGGACCCAGAGGCTCGCAGGTCAGTTGCTCAGTATTTTGTGTTTTATTTTGCCTTTTGCTGCATTTTAGGCATTCAAGCAAGTTTTCCATCTGAGTTTGGCAAAGTTGTTAATTTTGTTAATATTTGCGGGGTTTGGAGCAATGGAAAAAAGCATAAAACCATGAGAGCTTTCATTAATATAATTTCTGAGCTGTAGTTCAAAGAGTTCATCCAGACAGAGCTGAGTCATCCAACAGAAAGGCTTTTTCAATAGCAGAAAGATGAATTAGATGGATGGAGAAAGCATTTCTTACTCAGCTGTCTCCATCCGGACATCAAAGGAACGCAATTTCAAATAACGTGTGTATGCTTTCTTTGGTGGTTTTGGTTTTGCCTTTTTTTTTTTTCTTTTTTTTTTTTTTTTTTTTTTTTTTAAAAAAAAACCTGAAAAATTTGTAAAATTTGGAAGGCCCTCTCACTGTGAATCCTTTCATTATTGACCAAGGTGATAGAACTGTGTGGGGAGGTGCAGAGAAGCCAAATGTTTGCTCTTGACCTATCATTGGAAGGAAATTATTCCAGCAGTGTTAATGGTATCACAATACATTTTAAGATTATCTGTAGAATTACAATTGCTGCAAACGAGATGTCACTGCCAATACTGATGTTTGGGAATTTTCCTACTTGGGTGAAATAGTCTCTCCCATTGGTGTTGAAAGAACATAAATACATTATCAGAGCTCCAGCATTTTGTACTTGCTTTTATTTCAGGGGAAGAGTTTTCATACGGGTACTTTGTGCAAATGACAGATGTGTCATGAAAGCATTAAAGGATCTATAATAAGGTGGGAAAAGAAAACTGTAGAATCACAGAACAGTTTGGGTTACAAGGGACCTTCAAGATCATCTCACTCCAAACCCCTGCCCTGGGCAGGGATACTTTCCACTATCTCAGGTTGCTCCAAGCCCTGTTCAACCTGGCCTTGGACACTTCCAGGGAAGGGGAAGCCACAGCTTCACTTGGGCAACATGTGCCAGGGCCTCACCACCCTCACAGAAAAGAATTTCTTCCTGACATTGATTCTAAACCTACTCTCTGACAGTTTGAAGGCATTGCCCCTTGTTCTTTCACTACAGTTCTGATGAAAAGTCCCAAAACCAAAGCTTTCTGATTACCTTGTGCTATCCTTGTGCCCAGACACAAAAACCAAGGAAGAAAAGGAAGAAAAGTTTCATTAGAGAGATGAAAACATGCCTCAGTTATTCCACTGTAGCTTTAGATGCTCTCTTTTACATGATTGTCAAAGTTATCTAGATAGCAATAGTATTAAACCTAAATTAATTAAGTTCCTTGAAAGGTTAGGAGAAATAAGTGAGGTTCTGACTTTTGCATGTAATAAAAAAGACTTTTTTTGGTCCTTTTGTGATTCAGTTAAATTGATTGCCAGTTTGTGTCTTTTTAAAAAAATGCACTTGTTGTTAAAAACGAGATCTTGCTGAAAAATTAAGGCGAGTGATGTGTTATGTATGCTTAAATACCTTAAAACCTAGAAAGAAAAAAAAGGAAAGTGGAATCACTGGTTTACCATATTGTAAAACTAAAATCTACATATGAACTCATAAAGTTATTCTATCAAGACTTATTAAAAAGCTCTGATTCAGTGAAGGTTTTGGGGTTTTTTTAAGAGCTAGTAGGTTTTCTATGGCATGTGTTGAAACATGAGGGGAAGCTGCTACAGTGCATGTCATACTTCTTAATGGCCCACTTGGAAAACATGTTCCTTTTCTGCACGTAGGAGTTAAATGCAAAGTGCTGTAGTTACAGGTAGGGAAGGATGTCAAATGAAATACTCTGAGGCCTATGGGAATTTCTGTTTGCAGCAGTTTGTCTCGTGATAAGCATCTGCAATTCAATAGAATGTAAATGGCACAAGTAAAAAGCTGTCTTTACAATATTTAACTTGCTCATGACTTCTACCATGGCCATCGTTGCACTCCTCTTTTTAGAGACTGCCCACATATATGTGTATGTTGTAGGATTCCTTTTCTTTTGGAATAATTCTACTATTAAGGCTGCTCTAATTAGATTGAATTATAGGTTGCCTTACAAAGAGCGGTGAGTTCCTGGCTACATACTTGTTCTTTTTTTTTTCCTTTCTTTTTCATCCCTGAAGACAGCAGTGCCTGCTGTAAGTGCTTCGTGCTGAGAATTTACTCTATGGATTTGAAATGAAGCAAAGGAAGTGCAAAGTGAATTTCATTACATTTTGTGCTTCATTTTTAAGATCAATACATGTTAGAATTAAGAATTTAGGCATGAAACTTCAAAATCAAGTTCCAAATTAAAGAAATTCCAAAGTGTTTAGGAATATTTAATCCACCTAAAGAAATCTCTCTCTCTCTCTCTCAAATGTATGCATGCAGTCTGTAGAACCACATCATTTAAGGGGAAAATATTCATACCCATTTGTAATGTTGGCACGTGCCACAGGAGAGTGTGCCTAGCAAGAATTCATCCTTGGAATATTATTGCTCTGCAGAAAAAAAAATATGCAGATTGTATTTTAATCATTCTACTAGAACACAGTACTTGATTCTCCCAAGATCTTTCAGGTGGGACCCTTTCTGCACACGTTTTTATGAGGGCTCTTGGATGTGTGGGAGTAATTTGTTGCTCTGTCATCAAGACTTGTTTGGCTTGCTGGAGATGTAGGCGTAGCCCCAGAGTCAGTGGAATCGAGCAATCATTCCTCCAGCATTGTCAAAGAACGGTGGTGGAGAGAGAAACACAGGTCCAGCCTTTTTAATTCTCTTTCACTGTAAAAGCTTTCAATTATATATCCGAGGTGCTGCGTTTTTTACCCCCTCCAGTTCCTAAGCAACAGCTATTTTCAGATTGAGTGCGTCTGGTGTTGTCTACCTACTTCAGGCTTCTTTCTGCGAGGTAGCTCGTCGCTGGGAGCCGGGCTGTTCCCTGCTTCAGCCTTTTGCTGTGGCACTGCAAGGACACAGATGCTTTAGAGGAACAGGAGAAGCTGGGGTCTCACCAGTCTCGACTTCGTAGCTCACAAAAACTTGCGTGCTTCAAGGAGCTCTGCCATCTACAATGAAGAAGACGAGTCAGAAATAAGGTTCTTGCCGCTGGTTTGGGACAGAAGCCTTTTTTCGCAAGTCTGGAAAAGCCTCTAGAGCAGATTGAGAACCATGAGCCGGAAATCTCTGTACTTGCTGAAGCGTAGGTGGGAGTCAATTCCCGCTGCTGACCAGGTACTGTGCTTTGGGAGTCTGTTGTGTCTCAGTGCCACTGTAAAGAGACTTACAGTGATTTAATGGGGGGTGTAGGGGTTCTCTGAATACAGTGAGAACCAGCTGATTGTTATTAGCCCTTTCCAAGATGAATGGTGCAAAACATTGGTGAAGCTGATTTTGCAAGAGCATGTGCTTGTGAACGTGGAGATGCCATGGCAGCCCACTAATGCAGATGTATTTAACCAAGAAAGTCTCCCTGTCTCAAAAAGGAGACTTTACTGAAGGCTTTAGGAGTGTTTTAAACTGGCTAAGGAAAATTATAGTCTCCTGTTGATGGGTGCATGACTTTTTTGTATGTCACATCTTACACATATGTATGTGTGCATGAAGTCACTGAGGCATTGGAAGAACCTCGGCATTTTCAGAGTCGTCTTGGTTGATGTGTCATTCCAGGTGTGTTAACCAAGATGACAGTAAAGCAGATGTAAACAGGACATATGTAAACATCTGCTGGGAAAAGCCAATATTGTCACCAGAAGCAGGACTATGATGTGATGAATGGCAGTGTGATTTAGTATATTTCCTACTTCTTGCTCTAGGCACTCGAAAATTCTCTGCTTTGTTTTTCTTTTTTCCAATACCTTGCTTGGGATGTACAGATAATAAAAGAAATAATTACAGAGACAATATTGGTGAGATAACAGCTCCACTCTCTTCTCAATCTATCTCAGTTTTCCATTTATAAAACAGTTGACTATGGATGGTAGTCTTTATCCATAAGAAAGAGATGGTTGTTTGACAGGAAGAAGGATGGACAACAGAAATGCATCCCAGTTTTTGAGAAGCATCCTCCTGTGTATTTTTGTTAAGAGGGAAAAGGGCAGGGCAGATTACATACCACATTTTATGTAGTTGTAGATTTTACAGATAAATCATACCACTTGGAACTTTTAGAGATCTCAGACATATTAGTTGTCAAAAAAATCCCACATGCTGTCACATTATTATTCACAGTAAAATAATAAGGCATTGTTGATTAATTTTATTGTACTGAAAGGAATTTATTGATCCAGATCAGTCCAGCATTCTTAAATTTCCTAGAAAAAAAGGATAAATAAATGCTCTGTTAGGAGTTGAATCATTTGTCATGTTGTTTCTGTTAAGATGTAGAGACACTAATGTTATTTCAAAGGAGAGCCGGTTTTCAGCCTTACTTTTCCAGCATTTCCTTTGAAGCACTCTAACCCTAATGTCGCACTGCATCATACATTGTATTGTAACACAGTATGTGGGAGAAATAAGTATTCCTCACCTCGGTCTGAGGTGTGCTAGGCTGCACTGAGCTGTGTATCAGTTCCACCATCAGTCCCCCAAGCCCTCTGGAGGGTTTTAAAAGAGGAAATTTCCCTGACCCATCTACCAGTCTGGGAGAGTGAGACTCAGAAAGTGATGCACATAAATACAGTTAACTTGAGCGTAGTGTGAGTCTGTAAGGACTGACTGGAGGAGAACGAAGTTACTGTGCAAGATGACAGCCCCAAAGAGGCAACTTCCTGAGTGTTTTAGGCTGATGCCTAAAACACAAGTTCACAAGTCATTGTATGAAAATAACACGTCTGCCTTTTGGTGCAAATTCATCCTTTAGTCCTTAAAGGGATGCAGTCACTTACTATGTTCTAGGCTGACCTTGACAAAATGACTTTATATTTTGACAGGTAAGTAGTGACATTGTAGGTTACTTCTCTACTCAGTGGATAAAAGATATTTGTGTTAACCAAACTTCTCCAAATGGGCTTATTGCCAACTAAAATGAAAACAAAAACCAAACAAAAAATGAAAGGAAAGAAAAAAAATCAGCCTGTAAAACGGGACATTTGGCTTGATCTTGTTTGTAGGGTAAAACAATGTGGCACGTTTGACTTTTAAGAAAGTGGGAGGTCTAAGTCCACAGTGAAGTTTGATACTCTATTTGAACATACTTTCTGGGTTTTTTTTAACTCATAAAGTGATTTTTATTTCTCATCTTGCATACTCTGCGTGAAATCAAATGACACCCAGAGCTGTTTAGGCAAGGGGGAGCAGCCTGAGAAGTAAGGGTAGAGAAAAAACAAGAGCAGTTATGATGTCTATAGGCAATGTAGTTGGTCTGGGGGTTTTTTTTGGAGCTAGGTTGTTATATAATTTTATTTTTGATCTTTTGAGCATTGTTTATGCTCAGACACTTCATCACAGAGGTCTCCATGGTTTCCAGGCTTTGGTATGACAAAGGAATTTTCCGCTCATTGTTTTGTATTTTATGTGTGTGAAAGAGTGAGGAAAGTAGATTTAGCTGTGAACCCTGAATTACATCTTTTTGGGTTTGGCTGATGAAAAATGTCTGATCTACCTGTTCATTTTTATATATGGAAGATGTGTCTTTATTCTGTGGGTGTTTTGCATGGGTAAATTTAAGCTAAATAGTGATAAATTAAATACCATATATTTGCCTCTGTTTAACAAACTGTAATATTTCTTAGTTCTTGAATCTTGAATGGCTTTGTCAATAATTTCAGAAGGAATTACCTTTATATAACTAAGGAAAGAATTTGTGAATGCTTTCCTTTCTTGTCCATCCAGCTGTTCAGATTGCCTGAAAGCCCTCCCTGAAGTTTCTGTACAGGTTTGGGGGTAATTCTCTGTTGGTTTTATTTGGTGTATGTGCCTGAGGATCTTATTTCTTAGACTCATCCTAATTTTTTGTTCCTGAGAACTGCAACTGAGAATGCTTTCACTGAATGGATATGTATTTAAAATGTTGTGCTAAACAGACGAGCCAGAGGTGTTACATATTTGCTGTAATGCTGCTGAGTATTTCCATCTACCTGAAATTCCCTGTTAATTTCATGAGCTGTAGCCTTTGAGCATAAGTTGTTTTTGATGCTGGTCCTAAGACAGGAAAAATCTTCCCACATTACCCCATGATGGAAACTTCTAATTGTTTCATCGATGACTGTGAACTTAAAAACACAAACTAGATTTCCACAATGGTGTAACAAGAACATAACCATGAGTTGCTGTAGGGGTGTATATACGCATAGCTGTGGATAGTTGAAAGGAAGGTATTACGCAGTTCAGTAAAAGCAGTAGTATTTTTTTAGGTGGGAATTCATGCTTGCAGCAGTGTAAGCAGTGGTAAAGCTTTCTGTGGCATTAAGTCACCAGTTTAGATTGTGATGGATTAGTGTGAAGCCCTTGAAGTGATGCTTCCCTTACCTGCCAGTGATTTGCAGCACAGCTATGCCTAAGGCAGTTTGCATGTGGAGTGCAATATCCTGTCCCTTACCACTGATGTGGTAGATGGGACAAACTTGCACAGTCTGCAACTTGTGCAAAGTGCTAAGCAGCAAATAAACTGATCCTGACTGAGTCATAACTGTGAAATGATAAACCAAGGGATTTTCTGAGTTTCACATAACCATATTCACTGTGTTTTCATGTATAAAGCAGAGTCCTGCTGGGACATGTCACTACAGTGATCCTTGGATCTAACCAAATCCCTTCTACTTTACCTGAAAACAGTTTACCAAAAAAAAAAAAAGTTTCCTGTTCAGAATGTTTTTGTGGCTTTTCACCATTATTCGTTGTTAATAAAACCTTACATTATCCTTTCATTCAGCAGACAAGCTTTCAAAGCGTTAGTGGCAGAGCAGAGATTTGCAGGTTTGGGATGTTATGAGAAAGAGGCCTCATGGGAGGGTCGTGGGTTGGTTGGAATATCGAGCTGGGGCTGGGGGAGGAGAGTTGCTTTTGCACAGCAGGAAAGGTGCAGAAAGCTGAGTCTGGGATTAAGAAATGATCTAGGAAATACTTCCTTGCTTTCTAATGCAGCAGATGAGCAACGCAGAGCAGAAAGCTCTCTCAAAGAAATAATCTGCCTCAGATTTGTCCTTGCTTCTCTTAGAATGAGGAGCTGAGCCACAGGCACTATCTGGGACAGTGGGACCATTTCTTTTTGTCCTGCAGGTTTTCTACCCCGCTGCCCTGAGGTGGGACAGGATCTGTCATACTGGCACTTGGGACCCAGATAATGTGGGCAAACCTCCTGCAACCTTCCACATCCATCACTCCTAGGATGGAGAAAAACCTTTCAAATGGTGTCAGCCACCCTGCGAAACTTCTTTGCTCTCAAAATTCTTTATCTCAGAATGATCGGCAGGGGGACAGGAGTGTAGTGGAAGTTCAGTAATGACTTTCACTCTGTCATGTCACTGTTCTCCATAACTAAGAAGTAACTCAACACAGACTTCCAGAAATGCTGTCATTCTTCTTCAAAACCCTTCTCCACCATTATTCCTTCCAGGTTTGTAGTGCAAGTCCTGGTGCTAGTCAGGCAGTCCAGTTGTGTGGCAGAGGAGTTTGCTGAAAAGACTCAAATTGTATTTTACTTTATTCAGTGAGCAAGTTCCAGTTCAGGAAGGTTGCAGTTTGTAGAATCAGTGCTGTGCTGCAGACCAGTGCAGTTTGGAAAAGGAATCAGGACTAAAAGGCAAACAGGAGTGGGAAATCATATCCTGGTGAAATGGCTCCTTGAAGAAGCAGCATGGTCGGAGTATAAGAAGTTTGGCATGGTGCCATTGATCTGGGTAGTTTGAAAAGCAGAGATAGTGGCAGCAGCTGATAAGTGTCTTTTTTTTTTCTTTTTTTTCCCCAAACTTTTCCTTACGCTAGGGAGTGCAGGTCCACTGATGTGGTGCAGATATAGATTGCCTATGGCAATTGCATTGAGAAGATGGGATTGTGAATTGTCATCATTCAGAGCAGAAGAAAGAGATTTTTTTCCATCTGGGGTGATCAGCCTCATGAAACAACCCTTAATCTCCTTTCATTTTTCTCTATTACTGGCAGTTTCCCTAATTTAATTTTCAGCAGTTTTCACAATTTTGTTAACTCATTCATTTGTTTTCAGAACCCTGGTTTTTATATGGCGTGATTTTCTTACTAAAACTTGTATTTCTCAGTTGCCTTTTATAAATTTAGAGTCTTAAGGTCTTCAGGTTAAGAGATTTTGTTCATGTGCTTTTTTGGGGGCTAGGGTTTTTCATTGTTGTTTTGGGGTTTGGTTTGGGTTTGTGGTGGGGTTTGTTTGTTTGCTTTGGATCGTTCTGGTTATTGTTGTCTAGTTGCAAATTTAGGAAAAAAATTGTTTGTTGGATTTAAGGGGATTTGAAATTTATTGGCATCTGATGGTTGAAGTTGGTGGCTGCCTTTAAGACCCATAAGCTTACGGACTTTCAGAGAGTTTAATCCCTTGAAATTCAAGTCCTCTGCTTTGGCACAAGCTAGGATTCTCTGCCGGTTTTCAGACTGCAAATTCTCTGAATTGCCAAGATACAGTCATCCATATTCCAGTCTCTGAAACAAAAGCTACACTGAGAATGTTCTGAGACCAGAGTGGTGCACCTCAAAAGAGGTGAGTAGTTAAAAATGAGTAAAACAGTGTCCCTTAGTCTCCTGGAAATGGCTTTGGTGGATAAAATTTTCCAAATACAGGCTAACTGCTGCAGGGGGAAAGGTAAGTGCAGAAGTCCAGTTTTCAAAAAGCTCTGAGCAACTGAAAACAGGGTCTTAGGAAGCGAGCAATGGCCAACATAATAATGACTGATACAGTCAGATGCTTTGTAATGAAAAAAAAAATGCACCCCACATTAAAATTACGTAGCACTGGGGCTTTTGTGATGATAGAAGGCCCATTTTTGTTCGTGGCAACTGTGAAAAGCTGAGAGTCGTGTCACAAGGTGTTTTTTAAATTTCCAATAGCACCTTAAATTTCACGTACTGCATATGTGCATTCCAGGTATTTGTCACCTTCCCAAGGACATTTTTTAACACAATCTTTGCAAAATTTTACCTTCCTGTATCTAGGGATGAACCCAATTATGGAATGAATGTGACTAATGTACTTAATTTTTTACTGGGCAGGGCTTATTCCTAATCTTCAGCCAGTGTGCTTCCACTGGCATGTTAATAGTAGCATCTCTGGGGGATGTGGGCTGCCCTAACCTTCCTTATTGAGTTTCCACAATGCCATTGTTGTTGGAAGATGTCTTCGTTAATGAGGATAAAATGAAAACTGTCTGATTTCAGTCTATAATGGAAACTTCATTTTTAAAGCATTTTTATTAATACTTGTTTGTTTTGGCTTTTTTCCCCTCCCCCGAGATTTCTGTCCATACTGGGGAAGATATGTGTGCTATAACTGCTGCTCTCTGGGATGGTTTTAAAGAACAAATAAGTGAAAGTATTTCCTATTGTTCTTTCCTTACAAGAACACATGCTGAATTCTCTAGCTCATTTTATGAGTTTCCCAGTGGAAAACCTCACAGCTGATCAGCTCTGCTCTCAACAGTAGATGTTCTTTTTCTTGACTTCAGTAGTAAGCTATAATTTTGTTCTGTGTCTGATAGATCAGTGTTCAAAATTTCAAAGTGAGTTATTAGGAGTAGCCTTCTGAGATTTTTGAATAAGCTAGAGCTGGAGTAAATCTTAAAGTCAAGTCATAAAAAAGAAAATTTCATGTCAGGTTGGATTTTAGAGATCAAAGGTTCATTGTGTAATGGCTCTGCATTGCTCCATTTTCAATTCCTCAATAACCTTGAATGTTCCAAGAGCAGTATGAATTCTTACAGTCCATAAAGGAAGGCAGGAGATTAGAAGGTGTTGAATCTGGAGTTCATAATTATTAAGTTGCTGGTGTTTATGCAGGACTAGAAAAGCTACTGGTTATGCTGAACAGACAAGCCCTTAGAGGAGAGATAGAGGCATCAATTACTGAACTGCAAGAAAGTAAAAAAACCCCAACATTTAGCATGAGTAAGGTATCTTCGTTAATAACCTGGATTATAGATGGACGGAGTGCACCCTGAGGAGATTTGCAGGTGATGCAGAACCAGCGGGAGTGGCTGCTACAGCAGGTGGTGGTACTGCCGTTCAGAGGGACAGGCTGGAGAAGGGGGCCAAGAGGAATCTAACCAAGCTCAGCACCAGGGGAAAAAGTCCTCCCACACCTCAGGAGACACAACTTCAGGCTCCAGTACAGACAAGGGACTGACTGGCTGGGGAACAGCTTGCCACAAAAGGACCTTGGGGGTCCTGGTGGACACCAAGCTGAATGTGAGCCAGCAGTGTGTCCTGATGGCAAAGAAACCCAACAGCTTCATGCACTGGGAATTGCCAGCAGGCTGTGGTAGGTGGTCTTTTGGTTCATCTCAGCACCAGTGAGACACATCTGGAGTGCTGGGGACAGGTCTGTGCTCCATAGAACAAGAGAGACACAGAAATACTGGAGTGTGTCCAAAACAGGACCAGAAAAGTGATTAAGGGGCTGGAACGTCTGTCCTGTGAGGAGAGACTGAGGGAGCTGGGACTGTTCAGCCTTGAAAAGAGAAGGCTCATGAGGATCTCATGAATGTGTATAAATACCTTTTGTACTGATGTGAGAGTAAAGGAGGTGGAGCCAGACTTCTCAGGGGTACCACTGGACAAGAGTCAATGGGTACAAGCTAAAATATAGGAATTCCTGTTTAAAAATAGGAAGGAACTTGTTTAACCTGAGGGTGACCAAGTGGTGGAACAGGTTGCATGGAGAGGTTATAGAGCCTTCATCCTTGGAGATACTCTTCGTTTTCCCCCTGCACCTCCCCCCACAAACACACGAAATTCATGAGGAGGCAAAAAAGGCTGTAGATAAAAAAGTGAAGCCAGGAAAAAATCTTTCCAAACAGAGCTGGAGCTATACTAAAACCCAGCTACCAAGGTAGTGATTTAAAACATGTAATCCCTTTTCAGATGACATGGATAGTATTTTGGTAGAAATCCAGATAACCTTTCTGTTTCCAGTAACTTTGCTTCTGAAGCACAAAAGCTCACTTCTCTAAAAATGAGGAAAATACCATTGTTAATACTGTCTATTTTGGTATCTGAGAAAAAAGTAGAGATTTTCTGTCACGTACAGTTTTGAAAGTTCATATGCTGTTCTCACATACATGCCCTTGGCTTCAGAGCAAACCCCACACATACAGGACTTCAGTTTTCACATCCAGACTTGGGGGACATGAATCTTCAAATTTAGGTGATGGATATGAATAGAAGTGTGGAATGGCAATAAGCTTTTGTGTCATATCATTGTGGACCAATTTTTATAGGTGTCTAAAAATAATAACTCTATGCATATTGAGATTGTGTTTTAGGACTCCTGGAGGGTTTTATGTGCTTGCTTCTTTTAAATTAACAGTTGGAGTTGAGTGAACAATCTGCAAATAATTATTTTAGATTAAGTTCTTCATTAAAATGCAGAATGGGAGGGGGGCTTAGCTGACAAGAGAAGCTGCTTTCTATTCCTTACAACTCTGTGGGATGTGAAAGTGATGAACAGCTGAAGTCAATGATTAGAATCTTCAAGGATCAACGTTGCCTTTGAGACAGCTCTGTCTCAGAATGGCGATTTTGCTGGGATTATGATGTGGTTGCATTTTCATCACAGGAACAGCCCCTGGGCAAAATCACCCTGAAGATTGTGACTCATTTCTGTCCAGATAGGATTTCTTAAAATGCATGATTGTAACATGTGGTTCCTGTGTGTAGCTGCCACCTCCTGTCTTACAAACAGACACCAGGTTTGGTATTTGAGCTACTGCCAGCAGGAGTCATGGATGCTGCTTGGTGTTGGTGGGGGAGCAGCACAAGGCACGGTGTGTCCTTCACCAAAGGACACTGTGCAGTTGGACACTGTGGCAGTGGGTCAACAGCTCACTTGCCATAAGCTCCCCCAGCACGTTCAGGCTCATGCTGTGCAGTGCAGGTTTGGTTTTTTATTTTCTCCTGAAGATCAAGTAGAGCCTGGAAGAGGAGGAAAAGTAGAAACTGAAATGGAAGGTGCTTTGAGTGGCGTGGACATGTAAGGCACATTGATTTATCCTGTACCAGTCACAGAGTAAATCTCTGACTCTCTTGGTGTGGGGTATCCCGTTGGCTTTGGGGCTGCATAGACAGCACCTTCCTTTCAAGATTCTGATGCTCTTTGTCCACATCCCCCTTCTCCCCCCGCCAACACTGAGTCTTAAAGTTGGGAAGAAGAAAGTGGAAAAGTTATGCAACTGGGCACTGGATTCCTGAGATGCTCAAGGTGCTATTTTTGTAGCTACAGGCATTTGAAAAAATGTACTTCCAATATTTTGTTTTGGAATTATTGCTGGAGTTCTGAAGTCCAGGAATTTTTAGCAAGTCCTCACCATAGGAGCAGAAAGAAACAAATCCAAGATATTTTAATATGGCACACATACTTCTGTTGTTGCCAAAGGGAAGTGCACTGCTTAAATGTCAAGACAATGTTAGCAACAACTGACCCTGGAGAAATGAGCCGGGGATCCCAGTGCAGTTTCCAATGGTCGAGCATCTTTCACTGAAAATTCTACCTCAGTTTTTCAGTGCTTGGGGGGTGTTTGTGGTTGTGGGCTCTGCACTCTGCTTGTTTCTTCAAGTCAGGCTTTTCAGAGTCCTTGTAGTAGGGGAGATGAACCTTTCTTGGTCAACCTGTCAGCTGTGTGCTCTAGAAGGAACCACTTGAGGTGGCAGTCACATAAAGGCACAAAACAATTTCCGGGTCAGCCTTTTCTTCTGGTGGTATTTCAAAGTGCACCTGCTATTTCTCTTTAATTAGAAATTGATGTCTCTTGATATCAACTGCCTTTACTAGGGAAATAATTAGGCAGTACTATTTTAACTGGTGTGATTCTTCCCATCATCTCCTTTCATCTCATCTGGAGGAATGTTCTCTGTGTTTCTCTCACTTGCCTGATCATCCCTCCTACTATGAAGCCAACTACTTAGAATCTTGTCCCACTCATACTCCCTCCCATGTCAGAGTGATATGTCAAAGGACTTCTTTGGCCATTGCCATGAATTTGGAATTTAAGTTAGCCCTGCCTGTAAGTTTCTCATGCTGGCCTAAAATTTTCTATGCACGTTGATCACGGGTTTGGGTTAGATGCAGTTATTTCAGCTCAGTTGTATTATTTTTCCAGATATTATTTCAGAGTCCCCAGATTGACTGCTTACTTCATTTCAATTGTAATGCCTGCCTGGTTCTTTATGGATATTGCTGGGTTCTCTATCCTGGCTGGCATTCCAGACATGTTTTCAGATGGTCAGAGTGCATACCAGCATTTAGTAACTGATCTTCATCTCCACAATTGATGATATTTCTTCTGTATTAGGGTCTGTGTCCCCTTCTTTTCCTTAAGAAAAGTTGAAATGCCTCTTTATTTTTCAGTAATCAGAAGCCTTATATAGAGCCCTTACACCTCTGCTTCCTCTGAATGCCCTTCTAGATTCCTTTCAGGCCTCCTTTGTATCATCTGGCTCTATGTAGTCCCTCAAATCCAAGCAAAGTTGCCTCAGCCTTGCCAACTTCTTTTTTTCTTTCACAACATTTCTGATACGGAACTTTTCCCATCCACAAAATGTGGTCCAGATTCTCAGTATTAAACCTTGATCCCTGCAACATCCATTGCTTTGATAGTTTAAGAAAATGCCTTTTTCAGTTCAGGAAAAACCTTCATATTTTTTTTTTCATTATTCATGTCCATCCGTTAGTACTTTTAACAATTTGATATGCTCTCCTCAGAGCCTATATGTAGCTTTCATTTTTTATCCTGTATCTAAACTCAACCCTTTGAAGGTATCATAACCTAGCAATTCTCTCTAAACCAGGAAAACAAAACAACGAGTCTCTGAAACTTATTTATAATTCATTTTGTTGCTGATGAGCTTCAGTATTTGTGGTAGGTTTTTTTCTACTTGGAATATTTTTTCAGTTTTGTTGCCATGACATTTTATAAGTCAAATCCTATAACCTGTATTAGACTACAAAGCCTGTTGTCTTACTTAAAAATATTGATAATTTACAAACCAAAGTTTGCCCTCATAGTACTATAACTTCTTCATTATTGTTTTTTACTCAGGTTACAGAAAATGCAGTATTTGAGTTCATGAGCAAGGACACTTTTGAGGCTTCCTTCTCCTAGCAAGACAGCACTGTGTAATCCTTCCATAAATTTAATCCAAGCTTTATCTTACTATTACTTCACTTCCCCTCCTCTCCCTTCCCCCCAGCTCTTCTCTAGTGGTAAGGAACAGTCTGGTCATTTCCTGCTTGTATTTATTTCCACTCCATTTGTAACAGTCCAGCATTATCCTGTAGCGTAAACAAGCCTGCTCTATAGGGTACTTTAAAGAGTAATCCTATCCCCTCCCAGCCATCAGTCTGCTGCATTAGATAGGGGTTGTTTCTTCTCTGCCCATTCTTCCCTCATCTAAAGGCTTCTTCCTGTGTTTATTGCAGTTTTGTAGAATTCAACTTTCTGCACAAATTGAATATAAATTAGAGTCTTTCTAGGTATCTGATTAAAGGAAGGACAATAAATCAAATTTAAAGATTATTTTTGATCCTCTTGTAGAAGCCATCTAGATTTGTGGAACACACAAATTTATTAGGTTGGAAAAGACCTCTAAATTCATCAAACCCAACCATTAACCTGGCACTGCATGTTCCAAAACTCCCCATTCCCACATACAGGGCAACCCTACTGCCTCTCCTTTGCCTGGCCCTTCCAAGGAATTTTCCTGCTGCACCACAGCTTCCAACTCCTCCTGCTCCCTGCCCATGCCTCGTGCAATGCTGTAGGTGCTCTTGGGATATTGTTCCCAACATCTTTGGCAGGGAAGAAGCCTCAGTTCCTGTGTGACTGTTCTCAGGCGCTCCTGTGATTTCCCACACTTCCGTAAGCCGTGTGTCTCTGCTGCTGCATGGATCTCCACCCCCTGGCTCTATGATCTGCAGGTGGAAGGACCTCACTAGCACACCGTCCCTCAAACTTTGGCATGCTGTCTTCACTTTTTCCTCTAGGGAGCTTGTTTTTATCTCCTTCCCCCTTCAAATCTAGTTTAAAGCTCCTTCAGTGATCTCTGCTAACTCTTTGCAAAGATCCTTTTTCCCCTCTGAGACTTTCCCTGTCTCTCACCAGCAGATCTGCTGCTGTGTCAATGAATTCATGATCAAAACCCCCGAATCCTGCCAGTGCCACCAGGCTCAGGGCCAGGTATGGACCTGCTGGCTCTTCCCTGTTCCTTCCTTCTTCATTGCCTGCAACTGGAATGATACAGAGGAAGACTGCTTGTGCTACTCAGTGCTTAACCAGTTGTCCCGAGCCCCTGAACCCTCTATTGATTACCCTCAGCCTTCTTGTTCCAGCTTCATCCCTGCCTGTCTGGAAGAATACTGAGAGGTAAGGGTCAGAGGGCTGTACCAGGGCAGGAAGATTTTGCTTCACACCTTTAACCTCAACACCAGGGAGGCAGCAGACTTCTCTAAGAAATGGGTCTGCTTTGCATGTTGGGCCTCTCTTGTTCCCTTCTCCTAGGACAGTAACACATCTTTTCTTCTTTATGGAACCAATTTTGACAAAGGACATGGGCCACCTTAGCCTTGGTGACACCTCCAAACTGGATGAACCATCACTACTGTGGCACCTGCATCCATGCCTGCTGTTCGGTCATTCACTGATTAGTGAGCATGATCCTGACCATCTGAAGTGGAGAATCTTTTCATTTGGGCTGGTTCTTGTTGCTGGTCTCCAGGAGTGTAACCTTTAGCTTCTGCACTGAATTCTGTCCATTTCCTAAGACCAACCTGGTCTTGGAGAATCCTCAGGACTTTTGTCACTAATTTCCTCAGTGGCAGCAGCAGCCAGAGCTGACCTGATTACCATCTGATCAGGGAACAGAAACACCACGACAGTGGAAAAGCAGCCTGTGGAATGGCAGTGGGGAAGAGGACAAGGGGACTCTGACACTGAGTCTGTCTCTGCTGTCTGGAGAGCTATACTGATAGCAGTGCATGTCATTCAGCTGCACAAAGGTGACATTCTTGAGGGTCTAATAATAGAAATGTGCAGTCTGGACTGGCAGGTTAACCTGCTGTGTGTGGTGTGTTTGATGAACAAAGAGCAAGGCAGAGGCTGAGCAAAATATATTTAGTGAATGATTTGCATCGTGTATGGATGGAGAAAAACTGTAGCATTCTTGGAAAATTGCAGAGCAAGAATTCTTAAATTAGGCTTAAAATGCTCTCTATAAATGTTCTATATAGAATATATATAATGTTATGTACATGCATAGATTCTAACTAGCAAATAAAAATGGAGTATGAAGATGGCAAAACCGCAAAAGACAGAGGTATTGTGCTTACTATATTTGTGCTTTATGATTTAATTTAGTAGAAAAAGGGAAGAGGAAGAATTCCAGTTTTAGAGAACAAGAACTGAGTTTTCATGACCTTTTCCCTTCCTGAAGTTGTATTTAATTTAGCTGTTTAGAAAAGTAGTTGAAGAAAAAGACAGGAGGAATATTCCATCTTGCACAAACGTGGACAGAAAACAGAAACCCCCTCCAGGCAAATAGTCTCAGGAGATTGAGTAAATTGCCAGTCATCCATCTCTCTTTCCTGGATTACCTGATGTATTGGAGCAGTTAGAGAGGAATCTACTGCTTAAATGCAATCAATAATCTGCTTTTATTGCTTTATTTTTCTTACTAGAACTTCGAGGTCATGGTTGTAGTCAGCAGCTTACCCGGACGCTCTGCTGAGATATGCTTTCTTTTCAAAATCTAGTGTTTAAAGGGAGGGCAAGGAACACTTTCAAGTGTCAGCTGAATGGCAGAAATGATGACTGAAGTCCAATAATTTAATGCCTTTTAACCCAAAACAAATGATGAACCTGCATTAGGAAGTGTTCCCCATCGAACTGCGTTTGCTGATTTATGACACAAAGTCCTCCTTTTGGAGACATTCTCCAAGGCATTTCTGGCCAAGGCTCAGCAAGAGAGTGACGGGATTTGAGGCTTCTGATGTGGAATGACTTAACATCCTGACAGCCCATAACACGTACTTTAAGTATCTAGGAAAGGAGTGAGATCTCACATCCTTTCTCAGATGCAAAGGTTATCACAAACTGTGGGACAGTTCTAGCAGTTGGGTGCAGCTTTTTTTTTTCCTCCTTGCTCTTTTCTCAAGATTTGCATTTTTTCTGAGTAATGTTTAAATAATATATTTTTCATAGGTATATGGACAGACTGTATGGGGAGGTGGGTGGGAGGTGGGTGTCTGCTGCATTTAAAAAGCTGTCTTATGTAATGCAAAAAAACCCCAAAAAAACCCCATTAGGAGATGTGTCATGTCTTTGTTACAAAAATTTTTATCTGTTGTTATTTGGATCTGATGTATCAGGAAAATGTGCTCTGGAGAACAAACTAGAGGTTTGGTGCACGTACTGGGCTGTTTTGTTCCAGGACTGGCCTTGGAGAAAGCAGAAGCAGCATCATTGCAGAGCCTGTATTCTCAGCTTTGGAAATTACTTCCTGACCATGGAACATGTCTGCACCGTTGGATTTTGAAACCAGTTCTTACTTTTTTGCTCTCTCCCTGATAATCAGTCTTGTGGAGAAGTGCATACAGGTCTGCAGCTCCAGCTCTCCTGGCTCTTCAGCAATGTGCAGGACCTCTTTCCAAGTTTGAGGAGTTTTCAGAGGAGTCATGATTTCTTGTTTTTTTTTATTTTAAGTGGTTAATTTTCTGTTGATTGAATAATTTTATTATCTTTTAAAAGGGAAGGCATAAAGTATAAATCCTAGGAAAGAGCCAGTGTTCCCTTTTGGAGCACAAGGTACTGATGGAGAACAGCTAGGCAGTGCTCCTAGTGCTAATGCCATCGTTTAGGTTTCAATGGCTTGCAATTACAGCTTAACTTAAATGGGTAGCTCTACAAGCAAAGATCTAATTAAACCTAATTAGTCAGTAATTTATGTTTCACATCCTATACACACCCCAATTCCCTAATCCCTGTGACTGCTGTAAATTCACTAAGAGCTGGACGACAGAGGAGGTAACCACTGACCTAATATTGAGCCATTCCCTCTCTGCTTCTGAGGTCGTACCAAGCATTACCCCTCATGAAAACTGATGGGCATGTAGAGAAGTTTGGCCAGAGTCAGAACATTTTTGGCTTTTATTTTGCTGTCAGCCTCGGCTGAGAGTGGCCAGGAAGTTTCAGCTGTTTCAGGAGAAGGTATCTGGGAGGTGACAGGAAGAGGGGTACCACATGATTAACTTTATTTTGCTAAAATACTGCCAATGCGTGCACAGGGAAGGTGATATGCCAGACATTTTGTATTTATTTCTCTGTTATAAGTAACTGGTCTTTCCAGCCAAGAATACTTAGTTGACACATAAGCCCATTTGGGTAATTTTTTCAGCTGCTGTGTGTTGTAGTTTGACGTATGTGGGGACATACAATACTTCCTAGGGTGCTCATTAATTGTGGATTAGCACATTCTTGCAATTATTGTCTTAATTACTTCCTTGATTGAATGTAAAATGAATAACATACATGGTAGCATTCATGTAAAATGCACGAATAAAGAACAGGATCATAAGATCTATGGGAAGAAATTTTGCACTTCCCAGCAGGAGGACAACTGAAAGAATAAATTTCTTTTCTTTGGTACAGACACATCATTACTTGCTGCTACAGTAGGTATAAATTTCCTTTGACATTCCCACTGAAATTAGATCACCTTCCCTCCCCCTGTTTTCTGATAAAATTAGTAAAATTACATTACATTTAAAAGAACAAAAGGAACATGTGACCACAGCAAAGAGGCAAAACAGATTTCAAAGCAGATAACATCTTTTGTACTGCTTAAATGCTGCAGGACGCCATAGGAGCCCAGTATTGGATACAGTCTAAGTCTTCTTATCTAAATTATTTTATTAGAAATTGGAGCAAAATATGTTTTAAACTGCTTTCAAAGAGAAGTTGTGATCTGATAGGGGTTCTGAATTCTTAAACATACACTGTTGTTGTGGGGTATGCTGGTTTTGGGGGGAGGTAGCAGAGGGCATTGGAAAAGTTTGCTGCATAGAATAGATGCAGTATAGAAGAATCTATTCCTCTGCCTCAGTTTTAACCTCTTCCACTTCTGATTTGCTTAGCCTACAAATGACAGTGACTAGTCACTACTTGAGTTTTGGAGTGTGGGTTTATGGGCTTTTAGGGTTATTTTTTTATTAAAGAACTCCAAACAGTGTAAAGCTTTGCAGTGAATGCAACTAAAGAATGTAGGCAGAGGGTGCAAACCAAATGTTTTTGAATTGAGCTGGCACACTCCTCTTTTTAAGATTAAAGGGTTCTTCTAATGTGGCATTGTTGTTTCCTTCCTGACTTACCAAAATCAGCCTGTTTTGGGAAGTATTGATTTTGTGCAGACACAAGTGAATTAGCTTTGGTGTTGGGAACAGTTCAGCCCATACTGAATCAGACAGATATCCTCAATAACATATCTAATTTCTCAGCTCACCTGGCTTGCCTGCTTCCAGCAATGAAGAGAATCTTCCCTGGTTAGCTTTGATGTCGCTGTGCTTCACTGCATCACTCCATAAGCATCACTGTTAAGCCATTCAACATCTGTTTTATGTCAAGTGTCAGTGGACTTGATGATCTGTATCTGCTCAGCTATTTACTTGCCTTTTGTGTTTTCATTTTTTCCCCCCTCACATATGAGACACTTGGAAAAGGATTAGCAACACACACATGAGGAATACGTGAGGCATAGTTCATAGAAGATGGACCAAATTTTGTCCCAAAAGTAAACCAAGAACTCATCCCAACACAGCTATGTGGAAATTGCATGTCCCTAAACACGTTGTGCAGGAAAGTGCACGGGGCAAATTGCTTCCCTGCCCTCCTGTGGTGTCAGCTACTGCCTCAGCACCACCTAATCGTGAAGCTCAGGTCACAGCAGTGATGCTTCCTTCAAAAGTGCTTCTGGCCCAGCTCTGCCTTCTCCTTCTGCTTTCTCTTGCATGGATACAAAAAGTCTTGTGAACAAGTGAACCAGATTTAATCCTACCCATAAACTATAACCAACACTACCTCCGTAGCCAGCTGCAGGGTGTTTGTCACAGATGAAGCTGTGGGAGCAGAAAGAAAGCTGCCTTTGATTTACCAGCCTCAGATGACGTAGCAAGGATGTCAGGAGAATCATTCAAACATCTGCTAACTGACCAGAGTTACTGAGTTTTTAGCAAAGCAGGAATGGTATGATGTTGTTTTGGCACTGCTCCTTTTCCCGTAGTAGATGTGTTGTAACCCTTTTTGGAAAGTGTCTGTGTTTTGCATGTCAATGTACTAATCAAGTTTTAGGTAAATGGAGGCACAAAAGACTTACTCATTGCTTCAGTACTTTTCTCAAAAAGCTCAGTTCCAGCTGCACGCACAAACACTTTCCTTGTATATAAATCCCCTTTCTGTAACAGAATTCGTGAAGCACAAAATAATTTTCCCTGGGATATTTGTTTGGATTATTTTTTTCCCCTGCATTATTTCAGAGGGGGAGAAGTGCCAAAGAGTTTGTGTGCTTGGATGTGTATGAGTCAGTGACTGAATGCATGTTTTATTCATCTCTTCATTTTCAGACTGTGGCACCAGCAGGCATGACTCAGGTGAATCTGTGCCGCTCTGGAAGTACTCTGGTGTTTCATACCAAAGTGTTTGTCCCATCCGAGTGCACTTCTTTTTGAAGCTACTGTGTAGCTTGGTTATTAGAACATTTAAGATACTTGCTGACCTTCCTGCCACCCTCCAAGAAACAAAAAAACCCAAACAAACGAACAAACAAAAAAAAACCAAACCAAAAAAACCAACCCAACCAAACCTCCTGCTGAATTAGAAAGGAATCCAGACTAAGAAGGAGATGATGCTGAGAGGGGACATAATGTTTTGCAGAGGAACCTGTATAGAAATGGAACAGAAAAATCTAAGAGAAAAGATGATATCTCCCTGTCTCTTCTTTCTGCCAGCTCAGGATTCATCTGTGTGGGTTCTCCAGTGTCACTCTCCAGTCAGACAGCAGTGGAAGTGAGCGGTGTTGCTGTCAGATGTCTTCCACCCCCTTCTTATTCTCTTACATTGAATTTAAATATTTTGAAAGTTAATACACTTAAATTCACACACAGATTTTAACATGAAACTCAAGTTTGTGGGTTTCAGCCTAAACCATTAGAATCCAGGTAACTGAGGTTAAATTTTTGAATGGTTGTTTATGCCAACAGTTTATGAGAGTGGGGGAAACAAACCTTTCTGAGCAACTCTCCTAACAGAAAGTGTGACTTAAGCCAAGAGAAATGTGCAAATACATAGCTTAGTGCCAAAACTGCCTTACAAGAATTGGATTTATTATACACCAGACAGAAAGAAATTCAAACACTTCAGGCCTCATTCTGTGTTGAGATTTGAGTAGGGGGTGTAGTGTGCAATCCGTGTGAGATAAACTGCTTGGGAAATTACACTTTGGAAGACCACCCCCCCACCCTCACCCCCCACCCCCCCATGACATTTTTTGCTGTCAGGCTCATGTGATTGCCTGTCTTTAGAGTATGGGTGAACTTTCTGAACCCTGACATTGCAACTCTGCTCAGTGTCACAGCTACAGTATGTCAGGCTCATAACAAAATAAACCTCCCACCGGAAACAACTTTGCTTTGAAGTTCACAAACTTTCTCTAGTCTTGGTTTTAAAAGAGCAGTATCATATATCAAATACACTGAAAAGTTATTTCAAGCTACTTTCCTATGATAAAGCACTATGGTTTGGCCACTGCTGGAAGTGCAGATGTATTCATTGCATTCCAGGCTTTGCCAGCACTTTATTTTATTTATGGCTTGCTCCATTCTGCTTTATTTTTAGTAAGTGTTGGTAGAATCTGTCACATTGCTCCATGCTAAAGACTTCAACACAGTGATAAATTAAATTTAAAACTTTTCACAATGATATATGTGCTAGATTGAATGGCACAGCAGAGAGCTCAGGGGTTAGCAAAATAGCAGGTTCACAAATGTGAATTAGCTACCCTTTGTCAGAAATAATTTTCTCCAGATGAAACTGGAAAGCAGTAAATGGCAAAGCTCAGATGCAAGTCCAGCGTGTTTCTCCATCAGCTGACCCTGGATGCACTGACAGAGCTCTTACTTGCAATGGCCCCATTTGGTGAGATGCTTGATGGTAAGCACAGCTGCAGTTTTGTAGTCTGCGTGTGGCTTCTTGTGGTTCCCCATTTCCCTCGAAATCCTTTCTGTCTTGTTGTGGTGATAGTGAAAATGCGGCTAAAGTTCATTCTCTTGAGATAATTATAATTGCACACACCTTTGCTTAGGTGCTGAAGGCTACTGTAAAGGTAGTAAAGGACCCTAGTATGAGAAACAAATTTGATAATACCATTATGAAGTAACAGTAATGAAGTAAACACCTGCTTAACTTGCTTGATGGGAACGCATGTTTCTAATTTTTTTTTCTTTTTATTGAGAGGGTAAGATCATGCTGTCTCAGTAATCCACAATTTTGCAAGGCTGTTATGTCTGTCATGTAATCAAATGACCTGTAATTTCTTACCACTGCTGATCCTAGTATAGAGATTTTATCTGGAGCCTTTGTAATTTCTGTTCTTCCCAGGATATTAAAACCTTTGCACTTTCAGCCTAGTGGAAATATTTAATTAGCTGGTTTCATGATGGCTTATAAAAACGTGAGGACAGCACCTGCATCGCAAACTTTTGGTTGAGCTTCTGACTGTGATTTATGCCATTGCTGTAAAATCTGTGGGACTGCCCTCAGGTGAGGATACTCAGCCTTTGGAGGAACCCTTTCACACACTTGATAAGCACACTGCCCTCAGCTTCACGAGTGGCATAAAAAGGGCACCGTGTGGGAGCTTTAGCCCTCAGTGCACAAGGCTGGGATTTCCATATTTTGCCTTCCTTGGCTGGGTCTGCAGTGGCTGCCCAGATTGTGTCAAGGCCACATTCTTTCCACTGCCAGAGGTGTTTACTGGGCTATCAGCTGGGAATTGGGAAACTGAGCCCTCAGCAAGGGGCTGGCAGACTAACAGGGAGAGAAGAATCATCTCAAATGGCCTGGCCGCATACATGTCCTTGGGTTTATTGTCATTTTTTTGTTGATTAACAACTCAATATTGAATTCAGGAGCCTGGAATATTTTTAAAAGCCTTTCAGTTTAGCTTAACTTCAGTTAACTCCAGTTTAGAGAAGTCCTTCAGTGCAGCCAGTCACCTGCCAGCCTGCTGTGCTGGTTTAGCTTGCTCAGCTCTAGTCTCCAAACTGAAATATGGAAGGATCTCCAAGAGAGAAGAGGACAGTGGAGGGGCAAGGGACTTCCTTGAGCCCAGAGTATTGACATCATTTGGGAAGTCCACAAGAAGTTGGAACAGTAGATGAATTGGCCCACAGAAATTTTCAGATGTATCCAGCAGGGGAGGAGACAGCACTGATTAGAGGGATGACTTGCTTGGAGAGCAGAACAAAGCAACTGGAAAGCAGGAAATAGCATTAGGAAATGCTCCCCGTGCAAGAGCAAACAAGTATTTGTACAGGAGGATCTGCAAGTGGCACTGCTTTCCTCCCACACTCTGTACGGTTGCCAAAGTGATAGGCTCCCTCTGAATAAGTCACATTTAATGTATGCATAGTGGATGTCAGTGTCTGAATAATCCTCACAGACCTTGAAAATTAGATAAATTTCACAATCCTAAATTTTTGGCTATCTGTCTGGACATAATGTGAACAAGAAGCTGGAAGTTCATTAGAGTGGAGCTAGTAAGACTTTCCTGGGAATGTCACTACAGCCATTTCTTTCCTTAGCTGAGGAGCTCCGGGTTCTGCAGCAGGTTCAGGAATTTAAACATACACTTGTCACACAGACACAGGGAGGACAGATTTGTTTTGAGTGGGTGATTGGAATGGATGGAGAGGCATCTTGCTGATTTTGAAGATAACACAGTCCTCGGGATGACCACTTAGGTGTAGAAGTTAAATTTGTCATGACTTCATTGAAATACTGCCCTGGGACCGGTGAAAGGAGGCATGAAAATTTCTTATTTATTGCAGAACATAAGCTTTACTGGAGAGTGCTCTAAGCAGAATCGCTGGGTGGGACTTAGTTATGAACTCTGAAAATTGTTTATATTTAAAATAGACATGATATGATGCAGACCTGAAGATAGCAGGAGAATTCAGAAAATCTCTCTCGTCTGTCATGTGTGTATCTTCAAGTTTATTCTCCTACATCTTCAAGTAGAGGCTTAATTCCTATAAAATTATGGAAGGATGGTTTTGTTGTTTATGCATTTTATGAAGTCAATAAATAAACCTTAAGCAGAAGTGATTAAACCTGAAATGGCAGCAGGGAATAGCTGTGTCTCTTCATCCTCTGATTTATTCCTAAATCAGGATTTACGACTAACTCAAATTAAATACACACTTTCCGCATAATTGCCCATGTGCTAGCAGAAAGTAGTCAGTTGTCAGGGATTTTGTTCATTTCTGGGTTGGCTGCCTGAGAACATAAGGAATTGGGAAGAAACTGTGGAATTACCCATAAATTTTCTTAATTGAATTGAGCATAAGCTTCCAAGCTTAAGGAGTGAGCAAGGAGAACTTTCCAGTTTCCAGGCAGAGCTGTCTCCTTGCAGTTATTTACACAGTGCTGCTTTGACTTGCTGTTAAAATATTGCACTGAGGCAGAGATTAGGAATTCAAAGAGCCGTTTTGTAAGAAAAATGCCTTGATTTCATTCAGTAAGAGGAGATGTGTTAAAGGAGGGAGGGAAGGGGGGGAGTGAGAAGGGCAAAGAAAAAGGACTATGACTTCAGGCAGGTTTGAATATTCAGTCAGGGAAACCTTGATCCAGTGGAGCCTTAAGAACGTGCTTTGTTACAACACTTCGGTGAGACTGTGGTCCTGCATGTCAGGTCAGCCTCCTCCCTCCACCTTTCTTTCCTCACCATCACCCAACTTGTGTGGTTCTAATTTTTTCTGAGAAATACTGTTGAGAGATTTGTGTTTCTGTCTCAAAGCTAGTGTAAAATCTCTAATCCCTTATTAAAAGCAACTTACAACCTCCTTTTTTCAGGGTTTAAATGTGCCTCATGGAGGACATGTCCATCCTTCTAAAGTTTGTGTTGAAGCAGTGCTCTGCTACCCTTTCCTGCATTTTGATGTGAATTGTTAACTGAGATCAGAAATAACTGAAGAGGTCTTTGATAACAGGAAAATGTACTTCCATACAAAAAGATGCCTGCTTCTTTTGCATGCACATGTGTTCATAGTATTATTTTTACTCATCACAGATAAGGTAACTTACATTATTGACTTAAAATATTGGCATTTTCCATGAAAATGCAGCAAATTTTTCTGTGGCAAATGGCATGTAATACTTAGGAGCAATGTTGTACCTTCAACTAAATAGAATTTTAAATTAGTACCTGCAGCTTATAGTATTATCCCCACAGGATTTGGACATCTTTTGTACATCATCTTTGGTCATTTCTCTCTTGTCATCATGAAATGGTGGTGTGAGGTTTTACTTAAACTAGCAGAGAATTTCTTTCACTGTGTCCCGTATCAGAAGTGCAGTCAGAGCGGCCAAAAAATGGGTGGTGTTACCTTCCACACCCTGCAAAGCAGTGCTGGAAGTTTTGTGTCTTTCCCTCACCTACAAACTTCCTGACGACCTGACAGCGGCAAGGCAAAACAGGAGAGGAGGATGTAGTGGTGTAAGTGATGTAAGAGAGGAGGATGTAGTGCTCACTGTTTGATGCTTGGCAGCAGTCTCTGAACCCAGGGTGCCAGGGTATAAAACAGCATAAAACAGAGGGAAGGGGGTGAATTTGCTGGTGCAGAATTCCAGGCTTTGGGCCGAGCGCGCTGCCGGCAGGATTTCAGTAACACCAGCCTGAAGCGCACACACACACACCATGAAACTCTGCCTTCCTCCCCCTCCTGCCCAAGGCTTTTGCTTTTTTGGGGGAGGTGGGGGTTGTTTTTCTGTGCCTGCTGACGTCAACAAAATTGCCAGATGGCATTTCAATGCTTTGCAAAGAGACAGGAGCCTTTTATTGCCAGGGTCACGTGGATCCCATTCATTTGCATTCCCAGAAGTGGTCTAAAGCTTTTGCTCACTGTACAGGCAAAGAGTGCCATGCACCTTCCAGGGACCCAGAGGGCCTTCTGTGGGATATTGTTGCCTTGTGAATCCTTTAAGGGATGCAGTGGTGAAGGGTTTACTTCATGTTCATTTGGCCAATGTGAAATATTGAAAATTCTGTAGACGGTTGTGCTTTGCAGAAATTTTGTGGATTTCACTCTAAACGACAAAGGAATAAGTCTTTTTATTATCCTAAATTCACAGAAGTACAGTTCAGCTCTAAGAGGGTTATTTAGAGTCGATCAGGCCCAGGTGACTCAGTAGCTTGTGGAACAAACATACAAGTCCGACACTGATAAATACCAGCAGAGAGGAGGAGCTATCAACGTTTAGATTTTGATAGTTTCAGGCTCTGTCACTAGAGCTGGGCTGTGACATGATGGATGCGTTGAAATGGAACAGAGTCCCTTTATACCCCTAAACAGATGACTGGGAGTTCAGTACCAGATGCACAAGATTAAACCAATTTACTTTGCTGTGCCTGAGCCATCTCCACAGCAGCTGGGCAGGGGACATGGCAGTGTTTGAGGGCCAGAACAATCTCTTTCTGACATAGTAACTCCAATACTAGCCCTTGTCTGGCAGCTTACCCAGAGGAGAAGAAGCTTATGAGCAGATTTTCAGTGGACCTTGGAGAAGTGAACCTGGAGGAACCTGCAAGGCTCACAGGGGAACATGTGAATGTTGAGAAGGGAAAGCCACAATTCTGGGTGGCATGAAGACTTCTGCTTCCTGCAGATTAATTGATCTTTGGAGTGGTTTCTCAGGCTAAAGGGAGGAGAAAAGTATTTCTGTCTGAGAATGAAAGGTGGGAGCACCTTTTATTTTTCCTCGAAGCAAACACAAACTAGCTTCGTTGGAGCACATGGACTCTTGTGATGCAGAAAAGAGGCTAAATAATCTGGTTTTGATATCTGCATCACAATTTGAAACTAAAACTCCCCTAAACCTGTCTGAGATTACCATAGGCTCCAGAATGAGCAATAATCTGAGCTCACAAACCAGGTTTTAATACATTACTCCTTTATTTACTACCAGTTTCAGCTTTGATCCATGCCCCTGTGGTGCCTCCTTGCTCAGAGTACACTGCAGTGACAAAGATGTGTATAAAATCCCAAGGGCCATATGTCTGAAAAACAAAATATGGAGCAACATAGCCCTATCATCTTTTCAAGTGTGAATATTTTATTACTTAACAAAGTGCTATTGAAAGGCACTTTGTAATGCAGCATCACAAACTCCCCTTTCCTGCTTGATAAGCCATGTTTTTATATGGCTTACCCTTGTCTTACCAGTTTCCCAGATGGATGACATGCACTAAATTCTGGTGATTTATCATGGTGTTCTCTGTATGATAAGTGTTGTTGCAATTCACATGGTGTTAAGTGGCTACATAAGAACACACAAATAAATATAGTGAATTATTGGACTCTTCAGTTTTGGTGCTGTTATATTCTTGACTAGGAAGCAGAGAAATAAGTTTAAACTGGCTCAGAGCAGACTGGGTGATCTTGCAGAGTATGAAGAGTAATAACCAACTTGACCCTGTTTTCATAACTCCATTCTTCAGCTGGGGGAAGAAAATGTAGAGTTTCTTTAGGGCTGGCATCTCAGGGAAAGTTATTGCTCATGCTGTGCTCCGATACCTAATTTAATTTCACCGGGGAGTAGCAATCGGCGTTCACATCGTGATTCACAGATCATGGAGCAGGAAACAGCCTGTCAACTTCTAGGGAGCTGAAAGGGGAGAGAGTTGCTTAGAGAAAGACAAAAAAATCTGTTCTGTGAGGGAATTCAGCTCATGAGCACAGCAGGCAGGCTTCAGTTCTGCTGTGACTCCTGGTGAAGTTAGAGGAGTCACTCTGCAAGATTAATTTGCCCCTCAGTTTTTCAATTTGTAAGGTCTTGAGTGCAGATGAGTCCTGTGGTGGGTTAAACACAAAGCAAACAAACATCAAAGAAATATCACTCTTTCTCAGCAAGAATCAGAGGTTTTTGAGACTTCAATTTGAATGTGCCCCTTCCATCCCAAATTAGCTGTATTCCACAGCCTGACATCAGCTTGTACTCAACAGAAGACATGCAAATGTGAACACTTTGCATCTTTTTGCAATTCACATCAATGACTGGAAGAAAGCATGCTTACACTAACATGCATGTGGAAACATTGCTTTTTGTGTTGATGTTTCTTTATTAGCATTTTAATGTTTTTTCATTTTCTGTCCTCCGTTATTATTTGTATGTGGATACTCTCAACAGCTGTTTTTTGGAGAAAAAAGGGCAATAAACTTCAACCAAATTAGAAAATACATTCATACTAAAACACTGCACAATTACAGGTAGAGTTTAGCATCTTTGACAGCTCTGATAACAGACAGAAATTGAACATGGGGAGAAAAGGGAGGTATGTATATGTTAACCTTACATGTAGGACTTATTTCTCTGAAAGGAATTCTGCTTTCTTAATACAGTTGTCAAGCACTGCATGTTTTGCTGGGGAGTTTTGTGTTCCTAGAGAAACTTCTGTAATCCTTCTGCTATGGAATATTTTAGTAGGAGAGTCAGTTCAAAATGTTATGAGGCTCCCTCCACCTCCCCCAGATGCAGTAATTTCCTTGTTGTTTGCACAAGATTTGCAAGATCACTGGAAAGAATGTGAACAGTGAGGGAATACTGGGCTAATATATAAAAAACGTGGATTAAGACATTTTTCCTCCCAAATCGATGATGGCATTTCATGGGCACAGCAGAGCTATACAGTCCTGATTCGAAGGAAGAGTAGTGCCATCTGGTGATCCCTGGGAAAGGCTTTTCTGCAGCTAGAGCTGCAGGATCCTAATGCCCTATATGAAAAGTTCTGCTCAGTTGTGCCATGGCTGTCACCTCACGCCCTCTCCCGAGGCACTGATTCACTTGGAGCGGTCACCTGGCACAAGGTGGTGTGCTCATTTGTGGAAGTGTTTGTGCTCTAGCCTGGAATAGGTGTTCAGACTAGGTCTTCTGTAATTTTCTCTCTCCCATCCCCTTTTCCTGGCCTGATGGTCGCTCGTGCAGCTGGATGTCCTCACATCTGCACTGCCTGACCCCGTCTCCTGCCCTTTCGCCCTTTGCCATGCCGCGATCCCACGGGACACTGCTGGGCAGGCAGTGACCCTCAGGGAGAGGAGGGACATTTTGGGCTCCCTTGGTCCATCCCCTGGGAGCTCCCGGTCTGCCTTGGCTTGGTTTCCAAGCAAGGCCATGGCTGGGTTCCAGCACAAGACCTGCTCTCTGATCTCCTCCCTCGTTGTGTTCTCGTCAGTGACGAAGGGCTGGCGTGCAGATCATCACCAGGGCTGCTGCTGCTGCCCGAGGGGAAACAGAGTTCAGCCTGCTGCTCTGGAGCCCTGTGGGGATTTCTGTGGGCTGTCAGCTTGGGGCAGGGAGAAGAGGTTGTGTTATGTTAAAGGTGGACTCATAAATTGTTTATGCAGAGCTAAATGAGCATCATTTTACAAGCAGAAATAGTTACTGTGTGTGGTTAGGAGTCTGCCCGTGGACAAGTTTTATTTAAAATAATTTATTTTGCGCACTTGGTGGAATGTCCTTTGACCGGTTTGCATTTAGGCTGGTCACATAAGCAAGCCCTTCAAGCAGACCCTAAATTTTTTATGTAGGGTCACAACATGGTTTTATCTTGTTTGACTGGTTTCGGAGTATACCCAGACCCACACAAATCAGGTTTCAGAGCTGAATGTGAAGTCCTATTTGTAACTTGCCTGTGTTTTTTGTAGCTGGCACAGGCCTATACAGTTGTCTTTATACACAAAACATTAAATAGTCTTTAGATACAGTTTCTGATTTGCATTTGCTTCTCTGTTTAAAAAAAAAAGCCAACTAAATGTTGATTCACTTCTTTCCAATTAATTCCCCTTCCCCTATTTAAACCGAGCTATTAACATTTGTGTGAGGTATATTACTGTGGTCCTGTATAGAATTAGATAACTATATAGGTAGTTATGAATTAAAGGCATGTTTATGCCATGCCAAAAAAAATGCCATCCTAATTGAAAGCATCTTTCCTAAAAGGCAGAACAAAGTGGGACCTCATCACGTTGTCTCCTTGTGCCACCCTGATTCTCTTGACAGGAAATCAGACTTTTTTTTTTTTTGATCTGTCAGTGAAAAATAAAAGGGCAAGTGGATAAAAGTGTTGTGCATAATTAATTTGGTTGTGTATTTCGTTTTGCTGTAGCATCATACAGAATGCTTCAGCTTTACTCTCCACAGTAGTTGTAGCTTGCATTAAAAGAGGAAATGGATACAAATAAATTTTTACTTAGATTAGTCTTCAGATTCCTGGCCAAATGCCAACCTGTTGCACAGTGAGCATTATTGATACGCATTTTCTGCTCTGTGTTGGCTGGGAATGACAGTAATTAAAAGAACAAATCATTTAAATGAAGTGATTCTTCTTTCTGCAAAAGGTTTTTTCCTAATGTTGTTGCCAAAAGTCTCTCAAATGCATTAGGAGAAGAAGGAGGGTGTGCAGAGAGTGTAACATCAATTTATGTTTGGGTTTTTTTTTTACTTTAATGGGATAAATAGGATATCTAGGACCACTTGTAACATTCAGATGGAAGCAGTCAGAAAGATAATAGAGAATTAGGCAGACAGAATCCATATGCTTCATCAGCTGATCAGTCAGAGCACCTTATGGCAAACAATTTAGCCTGTGGTCTGTTTCAATTTGTTAACAAATATGTTTACATAACACATTGTGATGAGAGATGTGCGTGACTGTTCACCAAGGTCAGGGGTATGAAGTCAAGTATTTTCTTGTGATTAAACTGGTCTTTTATCTTTGTTGTTCTGAGCTTAACCTCTCCAAGTTAAACTGACTTTGGGGAGAGATCTTTTGCTTGATTAGCCTGCCTTAGGTCACCAGTGTTAAGAAACCTGAATATTGAAGTCATCTCTGGAGCCTAATCCATTATGGATCCCATTTAATTCAACTATGAGCCTCTGACCACAATGGACACACTAAGCCTCTTCAGAAGTCTAATGCAGAAAACAATGCAAATGTGGGCACCAGGCTGTTCTTCACAAAGAGAAGCCATAACCTTTTGGAAAAAAAAACAACTGAGGAACTTCATTTCATAATTTTCAAACTAAAGATTTAAGTTTGGAGAAGTTGATGCGATTTCTTGTTCATATCTTTTAATAAAACTGCTCTAAAGTTGCTGAAACAAAGTCCAAATAAGCCCTTTCTGTCGCCAGAAATTCCAAAACCAGTAATTTTTCTGTCAATAGAAAATACTTTTTTGTGTGTGTGTGTTTGTCTTAAGTTGTCAGTGCACTCTGAATCCTTGAGCTGCCTAGTTTGAGCTGCTGTTTCTTGTTTGTGAGGACACCACACTGTTCTCTGTGGCAGAATCACGTGATTATGTCTCATCAGCAAACAGCTCAATACTGTGTGCACCAATTAACAGGATCAGCTCTGGGCTAAAATATCAAGCCTCTGTATTGATGCATCTTCCAAAGTCTTTGATTTTATATGGTAAAACAGATTTGTTCATACTTCTTTTCTATACCTCCTTTTAAAAATTCAGTTAAAACTTTTAACCTACTCAGTAGTCGTAAGTGTTTCTATTACTGGAGTAGATTCAGATGAACCACTGAAGTTCAGCTTCACAGGGATATTTAACATTTTAAAAAAAATGCAACCCACAGTTGATTATTTTTTTTTCTTAATATCCACATCCAAGCAGAAAACATAACTCACTGTGGAGATAGAAATCATTGTCTAGTGTGGTTGCCAGCATAAGCACCAGTGCTTCATGATCTGTGTCTGTTTTTTGGTCTCTATGGTTCTGTTGCCTTTTGTAAATGAGAAGCTGGTGCTGTTATATTTAGATGTGGATTTGAATCCAAGCTTTCCAAAAACACAGAAGTGTTTGGCCTTCGTAAAATAGTGCAGACCCTGAGCCAGAAAGTCAGAGTTCAGTATGGTGAGATATTAATGATGCAGAAGTACAGATTGGGTCTATCTCTAATTAGAATTGAGAAGCAGCCAGGGTGTCGTAATTAGAAATATTATATGCATTTTACTTTTTTCTTTTTCTTAAGTGCAAGTCAAGCACTGCTCACACCCCAGAAGACACTAGTTGAAAGTAAGACTTTTCTTAGATTAAAACTGTGCACAAGACAAATCAGTCGCCAGCTACACAGAATAAATTAGAGATTGCTGAAATGACTTAGAAAATCCTACAGCCTTTAGCATCCAGTGTGTAGATTACAGACCAGAACAGTAGTGGCTGAAAATGGCCATCTGATGCAGGCATTGACCTGTGGTTATCAGCTGTGAGCTGTGTACCTTGTATCTCAGCAGGCTTTTTTTTTTTTTTTTTTTCTTCCCATTCGTGACAGCAAAGGCAAAATAAGCCTGCAGTATAAACTAACCTAGTGTGTCTTTAAGTTGGTCCTTGCAGGTCAAGGATGAAGTAGGTTGAAAGCAGTCCTCAGGGCTTCCTGGTCTGTCAGTTTATATCTGTGGTAAGTAAAAAAAAAATTTATTATCATAGAAGGCATGTAGAGGATAGTGTTTTATTTCTCGTATATGAATTACTGTTTCTCTCTCTTCTGATCTTCATTGAAGAGTCTGCCTATAAATAATCTAGGAGAGGTGGGATTTTTACATCTAGTGCATGCTTAGAGTGACTTTTCCAAGTCGTGGCTTTAGATGTTGGTAGCTTGTACTTTAGAGTAATAATAGCTCTGCAGCAGCTTTGATGAAGGATTTGGGGGCTGCTAGTCCCTAGGGCTACAGTTGTTTTTTTCAAATGAGTCATAATATAAGAATCCAAAGCCAAGTGTTACAGAAAAATGATTAATTCTTTTTTTTTCAGAGGAGTTCATTAGTGACATAAAGTCATGAGAAAGAGGAGGAGGCATCTGCAGCACTCAATGGCTATTAACTGGTATTAGTGTTGAGTGCTTAAAATCAGGAGAACTGAAATAATGCAAACCAAAATGTCTGATGGAGAAGAAAAAAATGTTGAAATTGGACCAGTTTGTCTTCAGTGAGGCTCTCACTGGAGTTTGATGTGCAGAGGATTTGCCCTTTTCAAAAGGTGCAGAATATCACTGCCTGCCTATGGCTTCAGGGAAAGCCAGTTCTTAAAAATGGACCACTAAATATCATTAGTGTTCATGGTCACTGGAGGATTTCATGGGATCCTTCTGCTCTGTTGCTACTGCATATGGAAAACATGGCCCAAGATATACATCTGGCTCCTGCTGTCATTTCCAAATCCCTGTTGTAATTCTGGTAAGAACAGACTGAACATTAAAGGCTCTTTATCTACAGGTTCACTGATGATTGCTTCCTAGTTTCTAATTTTTTCTTATTCTGGTTTTTCAACACTCATTCTTAAAACCTTACCTGATTTTCTTTTTTCTTTTCTTTTTTTTTTTTTAGTTTATTCTCCAATGACAACTCCTTTTTAGTAATTGAAAATATATTTGACACCTTGTGTACCAACTCCTCTCTACTCCTCCCTCCATCCCCCCAATCTTTTGTCTTAATTGAGAGGCTGCATTTTTTTGCATTACGTTTTTGGTGATAGTTGATGATGCTCTTCTCAAAACTGTTCAGCAGTTCTTAGTGAAGGGCTGAGATGGATGTGAATCGTTAGCTGGGTTTATTTTCATACACATTTCTGCAGTTTGCTGCTAATCGTGATGTTGCTTCTCAAGTTGCATCCCAAAAGAGCCTGAAGTACTTTGAAAGGAAGAAAATATGGCACTGTGTGTCTCCTTTGGCTTTGCTCTGGTATAACTGAGACTGTCAAGTTGAGAATGTGGGAGGCTTAGTTAGTACACAGAAGGCAGAACGGTGATTATTGCTTTCAATGGATCTTTTTTTAACTCATGCTGTGTATTTGGCTGCTCTGTTTTAGTTCACCGTAGAATTAAAATAGCTTTCCATGCTAAGCAGGCAGTTGGGATGTTGGAGCTGTAAACTCAAACGGGTAAGATCACCAGGTATTAATAGATGGCTTATCCTCCACTGTGTGTGCACCCAGCACCCCACTGCTGCTGGGTCCCAGCTTGTGTTACTGCAGATCAAGTTGAGGCTGATGACAGTTGTCTTCACTGTCACTGTTTTCTTCATATGAACACAAACTATCAGCTTCAAGCTACCAATTTGTGACCATCTGATGTACAAATTGGGGAACAATAATGTGAGACAATTGAGGACAGCCTCCGAAGTACAGAATTGTTTTCCTCAGTCTGTGTTACTCAAAGCAGATTTGAGTCCCATTTAGAATTTAATTTTTCCCATCTGCTGTGCTTTAATTAAAAGCAATAATTTTTAAAGTTCCTAGTTTAGCTGGAGGAGTGTCTCCTTTTTAAGTAATCAACCCTGACTGTGACCGACTCTGTGATCTGCTCTACATCATCAAGTAGTTCTTTGGGCTGGATAGTCGTGATAGTTTAATGTTTTTAGGCAGCCAAATAGCACGGAAAGTCCCTTGGAACTGGGTGACTGAGTCCCCAGGGCTCTGCTGAGAACATCAAATACCAGCGTCAGAGTTTCCACGAGGTTTGCAAGCTGCGAGCTGCAGCTCGTAGCCAGGAAGTTCAGCCTGTGCTCTCGCCTCCTTCCAGGAGCTGCTGCTTTCCCTGGATCCTCCTCGTGGCGTGCCTTACGCAGAAGGTCATCTCAATTGTCTGAGTGTCTTCACTTGAACTGGGATTTCCCAAGGAGCCCAAGGTCGAGCATGTGTATGACTGCTTGCAGCTTGCCCCTTGGCATGCTGTGCCACCCAGCACACTCTCTGGGGACAGCCCTCTGCCTCTTTTGCCTATGCCTTCCAGGATTTCCAGCTGTGGAAGGAGGAAATGTGGAAAATGAAGTACTACTTTATGTCAGTACCAGTGGAGTTAGTTCATTTGAGGTCCTTTCTGTCAGGTATAAATGACAGGGATTTAATTATGTTGCATTGGGTTGTGTCCAGTACTTGCATCCACATGGGTTCAGACTTTCCTAGTCTGTATGTCTTGAATCTTAAGAAATCCAGTCCTCCCACTCCTTGAGATTATTTCTGCATCTATCTTTTTATTGTTGCTTGGTTGCTAGTGACCACAAGGATATTTTCTTTCGGGGTATGTGTAGCAAATCTGGAAAAGCCTGCCGGATGACCTGAAAGCAAGAACCGAGAGTCTCCCTTGAAAGTTACAGATGGCACCAAAACTGCAGAACAGCTCAAATGTGTTCTCTGTTTCTTAAATGTGATCCTTTGCCCTCTGGAATGTTGTGCACTCTGCAGGAGGACACACGTGCAGTGTGTGCAAGTGAGCACACTTAGGGCAGTTTGGTGGTGGGTTTCTGACAACCCACAGAGGTCATGCAGGGCTAGCTTTGGTGTCATTTTTCCCGGGAACTTCACAACCAAACCTGGATATATCAGGGCAGGGAAAGCAGAAGGCCTTACTGCACCTTCAGTGCCTGCTGCAGATTAAGTGGTATCAGTTTACGAAGAGTTTTTAGGGTGGATAAAAGACTCCAACAGTCTTCTTGTAAATGTCTGAGCAATTTTTTCTCCAACACTGAAATAATTCACCCCAGACAAATACCTGGCAGTATATGTTTCAGTCTGAGCTCTTTGGCTGACAAAGCTGTCACGAACTGAAAGATCCTGTAATGGAAGAAAGTTAGTCAGCTGTAACTGTGAGCTTTGTGAGTGGTGTCACCTAAGGTAGAGATGCAGGATGTGGGGATTGCAGCTGCCTCCCCAGACAAAGTGTGTTATAGACAGTGATACATTCCACAGGTTTTATAACAAGGGGAAAAAACGTATTTCCTTCTCAAACTAGTGTCTCTTTCTTAAAGAATGTGTGTTGTCATCCTGGTTTTCTAACGAAAGTAGTCTTACATGGTCATGCTCCTCTGTGACACTTTTAAACAAATGTGGCAGGTGGGAGGAAGTTTCAGAGAATTATTATCTTCCTAGAAATTTTATGTTAGCCAGTGGTGGGATACAGGAGGAAGGTCCAAATCAGTGGCCTTGCTTGGTAGTGGAAGACTGGTAGTTTAATGTACTGTGAGTTTGCAGGGCTGCCTCCTGCTGACCCTGTGGCCTCAGGCCTGTTGCTGAGGAAAGGGATCATTGCAGTACAGGGAGGGGACAAAAATTTTAACTCCAGTGAGACCTATTTCATTAGATCCTGCATCTGCAGAACTATTTTGAAAGACTTCCTCTGGCTGCTCTGTGATCCTTGGACTCCTGGCATCTTTCTGGCATGTACTCATGCTACAGACAAACTTCATGTGGCAGTCATGACATTTTCTGCTCTGCAGATCCAAGTTCAGTGTAATTCTTATCAGGTAGGTCTGCTTTGCTGTGGTGGTGCCATCCCAAGCGTCTTGGAACCCAGATTAAAACTCAAATCATTATGGCTCAAGCAAGATTTAGTTTCCTTCATTGTGGGCTTATCTTTTGTGCCTCAGTGTCTGGTTTATGGCTGTGTGGCTCTGGGTGCTTTAAAAACTCAATAGCAAAGTCAGTGACTACATAGATGCCTTGGAAATGTTTTCTTTGATCAGTGTGATGAGACAACAGGAAGATGCTATTTTCAGCCCTACCAAAGAGTGTGCCTTACAGAGCCTGTGGCTGGTTGACCTCCAGAGAGCAGTAGAAATGCTGTGCTTCATTAAGCTGGAGAAAAGATTCTCATAAATATCTTTTTTGCTCGCCAGAGAAGAGAAAATCTGAAATCTTGTGTTAGTACAAAGTAAGAGTACAAAATAAAATAAATACAAATATTTATATAAAAATAAAATAGTCCAGTTCTAAAGCTTTAAATAGAGAAAAGTGAAATGTGAAAGAATCGCATGCACGCTTTTTTTCCTTAGTCATTCAGTGGAAGGTGGAGTAGTTAAGTCTGTGGCGCCTTTAAAATGATTCATTATTTCCATAGAAGCCAATTGATGTTTATCCTTCAAATTGCTCTGTGGACATTAAAATAATGGAGAATTATATTTGCTTTTAATTTTGTTTCCAGACAGCTTGGCCTGAACATTTATGATGTGACTTGGAAACCCTATCAAATTGTTGATTTATAGTTGCTCGTAATTGTGTGAAGATGGAAGATACGCTGGATGCAGCTTTTCTTTTCTTTTTTTTTCTCCTCGCTTCCCCCATTCTTTTGCTTACAGAGTGTTCTTGAGTGTAACGTGGTGAAAGGCCAGCATCTCTGCCTTCATTGCTTTTCCTTGTACAAGCCACAGCAAATGAAGATTTTATTTCTCCCTAACATGAGGCTGTGCGAAACGAATTGTGGTTTGTGTTTGATAATTGGTTTGGGTTTGTTTTTTTTTTTCTCCTTGCTTAAGTTTCAACTGGTTTTGTGTCGTTGTGATAATCACCCTTTTTGTAGGGTGTAGAGAGTGGTGTTTTTTAGTTAAGCTGGATAAGAATCATTTGTAAAACATGAATGAGGAGGGGGAAGACTTTTCTTTGTGGTAAGGCATCTGTTAAGTGTACGGATGTCAAATCTGCTCCACAGGTGAGCCAACAGGAATAGTTCGTACCTAAATTTATCTCTCGGGTCTCATGGCTAAAGGAAATTGTTATTCCTATTTTCCTAAATTCGTTTTTCCTGCACAGCTTTATCTGCTTTTTCCTCCTGCTGAGTAAAAAGCTATTCTTAGAGTTTTGTGCAAAATATAATTTAACACAAAGAAGAGCACAAAGGGGATTTTGTGGACTGCAATAGAAAAGCCCAGGTTATGTAAATTTTGAAAACTTTTCTAGTCATGTCGCAGACTCCAAAACAAATGATTCAAACCTAAAAATTCTAAATGATTATTAAAATTTTCCAGAAAACTGTTTTCGTATTGAATGAAAGAGTGTTCCCTACAGTTGTTTCCTGCCCTTATAAAAATCATCTGTATGATACTGGAACATGCTACTTTTGTGGTTTGGTCCCGCACATGCAGCAGTGTGGTTTAGGTTTTGTTTTTGTTTTTTTTTTAATTCTGTACATAAAAGGAAGCCTCGAAACATGCAGCAAGTGCATTTGAGCCCACTTAGGAATTCCAGATGGCACTGTGGCCTAAACCAGCTGTTTTTCAGCATTGTAAGGAATTAATTTTTCCTCTTATCTTAGTTAAAAATGAGCCTGTTTGGTTTTGCTTTTGTTCCCAGCCTGTTTGCTTTCTCATTCTCATGCCCCCAGAGCATTTCAGTTTAAGTCACTGCATGACTTTGCTGAAATCAGGGCTGGAATGAAGTCACAAAATTAACAGCAAGCCAGTCTTATCCAAAATTCATGGGAGGGAACTGCATTCACAATTATTGGCATAGATGAGTAAATGAACACTGACCATTGTGAAATTAAGTTCACCTTATCTTAGCTCCTCGTTTTGTTTTGTTTTATCAAATTAGTTGCTTGTTAGTGTTGATTGCAAATGTCGTTCATGCCATTATTCCCAAGTATCCGGCCTTGGAGCTTCAGTGAGTAAAGTGGTTTGGAAAGAATCCAAATCAGTTCATACAGAGGCTATGCATGTTAGTAGAAAACAACTTACAAAGACTGAACATGGATTTTGTGTGCACTTTTGCCCTAAAAGAAGACTCCCTGGATGTATATCTGCGTGCATGTGTGTGTATGTGCATATATATAATACATATGTATATATGAGATTACGTTAATCTCAAATTTTCACCAGTTTACTCTCATGCTTTCACATGATCATAGTGATTTACATTAAATTCGAGGTTTCCTTGTCCTTTTGGGAAACACATTACCATTTACTTTCTGAATAATGGTCTGCAAAGTGTATGCAGTTCTCTACTGATTTTTAGTAGAGACTCTGAAAAGTAAAATGTTTAAAAATTTTCTCATGCATTCAATTTGCAATAATTTTTAGAAAATAATAATTTAAATACCTGTAATTTTACCTAGACTAAATTTTACCGTGCTCTAAATTGACCCTGGGATAGATGAACCGTTCATACTTCTTGATTCACATAACCCATCACAGCCTGGCATTTGATTGGGACAAATCTGCCAGGGCTCAGAGTTAAGGCAGGGGTCACCAACACACATGACAACACAGGGAGTTGGAGGCCCTGTGGCAGAAATCCACCGTGGAGAAGAGCTCTCTCCCTCTCCCCACTTGGTGCTAATCATGGAGAACAATGCTGGCTGCTTTGCAAAATATTAGTACTGCTGTACAGAATCTCTGCTTATAGCCCGCTGAGTCAGACTTGTTTACTTCACAGAAGTATTAATCTCTGTCTCTGATTGGTGATCAACGACTCCAGGCTCCAGGCTTAATAGAATTTCAAGCTGTAGATGACACAAGCTGTAGATGACACAGTTTTGCTGAAAATATGTGGCTTCTGTTGCATTTTGAATGATGTATTCTGCCTCACTCCCCTTTGGTGTGTTTGTCATGGCTGAGGTTAAGATGGATAATTAATTACTCCCATCCCAAGCCTTGTCCTTTAATTTGAGAATTTTCTTTAGCATCTGCCAGAATCTTCAGCATGCACTCCTGAGATGTTAAGCAATGAAAGAGCCATTAAGTTAAATTCAGGCATTAAGTTTTTTTCCGTAGGATGAAATAGCACTCCAGTAGATCAAGCCGTTTGTGGTATATGTTATTTCATAGAATGGCGTAGAAATGTGGGAAGAGGCTGCTTTTCTGGCTGCAGGAGAGGATGGTGAGTGAGGAAGCCTATCCTCTGGTCCTGCAGCTTACCTCAGTCTTAGCAAGAAGTAGGACAGGAGGAAGGAATCAGTGGAGTGAAAGATCTATTTGCCAAGGGCCTGTTGTCCACATTATGCAACTGGGAAGACAGAGGGAAAAGGTTTAGCTGTACTTAACTAATATATCACTTTCCTCAGAAATGCTTTTTATTGCCTGTAAAGCCTTTTCTGAGAACGAAGCAGTGTCAAGTTGTGTTTCTCTGTTCTTTGTTTTTCGAGGTCCATGAACGCTGTCACTGACGAGTCATTCCTGGCTGGGGCTTTATTCACTCTCCTCCTAAGTCTGACCAATTCTCCATGCTCTTTGTTTGCCACTCCGAGTAACTCTTACGCTTTTTTCACAGACATAACTTCCCCATTTAGCAAACTATGTATTTTAGCTTTTTCTAAGAAATAACATGAAAGCCAATTAGTACAGAATCTGTTGCAGTGGTCTCTCTGGGAAACTGCATGTACACCTGCTGAGTTCCAAACAGTAGCAGCAGGACTGAGCTTCTGTGTCAGAGACACAACAAGGGGAAGGTGGTCACTCTTGGAGTGCCTTGAATTAGCAGCTCCATGCTGAATTTGTGGTGGGTTTTGGTGCACCACCAAGTGAGGATGAAATGTCACTTCTGCATTGAAATTCCAGATGCCTCCTGCCCTTTTAGGTGTTCTACTTCTGTGTGCATACCAGTCTCACTGTTCTCTACTAGAGTTCAAAGATCCTCAGATCTTTGCAGTTGTACTATATAGCGGTCAATTCACAGACTTGGCAACTTTAAAGTTTAAAAAAAATCTGCTTTTTCCTCCATTTCAGTTTTGGTATAGCTGCCCAATATGCAATTGCTTGGAGAAGAATGTTGTTGGTACCATACCAGAACACTATAGTTTAGTTGCAGGGAGATATTTTAGAAATCTCAGTATATGCTTGGGATTCATTTCATTCATCCAGGCATAAGCACTGAACATTAGTTTTTCTAGATTAGTTGTTCTGTAGTTAGTACTCAGGCATCTCTCAAGTGAGTTTCCTCTAATCCTAAACCGTATCTCCAAAATTGTTTGTGCAAATAGGCCCTATCTATTGACCATGTCTCTATAGGGAACCTGAACAATTTATTCAGATGGGTTAAGTCAGCTGCAGGTTGTGAAAGCTGTGAAATCAGATACGATGGAATTCCAGAGTTTTTGCAGACTGTTCATCAATCTATTCAGCGTTGTTCTCTGAATTTAAATAATTACTTCATATTATTATTTTCCCACCTGCAGCCGCTTTAACAGAAGCTATGAAGGGAATTCCCCACGGCCTGAGGTAGTGCCCATCAGGTTGTTCACTTCTGCTTTCTTACATGTTTTATTTCTCTCTTTTTTAGTCTTCTGGCACCAGTATCACCGTGGACATCGCTGTCATGGGAGAGGCACACGGGCTCATCACAGACCTTCTGGCCGATCCCTCGCTGCCCCCCAACGTGTGCACGTCACTGAGAACAGTGAGCAACCTGCTCAACACACAGTTAACCTTCCAGGCCATCCACAAGCCAAGGGTGAATCCCTTGGTGTCCTTCAGTGAGAACTACACCTGCTCCGACTCGGAGGAATGTCCGGAGAAAGGAGAGAAACTAGCTATTCCCAAGGTGAGTACTGGAGCCTGCCGCTCCCTAAAGGGACACCATTGGGCTCTCAGATGTCACTGGGCTTTTTGTATGAATTGCCATCTCTTCTTCCGTCCCTTAACCAGAAGGGTGAAACCTACAGAAGTCGATGAAAAAGTCTCTGTTGGTGTCCTTCAGGTGCTTTGGATCAAGTCTGAACTTGTGTACCACACAACTAACAAAAATATCAGCATAGTCATCAGTATGACAAATACTATGTGAGCTCATGGAAGTTGTTCTGAGAAGAAAAAGAAGACAGCCATAAACATGTATATAGTACTGACTTGAAAAACGGCTTTATGAATGCTCAGGGATCAGGCAGGAAATAACCAGTGTTAACCACCCACACTTAGCAAGTGAACAGCCAGAAAGAGCACATCAGATTTGAAGTAGTTTGAGTTGCAGGTTTGTGGCTAATTAGCTGTCCTACAGGGCTTACATTTCATTTCTGAAACTAAACCAAAATGCTTTTGTACTGCAGCCTCCCTTGTAAAATTAAATATAGGCAGAGCACGTTGATAGGCGAATGCTTTTGTGTTTTTGCAGTTTAAATGGCACAGCCAGTCATTCATTCCAGCATTTCCAGGCATCTGAATTGCAATGCTCGTGATTCTTTTATTATAGTTTAGCGTGATGATAATTACCACCCTATTTGCCTATGTAGCAGTTGTATGTATGAAATGGATGTTCACAGGTTTTTAAGCACATTTTCCAGTTTGTTTTAGTGACCATATCTATAATGGCTGTACCTTAGGCTCTGAGGGGAAAAGTGGAAGAGCAGTGCTATCACATGAGCACACATAGGGAACAGATACCAGTTTGCTGTTGCATAAAACTTAATGAAGAGAAGAGAAATGAAGGATGAAGAAATGAGTTAACGCTACAGAGAACTAACTTGGTTGAAGAATTCACTGACCTAAATGTATTATGGTTCATAAAACAAATAGTTTGCAGGTCTTTATTTGAAGTGTCTAAAGGCAGATTTAGGACCTTCACCTTAAGCATCTGATACTGGGCATTTTGTGTAAGGAGATAATGTGTTAAAATATTTATCTGCAATTTTGAGCTTCAGAACCACAGATGTCTTCCATCTCATATTTCTTAACCCTCTGGCGAAGTCCAAGCTCTCCATTGCAGATATATTTATTTTAGTTCTTAACTATAAACACTTCACGAGAACTTCACAAGAGAAACAACTTGCAACATTATAGGACCGGCAACAGCAAATCTGGATCCAAAAAAGATCCTTTATTATCTTTGCCTTCGAAAATTTGAAAGAAAACATCTGAATCCTGTTAAATAAAAGAGTAAGGTGAAAGAAAAACACAGGATAGTCAAGAAAAATCTGCTCTTAACAGTGATGCTTTCTCTAAGCTTTTTGAGACATCATATCCCAGAGCATGAAAGTTTTATTTCAGTGTGTAATCTTCGGGTTGGGTAGATATGGCAGGGGAAAAAAGTTGGAGCTCCCCTGCCTTATTTTTTTTTACAGCCTTTCTTGCCTTAAATCTCTGATTCTGAGGATTCATGACAGCTTAAATCACAGAGTAGTTGAGGTTGAAAGTGCCTCTGGAGATTGTCTATTTCAGTAGCCCAGCTCATTGAGGAGAAAGTTTCTCTAGGCTCAGCCTAGATCAGGTTGCTCAGGAGGATGTCCAGTTGGGTTTTGAGTATCTCCATGAATTTAGACTTCACAGCTTCTTCAGGTAACTTCTCTGTATTCAGTCCTCCTCACAGTAAAAAATGTTTTCCTACATTTTAGTTAAATTTCTTGTACTTCAGTTACTGCTCCACTGCCTCTTGTCCTGTCACTGGGCACCCCTGGAAGGAGCCTTCTTCTTTACACCCTCCCTTTATGTGTTTGTGTACACTGGTAAGATCTGTCCTGAGGCTTCTCTTCTTCAGACTGAGCAATTCCAACTCCCTCAGCCTTTCCTTTTATGACAGATGTTTCAGTCACCTTTGTGAACCTGCTAATTTGCTGAAGTACCTTTGGCCACATCAGGTGTTGAACATCTGTGGCTATGGGACTGTGGACATATGCCTGTCTTTAAACTTGAGATAGGGAGGATGGTCCGGACTCTTCAAGCATTTAAACCCTGGCTGTATTTGAAATGAGTAATACATGGGAAAACTCAGATTTAAAGTACCTCACTAGGTGTTGTCAGACATAATGAAGCAAATGGAGGTGGTTTTATTTCTGCACATATAGAGGTTTTTTAAGGCTGTACAAACTGTAAGGAACTGGTTTCTCCGCAGCGCTTACGGAGAAGTTTGCCTCCAGGACTGCTGAGACGAGTGTCCTCAACCTGGACCACAACAACATCAGCCACAGGACTGCCCACTCTGGAGCCAGCTCCAGTGAGAAGGGACCGCAGTGCCAGCATCAAACCCCACGAATCATCTTCATCCAGGTTAGTGGTGGCCTCCTCTCACTTTCGTGTTTCTCTTTGGGCAGGTTTCTTTGGTTCTGTGTGATGATGTCTGGCATTCAGAAGTGCCGGCTGTGAGCAGTGTTAGAATTGCTTCTGCATGTTTCTCTAGATTGATTTGCCAAAGAAGCAGCATTCCCATTTTTTGTCAGATTATGCCAAAATTATTCATATTGTTGGGTAGAAAAAAAAAATTTAAAAATCTATTTATGCTAATGAAGTGCAGAACTGCTCAATAAAATTGGACGAAAGGCAAGATACATGGTTAAAGTTTTCTTGGTATACAGGGTTTGCATATGTGGTTATTGCCCAGCCGAGAAAAACTGTAGCAATTAGCCCAGCCATTTCTAAGAACACACGTGATGATGTGGTCCTGTCGGTAAACCAGTTCATAAAGCACTGTTCCATCTTCCATTCTTCTCAGGACCTGATCCCTGAGCTGGTGTCATGAAACACATAGTCCTTCCTCTGCTCAGCTGCTTATAGCCAGCAGCCAACTTGTTTGGGGAATTTGGAGAAGTTGTGATAAAGTTGTAGTAGCTACACATCATGTCATTACAGCAGGATTTCCTCCATTCTGGCTCCTTTTCTGATCTAGTCAGAGAGGAGCAGAGCCTTCAAAGGAAGAGTGGAGAGCAGCGTGTTGTGGTACCACCTTGTGAGAATAAATTTCAGGTCCCCTCCTCTCCTCATTTTGGAACTGGTGGATGAAGGAAGAGTGTGGAGACATGCTGTGTCTTGGGGAAAGGAAGATCAGAATGAAAGCACTACATTCAAGAGGAGAATTCAGAGCTGTGACATGAGAAGACTCATGGGCTTTTCTGAAATTCAAAATTTGGTGCTGGTAGTGGAGAAAAAGATAAGACCCTGGAAGGCCCAACATCACCAGTGTAGCCCTGTTGGATGGCTTGGGGGAATGCAGCCCCAAAGAGCAGCTTTCTTCCAAGGTTGGCCTTTCTTCAGAAACCTAAATCTTTCCTGTGGATGAGACTGTCATACAGGGTACGGAGGTGCTCAAGGCAGCCTGCAGAGTATCCTGAAAGTCTAATGCAAGAAAAACACGTGCTTTGCCAAAGTTGCCTTTGTGAGAAGTCCCATCTGTCTCAGTAAAAGTAAATATAAGGAAGCTGTAACCAAATGCAAATGTTCTTCACTCACAGACCTGTGGTTCCTGGGGTGCATTTGATTTATGCTGTTGATCTCACTCTCACGTAGTGTGTAAGCAACCCAAGATGGGAATCAGAGGGAGAAGGAGAGCAATTAAATATTATTGTTGGTCCTTTCCTGCGTTTGTTATGTAACTCTGCATGAGGAGCCAGCTAAGCAGGCTATCAATTCTTCCTATGTTTAATGTCGCCAGTTGTATAATTATAGCTCTGTCAAGCCTCCCAGCCTACTGTTTGCACTACTTCTTTCACAGTAGGAGAAACAATGTGTATTCCAGAAAGGAGGAAAATGAATCCTATAAGTCTAGCTTTAAAAATTTTGGCAGACCAAAAGAGATCTGCTTGCAAGGAGAAGAATTTTGAACTGAAGAGAAAAAAATATATCTTGGTTATCTGTCACTTCCCCTGTACCAAATTCAAGCGCTCCACTGGTCACAAAGAAACATTTTGTAAGTTGAAGGGTGGGAGAGAGGCTGGCACTGGAATTGCCCTGTGGTAGATTCTGTAGTTACAAAACGTGCAACTTGCTCCTCACAATGTGGGACATCACTTCTGGATTTCTGTAGTCACATACTTGAAAAAAAACCACCCATATCTGTCAGTTCGAGATTAATTAGTAATTCTGTATTCTTCCAACCCCATGTCACGGTACTGGGTAGACATTATACTGGAAAAAAAATAGAGCTCCCGCATTCTTTCCCTCACCCACTTTTATATCGAGTGATTCTCCTGTAGGAACTCAAAGAATGTGGTTCAGAGATTTTTGTTTGGTTTGGTTCATTTGGGTTATTTTACCGTACAATAAGCCAATGTATTATATTCTTCATGTCAATTAAAAAACAAAGCAAAACCATAAAACAAACAAAATTTTTAAAAAAGCCATCTGTATTCTTTCTTTGCCTCACTTCATCATAGATTTTAAGGATTTTGGCCCATGAAGACAACCAGCAAGTGTTTTCGTAGGTAGTACTTACTATTCCAAAACATGATGCTTGTAGTGGTAAAGGTGCCTTTTTCTTTCAGAATGGTTTTTTGTTCCTTCAAGTTTATTTTTTTCAATCTCAGCTGGAGTTTTGCTACTTTAAAAGCCTGTCTTCAGTCTTGAGTGTCACCTCGTCACTTGGATGTGAGGAGGAATGTGGAGCCTGAGATGTCCGGAGAGCTCACAGCATCCCTGAAAGAAGCTGACATTTGATGGGTGTCATTCTGGAAAATTATTATAAATACAATGTTCCTGCTGTAAAAAAGACTTTGGCCTCTTCTGACATGCAATTACAGCCTAAAGGCTAAAAGCATAAACCCATGCTGCTGTAGGGGATTAGCATTTGTTCCCCACTCACATGGACACGGATTCCTTCAGCACAATTCTCTTGCACCGATGTCTCCAGGGTCTGAGAGGGACATTTTTTGGGGGATGCAGCAGCCATTTCACCTGGTTAGGGCATGGAGGGGCACACCACTAACCACAGCCATGCAGGGTGCTTCCAGTCCTCCTCAGCCTCCTGAGGAGCTCCTCCAGTGCCCCAAGGGTTATTGTGTGTCTGCTGTGACACCAGCAGCAGAGGATACTGGGTTTCCAGTCCTGCTGAGAATTTGTGTCACTTCTGACGCTTTTAAGAAGGTGTAAAAAGAACATAAATTTAACTTATTTCAAGTAAACTTTTGAGCCTCTTTGTACTGTCAGAACAATATAATGACGGCATCCTTGTATAAATAAGGCAAACAGGCCTTAGCACTGAGGGAAGTCCAGCTTTGGACTGCCTGCATTGTAAATATTTTTGCTGAACATGGTACTGAGTGCCTCACAAACACCAGTTCAGCCAAGCCATAAGATGTCATTTCCCTCACCAGATTTTGTGCTGTCTCAGTATCATCACATACTTCTTACTGCAGCTTCTAGTTTCATAAGATCTACCATTGAGGCTTTTCCCTGTGTTGAATGTTTGTGCTCTGGTTTTGCAGCTCTGACTCCTGGAACAGCTCCATTCTGATGACAATCACAAAGAGCAGGTCCTTCTCCACCTCCTATGCCGTGTCCTCTACCAACCACCTGAATGCCAAAAGGCAGAGCCGGCAAGGTGAGTGGGCACCCCAAATTCTGTCAGCCTTACTTAACTGCTCCCCGTGACTAGCTGGTGCATCTCCTTTTGTTCTCTCTCCAACCTGCTGCTTTTATTATTTTCCCATCAATATAATAGAGTTATTTATTTTATTAAAAAAACCCAAAAAATAACGCAGTTGCTTAAAGTAGCATAGATTGTAGTCATGCCTTTTGTAAGTGTTTTGACTATCTTGATTTATAGAAGTTAGTCATGACACGATGCAGCAAGTGAAATACTGAATTGTGATTTATATCTTTGTAATTCCCTTGGCTATAGCAGGGTGTTTTGCATAACATTTGTGACATTAGCTGTCTGTCATATTGCTTGACTGAGATTTCCTAAAGCACAACCTACATAAATCCATTCTGAGCTGGAAGCAGCATCTTGGCTTGTCTTATACAAACATACCCACGATACAACCTTTTTAGTTCAGAGGCCTACCTCTGCATATTCACTGCTGAGAAAATACAGGTCATTTCTTACTGATTTTTAGAGGTGAGAAATATGGGGGGTTTCACTCAGCCTTTTGAGCCTTTTAAAAGGCTGTATTTCTTTCCTGAAAGAAATTAAGCAGGTGACTTTGGAATTGATAAATGTAGCGTGTAATATGACAGCCATGAAGCAGCTTTAATCCACAATAGTGTGGTTCTACTCTCTCTACAAATGCAGTATAACATGCTGTTTACACGTGCTTCAACTCACAATTCAAAATTATCACAAGACCCTCCTTTTTCAAATCAGCCTGCTTTTTATCCAAGCATAAATATTTTTGGGGTAATATTACTCAGAGATCCTGGCTACCCACCCATTGGAAAGAAACTGATAAATGGCTGAGGCCAAAAGTCAGAGAATCCCAACTTAGAGATGAGTTTGAAGGTATGGCTGCACAATTATTTTGCATTTCTAGTGCTGTCACATCTCGTCGCCTTTTCAAACTGAAGAGAAACGTACAAAAGATCTTTTCTTGTACAAAGCTGCTTTGTTTTGCCACAGTGAAGATTAAGTAGCACAATATTATCTTAAAAGGTAATAGGCACATAGGCAAATGAATAAAATTTAACCTGGAAAATCATGGAGACATAGCAACAAGAATCCAGGGATTCGCTTTAGAACAAAATAAACATTTGACTTGTGATTTTCAGAGATTTTCCCAGTAAACTGAAAGGGAGCAGAGTGGGTGTATAGTATCTTGTACATGGAAAACAACAATTACCAAGCCTTTCAGTCAGTTTTACATTTAGCAATTTCTGCTTTCAGAAAGGATTAATATTCATCTCTTGAATCTCTTGAATACAAGAGCTCCCCCATGATGAAGGGAGATCTCCATTCCAACATGAGCAATTCCTAGGAATGCTGGTGGAGAGGAGTAAAAATTTTGCATCAGTGTTTTATGTAGAAGATTGTCTTTACAATACTTTAGACTATTTATAATCATGTGTTTTTAGGTATTTCTTCTCATGTTCCAGCTAAATAATTCTTTCAATTTGCACTAGTTAATACAATTTAGACTTTCATTTATTAGCTCTACTGGCAATATAATATTATTATTAGTAGAAGTTGATCTAGCTAAATCTGTAAATGTATTCATTTATAAAATGTGTCTTTAATTATGCATGACATTCACATTTTAAAATACTGCTAGTTCTACCTATTTTGGCAAAAACTCAAGTGCTTTCATTTGTAATTTTACATCACACTGAACTCACCGTTTTATATCTTCAACACGTCACATTTGAAGAAGCTGTGGAGGACCTAAGTGCATGGATGTACCTTAAAAATCCTCTTTGTATTTTTATTCTTCTCTTATCTTGATTGTGAAAAAATACTTGCTGTAGCAATACACATTTTCTCTCACTTTTGCCAGTAAATGGTTTAATGCTGGTTTATTGAAAAACAGTTTGCTTTTTTCTGGTAATTTTATTTATTTGTGGTTACCTTCCCTGGTAAATTACTTTCCTAAAATAACCAGAAGCACACACAACAAAAAATATTTCGAGAGGCTGGATCCCTACTGGCTGTAGAAAGCTTGCTGTGATTAGAGACATTATTGTGAAAAGTGCTTTTTAAATTCTCAGGACTTGTTTCAAATTGTTGAAAGATGACCATATGTATTGCATCCTCTAAGAGCTCTGAATATTACTTGGTAACATATATCTCAAAGATAGATCACAATCCAACTCAATCCCCTGTGCAACTAACAGACTGTGAGATGTTTTTAAAGACATATTTTTGCTGGATGGAAAGCTGATATCTCAATGAATTCATAAATGTGAAACAGGTTTTCTGTATTTTAAAGCAATTTCCCTGTGTCATGGCCATCTGATAACATTTTAATTGCTCTGAAGGCTGTAGTGTTCTGATCTCAAGACTAGCATTATATCCTATTTGCAGTCATTGAATTAAGACACTGAAAACATACCACATTTGCTGAAGAAATATCCTTAATCAAAACTGAGATGCTGGATATCTCCAAATAACAGCACAGTAACTATCAGGTTATTTTTTTTTAACTCTTGGATTGCCAACAGTAAATCGTATTTTTGCCTCCTATCACAGTAAGTTGCTGTCAGGGAAAAACACTGGAACTGTACATATATATCCTGTAAGGTTAATATTTCATGTTTTTAGATCAACATATTGCCTTATTTTATGAAAAATTTCATGTCTGGAATGCATTTAGATAGAGGGCAAAATTCAAACATAAAACCCATTCAGGTTCCAAGGGCCTCAATATCCTTTGGCTTTGAAGATGAATGTGGTAAATTAACGGGCTGAGCTCCTATAAACTTTAGAACAGGAGGTAACTCAATTTCTGTGCATTTCCTTTTAAAATAGATTAGGTTTGCTCCTCTGCACTTGGAGTCTCATTTTGCCTGAGACTAGGAATTGTAAAGTGGATTCCAAGAGAAGGCAGCACTTTGTTTAAACACTGGGCTGGTGGATTCATTTCACCTTGGCAGTGGTGCTGAGGTGGAATAAGGGACAGAGAGAACTACGTCTTGCTTATGTTGCGCATGGAATATTGGCAGTTTCTGTACTCCAGCTCAGGTGTACAGTACCATGTGCTGCAGTAATGATTGCAAGTCTCCCTTAGTAAGCAACAGATACTGAAAAATAAACTCAAGCTGAAGATCAAGGCCAAAATCTATGAGAAATGGCTCCGGAAGCATAGTATTTTGTATAATGTATGACTGCTAAAAATTGCTCTTTTTTGGTTTATTGCTAGTCTTCAAACACGTTGAAATACAAATTTTCTGGGAATGTGTGTAAACCGTCCTTGACCCTGCTTTAAAGATGGTGACAGAGAAACTGCACATGGGGCTGGGAACTGCCTGTTTGGGAGTTCTCTGTCACTAGAACACGTTCATACCAACAGTTGTGCCACAGACTTCTCTTTTATTTCATGCCTGTCCAGTTACTGCATCCTGCTCAACAGGGAAAATATGCTTTATATGTTGAGCCAGATCTTCAGCAGGTATAAGTGGCTGATAGTAGTGGAAGTTCATCACTCTACAACAGCACTGGGCTTGGCTCAGAGTGGAGAAGGGTGGGGGGGGTTTTGTGTTTTGGGTTTTTTTTGTTTTTGTTTTGGGGTTTTTTTGTGGGTTTGTTTTGTTTTGTTTTGGTTTTGTTTTGGTTTTGTTTTGTTGTTTTTTTTGCTGGTGCATCTCAAGAAGAGTATTTCTGCACGGTGAAGTGATACAACCATCTGCCATTTCTGTTCATTGACAAGACTTTTCTTGTCCTTGGCCAGGTATCCCACCAAATATTTCACCTCTCACCTCCCCGTGCCATTCACCGATTCAGGGGACGCCTGCCACGAGTCCTACTGGGAAAACATCTTCTGTGTCATTTCCAGAGCCTACAGACACTGACACCAAGCAGGGCTTAAAGCCACACAAAGTCTTAACTTCTACTCAGAGTGCACCTACCTTGTCAGACCCTATTATCAGCCCCTCCATCATCTGCAGCAGGTGAGATGATAATTTGACATGCCTTGGAATCATTTCATACTGTTCTCATGAACATGTTCTATTGGCCCACATACAGGGTTTTGTGCTTTATTGCAGTGTTTATATTGATATTTCAGGTTTATAGTACTTAAGTAAATGTGTAGATCAATGCTACAAAATACTTTTAAAGTGGAAGACTGTTGGCTATGTTTACTGCTGTGTTTAATGCTTTAACTCCTGTCACATGGACAGCCTGATTCCTAAATAAATCCTTTGTCAGTAACCTGCAGGTCCCAAAGTGGATTTCATGTTTACAACTTGTGTTTCTGGAGCCATGCCCTTGACATGAGCAGTCACCTTCAGGTCACAGGCCAAGTCTTCCACGGCAGGCACCTGATGTTGCATAGAAAAATCTGACTGCTAGGGCCAACAATGCCTGAAGACTCCATAATTCTGAGTCTTCTCTCAGGAGGAGTGAGTCCTGTCTTCCCTAGGCAGAGTCAGATTATGTACTGTGGGGATTTTTTTCTTTTTTTCAGAAATCATCTGCAGATTAATTCTTTCTACTGCTAGGAGCTCCAGTAACACAGTTTAATTTCTTACTTTAAAGCACCCCTTTATTTGGTAACACAGACGAGACCTGCTTTGTAAAATTAGCATTTTGGAAAGGAAGTTGTTCTGCTTATCTTCTCAGAAAGGATTCAGTTTCTAAACCAAATTACTGGAGTTTGCAGTATGTGTCCAGTGGAAAACACTGCTATTCCCAAGCCTGTTCCAGTGCAGTTTCAAGGCTGCTTTACTCACCAGATGTTACTTTTGGTCACAGCATGAGTGGCCAGCCAGCAGAGAGCACAGCTGTTATCAGGTTTGACTATCTTTGGAAATAGTTTTTAGTTTCTGCCTGTAATCACATGACTTTGGATGTGTCTCAGTGTGCTGTGTGCAAGGCTAGGAAGTGGCTGTGAGAAAGTCAAAATTGAGACTGCAAGTTTGCTCGAAGGAGTCATCCTCACTGGAGCTTGGAGTAGGATCCAAACAGGCTTTTGAGATGGATTTAGATGACTAAATAGAAACTTAAGTGCTTTAAAGAATTTTCCAAAGGCATACCAAAATTGGGATTTGGACAGATTCGTTTGAAATTAAAACTATATTGCACAACAGAAATATAGCATAAAGGTGCTGCAGTCTTGTTAAGCTGTGCCTTTATTACCACTTCAACAAAATACTGTTATTTCACAAAGGGCATTCTGGAATCCTTCTATTAAAAAGAACAGTTAAGAATTGCATTAAAAATGTCAAAAAAGAATCAGTGTAAGTTTGTTGTAGATAGTAATGAAATTAATACCTTTTTCATCTTGTTTACCAACCTGACAGATACAAGATTTATTTGCTTGGCTATGCACTAGAGGTATCACTGAATAGAGATTAGCATTGTTACTTGAAAGTCTTTGAGGAAGTCATGATGTTTGCAGGGCATAGCAGGCTCCAGGATATGTTTGGATGACCCAGTCAAAAGCTAGCTGGCACAGGAGTTAAGCCATTTTTATATGTTGAACTTAAAAAGTTCAAAGTTTGACCAACCCGAATAAGTCTGTAATAGTTGCTTTGTGAAGACTGTTATATCTAAGATATGCCACACAATGCTGACTCAAACCAGAGAAAATATTAAAATGTCATGTTGTAATTAGGGTTTAAAGGGAATTATACACAAGGAATAAAGCTTTTTAATGGAAGGAAAGAGCCAGTCATTTTAAAATGTCATAATATTGTGATCCCTCCCAAAATGCGTTTCTGTTCTGGAAATGATGAAGCAAACTCTGCCCTCTTGGTTCTTATGTACTTGGTATGCTGTCACTGAAGTAAAGATAAATCAATATAATTTTCCTCCTTAAGAGGAGCATAGTCAAGTTTTAAGCAAGAAGAGTGAAGCCAGATCATGGCTGTGTTCAAACTGCATTCTGTAAGATTGTATGGGACTCCAACACATTTTCATAATTTTAATTCATCTTTATAGGGCAGCTGTAGTATAGAACTAGGGGATTTATTTTGTGCTGATAGACTTAGAGAATGAAAAAAATCATTTAAAGAAATTACGTGGTTCAGGTTTACTGTTGAAAACACAAATTTAATGGTGGTGGACAGTTCATCCAAGATCTTTCTGTATTTTTGTCTGAGATCCATTAAAACTTTAGCACTCTCCTGTGATTTTGTCTGGAGAATGTACTCTGGACCATGGCTTATACTCTGATGAGATGACATAATCTCACACTGCCAGCAGGAAATTATTTTACACAAGACTCTAAGGCCTGTGGCTCTTCATATTTCTTGATGTATTTCAGCTGTGGCAGACCCTACAACCAAATAGAAGCTGGTGATGGGACACTAAATAGAAATGATGCTACTACACACACCCTGAACAGAACAGGTAATTCTTTGTCAAAAACACTTCATTCCCTCAAATTCAGTAGTCATCCACTAAAAGGGCAGACAAGCTTGTCTGTCATCAAAGGAGAACACACACAGGTGAGTCCATTCAAATTGTCTTTGAGGCTCTTTCCCTTTTCGTATGTACAAAGTGCTTATGGAGTTTAAATATAAAGGATATACTGTTTCCCTCAATTTACTTAAGTAACAGTCCTCAAGCTTATTCTCTCTTCATTCCCTGATGCCATTTTTTACACTCTGCAGGGTATATCTTTAATGCCCTTGGACAGATTGTCCGACCTCGGAGCCAGCCAAGCAGCACATATGTATCATGAGTCACAGATCCTGTTGCTGTTATTCAGAAGGTCACGGGATGCCTTCCATGAAACCCTTGCTGCTCACACCACAAGCTTTGTGATTTGTGTTTGCAGATGATCCTGCTCAAGCCACTTCTGACTACGAGACCAACAACAGCGACAGCAGTGACATCGTGCAGAACGATGACGACGCAGATTGCTCCAAGGAGCAGCCACGGAAGGGATCTGGCTGTAGGTCCTTCACACCCGAGACCATCATCCTGCATCCCTTGATTCCACCTGAGGTAGCTCCTCTAAGTCCCCCCAGCACAACATGAGTGTATGCTGACACTGAGGGGAAAAACGAAACACAAAAAAACCAACAAAACAAAACCCAAACTAACCAACAACCCACAGAAAAAAATGTGGTCTGAGGGTGCAGCAAGGTGTTATTGTCGGCCTATGTCTTAAACAGTAAATGTTGCAGTGTGGTGAGCAAGTGATTATTGTCTCACAGCATTCAGCTGTGAGCTTGGTTGAGATGCAGGAGGAAAGCTTTGTCAAGTTTTCCACAGTCTGTTGTACAACTGAATTAATAACCTGAAGTTGGCAGGAGCTCTTGAAAAATTTATTGTAATCCTTTGGAGCTGGACATGCTGAGAGAAGGCATTTTGCTCAAAACGTTCTGGCATTTATTAATCTCCAGTTTTTGAGTAAAATAAAATTCCAGGGAGTATACAGGGAGAAACGTGAAAGGAGGGCCACAGCTCATCTTTTATTTGCAGACCTTGAAAAACAGGTAGGTTTCAGTTTCAGGAGTACAAGTCCTCACTTGGACTGAGCTCTGTCAGCCATGTTAGAGTGTGATGAATGAGTCCTGCTGCAGAAGCAGAAACAGAGAGCTTTTCTCTCTGTACCACAGTGGATTTCACAATGAAGGCAGACTCCCTTGAAAATGAATGAATGATTCCCATGAGTGAATGAATGAGTGAGTCTCAGTGCTAAGTGCAGACCCTGCTGTTTCATAAACAGAATTTCCTACCCATTCAAGTGAAACACAGCACAAAGGAGAGTTAGTAGCTGCAGGGCTGCAAGAAATGAGGACATCTACGCTGAGCTGAGTGAAGTACCACTGACTTACACATGATGCTAATGTGACTTTAACTTTTAAGAGCATAAATTTTTTGTTTGAGATGCTTCACTGAACTAACCATCCTTTTTATTCTGATTTCTGGCACAGGACAAGCCTGTACTGGCTCCTGAGCCTCTGGTTATGGACAACTTGGATCCCCTGATGGAGCAGCTAAATAGTTGGAACTTCCCAATCTTTGATTTGGTGGAAAAAATTGGGAAGAAATGCGGTCGGATTCTCAGTCAGGTGAGAGGTGTATCTTGTCTGCAACGTCTGGGTAGAATGTTGTCAGATTTAGACACAGACGTGTTAAAAGGCATTGTCCTACAAGCTGATGATCCAAGGAACTGTGATCCGTGACACCTAACTCAAAGCTGACAATATGAACTCTGTCTCGTTTGGAATGTATTTTTAAATGTAAAAATGCGAAAGAAAAATACGCACACGCTGTTTTTGCCTTCTGCTCTCTGCTTTCCTGAATATTCTCTTGAGATGCTTCCAGCCCTTGCTGAGTTCTTTGGGAAAGGATTTCTCATGGGGTTTAGCATGGGAGGGCTAAACAGTAAATATATTCAGTGGATGCAAGATACACAGAGTTTTGGTCCTCTTTTATACTGAAGATTTCAGTACAAGATCCCAGAAATAAAAGATTTCAGGTTTCAGGCTAGGCAAGAAAGCAGGGTTTGTGGAAGTGGGGGTAGAAAGAGTCCTTGCTATATTCTCTCATTTTTAAAGAATCAGGACTCTGAGAGAAAATTCATGTAATATTATGTAGGAAAGACTAATTTGGCATGAGTTGTGATGGGAGAGCTCACTAGTCTTTCTTCCAGGTCTCAAGTTTTTATTCCTTCCTGTGGGTTTAATTTAGTTACTGACACAGCCTGTCTCTACCCAGCACGATTAGTGTCACTTTCCATAATCACTTTCTTGGCTGAACTTTCTACTCTGTTGTGCCCCTTTTCCTGGCACACTGACAAATTAGTCATTTTTACTTGTAAAAGTATTGAAGATTATTAAACAGGAAAAGCAAGTAATTATTTTTTATTATTATTTGGGGATGAAAGGGAGAAAAAAGCCCAAGAGAATCTGACTGAACGAGTATCACTTTACAAGGCATTATGTAGTGATGAGTGCTGGAAAGAAGAGATAAAGTTAATTGGTACAATGTGGTACAATTATCACCCCACCCCCAGAAACAGAGAGGTTAGTGTGTCAGGCAGATTTCAGTGTAACAAGCTCCAGAGAATGCTGGATCAAATCAGAGTCTCTTGGTGGTTACCTATTATTCAGCTAGATTCAATTGTCTGGTGGTCAACAAGGAAAACCATGGCATGAATTCAGATTTATTGTGTGGTCTGCCTTCTAGTGTTCAGCAGCTTGGCAAGCAACATCTGTGTTTGACCAGCCTGCCAAGTCTCTAGGTTCATTTTAGAGAAATGGTCAAACTGTGGATATTGGATATATTTATTGGATAAATTCAGTGATTCTCATCGAGGCACTTTTGCACTAGAAAGTGAGTGTGTGATTGAAATGCTCTTCTCGATCATATTGCTCATTTTTCTCATGGCATGGAATGATAGTAGAATGATGAATGAAACATAAGGAAAACCAGAACTTCCTTTTAATGGCATTAAGAACAGTTTGGATGAGCCAAAATTTGTTCTGGTTTTACATGGGTACCTCTGGAGGCCTTAAGCTCTTTACCAAGCTGCATGGGGTTCTGTACCTCTGGACCCAAGTCCTCTGTTCTTCCTTCAAATTGCACTAAATCTCTTCACTCTATTTCCAAACGTCTGATTTTTGCATAGGTTCTCAACATGTTGTCCACTTCACAGTTCCACAAAATGAGGCTTGTGAAATAAAATAGAGGCTTTAATATTTGTAATGAAAATTCAACATTTTCTGTAGCAGCCATTCATAATAACTTCCTCTCCCTAACAGCAGAATGTAGCAAGTTCGACCGTGTTCACAAAATATAAATCCTTATTACCTCCACCTACTGAGATGCTGCAAATGAAATTATTTTCAGTAATCAGGAAACTAAAATAAATCTTTTTCTCCAGCCAAAAGCACTGGTTTTTTCTAGTTTGATTTTTAAATCCTGGGATAATATTAATAAAGGGGAAAAAAGCTCCAATGATTATTCTCTGTATTTTGCTATTAAATGGACTAACCCGTTCAAAAAAAAAAAAAAAAAAACAAGAAACCAAAAAAACCCCACAAACCTAAATTAAAAAGCTGAATTAACTATGTTTGCCATGCTAGGTTAAATTTATGAGATGGAACAAAGCAAAGTTGACACATGCCTCTAGGGAAGCATTCAGTTTAGAAAGCAAATGCTGGCTTAGCATCTTTGAAGCTGCTGGAGATGTCTGTTCCTTCTTTGTGGAATGTTAAAGTGATTTAGACATATAAAAAAACCCCAAACCAATCAGGAACCATGAAGGCATCTGTGCAAACTGCAGTGGCAAGCCCAGTAAACATGGCAGTGACAAATATTCATGATAGGGTTTAGAGAGGAACATTCAGTCTCATTTCAGAAACAAAGACCCAAGCTCTCAGAACTGAGCTGCTGCTTCATAACAAGCTGTAAAACTCAGTAATATCTTCAGTCACACTTAACACTTTTCTTACAGCTCCTATAAGTCTAAAACCCTTGGTTTAGCCTTTATTACTGGGCCCATAGAGGACAGTGGAGATGCTCCTGTGCTGGCAGTACAGGAGCCATGTCAGAGGCAGAGTGGCATCGCTGCAGGGCCTCTGAGTTGGTCCCTGCATGATGACAAGCGGATTGTTTGGCCCTCTCATCATCACACATGGCAGATGGGGCATCCCTGGGATCATCGCAGCAGTGAGGAGTTTGGGAGGCGTTTGTCAGAGCCAGAGACTGGGTGCCAGCAATTTCAAAGAAACGCTTATCTGAAGAAAGCAAATACATGAGGCATAAAAAGGGCTGTGAGCGGGTTGCTTGCAACACTGCTACTCTAAACTTTGCACATGTCCTCCAAGGAGAGCCATTCCTGTATGCCTGCAAACCCAGGAGAGGAACTGTGTGTGAATGGCAATGCCCAGCTGCAAAAAAAGCTTCCATTAGGAACCGTGCAGCAGTGCTTGTCCTTCGTCAGGCAGCGCCACAAGAAGTCTCTGAGTGATAAATGATTCATTCAAGCATTAGCCACGATGGGACAGAGGCAGGAAAGGGAGGCTGGAGGAGAGAGACAGTGTGGTGCAGCACCCTCTGCCAAGCCCCTGGCAGTCATCAGTGTCCCTGGCTTGTCCCTGGCAGCAGAGGCTACACCTCAGCTCAAGAGCTGAGCCCACAGGATTCCAGCTCCCAGGGAGCTCCTGAAACAGCATGTGGGTTGGGAAGAAAGTATTCTGAAAGACAGAAGCACATTAAAATGTTTAATCAAGAACAAGGAATAATAAAAGCTGCACAGTTGGTTTTCTGGGGATTTTTTTTTTAATTAAAGAATTTGGCTGATTGACTTTGGGGAACACATCAATACCCTTTTTTTCCTATTTCTGGTGTGCTTTTACACCTGCTTCCTCCCTATTTGCTGAGAGAGAGAGAGAGAGAGAGAGAAAGGAAAGAAGGAAAGAAAAAAAAGAATGAGATATTAAAATGGCCATATTATTTGCTTGGCTGTTTATGCTTTCTAATGACCACTTAGAATAGTGCCATTTTACTCCAAGTCAGAGGGAAAAGCTGTCATTCCTACACGCCACAGTCAACTTTGCTTCTTTTCAGCTGTGGAATTTCCCCGCCCCCAAAATCCAAGGGGAGAAAAAACATGTTTTCATGACATGCTTTATTTAAGATACCTGTCCAGTACTGCTGGTGTAAGCAAGTGAGATTTGGTCCTGTTGAATATTATTTCATTATGATTCCTCTTTTTATACAGAGACGTTTTGCTGGAAATAAGTGGCTTCCATTTCACTCACCTAAACCTAGAATGTAAGAATCACCTGTCTGTATGTGAAACATTGGATGCCACCTGGTACGGTTAAGCCATGATTCTAGAGAGATAAACAGGGTTCTACGCAGATTCTAATCCAAATTATGCATAAGGTCACTCTATTCACTCTGCCTAAATACAGGGGGTTCACATGGGGTTTTCAGAGAACTTTTTGCCCTTTACAGGCCCTACCTTTTATTCTAAGCTCATGTCTTCCAGAGCACAATAGTTCAGTAGTTAAATAGTAGTGTTATGGCAGGAACAGAAATGAGAGCTCGGGCCTCCAGCAGCACCCCTTCTGTCAGGTATTGGTCACTAGAGGGTCAAACACCACACTCAACCTTTGCCTCTGCAAAGCCTTTCGTAATGCTTTGCCAGAACTAGTTCACAGGCAGGATTTTCCTGGTAGGGAGTGACCGTGCAGGGAGGCAGGAGGAAGATCATTAATGCTGCAAATTCGTATCCTTTTTTTGTTATTCTTACCGTAAAAATGTCCACAGTGGCAGGACATTTGGAGTTGATGTTCACTAAACTTTAGGTGCAGCTCACAGGTGCCAAATTATACACAAAATATACAGACACAAAGAGGTGTGGATAGATGTTTGATTTATATTCAGATGTAAAGCACAAAGTGTAATCTGTAACCATTTCTTGCCATACAGCACTCATCAGTCCAAATGTCCTTCAAGTTGCTTAGCTCTAGGCAGCCCATTACCAGGCAGATGGCATCCAAAGGACAGAATTTAGCTAAAAGATTCTGCAAGGCTTTAGGGTCCAATTTGCAAAAGAAGTGAAAAGATCAGACAGTGATTTTACTTGGTCCCATTGTTTTGTGTGTCAAGTTGTCTTCAGAAGTCCCCATTTTGTATCAGCTGCTGTCAACATTTCTGAGCATTCATCTCTCCTGGACATCTCCTCACTCATCCATCACTTTCTGCTTCCCAATTCATCCTCTCCTGGATATTTACAGTCATCTTTGGGGCAGGAATGCTCAGAGCAGCTCTGCCTCCTGAGCTGTTTGCTGCCTCTAATATCCTGTTGAAGTTATTTTTATCATTTCACTTCCAAAATTGGAGAGGAAACAAGGACTCAATGCATAGGATCCACATGGTTCCCCGTTCTGTCAGTCCTTTGCTTGTTCCTCTTTTTCTGGGAATTGATTTGACTGAAGGATTTGAGAAAATACTACCAGAAAAGCAGATTTTCACGGGCTAATTCAACCTAAGGAGTCTCATATCTAATTTTTAGTTTTTCTCATCTACTTAGCAGCATGGGTTTTTTTGTTGTTTTTTCCTTTCAGGTATCATACAGGCTTTTTGAAGACATGGGGCTGTTTGAAACCTTTAAAATACCAGTGAGGGAATTTATGAACTACTTTCATGCCTTGGAGTGTGGATACCGAGAGATACCTTGTAAGTAGAAAAATTCCTGGCAGATCATAATGCTTCCTTAAAGTTTTGGGGATTTTCCATACACTTTTGTATTGAAGCCTTTCTTCTTGCATTATAAAGCCATTTTTCTTCTAGTACATCATGACCAAATGGATGGCTAGGCAGAGGCTGGTGCTGAACCACAGCCTGTCATCTTTTTTCTTTGTATTTCATCTTTTACGTTGTTTCATAATTCACAGCAAAATCTGCACAAGCCAAAAATCATAAAAAGCTATTATAAGTAAAAATTGTTTCCTGATAATGCAAGTGTACCCCAGTGCCCCAGGTGGAGGTTCTTGAAACATTTAACCCCCTAAAGGCAACTTGGCCTTTACACAGTAGCAGTGCTGTGCTACCAAAAGAGATTAGCTTTCTAAGCAGAAAAAATATGCCAAGTACACTAGTGAACGTTCTGTTACTACAGCTTAGCTGATGTTTTTCAGTGGGAAGCATTTATTCACTGAAAAACCTGTTTTCAGTCATCCCCTAAGTGTTTACTAATTCAAACCAAAGTTATGAAAGTGCTTCAGCTACAAAAGGCTCTCGTTTTCCCAAGAGGAAAGAGTTATTACCCTCTTTAGCTGGCAGATAAACCCAGCACTGAGGAGCACAGAACACCCTGTTTTCTCTACAGAAAAATGTGGGAGACATCATTATAAGAAGTCACGTAGTCTCTCTGTCAAAATATTAAATACCAATTGGAGCAGCTACAGTGGGAAGGGTTTAAGGAAAGCTACCTCTAAATGCCTTCAGCAAGGTGGTTTGGAGTCTGTTTTGGCAAAGTGTGAGACCCAATTTCGATCCTTTCCTTGTGTTTGAACTGGATCAGGGACCTAAAGCAGGAGATTACAGCCTGAGGAGGTTAGAGATGGAAGTCCCACAGTCTGTTCTATTGAAGCCTTTTCTTTCTGTTTAAAACATTCAACTATTCATACAGTCTCTGGGATTTTTGTGAACCTAGCACTCCTATTTCTTTTCTTTTTTCTTAAATGTTTTTTGTTTTATTAAAGAGGAATCTCTTTCTAATACTAAATCAATTTATCTTCCTGTTTTTCCGTGAAAAAGGTGAAAACAACTGTGATGCTCGTGATAATGTGGGTTTTGCCTCTGCTGTGTTGACTGCCACGCGGTACCCACTAGATGGTGCTGATATCCCTTCTGTCAGAAATACCCTGATGTTCTATAGCCGGGTGGTTTTCTTTCTCTCGCAGATCACAACCGAATCCACGCCACTGATGTCCTACACGCCGTGTGGTACCTCACAACCCAGCCCATCCCAGGACTGCCAACTGTGATCAGTGACCACGGCTCAGCAAGTGATTCAGGTATTTTTCAATGTTGTATTCCTAAAGTTTCTCTCATGAAATTTGCTGTAAGAAAGCCAACAGCTGAGGATTGCATGCAGAGTTTTTTTGCAGTCTGTAACACGATGTCGTAGTTCAGGAGCACGGTGGATGTTGGAGGTGTTCAGGTGTGCTTGTGGAACTTTGAAGGTAGTGGAATTGTTCCTCCAAATACTTAACTTTTAAAGATGTGTGAATTCAACCCTTTGTGGTCACCTTTTATGACAGATCTTTGTTACCATTTGATTTTTGCAAGAGGTCTTTTTTCCCAGAAAACTGCATTATTAGTGCTTTTCAGTGTTGTACCAGAGGCAGCACAGACTTAAATCCTTAAACCCTTCATTATTTTGCTATTCTACAATTTCTGGGGCGTGCAGGTAGTGACGCTGCTTGGCTGTCATGAAGTGTTCTTTGCTTTTCCTCACTATCTCCAAATAAAAAATCTTGTTACCATCTGGCAATTTCTTTACAAGACCACTCTTCTTCTGTTTTATGATTGCCCACTACAGGGAGCTGTTCTTCCTGCAATTTTATATTAACTTTTCCATGTTCAGCTGTGGCAACTAGAGGACCTGTCTGTGTTTTGTGGGAGTTCTCAGAGAGTTGCTGGAAAAGCAGGAGTTTTTTCCATTTTTGAGTCTTTTTTTTTTCTGTGTGTGGTGTTATATGGTTTTATTCCTGGAAAAATTTATTAGCAAGGGATTTCAGTGGCTTTTTAGGTGAGGTGGAACGAAAGGGGTCGATTTCTGGGGATTTTTGACATTTGTTATTTGAAAGACATTGTTCAGCTGCATGCAAGATCCATTCAAGGTCATTCAGATTAAATTAGCAAAGCATCTCAGTATCTGCCTCTGACAGGTATGCTCAAGATGCTTAAAAAAGGGGATGATAAGGGGATTATCAGCAAAGATCCAAAGTCTAGACATTTGTGTTTGAGAACATGCACTGTAATTTAATTAATAAACTCTAGTCCATTGCATTAAGGACTGTCAGTGTCTCATAGACTTGTCGACATGATGAAAGAAATTAGAGAAAGGAGTGGGAAGATCAAGTTTCCCCACAAAACTCCCAGTATGGCTGTGAATCCATGTCTTACTGCTTGTCACTTACGTAGTTTGAGAACAGGTTTTGCTGGATGGCTGGAAGATCCCCAGGTGGGATCAGAATTTGTTCCTTTCCAATTGTTTGCCTTATTGCACTGGATCGTAGGCACAGAAAGCATTGAGGTCAGGCTGCATTTCTTCTTACTGTAAACTTGCTCCTCTTCCTGCTTGATTGCTTCTGTTACAGCGGGTGACTGAAAAAGTGGCAGTGGGTTTTTTATTGTTTTCATTTCTTTATTTCTGCCCAGATTCTGACAGTGGAATCACTCACGGCCATATGGGCTACGTGTTTTCAAAGACATACACACCTACAGATGACAGCTATGGGTGCCTGGCTGGCAACATCCCTGCCCTGGAGCTGATGGCTCTTTATGTAGCTGCAGCCATGCATGATTATGATCACCCAGGAAGGACCAATGCCTTCTTGGTAGCAACGAGTGCTCCTCAGGTAAATAAATCTCAGGCAGTGCTGCTGTGCAATTTTTGGAGGGTCTTGATGACAGCTTTTCCTTGCTGGTGGTGCCTGTGGCTGCCATTAAGCACAAGTCTGCCAAATATTTTCAAACAGCTTGTCAAAGTGACAGAAATAATCACTTCACTTGGGGATTGCTGGTAAGAGTCTTCTTACACACCCTCAGTTAGCAGAGCTGTTAAGAAAGGTACTGATAAACTCTGTCAGTGAAGAAGGTAAAGCTCTGCTGACTGATAGAGAATCTGTAATTGTGGAAGAATGGAAGAATTATTCTAACAAGTAATGCACAGAAAGATTAAAGAAAATAAAATATCCCAGTTGTGTGGTTGACTGTGCTTTGCAAGTGTGATTAACTGTGCGTGATCATAACACATTTTCTGTTGTTTCTATAAAATATGAGCAGCTGCAGTCTTTTTATGAAATTATTTGGAGGCAAAGAGTGGAAAATAATATCAGTATTACAAATGTAGAATTGAGTCTTAGATTACCCAGAAATTGCTGCCAGTCCTGAGGATTGAATTCAGTAATTCTGAGTCACTGTTTATTGGCTTAATTATCCTTCCCTACTTTTCATGGCTGACCTGCCTGGCTTCAGCACACTCTGCTGAAAAATACTTCTAGGGACGAGGAAATAAAAAAAGGTATCTTAATGGTGGCAGGTCAGATAGGGTATGCAGAAATTCTAGATTTACTCCCCAGCTTGCAACCAAGCTTCCTGTCACCAAGAGCAAGTCACCTGAACTCGTTCTGGTATCAGTTTGTGTCTATGAATTGATAGTAATGCTTCTCATCCTTTAAATGCATTTCTGTGATTGAGAACTTTGATACTCTGGCAAGGTAAATAGGTTAGGAGAAGACACGTACTATCTTTAAATCTAATTGTAACAAACAAGTGCTATAGCTCTGTGCTTGTAAAAATCAGAAAAGGAAGTTAGATGATTAGCCTTTATGTATTGACTCTAGTTTGAAAATAAATTAATAGGAAAAAAATAATTTTCTTGTTATTTTGTGAATGGAATTGCTCTCACCATGAGAGTTAGATGATGGTGTTTCTACAGGCTGAACTGTTCAAGTCTGCACTGTGGACAAGCACTGGCATGGTGAACAAGTGTTCCTTTCCTCTTTTTTTTTCCCCTGTTGTCAGTCACCATGGTGAAGATTTCACCAATTTTGGAATTTAGCTTATCTGTCAGGCTGAGTTTGTGCTTTCAGGTTGCAAACTGGAGTTTCTCTTGTTTCTGTGTTTGGAATCAGTCCTACATGGACACCAGCGCCCGGTGCAATTACCAAAGGCAGTAACCCACTAAGTGAAGTTAATTCTGAGAGTGAGGGAAGCACACACGCCTGTTTCATATCAGCCACCAGCCTGTGGCCTGAAACAGGACGATCCCTTGCTGTGGTTTTGCTGAGGTGTTCCTCAGCTCCCCGCATTGCTCCCGCAGGCGGTGCTGTACAACGACCGCTCCGTGCTGGAGAACCACCACGCTGCTGCTGCCTGGAACCTCTTCATGTCTCGGCCAGAGTACAACTTCCTGGTCAACCTGGACCACGTGGAGTTCAAGCATTTCCGCTTCCTCGTCATCGAGGCCATTCTGGCCACTGACCTGAAGAAACACTTTGATTTCGTCGCCAAATTCAACGCCAAGGTGAGATCAGTTTGGATCTCTGGGGAATGGTCAGAAAAGATTTTGGGCCTTGGTAGCATCCAGCAAAAAGGGTTTCTACTTCCTCTGAATGTCCTTTCGGCTGCTGTAAAATGTTGAATAATAAACAGGCCCTTCTGTTGGGTTTTACTCATTTAAAGTTAGTGACACAGCTTCTCTTCTTATGCATATTTACTTTTTTACAGAAAGTGGTTTAAGGTTTTAAGTATATTTTTATATACTACTTTTCAACATTGCTGTCTTGTTCACTGGCACTTTAGACCTATTAGCAAAGCACTCAGGGATAAAAAATCAAAGGTGTTATTACTAAGTTTCTATAATGGCTACTTTAAGTGAATTTTTACTGACTTAGTCATACTGTTGTATTATCAAATTCCTTTCTTTCCTTTCTCTTCCCAGAGAAAGGTCACTAAAGATCTTTCCTGCATGCTCCATTCAGTAAGCCATAAAATCACGACCCTGAGAAAGAAACCATTCTTAAAAACTGTTCACAGTTTCAACCTAAGTTACTAGAAATCACCTCCTATTAAGATATTTTAATGAACTCCACCACCCATCAAAGCTGTTGCCATGTTAACTAGATACCTGCCTTTGGAGCTGGTACTGCCTTCTTGTTCCTTGTGAGAAACCCCCCAAAACAGTGTGTTTTGTGCCTAGGACCTCCTAGCTGTTTTGGTGACACGGATAAAATGTTTTCCTGTGGCTTTACTTATGATGGATCTGTATGCTGATGCTTTGAAGCCTCCAGATGTGTGGCTGTTTTTTTGGTTTTTCTTTTTCCATTTCTCTGTTACATCTCTCTTTGTCAGGCTCTAAGAGGCTGTGGAGAGAGGCCCTAGATCCATAAAAGTCTGAGCTCCTTCTGCTCCCCTGCTAGTCATGTCCCTCCCAACCTTAACCTTTCTGCTTTTAGTTTAGAGCAGTTGACAGTGTGTATCCCTTTTTCTTGTGAGAGGTATGGAAAAAATAGAGAAAAGGAAAAAGGGAGAAAATAGTTTCAGCCATACTTTGATCAAACAGGGAAATAAGCTCATTACACACATCTTCACACTGCAATCAAACCATCATGGTATTTTACAGTAGTTTATATTTATACACCATGAGGTATCAACTTCTTGAAAAATGCCATGGGAAGATTGCATTTGTTTGTTTTCCCAGTAAGTGCTTTCAAACAGGTGCATAATGTGCTAAATATCAACTTCTCATTATTCAACTCAATGTTCCTTGGCTTTCACTTAGTTTTCCTTTTCCATGTTGTTAATTCCAGCTTGGGGTTAGCTCACCTGCTTATCCTGGTGATTTTGTTAAACAGCTAAATATATTGTACAGTATCCCAGGTCAGAACTTCCTCTTTTGCCCTGGATTACCATTATTTTTCCTTTTTCCTGTCTCCTAGGTGAACGATGATGTTGGAATTGACTGGACCAACGAGAACGATCGCTTGCTGGTTTGCCAGATGTGCATCAAACTGGCTGACATCAATGGGCCTGCAAAATGCAAAGACTTGCATCTGCAGTGGACAGAAGGCATCGTCAATGAGTTTTATGAACAGGTAAATGCATTCCAAAGCTGCATGCCTGGTGTTCTGAAGCATGACACAGTGAGTGAAGAAATTTCAGAGAATAGGGGTGAAGAGGTTGGCTAGATTACATTAATCCTGTTTTTTTTGCTGGACCAGTGAAAGTCCATTTGTCACTGAAGTTTCTGATGTGTCCTCAGACACCTCTGATGATGGTGTTTCTACAGGCTGAAGTGTTCAAGTCTGCCACTGTGGACAAGCACTGGCATGGTGAACAAGTGTTCCTTTCCTCTTTTTTTTTCCCTGTTGTTAGTCATCATGGCTGTCATTTCCCTGGTCTTTAGTGCAAATCATGTTTTCATCCTTCCTTCTGTGTTCTTTCATGGCATGAGCTGGTTCTCATGGCTCTCCTCTGCAGTCTCACACTTTCATTGACATGTAGTCTCCAGAAGTGGACACAACATCCTTGTTCAGATGATCTAAGGAGAGCAGTGGGATTGTTTTAGTTTCTCTGCAGGCCACATCTCTGTTCACACAACCAGAACCTCTGTGTGCTGAGCAGGACTGTAACACTGGCTTTCAGCTTGTCACAGGCCAACCATATCTGCTCCTGACGCCCACTTCCTTTTTAAAACACTTCCAGCTCACAGAGGTTTGTCAGCACAATTGTCCTAATTATGCAAGGCCATGCTGGTGGCACAAGGAAGGAGGACAGCCACACACTGATTTACAAAGACCTGGGAATACAGCCAGGCACTGCTCCTCTCTTTCTAGGTGTAAGGGAGCCCTTAATTGAACCTTTTCTCATTATAACCTATTTAGCCCTGCTGAGTGCAAGGGTCAGGGCTGTTCCTGCACTATTCCTCTGCTTCCTGAGTGGGAACGTTTTGAATGTTCTGGTCAGAATTAACTCCACATCCTGTCTTTTCCAGATGAGGCAAACAGGCTAAATCACTGAACAAGACAATCCACAGGCTTCTCAGGGAGGCTGTGCCATAACTTGGAGTCACAGACTAATCCCTTTGAAAGCTTTTTCAACTTCCCTGAAATTTACTGCACTTACAGTTTGGAAATAAAAAAAAATCCGGCCAGGATTTGTTGCTCCCTTCTGGATTATATAAACAGACAGGGAAAGGTACATAACTCATGCATTGACCTGAAGCTTCTTCATTTTTTTCAAATCTCCCAAGGAAAAGAAAGCACAATGAACCTTACATATAGTATGAATATAGCTGGTTCCATTTTTGTGTTCATTTTTTTCTTTAATGAAGAAACTCTGTCCCAAAACAACCTTCACGTCCCAAATTTTCTTTCAGGAAATGCTTTTCTGCTTCATTACAACTGTCCCAACAAACTGCACTTTACAATTCTGGTGATGATCATAGCTTATGTGGGTGACTCGTGCATGCAGAGAGAAGCAGTTAATCAGATGTATAAAATGAGTTTCCTTTTTCTGATAAATGTCATTTCAGAGGGAAGTGTCCCAATATATTTGTATCATCAAAGCATTGGACAGTGAATCAAGTTTGTGAGGATACAGATGTGGGAAGATATTTTATTATCTGTTCCACAGTATGAGCCTATGTTCAGGATTTTCCATCGTTCAGAAATGGGATCCAAAACACAGAACTTTTTCTTTCTTGGACTTGCTTTTGGCAATAAGGAGGATAAGCTAGATTATCTCTAGTAAAATCTATTTTTCTTTAATGTAATATTCTACAAGAGGTGTATCAAACCATGTTCATTATGCTTTTGAGCATTTGATTTTTTTCTGCAACTGGAAAAGTCTTCATGTTCTAAAAAAGGAGAATTTTATGAGAAGTTTGAATTTCCTTGGAAGTATTATCAAAAAGCACACATATGTGAATTCAACCTATGCTTTGAAAATCATGAAATATCTTTCTTACAAAAAACACCAATTCCTTTGAAGAATTTCTCTCCCATATAAATAAAAACTGCTAATTAAAAATGAGTTGTATAAAAATATTCAAAATTCTGTGCCATATTGTTGCAGGATGTTTTCTTCTCTTTACATGTCCAGCATAGTTATTTGAAGACAGGATACACATATTAGAATTAAAAAAAAAAACCTCACTGCAAGATGTTTCACATAATAAATCCTATTTTACCAGAACAATAAAAAAGAATTTGTAAACATTTCAACAGTCAGCATTTCTCCCAGTTCACAACTAGGAAATCTCAGATATGTTTCTGTAAAGAGCATGCTGTCAGCTCCTCTTAATTTGCTTGCTATTTCAAGAATGGATGGCATGTTTCAGTGTTTCGTCAACAAAAATGTTTTGTTTTTAATCACTGAGCATAACATTTCAGGGGTGCTTATTATAAAATTAACAAACAAAACACAAGGAAATGAGATGTTTGCTGTACATAGTCCAAGACCTTCACCAAATACAGATACAGACAGGGTGTTGGTCAGCTATGAAGACCATTACTTATGAAAAATTTACATTACAAGGAGATAGATATAAGCAAAGTTTATACTTTTATACATAATGGAAACTGAAAATGTATCTCCAAATTCTAATCTATATCCTTAAATATAGAACTCTGTATTGTATTACAGCATTCAGTTAGATACCAGTCATGATTAGGGAGGTTAGATATTTTTTTGAGGGGGAGATGGTAACTGGTCTTGTGATGTTTGCCCAGCTGAAAGCAAACTGATATCACCAGAAGCTTTGCTGTGTTTGGGAATTGAGGATATCAGATTTGGTTCTGCAATGAAGTTTTACTTTATTTTACATCATGAGAAGAGAGAGAAAAATCTCACCTTATGCCTCCGTCTCTCCCCCAAAAAAGCTAACAAAAAGCTTCATGGGAAAGATTTCCTGGTTTTGAACGGGTGAATGCCATACATTGCTTTCATAGGGATCATTCTAATACTCAATAGGAAACAAATATTTATGACCCAATGCCAAGAGGACATCTCCAGGTTACTTTTAATAAGAATGAAATGAATAAGCAAACTAGTCTGGTGAGATAGCCCTGTCTTGTAGAAGTTGTCTTATTCCCTGTAAACAAGGTTGTTGTGAACTAACAATAACACAATCAGGATTTTTTTTTTTTTTAAATAATGTGAAGAAAGAAATGAAATAATTATTTTCAAGTTTTCACACAAGTTCGGGGCTAGGGGCACCCTTCTGCAGAGTCACTAACATCCTTGTTAAATTCATATTATCAGCAGTGGGTTGGTATCAGCTCCCACAAGAAAAGAACTGTAACTCTGACCCTTTGACACTGCAGAAAGGTCATGGTGGAACCACCGGGGTGGCATTTAGATGTTGTTCTTTCAGCATCTTTAATTGGTTGGATACTCTTTACTCCTTTTTGTGACATAGTTTCATTTCATGCAGCTCAGGGAAATTACGTGTGTTTTTCATCTCCAGGGTGATGAAGAGGCCAGCCTGGGCCTGCCCATCAGTCCTTTCATGGACCGCTCTGCTCCTCAGCTGGCACACCTCCAGGAATCCTTCATCACTCACATCGTGGGGCCACTCTGCAACTCCTATGACTCAGCGGGGCTGATGCCAGGAAAATGGATAGAAGACAGCGATGAATCAGGAGACACTGATGAGCAAGAAGAGGAAGAAACAGCAGAAATGGAAACTTGTGAAAACGCCGAATCCAGTAAGTGGTTGACACTTCCATTTCCCAACGAAACAGGTTCCATGTTGTGACCAAAACACCAAGCAGAGGCTGTGAGATGGCCAGGTTAAACGTGGGCTTCCTCCAGAGTGACAGTGAGTCAGTCCTTGCTGTCCTTGGTGAAGCTGTGGCCACTTACACTGTTAATGGAGATGCTCCACCGTTTCAGGACCAGTGTGTTCATATCTACCACTTATTTCTACCTTAGTTGGGGTTTCTGGTAATGGATTATCTGTCTGTGTATGAGGGCTTTCTAGACTCTTTCAGCACTGGTGTTAATAGACTGCAAGAATTTCAGTTTGAAAAAGGATGTCTGGGAGAAGATTTTTCAAGGAAAATACTCATCATTCCCATGAGTTAATATGATATACAGGAATAATAGAATGAGGGTCTGAAATTCTGATGCAGTAAAAGAGTTTTTAACAACGGAATCATTTTAATGTAAATCTCCTCAAGGTAACATGGAGAAGAGTGGGAAGAGAGTTGGCACTGAGCATTGCTGTGTTGTGTGCTGGGAGCTGCATCACTTGGCTAATCAGTAACTAAAGCTCTTATACTCCTTTCTCTCCTCTAGAAAGGCAACTTTGACAATATTTGCTGTACTGAGATGGAAGTTTTTTACCCTGAAAGGAGATTTGAGGAACTTGTGGAAAGTGATTTTTAAGAAAAAATACTTCAACAGTAGACCACTTTCTTCTATCAGTTTAATTCTGCATTAACTTTTTCTTTCTTTCATGTTCTTTCTCCCTCTGAATTTCCTATTGTTCCTTTATTTCCCTCTTCTGAGTCATCTTTCTCTGTCTCTCCTGTATCCAGAAGTTTTAGGAAACAGCAGCCTTAAGTGCACTCATCATAAATATCAATGCATAGTTTTTTCCCTCACTTTTTTTGTTCTTTCCCACAAACTTTCATGCCCTGCCTAAGTATCATCCCCGTTTTCTGTTGGGAAAGCTGAGAAAGATTTGATGAGTGCAGTAAGTCACATATGGATGTGGAACTAAAATCTGTCTCCTGGTGTGCAGAATTAACCTTTTATCTCTAGTAAGATCCAGAAGTAAAGAGTTTGTATTTAAGAAATCATTGCTGTTTTTCAAGCACTCGCACATATTTTAAGTTTTTAGCATATTCACATGCACAAAAAAATCTCGTAAACATCAATTAATATAACGCACACGGGTTAATTTAGCACCTTATGATCTATCAGTTCTGTAATAGGCAGAGCCACATGTTTGTGGCAGATTGGCCTTTATAGAAGTGCCTGCTAGGAGGAAATGTATGCAAATGGTAATTAACACAGACCCCAAAGCCTGAGACTGATACTGCTGTATTAAAAAAAAAAAAAAAAAAAAAAAAAAAGATGAAGGATGTTCTCATATATCCATGGAGTGTCTAAACTTCCTATGAAATCCTTATTTTCCTTTCATCTAATATCTCTATTCACTCCTCTTCTGTATCACTGTTAGTGGAGTCAAACAATGCTGTTTTCAGGTTAAAGCACTGATCGCTATTAACCCTTTTCACATTGCAGACTGATTTTAGTGATCTTCTGTTTTCTTTTTTACATTCTACCCTGTTACAGTAGCTTAGTATTCAGCCCGGTGTTTTTAGACTATGGTTTTTCAAAACTTGAAAACCGAATGTATCAGAAGTTTTGAAATATTCAACAAATTCTTTCTACTTTTTCTGTACCAAATGGGGTCTGCTCCTTGTTCATACTAATGTGTGGCAAATTGTTTTCTTCCAGTTCCCATAATTCTCTGTGACTGGGGATCTTCCTCAGGATTCTGTGATATCTTTTGTGTCAATATAGGAGCCTCTAGTTCCTTAGAAATGTGTACCTGTGATCAACATAATTTTGGACTTTCTAAACTTTCTCAGTGAAACAATAAAAGGTTGAGATGTCACATGCACAGACACTGAGACTGGCGTAGATGTTGGTAAAAATCTTTTGATGAAAATGCCTTTTAGGCAGGTAGAAATATAATTGTGGCAGTAAACACTTCATCTAGGTCCTGATAATTCACTGAAGCAGTTAAGATAAATTTAAGGGTTATTACCTTAAATAGGCTTAAGTTTTTGTTGTTGTTTTTTTTCTTTTACTGTACAGCAGCATGTACTTTCCCTGAAGTAAAGTACAAGAATTAAACAGACTCAGTCTTTAGTGATTCAGACAAATTTTAACTCCACAGCAAGTGTCTGCAGAGAGCAACAAGATGTGGGGTCACCTGGGAAACCCAGGAGAGAATGTCCTGCTGTAGCATTGGCAGGATAGAGTCTTCTTATTAGTGCTAAACCTGAAGGTTTCCTACCGGGAACCAAGGGCCCTCTAATGAAGGATTGAATTGGATTTGGTCTATGCTCAGTGAAAAGCTCTTTGTTTCCAGTTCAAAAGCTTCAGGGGCTAAACATTTTGGATCCTGACACAGACATACTTTAGGCAACCTGCAAATACTAATCCACGCAAATTTATTTGGTACAAAACATTCCTCTACGTCACCTTCTTTAAAGAAAAAACAGCATTTGTCTTTGGAGGGGTTTTATTATTTCAGTTCTGTGACTGCTGTTGGCACTGTTAATGACCAAGAAAATTTTTCAAACTTTGTATTGCTAAGGAGTTAACAATCTGTGTTGGACAGACTATATTGACAGGAAAAAAAAAAAAAAACACCCTTCAGACAGCAAAGCACTTGTAATGTCAGCTGTGTCAGGAGCCATGAGAACCACCAGGGACAAAAACACTTTATAGGCTGAGAGCAGGGGACTGGTGCCGCAAAACCAAACAGAAGCAAGCTCGCTGATAGTATTTGGCTGTATGAGTACTCTTTGAGTGCTCAGGCTGGTGCCAAAGTAACATTATGGTTAAGCTTCAAGGTCACCTCCACTGCCATGGTGGAACCATAGATGACTTTGAAAATGGAACATAGGGAAACAAAATCAGGATTTATATTTTTTCCTAGGACAATCAGCAGGGATCTGTTGGGGGTGAGGAGGGCACAGAATTTATTGTGTTTTGATCAGACTCTTTAAGAACTTGACAGAAAATGAACAGAAAGAGCTCAGCAACATGTTTTATGCATAATCATTCAAAGACTAGATACCACTGTGAGCAGCAGAGTCATGCACAACGTGCAACCTTGGGATGGGGTGAAGCGTGGGCTCAAACTATGCAGGAAACCAGTTTGCTTTCCCTGAGATCTGGAGAGGCACAGCTTTCTGAATTTTAGCACTGTTTAAATTTTTGGGTTTAAAAATCTGTCGTAGTACACTCTGTCTGCTTCCTATGCCTTCAGTCACTTTTCCTTCTCCAACAGTGACCAGTACATTAATGTCACGTGGTGTTTTACAGGAAAGAAGAAGTTCAAGAGGAGGAAAATCTACTGTCAGATCACTCAGCACCTGCTTCAGAACCATAAGATGTGGCAGAAAGTGATTGAGGATGAGGAGAGGTTAGCTGGGTCAGAGAAGCAAGGCACGGAGCAATCCCCACTGCACCAATCTTCAGAACAAATCCAGGCCATCAGGGAAGAGGAGGAGGAGAAAGGGAAGGCCAAGAAGGATGAAGAGGAGAACACAACTGTAGAACCAAACCAATGACAATATTTACAGCAGTATTTTAAGACAGATTGACTCGTGCACAGACTCTTTCTCAAGCCAGCACAGCATTTAGACACAACACTGTAGAAGTATGGGATAATGCGCCTACAGCTGTTAATTTGTTTCTCTTTCCTTTTTATGGTGAGGTACATTGTTTAAACTCCTATGCTCAAGGAAGCTTTCACACTGCAACACCGGCTTTACAGACTTTCTTTGAACAGATTTGGGGGTGGGTGGAATTATATAAATATATATATATATAAATATATATATATATATATATATAGCCAGGGTTATTGGCTGCACACTTCAGCAAAATACATTTAATGATATATTATGGTCACTGTGATATTTACAGGAGAAAGTTATCTAAGGAAATGCTGCTTCTGAAGCACATTTGCAGTTAACAGTAAGGTACCAGTTAAGTAGCTTTTGCTCTTAATGCTGAGGGATAAAAGTTCCAAAGCTTTACGTGAATGCTGATATATCCTGCCAACACATATGTGTGAGTGAGGGGGTGTTTGCAAGTGTGAGTGGATGTGAGGAAACACAGCGTGGTCTGAGTTCTTACCACTCTAGCTGTAGCGCATGTCCCAGCGTACCACAACAAACAGAAGGCCAGAATTTGAGAGAATTCGTGCCTGCAAGGGAACAATTTTGAGGAGCTTTGCTTTCCCGTAGCCCGCCAACCCCAGTTTGTACTCCAGCTGTGGGCAGCAGTGGCCCAGGCTGCTGCTCTGGCCCTGCCCAGCTGTGCTGGCACCACGTCCTCCTCCTCCTCCTCCTCCTCAGCACCTCCTGGACTTGCTGGCAAAAGGGATATACCAGGAGGGCTATTCCCAAAGTGGGAACTGCATGGCACAGCAATCTCTTCCCCTGGAGATGCCCTCCCTGTGGTTCTGCGGGCATGAAGGGCTGTGTGGGGTCAGCACGCGCGCTTGGGCAGGAGCAAACGGGGAGCTGCAGGCACTCTGTCCTCTTCTGTCCTCACCCCCTGCCCTACCCTCTGGGCATCAACGACCAAATGCATCATTTAAGAACAAAGCTAAACTGTTGTGAGAGAAAGCAAAGGGAGCGTGGGGGCCATGGCCTTCCCCAGAAAAAGGCAAAGGGTGCATCAGGAGCTGCATGGGGGACAGGTGCCAGTCCTGCATGGGCCAGCAACCACTCACATGAGCTTCAGAGAACTTGGGTTTTCAGTGTGAGGTGCTGGATGGGAGCAGTTTGTTGCTGGTATTCTGCTTAGAAGCAGCATGTTTGATCCCACCATTATACTTTTTTCCTTCTTTCTTTCTTCTTTTTTTTTTTTTTTTTTTTTTTTTTTTTTTTGAGAGGGAGAAAGAAAAAGATCAAGCCTGTAAGAACAGCCGATCTTTGTTGTTGTTGTTGTTGTTGTTTTGTTCATTTGTTTTCTCTATTGTTTATGCTGTGAGCCAAATGTCTATTTAAAAGGTTGGGTATTCACTTTCAATATTTTATTTCATGGTATATTTGTCAATGATTAGCTATCTAGATGTAAATATGGAAAAATTTTTATGGGTTCCTGTAGATAATTATATCTTTGAGAGAAAAAAGAAAAAGAAAAAAAGGGAAAAGTTGTTTTGTAAAGATAATTTTTTAAAAAATAAATACAAAAACATTTTTATAGCCATTTCCAAACCCCACAAATAAGTCTTGAGTAATTTGTATAGACCCTTCTGGGAAACCAGTGGTCTACAGGATCAAGGCTTTAGAATATTAACGCTCTTGGGGACTGGCAGCACCAACTAGTACCCCACAATTTAGAGACTTGTTCCCACAGACAGAGTTATATATATATATAACCTTCAGTATCTCTCAAAAATCCTTTGACTATGTATGCTTTTTCTACTTTGGTTCTGCAGCCCACTACCAAGAAGAGGGCTGCTTGTGAGGGTAAGATTCCTTGTGAAAGGTAGAGTTTGTAGAAGTCCTTTCTGTATTAAGTTTCTGTAATTGCACCCATCACTTTTTGCTGTTGTTACACATTCACCAAATTTCGTGATCCTGTTGACACCTCCCCAAAATGTTGGAAAACATTCTCTATCAAAGCCAATCACCTGTTGTTATCACTTCAGAGTTCCTTCTTGCTTTGTGTTTCTGTCAGAATGAGGTTTTGCTTAAAAGAGGATTTGGGGTTTTTACTGGTTGCATTTGCCTGATATTGCCCTATCCTACTCTTACCTGTAGAAAATGTGTTTGCCTTTCAGCAGAGTTACTGGAGAAGGGTTCTGAATGCTCCTATCAGCAGGAAGATTTAGGGAGTGTTTTCCAATGAAATCAGGAAAGCAAAGATCCAAATCCCACTGCTATTTTAAAGGGAAGGGACATAGCAGAATTCATTCGAAAGAAAAGAGTTGTCTCCAAGATCTCAGCAAGTCTCCACCAATTCCAGCTTGCATTGTTTTCATATCTCTTCAGTCACTTTGATCATATTATTTGGGCTTTTCTTGTACAAGTGATATGCATACCTTATAATATGAGAAGGATTTATTATGCCTCATTCTGTCCTTGAAAAATTAAACTTACAGAGATGCTTTAATATGTCACATCTCCAAGCACTTCTTTCTTCATTTTCAGTGCATAATCACTGCTACTGGATTTTAATACTGGGTTTTATATTGCCTTTGTTGGAAGATGAAAAAACTCTATTGCAGCAAGTGTTAGTGGGTGCCCAGTTCATAGGATTACGAAGAAACATTCAAGAATGAGGCAAAATCCTGTAAGTAGGGTTTCACATATTCCTTTAAACTGGCATACATAGGGTTGAAGAGAACTAAGAATAACTAAGAAAACTTACCTAAAAATATACTGAAATGAAACCATTATACTGTTCTAGTTGGTTTTTGGTTGCCCTTAGGTAAAATTAGTGTCAGCTTCTAATTTGTTTTTCTGCATTGCCAAGGCAGCTGTTAGAAGTTGATACAGCATTGCTACCCAAGCCTGTTCGTGGGAACAGTCATTGAACTGGACCTTTATGGTGAAGAAACTGCTGACAGACTTAAAATGAGAATGACTGTTGAAAGAAATTCCAGTGAAGAAGCTGAAGTAGCTGCGAGTGCTCAGCTTGGTAAGAGGTGACTTTTTTTTCCCCACTCCAAATAGTTAGTAATCTAATTTCTGAAGATGGTCCCTCCTTATGAATCTGATTCTCAGTCTCTGAAGTGCATGTCTGGCAGGCAATGATCAGGAAATCTCCAGGTTGTCTTAGATATAACACAAAAGAAAATACCAGAGATATTTTATCTCAAGAATGTGAAAACTTTTTTTTTTTTTTGTGCTTTGGGGTTCATAGATAATGAATTAGGTAATTTATGGGGGCTTTATAATACTTTCTAGTCCAAAGGATGCAAAACTTTTCCACCTGCATTTACAACAGCCTTTTGGAGGCAGATCTTGAAGGGTTTCCACTTTGTGTAGTCCTTTGGTGTTGCAAGCACCAAATAAACCACAGCCCGTGATAATATTTTAGGAAGGAAAAACAAATAAAAGAAAATTAATTGTTTTCAATCAGCAAAATGCTCATGTTTTAGGTGGGATTTTTACAATGTTGATATGAATTCCTGGTATATACCATATGTAAAGCAACATGTAAAGAAAGTAACCCCCACTTAAACAGTGTTTTGCAGTGGCAAACCCAAAGTACTTTAGTTTTCTGTTCTTTAGAAACAGGAAGAGAAAGGCTAGATAATTTTTTCCATTTGGATATTTTGTTTTTCTCACTTTAATGGCACTTGCTGTCTGATCCTGTTCTCCTCTAGTCTAGAAGTTTGCCTGAAATACGAGGCTTTTGCACTCCCTGCAGCTCCCAGTGCAGCGACAGGACGACTCTGTGTGTCACATAACAATCACATGTAAACACTTTTGTCTTTATATTGGCACTTTTGTTGGTAGCCATATGGTGTTTAGCATGGAATGTAACTTCTCTCATTATTCTTGCGTTGCAGAGGGAACACCTAGAGGTACAGTGTGAAAGCCCCAAACTATTTAATTACCTTTTCTTCTAGGAGGCGTGTAAGACTTTAGCTTCTAAGAAACCAAAAATGGTGTGTCTAAAAACAATAGTTTCCCTCGTGTTCAAAGAGCTATAGTTTACCATGTTCTATATTTATGTTCTAATTTTAAAATCTTGGGTTTTTTTAGCTAATGTGCAGAGCATTTTGACACTTGTCTCTGAAAATCATCTACTTCCTCCAGCAGGAAGACGGTGTTTGATGAGATGTTGCAATCTGTGCATCAGGAGTTGCAACAATCTAGGGCAAAGGGATTTTACTGTGCTCTTGGCAGGATTTTGGATGGCCTTCATCTGTGAATGAAATCTTTCATACAAAGCTGTGTGTCACCAAAGGCCTCCCCGGTGACATCGTGCAGGGTGCTGGTTCTCATAGCAAACATGGTATTGTGGCAGGAAAGGGTAGATGTAGTTCCCAGGGTAGATGTAATTTGAGAATGCTTTTGTTAATAATGCAAGGATAGTTTTTCATCAGTTTTTATTCTGACATCATGTGTGAACTTCTCTCTGCATTGTCATTAGCCTAAAGATGGATTTAGGGCTTTACCATTAGTGTACCACTGTTAGAATTCCTTAAGATCCTGGTGGTCTGAATCTGCAAGAAAATTAAGGCTACAGAGGTTCAAATAGTTGCTTTTAAAGGTACCATTTGGCATCTGAGCAAATTGTGCTCCCAAGTCCCATTCTCTATCCATTCCATGCTGGACATTAAGTTCATTTGTTTTCTTTAAAAAATTCTAAATTTCTGTCTGCTTTTTTGCTAGAATTTTTTTTTCTGAAATTCTGGCCCCATCTTTCTTCAGAAATTCCCTGGAAAGTGGAATGCAGTGTGAAGAAGGCAAGCATCTTGCCAAATTGAGCATCAGTCAGTGGCAGAACCTGTAGGGACTCTGTGTGGGCATCCAGTGCTGCTGATCTGTGAGCTGAGAAGGTGTGGGGTAGCTGTCAGCAACCTGAGCCTAGCTAGACTTGGAATCCTAGAGAATTTTGTCAGTTTTCAAAATGAACCCTAAGCATTTTTGAAAGCTTACCCATAAGTCTAATGCAGCAAAAGGTTTGTGGTTGGTCCTGGCTGTTGATGAAGTATTTGTGCGAAGTATTCCTAACTCCTGTCACGATCGAGATGTTCCAGCACTGCGTGTTTGAGGAAAGAAGGTTTCAGTTTAAGGATGAGAAGTTGCTGAGTGTCCCAGGGCCTCATGGGCAGAAGGTCAGACAAAAGCATGTTCCCAGAGTGAAGAATACACCTCTCTGCAGGCACTAAGGGTTGCCTGCTCTCCCCAGCCTCAGCCCTGGATGTTGGCATTACAACTTGGCTATTCCTCAGCTGACAGCTCAGACCTGGGGTAATCAGTCCTTGAGCTGATGGGGCTGTACAGATGCAGGAAGGAAGTCAAACTAGCATTTTGTGGGGAAGAGAAAAGGAAATCATAGTGCAGCATCAAACAGATTTTATAAAACAAAATTTATTTTCCATTTCTTCCTAAAGCAAATGTAACCCTGCTGAAATGAAGTAAACGTACAGTTTCTGGGAGTTCAGTTGCTGTTTGATGTTGCAATATTAGTCAAAATTACAGCAGCGTTAAAGAGAAGATAATTACTCCCATTAATTAGAGTGGGGGAATCTTTTTCTTATTTTTCAGTGAATCAACAAGTAAGAATGCCCAGGGATCTTGCAGAAAAATACATGTTAAGTGATTTTGAACGGATGAAATAATAAGAGAAATTAGGTGACAGCTGTCTTAAGACACATTGGAAGAGCTTGCAAAATTATTGACTATTGGAGTCAAACTTTGATTTAGAGCAAAAATAGCACCAGTACTTCTGAGAGCAATTTATTATGATAAATCTTTCTTTGAATTTCGTCACTTTCTTTTAGCAAAACAGCATTCCTCTGCAGGTAAATCAAAGCAGGGTTTAGCCCCTGCTGTGGGAGTTATTGAGTTATTGAGTGTTGGAGGGAGCAGTGTGAGAATTATTCTCAATTTACAACCTAATCATGATTCATTCAGAGGCCATTAGTGGGATTTTCCTGGCAGGCAGGTGTACTTTTGATGAAAAATGCACCACACCACCTCAGCAGGATGCAGATGTCACCTGAGTGAGCACCTGCCTGAGCTTTTGGGACAATGCAAGCTCCTCGGGAGCCTGGGAACAGAACAGCGCTGGTGTATTTCTGGAGAGTTCATTTTCAAAATGACAAAAGGGGGCAGGAGCTCGAGCCAGTTCACAATACTTTGATAAGCACTGTGCAGTCTGAAACCCTGCAGTGTCACTTGAGGTGCATGCAGACATTCCCCCAAGTGCTTGCTCGTGTAAAACTGCTGGTGAGTTCAGGTCAAACCAACTGGCCTTGGATGTGGTCTGTCAGGCAGAAGGATGTAGTAAATCAAGAAGAATTTTTGACTCAAGTTGTTTAATTCTCCTTCATTAAGGAAAACTTTGCTTGGTGCAAGAGGAGTTTTAAAAAAAAAAAAATTGTTTGAGCTTTTCAGGTCGCTGGTCTGTGCCAGAGGTTCCTTGCTTCCCAAGCTGTGTGTGTAGTATGTCTGAGATGTGGGAATGGGGCAGCAGAGGAGAATTGTCCTGCCCTGGATGCCACGGGGAGTCTTTGTGCTCCAGGGAGCACCACAGAAATCTGCAGATGTGGAAAGAGGTGTATCTGAGCAGTGAATTAGTTGGGAAAACACAAATATTTCTGTTTTCTGTGTGGAAGCATAAGAGCAGGGACTCTGCCACAGCTGCAGGCCATGTGTCCTTTTATGACTGAATTCTCTCGTTCTGAGGCAAAACCATAGAAATCAGATCAAATAATAGCTCATTTTCAATGCTGTCTTCCTCTACTGCAGCGAATGCTTAGAAACAATTGATGTGAATTAGCAACTGCTCTTTGCTTTTAAGTATTTATTTAAAGGAATTGGGAGGTCTTGGTGTTGCTTTTTTTTTCTCCTCTGACCCTAGTCATTTCCCCCCCATGCTTTCCTAAAAAAAAAAATGATAAAAAATTTCTGTGATCTGGTCAGAGAGAAAACAGTGAGGGGTTTGCCATGTGTGTACATACTGCTTTAGGTAGAAAGCCTGCTAAAGTCTGTTAAAGCTGACTTTCCTTTTCAAAATTCCTGCCTGACCCTGAAACACAACAAAAACCTGTATTTGAATGCAAAATGTTGATTAGTAAGTGTGTGTAAACCTTGATGCAGTACTGCAGGTGGTGTCCCAAAAGATCAAAGGCAACCTGAATAACTGCTATGTGATGTTGATGATATCTTTAATATTTCAACCATGTCAGCGTACTTTTGGTCATTGCTTTTCTCAAGTTAAGTCTTCTTCTCTTAAATAATCAATATCAGATGTTTGCATGATGGAAAGTAATTTAAGTTCACTTCTTAAAAAGCCGTGATTCATACTGTCGGTTACGTTTGTATAACAGATTAACATTTTCACTGATGGGTGGCAGTTTTTTTTTTTCTTTTTAGTGCTTTTGATAGAAGAACATCTAGGATATTTTCCAACAAAAACATTTTTTCACCTTTGCCTTCCAGTTGTGGAAGAAATACCTTCCAAAAATAATTCTTTTCCAATACAGTTTGGCCTGTCTAGGTAACAATATGCAACTATATATATCGTGTAGAAGACGTGACTGAAAAAATTAAAAATCCCATTTTGGTAAAGCAATCAAGAAATTAACCTAGCAAGATTACAACCCTTTCTAAATTAGAATCTTGGGTGTGCCAATATAATTGAAGCACTTGACCCCCACCAGACTTGCAGGCCAAATGATACAAATTTTTTATTTTAAAATTGACAACTGGCCGGACAAAGTTCTTTTCAGGAAACTTCAGGAATTACTGAGAAATTTGGTCATCTCACATCCTATCCTGGCCTGAGACCTTGGGTTGAAATTATTTAATGATGCTTATTCAGGCTCAGCTATAGTAGCAAGTTTCCACAAATCACTCGTGTACTAGAAATTTAATCCCTCCTTGATTTTTTTTCACTTCAAAAGGTGAGAAAAAGGTGGAGGGGGTGTAATTTTATACGGCTCTATTTGAAAAGGGTTTTGTGTACCTTTATAATTCTTTTGAAGCAATATTTTAAAAAATAACTGCCAGCCAAAGTGGCAATGCAGAAAAGTGCCATCTTGTTTAGGATTTGTACACGCCAGTTTTTAACACAGTGTTCTTTTCACTAAGTACTACATACGTTAATTTATATTTATATATTGTCAATATTGTTGTAACCAAGCTTCTCCTTTCTAAACACTTCAGGAACAAGGCCTTGTATTTTTAGGTGATTTTCATAAACAGAATAATTCTTTTCCTTTCACTAGTATCTTGCACTCGATACATGTAGCAATACTTAATATATTCTCTTCACAAGTATTTGTTAAGTGATTTAGTTAATGGCTGATAAATGTTTTGTACAAAATAGATTCTGTACAGGAAAAAAAATCTTTTAGATAAACATTATTTATTTTTACTGTTTTGTAAGTTAGACACTATAATGAAGCTCCTTTTTGCCAGAATTACTGGAAGTGCCTCTTGGTAAAATGTATTATACAGTAAATATGTATTCAAAATTATTAGAAATACTTGTCACAAAATGAACAATGTGGATGTTGCAATGTGAAGACAAATGTACAACATAAATATAATTCTGTGGTATCCTGTTGGCTGTGTTTTGTTTTCCTTTATTGAACAAAATTGCTTTCGGTGCCCAGTTTCAAGTTTAGGTGTCAGACTACAGATGACTTGTACCCTCTTTAGACTCTGATTCAAATCCAGTGAAAGCTTGTATGTACTGAATTACCATTTTAGCTGCCAGCCCTGCTTGGTATGTGTTACTGCCCCAAGGTCATGTTTATTGGTATCCGATTTCCTGAGACTTTTACCTGAATTCTGCACTTTGGTTCAGATTACTAATAAATCCCATGTTAAATACTTTGTGACTCAACCGATCTGTGGAAAGCCTCATCATAACCGTTCTTCTTTAATGATGACCAGTATTCCAGCATCCATCATCAGTGTACTACTCAATCCAATGAATATGGACCATACAGACTGAATGTGGTCAGTATTACATGGCAGCATTCAGCCACAGCAATGCAGAGTGACTGATGCTTCCAGAGAAAAATGAAATGTGTTACCTTAACAGTTTCCCATATTAATCATAGAAGTAATCTGTTAAAGTGGAACATCGGTGAGTGAAATCAATTTTCTTGCCATTATATTGGTAAGTATGCTGTCATTTTTCAGTGTAAAATTTTACTAGTCTTTTATGTGGGCTAGAATTGACATCTAGCTACTGTCTTTGCTCACTGTTTTTAATTTCAAAAAAGTATCTCACAGCTGTCAAAAATTTTACCCATTTTTAAAGTTTTCCTACCTACTTTTATCAAAGACCTAGAGAGCTCTTCAGCTAATTGATTTGAAGTGGTTGCATAATAATTGCCTAGATCCACCATGTGTTCAAAGCCTCTTTTCCCATAAGTGAAAAATTAACAGATTTTAAAATCCTCAGGAGTATCAGCCACATATCTGGCTGTCAGCTTTCAAATTGTTCCCAGTTTATTTGTCCTCTGGCTAAAATTCTGAATGGAAAAAATGTTAAGGAAATTTACACCAGGCAGTGCTTAGGAAGACATAAGTCAGGATCATTGCCAGTAGGAAAGTAAAATATGTTTGTACCTATTCCATGGGAACTGCTTCTAAGACAGCAGCTGGTCTGTCCCAAACACTTAATATCTCAGTAGCTTGTAATTATTTGATGCTAAAATTCTAAGAGAGGAATGCAACCGGAGTAGCAAAGGAAAACTTTTCCTACTCACCCCAAAGAGCAGGGGCTACCAAGGTAAAGAATGCACTTGTCTGAAAATCACCGAACTCTCTCTTTGAGCTCTTCAAACAGCGAGAGGTTCCCATGGGAAGAGATGAGCAATAAAACACAGGGCAGAAGCAGTGAATCTGCTAATGAGACCACACAGGAGCCTGCCTCTCCTGGGGTTCTGCTAAAACATAAAGGAGGCCATGACGCACAGCCTCTAGCAGCTCAATTAAATGTTGCATTTTCCAGGTGTTCAAATTACTCTCAATTGCTTGGGCAAATCCAGTTGCCTAAAAGCACTTGAAGTGTTTCACTACAAGCACAGTTCTCAGAGAGCTCTTGGTGTTTTGTTTAGCAATGCTTTGTTTTAATGTGTCTTCAATTATCTCACCTAAACCCTGTGGAAATCAACCCAATGCCACCAGGGACTGCCCAGATATTGTCAGTGATTAATGCAGGGATGGAAGAGCAAACAGCTTTGACTGTAACTTGGGTAGCTTGCAGGTGCTACCCTGGCTGATGGGGTTTGTAGATCTGGGGTTGCCATCTCACACCGTCCAAGGGGGAATTTTTAACCACACTGGATTCCCAGGCACCTGGCATGCTGCAGTGGAAGCTGTGAAAACTAACTACTTTGTTAGACGGCTTCACTGCCAAGAACCTTGCAATAATTCATGAGAAAACGAGCAAGTTTCAAGTTTAACTGGACGTTCTGATGGCTCATGTCACGCCCGATGTGGATTACTAGTTATAATCACTAAACAACCTGGGATAGACACAGGCATAATGGTTTGGAAGCCTGATATAGATAAAAGGTTGCTGCAGCACCTGCTTGCTCTTCAGCCAGGAAATACACAGCAGAAGATTCCTGTTCCATCTGCACAGTGACTTCATTTAATGTGCCTTTTGTTGTTGTCGCTGATGAATTACTTCCCTTCACAATCCTTTGCACATGGTGATGGTTTATTACTGTTCTTGCCAAAGGCATCATATTCTACAAATTCAACACCTTCAATGTAATCAGCTCTTCTGCTCAATTATTTGTACCTTCTCTTTCTACATTTCTAGGCAAAATCTTTGGGCTTAGAGCTACTTCAAAGAACTTATCTTCATTAAGTGCTATGGGACTTTTTTAAGATTAATGGTATTAATCTCTGGTAGCTGGACAAGTTCCAGTTTCTCTTATTACATCTTTATACACAGAAATTCCCCCCAAACCTCCAGTGAGTTCAAATGCTTCCTGCCTTGAAGAATGTCACGTCACTGGATTTCTCATTCATCCTGTTGGTTGCACTCCCTCAGAAAGAAGTTTCACAGGGCCATCTGGGACCTTTGCAAAGTGCGATGCTGTATAAAAATACATAGTAGTTCTTTTCTACTTTCTCATTAAAACCTGTCTGGCTCATTTGAGTTGGGGTGGGCGAGAAGGAGGGAGGTGTGGAGGGTGAGTTGGTTGGTTTTTTTACTGACCATTCAGGAAGGGAAACCTCTGAGCCATTTTACCTGATCAGCCACCTTCTGCGAGTGCTTTCAAGGTAAAGCACAGCCATTGACCACACTCCTAAACACTGCCTCAGGTACCCAGCACCGATAGCATACACAAAAAATATGATACTCTTCTGTGGTCAGGGTGCAGTAAAGAAAGGCCTTTACTGCCATTCCTGCTTTTGCAAATTTTTCTTTCTGATGTTTCATGCAAGGCGCTGAAAATGTAAATATCAGGAATAATTTGATGAGTGCCTCAGAGTAAAGAGACTATTCAGTAGGACCTTCGTGTATCCTAATAACGAGAATTTAGACAGGTTCAAAATGTAATTAGAACATTTTTCTATTGCTTTGCTGTCCTTTGGTAGGAAAACTCTTCTTTGAGGATAGATCTGTAAGTCCATAGTTGGACAAGAAATTCCACAAGGCTGAAATTCCCCCAGCAATCCCCAAGAGCTTCTTAAAGCCAAAGTGTATTATTTGTCTCTGGTTCTTTGATGTGGAATAGGCACCCAAGGTTTGTTCTGGCAGTGGGTTTCCTACTCATTTATATTCTTACCAAGCCTGTTCCTAGGACAGGCAACAAAAAGAGGAGGGAAATTAATGTCGAGAAATTAATAATCCGTAGCAGTAGAGTAGCATAAATAAAGCAATTAAAATTTTATAGGCAGTGAAACTAGGATGCCTTATTAGCTAACTGCAAATGTCTTCCCTCTTTCTACCTGTCATTGACTGAAAGTAATTACAGTTACAGCAACTGCTGTCGTGACTGGCTCTCCTCTGGGTCAGTCCAGATACAGAGTGGCTCAGGGTTGGAGCATTTACATGTTAGCAAAAATAAAATATTAAAAGAGCATTTGGCCAAGTCTCAATGAGAGTAGTTGAAGACTCATTCCACCAAGAGTTTGTGGATGACTTCGCTTTGCAGCACAATATTAAGGGTTGCAAATGTATTCTCTATTGGACTACAGGAATCACTTAAATTCAGATTTTGAGGCGGTGTGGTATATCCTAATCCTGTTTATGCCTTTTGGTTTGCTTTTTTTAACGAGCATTTTCCTTCTAGCAGTTGAAAATGCATTCTGTTGGAATACCTTTTTTTTTCTGGTGTCTTTTAGAAAGGAAAACATTTCATGTTTCTAAAGACTGGCCCACAAACCTGCTGTGTTGTCAGTATAATGGTGGGCCTAAGTATGAAGATCACACTTGTCACAGCTATTCACTCTGGCTAGACAAGACTTTGTAAGTGTAATTACCTTAACCTGTGCTTTTGAAATGAAGGTGGTCTGGCTTCTAATTTCGTGTAACTAATACAAAGTGGGAATGTATAGAAATCAGACCTGAAGGAACAAGCTTCAGTCTGGTTCTTTGTCCTGTAGCTGCTTCAAGGGCTTTGTTCCAATCACAGAATATATAAGTAGGCAATTTCTTTTAGGACTATAGGAAAGCAAAACCTTTCTTGTCTGGTTGATTGTCTAGCAAGCTTCCAGTGGGTTTTGTGTCATTGTGCTGTGGGAGGCACTGAAAAGTGACAAGCAAGAGGTGTCATGTCCAGTATTAAAACTGGCAGTGATTTGTTTTTCATGTCTCAGTCCTTGGTAGTGGATTATGGTAGGCAATATACTGCATTGCTTTCCATGTGACATCCATGGCCTGCAAGGCCTGGAAGACTAAGAAATTCATACCTGGATGAGACTTTCTTTTCTGTCGGGTTAATTTAGTGAATTTTAGAGAGGATCCAGTATTAACTTACTCTGAGCATCTTGTAAAGCATTGTGGAGGACATAAGTATGGTCATTTCTGAGGAATTGCAATAATTAGTTCATAAACAAATGGTGACACTCCTCTGGATGTGTAAGAAAAATTTCTGTAATGGAAAATGCCTCCCCTGAGTGGTTCTGGGAAGTTCCAGTCAAGATATCAACACCTATATAAAATCAGAAAAGGCTCTGTAAGGAAATTTCAGTAAAAGACTAGCTGTGGTAAAAACCTGATACTGAGATTTTACAATGAACCAAAAATCCAGGAAAGATGAGAGGATTGCACTAAATCTTGTGGGTCTTGTTCTTCAAAGCACTGCTGCTTTCTAAAGGACATAAAACCAGCCTGTAGGTATTTTTCTGTAAGTGTGGAGGACAAGACTGGTGGTTATCAATACAATCTGTAGCATAATGGGGTGTTGGAAGACTGCGGGATTAAGGGATTTTTATAACAAATTTACGAATCTGATAATGAAACTCCCCTTATTTTAAAGGACAGTGTGGTAAAGGTTACCAGTGGCAGAGTAAGTGGAATTTGTGTCAGAAATCTTTGAAAGCAACAAGGTCAGCAGTGAAGATTAAAGGTCATGCAAAACTAGTACAGATCCAGTATTGTGTAAAGCCAGTTTTCCTAATAATTGTACGAAATGGCCTGGAAGCTGTTCTCTTAAAGAGGCTGAAAGAGCTCATAATCACTAAGTCTCCTAATCACTAATTACTGTGGCCTATTAGGCACCCTGATATCTCTTAGAAAAGGGGAAAATAGATTTCCAAGTTTCCAAACCAAAGAAGGATACAAGACACTTTAAAGTACAAAATGTGAATTAAGTGCAGTGTAATAAAATTCCAGCCACAGTAAGAACCCAAAGTGAAGAAATAACAAAGGAAAGGATAATAATTTGTATTAAATCTGGGAGAGCAGAAGCCTACTCTGTGTTTGGCTGTGTGAATGAGGTTTTAGCTGCCATGGGAACCTGCTGTACTGCAGAGGGTGGGAGGGAATAAGAAAGGAAAAGGAAGAAGAATTTTTAACTTTAATACCTTTTCTGTTTATATAATCAAAGCTGTCAGGGTAGCAGAAGATGGGATTTACAGCCTCTCTCAGCTCAACAAACTACAGTGGGAGCTAGTCAAGTGCTTCACTTTTACCCAAACTTGCAAATAAATGTTTCAGCAGCTGTGACCTTGTGGCAGGAAAAACTCAGGGTGGGAATGAAGTCTTCAAAATTTTCCTTTTCTTTCCTTGTGGCAAAGGACTTGACCGACTGTCCCATGCAATTCTGTGCTCCCCCTTAATGGATCTTTTTCATTCTGGTTTCTGTGGGGTTTTTTTCATGTTGATAGGGACATTGCCCTGTGGATTTTGGGGAGCAGGGCATATTGGGCATAACAGGAAGGACTAGGGACTGGATAAGAAGTCTTTGTGAATCACCTGTTCACCCTCCAGCCTGTCTTCTATCACACATTCCCCATTTTCTTTTTTTTCCCAAGTACATTCCCCCTTGAATTCTTTTGTTTCCTGGAATTAAGCAATTAATAAGATCAGAGTTTTGGTGTTTTTCCTCTCCACAAAGCTTTGTCACGTGCCTCATCAAACTTACAGCAACTTGCAAAGAAAAATACCCCCTGGGAGCTGTTTAAATGCTCTTTGTGATTCCCATCTAGGGCGCCCAGCATCTTTGCGTTGCTGGTGTGCCCAGCGTCCTGGAATTGATAGGAGGGGACAGAGGAAGAAAAACCTGAGGAGGTGGGGGAGGAGGATGAGGGGAAGACAAACAGCAAATGCTCAGGCAAAGCAAGAGACAAAACAAGTTCCCCCACCCCCATTCTTTTTCTTTCTCTACCTCCAGTATAAGATGTACATCCGCAGACAGGGTCATTTCTAAGAGGAAGTTTTCCCCTCCAATTTTTCCCCCTTCTAAGCTGGGACCAGTGCCTGTGCATGCAAGCGTGGGTATGCATAAGCAGTGGAGGAAGCTTACCTATGAAAACTAGTAGGCACTGTCTCTGGAGATTCCTGCTGCCAGGTAAGACTTTGGTTTTTTTCTTCTCTTTGTTGCTTCACTTTTCTTAGAGGATGTCTTTTAGCTGGGTTCATGGGTGAAGAGTCTTCTGCGTCCACCCAGTCCTGCAAAGTGCAGCTCCTGTGCCTGTGGGCTGACACACAGCAAAGGCATGGCTAAGGAGGCTTACTGCAGAGCGGAGGAGTTTCCAGATGGGGGAAGGATGTTTTCTCATTGCCTGGAGTTTGGATGAGTGAAGGGGCACTTCAGGAACTGCCTGGAGGTGTCTCAGCCTGCTGAATGCATGCTGAGGGACAGGTCTGTCCCTGGACCTGACCATCAGGCACAGGACCACATGCCAACCCTCAGGAGAGTGTGTGCCATTGCCACCCAAGCTGTGTCACAGGTGAGCTTCTGGGCGTGCTTTTGGTGGGGTGGAAAGCAGAGCCACCAGAGAGGGCTCCCACACCCCAGGCAGCTGGAGCCAGGGATGGGAGGAGGGGTCTGAGCCCTAGCTGTGACCCCAGGAGAGAGTCAGGGACAAGGTGTGAGCTGTCCTTCAGGCAGAGTGTCCTTCAGGTGTGATTGAAGCACAGCTGCAGTGCTGCAGTGGATGCTCATAAACTCTCCAGAAGGGACAGGTGCAGAGAGGCAGTGGGGTAGTGCTGCAGTGGATGCTCATAAACTCTCCAGAAGGGACAGGTGCAGAGAGGCAGTGGGGTAGTCCTTTACATTAGGAAGAGTTTTGATTTTCTAGAGCTTAATAACAGTGCCAACAGGGACAACTGTTTATGGGTAGGAGTCAGTGGAAAGGCCAGCAAGGCAGATGTCATGGTGGGAGTCTGCAGCACAGCAGAGAAAGTGAGGTCTGCGAGGTCCAGGAGGTTCCTGCTGTGCATGGAAGAAAACTGCCTGACACCGCTGGTGACAGAGCCCATGAGGGCAGGCGTCCCACTGGACCTGTTTGTGAACAGAGAAGGACTGGCAAGTGATGTGGCATTTGCAGGCTGTCTAGGGCACAGTGATCATGAAATGAAAGAGATTTAATCCTTGGAGAAGTAAGGAGAGGAGCTCAGCAAACTGCCACTTTGGACTCTGTAGGGAAGACTTTGGCCTGTTTAGGAAATTGGTTGACAGAGTTCCTTGGGAGGCAATTCTGAGGAGGAAAGGGGTCAAGGAAGGCTGGACACTCTTCAAGAAAGAAATCTCAAAGGTGCAGGAGCAGGACAATGGGATCATGGCCTGTATCAGCAATAGTGTGGCCAGCAGGACCAAGACAGTGATTGCCCCCTTGTCCCCTAGCACTGGTGAAGCCACACCTCAAATCCTGTGTTCAGTTCTGGGCCCCTCACTGCAAGGATATTGAGGTGTTGGAATGTGTCCAGAGAAGGGCAATGGAGCTGGGGAAGGGTCTGGAGCACAAGTCCTGTGAGGAGCAGCTGAGGGAGCTGGAGGTGTTTAACCTGAAGAAAGAGACCTTGAGGGGGGACCTTATGGCTCTCTACAACTCACTGAAAGGAAGCTGTAGTGAGGGGGCATCAGGCTCTTCTCCTGAGTAACAAGCAATAGGACAAGAGAGAATAGGTTCGAGTTGCACCAGGGAGGTTTAGATTGCATACCAGGAAGGTCTTTCCTGGAAGGGTTGTCAGGCACTGGAGCAAGCTGCCCAGGGAAATGGTTGAGTCACCACCCTTGGAGGTATTTAAAAGATGGGTGGATGTGTCACTCAGAGTTTAGTGGTGGATCTCTCAGTGCTGGGTCTACAGAAGGACTCAATAATCTTAGGGGTCTTTTCCAACCTAGACCTTTCTATGATTCTATGATTACATTTTTCTGGCATTCCTGCTGTGTTTGGAAAGGAAATGCTTAGACATTCTGTGTCCTCATTTTCTATGTCACTAGAGAAATATGGTATCGCAGACATGGTAACAACCTGAGGCCATCACTCTACTCAATTCAGTAAGAGACCATCCTTACCAGCCAGGTATTTCCTTGGATAAAACCAGAGACGTCCCTCACCTCCCACTGGAATTGACAGTCTGTCAGAAAGACCCCCAGTGTAACACTGACAGTGCCAAAAGTGTTTGAGCGGCAAATTTGTGATTACAATGAAACAGCCCTGTGTATTCTGGTTGCACTAAAGAGGAAGAATCGAAACTAGTGGTGCAGTTGGCTGTGGTTCCACTGGGTACATTTCTCTGTGCTCTCTCTTGTGTTAAAAGTTTTTATCAGAGGCATTGTCAGGGCAACAAAACTGATGCTCTGAGATACTCTAAAAACTACCAATCTCCTTAAAGCCATGCCACAAGAGCAGCTGGGGATATATTCAAACCTCTAGATCCTGCATGGATTATCAGGCCTTCCTTGCACTCTTCAATTTGACAGTCAGAAAATAAATGTTAACAATTTTTATATTGTAGTAGTTTGAGCACAAGTTTTCTTTAAGCTCTGCTGTCCATTTGAGATTTGTTTAAACTCAGTGGAACACAAGCTTGCCTGTTCCTGTCAAGCATCAGTTTATCATATTCTACCCCTACACCACCACAACAATTTTTTTTGTGTGTCCTGACCAATCCTGCATATGTGGTGTAGTGGAAGGAGACCCTCTACACCTCTGCCACACCTTGTCTAGCTGGAAGTTGCATTGCTCAGAGATAAGGACAATTCATTTAGCTGTGGTGCATGTGCTTTCCTTTTCCAGGTTCTGAGGTTTTATCATTCCAAAATTGCTGTAAACATGCAGAGCATTCAGAACCTTGCAGTAGAGGCTCTGTGATGTGCTTGCATTGCAGCACACCTTCTGTGATTGTCATAAAAGAATTTATCCTCATGCAAGTGAGGTACATGCTATCTTTCCCCATTGTACAGGTTCAAAGGTGGGGTAGAGAGACACTGTGTGACTTTTCCCAAGACATCAAGAAAATCAGAAGCAGAACAGGAATAGGTGCAATAAGTTTTCAGCAAGAAAAAAAAAGAAAAAAAAAAAAAAAATTTCTTTAATTGCAAGAAAAAAATCTCTATACTCCTAAGTGTGAATAAGGAAATGCATTAGAGTTCCTGTCAGGACAGTGTGAAATGCAAATATTTCTCTTATATTTAGTCACAGCTCCTATTTTAAATGATGGAGAGATCTCAGTGAAAATTTTGATGCCACAAGCAAAGGACTTTTGTCTTGTTCATATATGAACAGAGCCTATGAGCAAACCTTACCATCTAAAGACATACTTTTGCTAGTTTCACTTGTGTTTCTAGTAAAATAAGTGCCTGTTTGGGAAGCCATGAAAACACATGTATCCACAGGTATATACATACACATTAAACCATACATATTTTTAACTTATGTAAGATCTACAGACAAACATGAAAGAACAGGAACTTTTGCTATTCATATTTTCAGACAGCAGTTCTGTAAAACATAGGATTGGCTAAAAGTGAACACAGAAGCTGATTTCATAAATATTTTCAGATCTGATTTAGAGATTGAAATTAAAAACAAAGTACTGCAGTATGTAACTAAAGATTTAAGAACTGCTGATACCTTTTGTTTTCAAAGTGCAGTATTTAGGTTTTCTTTGCTTCTTTGTATTTACCTGCAAAGAAGCAAATTCACATTTTCCTGAAACAATTGACCACTGAGCCCTAAGACTCTATGTAAAATGGTAAAGGGAACTAAACCTCTTTATTCTTGTGTAACTCATTAGCTAACATCAGACGATTAGAGCTAATGTCTCCATCTAAAACAATTCAAGTGCCTCATTAATGGGGATAGATTTCCTTTGATCTAATTACTTAATATCCCAGATATATGGGAAATTCAGAGATCAGTGCTGAGAAATCTCTGCAGACCTGGTCACATCTAGAAACGTGAATTTACATGTAGACTTCAGAAATGTTTTTTTTAAAATGATAATGAGCCTTGTTTAGTCTGCTGGCAGTGTTTGGTCAAATGTTTAATGAAATCACGCTGATGATAGCTGGAGAATGAAGATGATGGCTGTTTGCTGAGTATGATTTAATCTCCATTATTATAGGCAAGTGGATTGCAAATTTCCATAATTAAACATCCAGTGCACTTGTCAGATTCTGTTGTAAAGTTTGGTAATTGCTGTTGTTGGGAAAACAGTCCAGCAGGGTGTTGCTGTCACATGATGAGCTTTTGAGGCTGAGCTAATAGGATGCCCTTTTAAAGAGTTCTCCATGTTTTCAGCTTTAGAGGCAGAGGATACCATCATGGAGATTTCATCAAAAGAACATACTCACTTTTTCTCAAACAACACAATCATGCCTGTGGACCGATCCTCATTCAAATCCGAATCATCTGCGTCCAAGGAAAAACAGTCGTGTTGTGGAGGTATAAAGGTAGAGTAAGAGTTTCTGAATATTCCAGTAGGGACTTAGAAAATCTCTTTTTTTTTTTCTTTTTTTTCTTTCCTTTTTTTTTATTTCATGAATGATCCCTTTTTAAGTTCTTATTATGTCATGCTGAGTCAGTGTGAAATTATTAGAGATATTTCTAAGTCACAAGAAAATCTTCTTCAGATCTGTATTTGCCTAGCTTTTGGCAGTCATCAAATATAATTTGTTGGCTGAGGCTTGCATATTATGAGATCTTCAAGACCAACCCTAAAAAGTCCCTCTATCTTCTTTATTGCTCCACCTGAAGCTGAGAACAGAGCACTGGCAGAGAGATACCACTGGCAGCTGTCAGTACAGGTTGTTTTTTTAAGGCAGTAGCCACGGTAGTCTCCTGGGCTCCCCAAAGCTCTATTGTATTACTGTCCGTGTGTTTCAAATGTTATCTTTTTAAAGCGTTATTGTAATATTCCTCATTCAAGAGAACTCTGCATGAGGTGACTTTGAAATGAAACTGCAGAAGTGTTACCACTTTAACCACATCTCTCTCACCTACAAGAAGTTTTTCCTGGAGGTGATGGGAGGTCCCAGCTTTGAGCCTCACTGTGTAGCTGTACCTGCCTGCTGGTGGGAGCTGCACCTTGGAGGAGCATTGCTCCCTGTTCAGGACACAGCAGGCAGCACAAAGCTTTGCCTACTTCATCTACCTGATTTCCAAAATGCTGACACGCTTTTAGGTGAGGTCTCAAAATCACCATACAATGGTGAGATGATTTGAGTTACACAGAAAATGAGTCTTTGGCCTTGCCGCGCTCTTTTCATTGTGCACAATCTTTATTTCTTTTGCTTTTTCCCCTCACTCAAACACACATCTACTTTAAGATACTAATCCCAGTACAGCCAATAACATGGGCAATAGTTGCCCTATAGAAGTCTATAAATTTTGAATGGTTTTGTTTTGAAATAGATGTTAAGTTGTATTAAATAAATTTTGTGCCATAATACAATTCTATCACTGCTTCTCCATTGGCTACAATGATAATCCAATCCCCTTGATTAATAAAACTTCAGTCACAAATTAGCCAGCCAGGAATCGGTTTATTAGCTCCAGAAATAGAAAAGCAATAATATATCAGCTCAGTTTCTTACTCTTTAAGGAAATTGTGTCTTCTGGGAGCCTAAATGGATGTAACTACTGTATTCCTGTGTGAACTTAGAAAACCTCTCTCCTTTTTTTGTGAACTAACTCTTTTAGAGTTCTGGTTAGGTCTTGCTGAGTCAGAATGAAGTTATTAAAGATATCTCTAAGTCATTAAGAAGTCCGTTTCAGGTTTTGCCTGATGTGTTAAGAAAACAATATGCAGATATAACAGGTTATTTCTACCAATTATCAACCTTCATTATCAACCTTCCTATGTCTTAAATCTGCCTTTAATAACCAGAAAGATGTGGTGAAATATCTACTTACAAGACTGACAGACCAGAGAAGAATGTGAAATCATGTGTACCTTTCTGTCCCAACCCTAAATCTGGAGTGTCTTTCCACCACTGCACACCTGGGACAGTTCCAAACCCAGTAAAAAAAATTTGTGCCAAAGACATTCAGAAGCATTTCAAGTTGTAGTTTACCTATACAATTTTCCTGTAAAATAAAATGTGCTTTCACATTGCTATTTAAAATCCAAGGGCATAAAAAAACCAGAAGATGTAAAATATTATGACAATATTTGTACTAGAGAGTTCTTTGAGAGCTGCTGTTGTAGGAAAAATGGACCAGGGAGGGGGTTTATATGTTTATTTACCCACAACTCTTTCTGAAGGAGGGGTAACCAGAATGGTTGAAGTTTATTGAATGTGACACAGAGATATATTTGAACCTTAACACAAGAATTTGTATTCAGCAGTGATGTTCTTACCACTGTGCCCTGTCAAATGAGATGTTGTAAGGAGATTTGCACTGGAGATGAGTGCATTGCTCAGAGCATCTTCTTACTTGGAGTGTGACTGTCAGAGAGGGTTAAGGAGAGGACAAAGTTCTAGACTTCTATTCAAATAAAACCTTAATATGTCTCTTAATTTCTGGGACTGGGTTTTACAGAAAGCATCTCTATTCATATTCATATTGAGTCAACACCACCTGTATCTGAAGGTAGAAAGCAATGTTGTGGTTTCCATGACCCGTTGCATTGTGTGTGAGTATCTGTGGAGCACATAAACTCAGCTGGGCTGCATTCAGTGAGGGCGAATTTAGGCAAGAGATCTGCAGAAACAAAGAGTTCATGCTAAGGACCCTGTGCTCCCACTATGCGCATTTCAGACCAGCCCTCATCTTCCAGTTTAATTTTGTGGGAAAGGGGCTCAGTCTGTACCTTTGAAGTAAATACCAAAGCACTGTGAAGGGAGATGGAGTTTAATTTCCAAAGCCCACTCCTGATTCAGAAGAACATGCTAAAACAGGTACAGTGATCTATAAAGAGAAAACTGTCCCTGCAAAACAAAAGGATGGGAGAAGGTTGTCCCCAGCAAAATGCAGGGTGAACTTTGAGGAAAATGCACGTTTTAGAGATTGCAAGAGATATTGTAGGGGAAGGATGAGCCTAGAAGAGAATTGCCTGGAAGGTCACTGCTCATCTCATGGAACATGTAACATATTTTAAAATCTTAAAAAAATCACCTCCCCACCAAGCCACACCTAGCATTTACCCATATCGTTGCTATGTAAGATACTCCCTCCTGAGAAAATCACAAGTTTCTGTCTTTCAACAGAGCAGTAGCTTGGGCACCTACCTGAAATTAACAATGGTTGAGAGTCAATTCAGTTTTTATAAATATTGCTCATAAGACATGAACAAATTTGCAATCTAGCATTTAATAAGAAATAGGAGAAATATTGGGTTTATATATTGATTTTATATTGGAGAAATATTTGGCAAAAGAAGAGGTAGGAATGCAGAACTTGTTTAAAAATAAATATCTTCTGTACTGCCTGATTTTAATCACTGTCATTTTTTTCACAGATATTTCTTGGTGCATTGTCTTTTGTTTATTTTGCTAAAGCACTGTCAGGAAGTTATCTGAAAAGTACTATCACACAAATAGAAAGAAGATTTGACATCCCTTCCTCTTTGGTTGGTGTTATTGATGGAAGTTTTGAAATTGGTATGTGCTGTAGAAACCCATTTTTATTTTTGGAAAAAAAAAAAAAAAGGAGCGATGCAATTTATTGTGAAGAATGATTGTATGAATTTCCCTGAACCATAAAACTGAGCAAGATTCACCTGGTAAAAATAAGTGGGACTATCAGTATGATTATGTTCAATAGGATAAGGTTGCTAATACAAGTAATTCAGCATAGACAATAAAAAATGTAATTTGATAAGCTAAGCATGTGGCTAATTCATACGAATAGACATTTTGAGTGTTGAATGAGAATCTACCTGCATGGATATCTGCAGGCAGAAATCCACCTCCCCCACAAGTGTTTGTCCTTTGTGATTTAAAGAGCAGCACAAGGAAAAACCTATAACTGTAATCTACATTTCTTGTCCAGTCCCTCTCCTTCCCACTCACACTAAGGTTTCCAGCATGTCTCTTGCAATTTCAGATTACTGAATTGATCCCATGGATGTTCTGTGGACTGTGGTACTCAAAGGAATGAGATCTTAGCCTAAGTGTATAAAACTCTGCTTGATTCTTCCTTTTTCTGCTTTTCTGGTTATTTGCTCTGTTCAGATGGCACAGTCTTTCTCCTCCCTTCCAGCTGTTTATCCAAAGGTTTGTGGTTTTTCTATCACAGAAGGCATTGGGAGAATGCCTGGAAGGAAGGTGAAAGAAACCCCATCAGCCGTCTCTCCCTGAAATCAGTGCCTATACTACACACTAGGAATTGTTATTTTAGGGGATCTCTTGTCAACAAGCACTAAAACTCAGTTTTCCTTTTGTACTCTCAAAGGGAACCTCCTAATCATAATTCTGGTGAGCTACTTTGGAGCAAAGCTTCACAGGCCAAGAATAATTGGAGCAGGCTGCTTAATTATGTCAGCTGGAACATTCCTAATTGCAATGCCCCAGTTCTTCATGGGACGGTAAGTGCAGAGTGATCAGTGTTTTCCAGCTGGGCTGTGCACGCTGAATGGCAGCTCACTAAAACATTTAGGCATTGATTATGAAGATAGAAATAGGCATATGGGGATGTGGTTAGTTAATTTAATTTTTTTTGTGTGTGTGTGTGAGAAGATTTATTGCTGTAGAGCATATAATTTAACATGTATAATATTTTCAGCTGTAATCAACTTATTTTTTATCAGTCTCCAATCTTGATTGGTCGTATTTTGATGTGGTTTAGGAATTGTTGAAACGTCAGTCAAGTGATGACAAAACTCAGGAAGACAATCTGAGTACCAATCACAAGCCAGAGGATACACCAGTGTCTGATATCTCAGTCCAAATTCATGTGTCATAGTAGAGCAAAGTTCCTGTTAAACTGAAATGAATCACCGATGCAAAAAACAGTGGGACGATTTTCACTTGCAGCTGCAGTATAAATGGAGCTCTGTTTATCGCCTGTAAACTACCAATGGCAATGGATCCAGACGGATTCATACAGATGCAGAAGAAATTTGCATTAAAGTGCTATAGGCCTATCTGGTAGTTACAGACCTGATTGCTTTTACTTATCAGTACTTAAGAATACATACAACTTTGTTTTCTAAACAGATACAGGTATGAAAGATTCCCTTCCACCATCAATTCTACTGTTAGCCTCTCTCCATGTCTGCAGGATAAAAGCCAGACTCCACTCTCAGCCTTGGAGAAATCTCAAACAAAAATAAATGCAGGTGAGAATGGTCTCTGTTAAATCTTGGGGCTGGTAGTTCTCTATCCTTAATGTTTCCCAAATCTTTCTGTTAGGAGATCCCAGTTTTGGTTAGAAGGAAGTGAAAAGAGTTTTCTAAAAAGGAATGTGGTGGCAAATTAATAAAACCAGCAAAACTGTAGTATCTTTGAGGCGTCTCATGCTAAAAAATTGTCTACCTTAAACTGTTCCACAGCTTTCCTACTGCTTCTCCCACAACAGGAGTATTTTAGAAGCCCTGAGCTTTCACTGTCAAACTATTCCTCTAAACACATCGGTGTTGCCTCTTGTTATGCACACAGGGTGTGAAAAGGAAGCAGGCTCTTCCATGTGGATCTATGTTTTACTGGGAAACCTTTTGCGTGGAATAGGTGAAACCCCCATCCAGCCCCTGGGCATTGCATACATCGATGATTATGCTGTTGAAGAGAATGCTGCCTTATATATTGGTAAAATAAACATTATTTCTTTTTCCTAATGGAACTTTTCCCCAGAGGAAACTGAGTCATTCTGAATAATGGAATGAATGTTATTGAATTAACTTGCCCTGACTGTTTTGTTTGCATAATTTCCAATATTAAAGTTTATTTAACAGTCATGTACACTCAAGGGACCAAGTTCCCATTTAATTATACCAGCACAGTTCCATTATCTTAATTTGGTGAAAGAATTTGACCTTGGGTTCCTGCTGTTACCCTAATCTTCCTAATTCTTCTGGATGTGGACTGCTGATCCTCTGTGCACATTCAGTTCTCTGGAAAGTGATAAAAACAGGGACTTTTAAAACCCTTAAAATAGAATTTCAGTGGGCACTCAAAACATTCCCTGCAGATTCATGTAGGATTATAAACTATAGTACTGAAAGTTTAGACAGTTTGGATCAGGTTTTTCTTGTGTTCATTGCCTGATCACTGCACATTCACCTGAAATATTACCAATAAGTCCTATCTCATCAGCATATGCTCTTGACAAGTTTCCAGCCAGGCAAAAGACAAAAACTCAGATTCTCTCTATAAAAGATTCAGTCTTATCAGATTTCTAGGTGAATTTTTTCAAATTCAAAGTATTCAGAAGGTTTGGCTGAGGGTGTATTGAAACATACTAACAGTGGAAACCAAAGCAAAGTGATTTCTCAGCCTATTCAGGGCCTACCTCAACTTAAAGTGATCAGTTAGCTCTAAAAAATGGCATTTGCTTTCCAGTTACTTTAATCTTGTCAGCTAAAGCATTTCTAGAAATTGTAGAATGGTGCTGCTATTGAGTTTAGGCCTTTCAGTTTCCTGACGTTTTTTCCTTCAGGCCGAATTTAACTCTTTAATTGGCTAACAACAAAAAGTGTCGTCGTAGTGGGGAAAATTTTATTGATGACTTTTTTTCTTCTTGAAAATATTTCAATTTGGATAACTGTATCTCTTGCTGCCCATCACATAACATAATCTGCTGTTAGGTGCAGAAGAACCAGTGCCCTTTTTAGCTCAGGAGTGTAACAGTGTAACAGTCCCCTGTTTTCTATTCCAGGCTGTGTACAGACAGTTGCAATTATAGGGCCAATATTTGGCTTTCTCCTGGGATCCCTGTGTGCCAAACTTTACGTTGACATTGGCTTTGTAGATCTGGGTAAGTCAGAACACTCAGGCTTTAAAAATCCAGTCAGGCTCCAAAATGCCTATTTTAGGCCAAGAACTCGCTGGTTATCTCCTGGGCATGAGAGGCTAGCAGGGGTGGAGTAGGCACCTCCTGAAATGAAAAGGATGACAGCAGTGTAGTGGTCCATGCAGAACAGGCTGACGAGAAAGATGAGTGGAGAGGAAGAAGGAGGTCTGACTCTTCCTCAGCCCCACAGATCTGCAACAGGTGCCTCCAAGAGATGCTCTGATAAGGAGGCCCTGGGGAGATAACGGGAGCCAGGAGGAAACAGGACTGAGGCTCAGGATCCTGCGTGTGCTTTTTTAATATCCTGTTGCCTAGAAAAGTTTGGCAGGGCGTACCAATTCTCTTGATTGTCCTCCTTCTGAGAAAACAGGAAGGAAAAAAGCAGGAGGAAAACAGGTTTTTTCCTGGGGCTTTTATTCAGAACAGCCTGACTGGAAGTGAGTGGGCACCTGGACTGCCCCGAGTGCTGGTCCTTGCAGCATCTCTGGGGATGTGCAAGTGGCACAGCAGTGTCAGGGCTGGGCTACTGCTGTGCCCCAGCAATCAGGAAGTCTTCAGCCTGTCCCCACAGCTGCTCCTGTAAAATGCCCATTGTGATAAGAGCAGACTGTTGGGGTGGGAATGGAAAGTCCCTGCAAAATCACCTTCCTTATCAGCAGCAAATATTCCCAAAATGTGTTTATTTGTTTCTTGCTTTCTGCTTCCTCCAGACAGCGTCACGATAAGTCCCAAGGACGTGGAGTGGGTGGGAGCGTGGTGGCTGGGGTACCTGATAGCTGGGGTGATCAGCATCCTGGCTGGCATCCCCTTCTGGTTCCTGCCCAAGCACCTCCCAAAGCCTGAGAGCAGGAAGGACTCCAGCACCTCTTCCGAGCACTCCAAGTTCATCATTGAGGAGAACAAGGACCAACGCACGTCCTACTGGCAGCAAGCAAAGCTTGCAGAGATGGCAAAAGGCAAAGCACCTGAGTTTTCTTCCTGATTGTTGAGGTTTTCTCTCAAAGGCTTTTAGACTTAAAAATTTTATACTTTCTGAGTCCCTATTGTAATGGTCTCAGAATTATGGTTTTTTCCCCCAGATTTCACTCTCCATCTCAAAAGTACACAAAAAAAGGATTCTTCAATGTTCCCTGGACTTGCTATTGCATGAGAATGTCTTTGACTGAGATTTGTAAAATTACAGTAGTGGCCCAGCACAAATCATGAAGCTCTGCAAAAATTTTTTATTTGCATATAGTGACTGTTGCAGAAGTAGTGCTTAAAAGAAAACCAACCCTTGGCTTTTGCTAATTATTTTTTTCCTGTAAGTTCACGCATTATGAAAACATGTACAGTATCTGATCAGAATACAGATGGGCACAGACCAGTATTAGAGGAGGCTGTCTGGATTTTGACAGGACCTGGTTTGCACAATTGCATTTCCTCGGTCATCCTTTGCCAAAAGCATTTTCCCTCAGAACTTGAATCTGTACCTCAATATGTCTGTGTTTACTGTCAGCCGTGGTGAGCACCCTTTGCCCCAAATTAAGCTAAACGGTGCTGTAGCTGTTGAGGACACATAGAAACCAAATCATTCCTACTTTATGATGGAAAGAAGGTATTTCAAACAAGATACCTCTTCTGGGAAATGGATGCTTAATGTTTTGTTCCACTATTCCTCCATCCAGAAATGGTGGGGGGGGGGGGGTTGGGCCTGTTAGGAGCATCGTGGAACTTCACAGACTCCCTCTGAAATGTTTTGCAGTTACAGGTTTTTTTGGAGGTGCACACATGTTACAAAGCATTACTCACAGCAGTTATTCTCTCTCCGGCCTGTTTGTTATTTCTGCTGTTTTGTCTTGCAGAGTTCTTCCCATCACTGAAGAACCTTTTTGGGAATCCAGTTTACATTCTGTATTTGTGTGCAAGTATCATTCAGTTCAATTCTTTAATTGGCATGGTGACATATAAGCCTAAGTATATTGAACAACAGTATGGGCAGACATCTTCAAAAACTAACTTTGTTATAGGTAATGTTATATCTGCTTCTTGATATCTTTAAAATGGACATTTTAGGAGTTGCATATACACATGGGAAAAATTGTATTTTTTTTAGGGTGTGTTCATTTCTTCTCCTCCTTGTCTGACTTTAAGTAATAGCTCATAGAAGGTAAGTTATTTCATTTCTCCTTCAGCACTAATTAACTCTGAGTTGATCTATGCAAGAGTTACTGTAAAAGTTTACATTATTTTATATCTTAATTCCCATTTAACTGGAAATTTGAAAAGTAATATATGTACAACATAAGAAAATAAATGAGAAATAATTTTTAAATAGTTTACATAAATTTATCATCAGACAGGTCTGCTGCCTTGGTGGCTTCTCATTTATTACAACAAAATGGTGATCAGTTCAGTGAGTGCCATGGGTGACTCTGAAGAGATTGGTCTTAAATAAAAGGAAGCCAAGTCATATCCCAAGCTGTCCCATACAGCACATAATAAAGGAGCTGCTTCAGCCTTTGGGTACAGAAATCAACATTTTTGTACCAGACTTCAGGAGGGTGGACATGACTGCCCAATTGCTGAACCTGTGTGTGGGGTTCAGCTCCAGATGTCCAGGGCTTCAATAGCATTAAGCAGCAAAGAGGTTTACATCTACCCAACACAGAGGGATCTGCCTTGTTCCAGAGCAGCATTAGTTGCACAGCAACAGAGGTATATATATGCAGAAAAGCTGTAATGATCCATTGTGCTATGTTAATTCCATTAAAGATAGAAGCTGGAATTTCCTGGCACGGAACTCCTCAAAGCAAGGAGAAATCTTCAAGTATAGTTGATGGCCAAAAACAGACCAGAAAACAATCCCTACATTCAGTATAGTACTTCTCATTGTATTTAAAGATTTTCTGGAGCTAAGCTTTCAGGTATGTGCAAACTGAGTGAGGATTAAGAACCATTTGATTTCTCTGAGCATAGGGACTATATCCAACAGAGAGTATGTGATGGCTTGGCTAGGGAAGGATCCTGCTGAGTGGATCTCCCTGCAATAAAGTGATTTTTCTTCCTCTTTTTCCTCTCTCTCCACATCCACCCTTCCTAAAAAACCTGAGGGCGGACTCAAACTCACAGCATTTCTGTGTCTTTCACAACCTCTTTTACTCTTTCTTCTTCTTTTTTAAAAAACAGTTTCTATCACAATCTCTGATAGATATCAAAATTGTCAGAGCAATGTGAAGCACTAAAAAAAAAGTAAAAAAGGCAGGTCTTGCTCAGGCTTTCATAAAATTAGATAAAACTGAATTTGTCCTCTAGGAATCAGCAGATGACTCCACTGACAAACTAATTGTGGAAAAAAACCCACCTAGCTTAAGAAACTGGAAGACCATTATCTAAACTTTATCCATAATCTCTGTCAAAGAGCCAGCAAAGAAGCATGTCCTTGGGAGTAAATTTTTCAAAGCTGTCCCAGCACCTTTGTAACACTCCAAGGATCAGTCTAAGTCTGGACAAACTAAAATGCCCTGACTGAAGATTTTTTATATTTTGTTCCTTCCTCTGAATGCTGCAGCTGTTTTTGTGGCTGACAAGGTTAGTCCACTGAGCTGGTGTTTTCATTAATACAGATTTTTCTCTTTGATTTCAGGTCTTATTAACATTCCTGCTGTGGCCTTTGGCATATTCTCTGGAGGACTGATCATGAAAAAATTTGGACTCGGTGTTTTAGGGGCTGCAAAACTTTCCTTGGGATCATCTTTCTTTGGTTACCTTTTGCTCCTCTCGTTGTTTGCAATGGGCTGCGAGAACTCAGACGTGGCCGGACTGACTGTGTCGTACCACGGGTATGCTGGGAAGGCCATGCTTCAGCAGAAAGGGCTGCTGCAAACCAAACTCCTTCCTCATTTTATTTCACAAAGTATATATTGTTGAAAAGAGAGTGACTGACCTGAATATGCTTCCCAGAAATTTGATTCAAATCAGTGGAAACCGCTCCATTCCAGTGGGCGTTGTGTCATGACCCTCTCATGATTATGGTATAAACCAGTGGGGTTTATGTCACAAGTGCAGATTAATTTTCTGATTACTTTTTGATTATTATTGCCATGGGACCCATCCTTTGAGCCCAGTGATTCCTGGAAATGTGAGTAGCTCAGTAGGGGGGAAGAGATTCAATTAATTGTTTCTTGCCCTTGTGTGCCGCTGAACAATGAAAGTCATTTAATAACCTTTGAACTCAAAACTTAAGGATTCATGGATTAACCATGACGTTAACCATGAGGTACACCTGAGGCTAACATTTTTGCCCATGCTATCACTCTGTAAAACTAACTTTTTGGGACGAGTTTCCAGCACTGACTCGCAGCAGCTCTAGTAGCTGCTTCACTGGTGTCTGATGGCTGAATTTGGCAGAGAGCTGACATGCAAGGTATCAGACACTCAGTTTGGATGAATCCCATTCTGATAAATTCCTTGCTAACTTCTACAGAGACTGTTTCCCATGAGTAACTCAACTCCTTCTTTGCCACTTGCCTAGTTATGTTAAAACTGCATAACTAAAACCTTAAAAAATCTGAGAAAACACACATGAATATAAATTGTTAGTTTTCCCCCTTAATAAAGTAAATACTATCTCACAGTAGGTGGTGTGATAGTGCAAAAACCTTTGGAAAATAGAGAAATAAGGATTTACACTGCTGTGTGGATGTGAAGAGACAACCTTTAATGGGCTCACGAGAGAAGATCTGGCCAGGTGCACCTGGCAGAGAGCATAACCCAGGAGGTGATTGTGTTTTCCTCCACATCAATACCTTTGCAACCTCTCTTTTTCCACAGAGCTAAACCGATGACTGATTACAAGGAAGCCCTGTTTTCAGAGTGCAACTCAGGCTGCTCGTGTTCCAAGAATGACTGGGACCCCATCTGTGGGGAGAATGGAGTCACCTATGTTTCTGCCTGTCTCGCCGGCTGCCAGGCATCCAACGGCAGTGGGAAAAACACTGTGAGGCAATTTTTCATTTCCATATGAGATGTGATCTTTTTTTTTTCTGATACAACCAGGTCTGTCAGAGTAAGTGGATTTAAACTGAGCATGGCACATCCTCTTCAGCCCTGAACTCCTCAGGGTTTTTTAGCAATCTGCCACAGGCGGGACCACCAAGAGATATTTAAAGCATCATTTATTGCCTCAGTCTCATGAAGGGTGAGACATCTTCCCTGCATAAGTTAGAGGTCAAGTGTCCATGGTCAGTAGTTACAATACCACAGGTTACAGGGGTTTTTAGAGGTTTATTAGCCAATAATCCACTGCCACACATTATTTTTACTTTCACACCCATAGCTAATTAGACTGTATCACACGTCCTGCCGCAATGTGGGCTTTCTTATCCAATCATACAGTGACACACAAACTGACTTGCTACACCTTAAAACTTTTTACTATTTCTGTAACTACTTCTACATCTACACTTTAAAGCTTTAGAACTTCCCACTACCAGGCTTAATATGTCTCTGCTTAAACAACAAATCCATTTTTGCTTATGGTCTCTAAATTTGGAAGTCTTTTCCAAGGACTCAGGTCGAACCCTGTATTCATTACTGTGTTTCGGCCTCCATATACAAGATTTTGAGAATTTACTGTGCCTTGATTTCCCACATGCCACCAACATTTAGAATTTTTGCACTTACTGTTGCCAGCAGATATCAGAAGCAGAGAATGTTGTAGGCTTTTTTTTTTTTTTTTTTTTTTTTTTTTTTTTTTTTTTTAGCTGTTGGCTACCATGACTGCTGGAAAAAACCTAATAGCTAGGTTCATCAGCCGTAGATATTTTGTAATTTTTTCCTTCATTGAATAAGCTTTTCCATTAGTAAAACATCTCCCACTTTGGACTTAAACTTTGAGCCATCCAGAAAAGCATGATGTGCAGCTCCTAAACATCCACCTCTCCACCATTTAGGTTTTCATACACTTTTGCCTGTTCTCTTCCAGGTATTTTTTAACTGCAGCTGTGTAGGAACCTTTGAATCTTCACAAAGCTCCTCAGCTGTGGTGGGGCCATGTCAAAAAGGAAATGATTGTCCCAAAATGTTTCTGTATTTTCTAGTAATATCAGTTATCACTTCATACACTTTGTCAGTAGGTGGCACACCTGGATACATACTGCTTCTAAGGTAAGAAATAATTTCTGCTAGCATTTCCAAATGTTTTCAAAGTGTTTGGGCATGTGACTGGTACTCCCTCCCTTCCTGGTGTTCCTAGTATTGGGAAATGTTTAGCAGCTGTGCAGGGTGGCATATTCCATATAATTGTTCTCTCCTGGATTTTCCTCCTTGTTTTAACGATTTTTTTAGCATGAGATGCTTTTTTTTTTTTCCTTTTGTGATAATCACAGATTTGTTGAACGCTTGTTCCAATGCATATTTAACTGCTGGAAGTATTTGTCTATCGCTGTAAGATTTGATGCTAATTTTAGAAAATCCAAAAGGCATTTAATACTACAAGTGCTTAATCTAGATTTTTGTCAGCTATTTGTAATTTTTGGATTACAAGTCCTGCTCTGCTCTGTTTTGGAAACCTTTCTTTCTCAGTTCCTTTTTCACAATTATTTCCAGATGGGCACGTTTTACTTCTCAAACAAAACAACAGTAAATCCAGTCTAACTAATCTTTAGTATTTTAACTGTGTTTTCTTGCTCCCAAATTCCCTTTGTTTTTGAATTAAATTTTCTGGACCGGGCCCTGCCTCATTGCTGGTATCTTTATACCACATGGACAATGCCAGTGTTAGAACTGGCTGAGCATAGGCCATATGGAAAGACCTAAATAAAGAAATGTTACTTCAGCTATGGTTCCATCACAATCCTGGAACCAGAATAAACATTCACACAGAGACTTTTAGAAATGGCTGAGGCTGAGTATCCTTCTCCACTGCCCTGCACAAGCACTGCCAGTGAGGCGTACACAAGCAGCACAGCTTTCCTCACACACCTTGCAGGGTTACCACTGAGTGCTGGAAAACCACACAGCATCTCTCTCTCCCCAAGGGCTCACTCCAAGAACAATCATACTATAATCCATTTTAGACCATTTTTACTGAAGCTTCTGCACAACTGAACGGTCCATGTGCCAAGATGAGGATGATTCATGAGTGGAGAGCTTGCAGCAAAGCCTTCAGTATTTACGCCAAATTGCTCTTTGTGGTTGCTTCTGACACGTTGGATAAATATGGGCATGGAAGTATGCAGGGATGCAGTTCCCTTCCCCTTTCCTTCTGCATGATGTCTTCCATCTATCCATAAGACATGTGGTGGGAAATGTACAGATCTGGTACCACACAGGTCCTCAAAATCATGGTAGCTATGCTCAGCCTCCTGCTTTTGTCTTGTCTCCACTGCATAAAAAATTAAGTGTTTGGGAGATGTTCATAACTGAACACATACAAGCTTAAATGACACAGAGTTTCCTGCCCTTCTCAGCCCTAAGGACTTGCTCTCAGGGGTCTTACTGCTTAATCGATTTAGTTAGAAAAGCTTAGAGAGGTTTTCAATTACAATACTAAACCACTTTGTTATATGAAATCAGCAAAACAGTTTTATTGGTTCTGCTCCAATGCTTTTATTGCTGTTGAAAATCATTTTACTTTGAGAGACATTTAACTGAAACTGAGAAGTTATGTGTTTTCCTGCTGGATTGAAGTCATCCACCTTTGATGTGCAGCTAAATAAAACATGTTTCAGTGAGTTCAATCCTTTTTTTTTTTTTCTGCACTGCAAATGACCCGTGGGCACAACTCCACTTTAAGCTCACGCTTACTTTTGTCTTCTTTGAAATCCATCACTTTCTGACTTTCTCCAAAAATCTGGCTGAATTGAAAGTGTGCTTCCATTACCAGAAGGAAAATAAATTTTCTTTGAGCACAAATAGTCCCAAGGTCAAGTTGCAGTCTTCATTATGTATTTTTTTCCAATGATCTCTTTTAAAAATTATTCAGTATTCAGTCATCTCCGTTAGATTCCAGCACTTAAGCAAGCGGATATTTTCAGATGAGCAGAGATCGTTGCACCTGCCATAGAGGACAAATACAGCTAAATCCCTAAAAGCCTTTAAGATTTAGTGACTTTTATTTTGATGGTTTGCACACTGAAGTCATTGAAATATACTTACAGCTGGTGACCAAGTCATTTGTTGAAATGTCGTTTTGGTGGTATTAGCCTAATTACAGTAGCCAAGGAACTTGGGAAAGCCCTGAAGTTTTTGAGAAAAAGAGCCCTGGAATTCAGATAGCTGTTGTTCAAGTACCAGCTATTAATAGCAGGTGATTAGGCAGTGAAAAGGAAGTCTCAGATCTCCCTGAGAGGTCTGGCTATCACTCAGGATCACAAAGAACTCCTGTTTCCGTGCAAAGACAATACAAAGAATAAAACAATTTTTTTTCATCTGAAAGAGAATATTTTTTGCAGTATATTCATCCTATGAAACACTTATCAAATATCCAGTTATTGGTTTTATTTTCCACTTTTTGCTTTCTATGTCGTCAGATTTGTTTAGGAGTACTCTAGGCTTAGGAGTGCTTGTGTAGCAAGTGTCTAGTAGGAGAGCAAGACACTGTTCCAACTTAAAATCATTTTGCAGTCATGCCCTCATGGATGGCAGTGCTTGTATAAGCCACAATCAACAGATTGTGTGATGATAATCCATGACCAGGGCATTAGAGAATAAACTACCCCTGGTGGGGAACAATAGAGTTAGTTCTGAAATGTTCTTATTATTTTTTTAAACATATTCCCGATTACAATAATTTTTGCAGAAGCAGAGGATGCCCTAGTTCAGGCCACACAGACTGTACCTCCAGAGTGCTATGTTCATCCATAGTGACAAATTGAATTTCAGCCCATTTCATTTTTTCTGATATATATTGAATAGAATGAGTGACAAAAACTTTATTAATTTCCATATTGATACGTGTGTTACTCCACATACCAAACACATCCTTGTTCAGTCATGTGGCTGGCACTACTCACTTGCCAAAATCAAACACGTACCCAGATTTGTGCTGGATTAGGGACTGTAATAGTCAGTCTAGTATGTGCTGGGAGAAACAGCACCTTTGAGCAGCTTGTGGGGGAGCAGGTGATTCCTGCAAGTCTGAGAGGCTCCATGCGCACCCTGCTGATAGCAGGGCTGGGAAAGGCAGCTGTTCTCCTGCCCACCATCTCCCCCTCCCTCAAGGAGCCAGGATGATGATCCAAGGCTGGAACAGGGCTCATCTGGAGCCAGAAGAATTGGATGTGTGTGTTGGACTCACCGTACAATCTTGGAAGAGTCCAAATGCAAATGGTCTGCACTGTCAGAGAATGGTTTGGAGGATTTACCTTTACAGGAGTTGTGATCCTGATCCTAGATAGAGTGCAATGGAAAGTGAGTTCCTAAATAGCTTTCACTAGCCTGGGACTTGATCCTGAAATTCAGGGAGTGTCTAACTGAATAAAACCATCCAATGGATGCATGTTTTCGCTATCAATTTGATTGTCCTGTGTTAGTAACACATAAGTGCTGATATCATCTGAAAATCCATCTTAAAATGTGATGTTGAGTATAGATATTCAGAATTCCTAGATGCCATTCTGGTTTTATCACCTTTTTTACATATTTCTGCAATTTGGTCAAAGTCCATGACATTAAGGAGGAAAAGGTCACATTCTTTTCTCTTGCTTTCTATTTGTGTTCTAATTATATACACCTGATGCTTTATATCTAGTTAACGCCTCTTTTATTATTATTATTTTTAGATGCATTAAACCCCACTTGAAATCATTCGCACTTGGTATCTATACCCTGGCAATCAGAGTACTTGGTAAGTCCATTTGTACTCCTGAGTTGGTTTTAATATACTCCTCACTAATCATTTATCTTAGAATTAAGCTTTGATTTTTGGAAAGAACAATGTCTATCTGCAAATAAACATCATATAATTAAAAAAAAAAAAAGTTGAAGAAAGGAAATTGCTTTGTACTTCATAAATCACATAATTATATCTTATATGTAATTAAAATACACAAGGTCAGTATCTATAGAGATGTGATCCTGCAGACTATGAAGCTAACATCAAAATTACATCTTGTACCCCTTATTCAGCAACAAGCATAATAGAACAACTATGGCTGAGAATTTGTGATTGCTTTTCAGGCATAGATTCACTAGTTTCTAAGGGAATTAATCTGACTACAGGTGTGCCTGGGGACGGGGTTCTCTGCAGACTTGTGGTAGAGCCACCTGAAATCACAGGTAACATGAGATGCTAATGAACTGAAAATCCTTTAGGTCTCCATGAAAAAAAAAAAAAATTAGCAAGAAGCAAGTCAAAAATTAGCAAGAGTTAGATAACTGGATGAAATTACATCAAAACAAGCTGCTGGCTTCTTTCTTACACCTTTGCAGGCCAGAATTTTCTCTCCAGGCTTACTTTCTCCTCCAGCAACCATGGGTGGCTCCCCAGGTGACACAGAGTCCAGGATGACCCCATCAGCACATGAAAAAAGGCTTTTCCTTTCCATCACCCCCAAGAACTGCAGTAGGTTTGCCCCTGCCACAGTAGGATCTCAAGATACTTGGAGGATTCCTGCAGCCCCACAGCAGGCTCCCAGCCCCACTTTCTCTGTCCCTTTTCATCCACCCCCCAACACACAGGACATCCCTACACCCAAGCTGAACAGACTCCACTGCTCTCAAGAAAGGAGAAGTATCTCCTAATTTTTTTCCCCCAGAGATGTCCTGCAGGGTGAGGAAACCAAACCAGGAGGAGTGGCCAGCACTCCTTCCACGGACTTCCACAGGCTTTTTGATGTTTTGTCATGTTTTCCTGGCTCCCCACAGGGAGGAAAGGGCGGTGTGTGCCTGGGCAGCACAAGGCACGTCTTCTTGAACCAGCAAACAGTGTGGAAGTGTCATTGCTGTTAGAATATATTATTTCTTGTACTGCGTGAAAGTGCCTCTAGATCAGAGCTGATCACTCTGGAAAGTAAATTTTTTACCTCTATTTATTTGTTAAATACGCCCAGCGGGGATTCCAGCCCCAGTGTATTTCGGAGTAGCCATAGATACCACCTGCCTGAAATGGGGAAGCAAAAGGTGTGGGGGAAGAGGAGCATGCAGACTCTACGACTCCAGTGCACTCAGGTAACAGCTCTTCTCCATTCATTCTTTAACTTTTGTTCTTAAAGTGTGTCTGCACCTGTCACTGGCAGAAGAATTTCTGTAAAAAAATTTGAGCGAAAGATTTGAAACTGAATGAAAGACTAACAATATTAACAATGATGCTCACATTTCACCACTCTCTTTTGATTCAATCTCTTTTTTTGGGGGGGGGGAGGGGGTGGTCATCTTGTTTCAGTATCAGCTGGAAATAATTGTCACTTAATAATTCATTTAAAAAAATTGTATTGAAACCTCAACTTTATGCTAAATCTTCCCTCAGTTTTCAACATCTCTGCTGTCATAGTATGTGTGTGTATAAATAAGTTATTAAACCTCATTTTTCTCCATGTTGGAGCTGCACCAAAAAATGGAAGGCAAAAGTGCCACAAAACATGCTTGGCTTATCTAAAGGCTTAAGTGCAGAGTTGTCTTTAACAATTTATTGATAGAGGACAGTAATTGTCTGAGCTGCATTTGTGAGAGGCTTCACCAGCAATGAAGAATGGAGTAACAGTTGTAAAAAGAAAAATGGGAGAACAGGTTGCCCCTTCTCCACCACAAGGAAAATAAACATGAGAGGAGGGTACATCTTGTTTTGAAAACTTGAAGGAAAGAGCAAAATCTCAGCTGGGACTCTTTTTGCTAATAAAACATTATGATGTTATTGTTGCTGCTGTTGGTGCTCTCATTATGCCTGCAAAGCAAAAATGTTGTCAAATGGTCTTGATATCACTGGTACTGTTCATGAGGTGACCAAGAAATAGAGTAACTGCCCTAAAAATATTAGTGCTGTTCTTACTGAAGCGCATTGGGGTGGAGGTCAGTCAATGCCTGAGATGCTTTCTTGACCACAGACCACTCTATACCTGACAAACTCCCTTCTCCAGGGTCACCCCCTTGATTGAAGTGTCCTTACCCAGCCTAACCTGGTGAAAATATGAATGTGTCCTTGATGCCTTGTAGTTGTTTGTTGCCTTTGACACAGGCTCTGATCAATCATTTCTCTCTCAGGTATGTGTACCTGGGGCTGACTTTGGTCTTGGGCACGGTGTCCATTTTCTTCAGTGTTGCTGTCCTTTGGGTTCTCCGAAAAAGGTCTTCTCCACAAGACGAGACCCTCTCAGCCAGCGGGGAGAGAGGCACCTGTGGGACAAAGAGCAGAAAAGATAATTTTGCCAATAGTGACCGGTTAATTCAGTCAACTTACTGGCCAGAAAAGGAGACCAGACTTTAGGAAAACTGAGATCTCCACCGTGATATTACCCAGTGAGTGGTGTTTCAGGCAAAAATCCATCATCAGTGAAGCAGTATCTTAGTAGCCACCCTGAAAATGTTCACCCTCCTGCGATTCTCACTGTAAACCCCAAAAGCAAAGACCAACAATTTTTAGCATGTGAACAGCTCTAAAAACAAAACACTGCTCACCATTTTTTTCTGCTGAGTGAGGGGATTTCCTACAGTGGGGAGTTGCAGCTCAGCCCTCATTGAGAAAAAGTTTTTGTCACCGGCCCTCAGCTCCGTCCCTCCTCACAAAGCTGCAGGAGCCACTGCTGCCCTTTGGTTTCCTCCTAGGCGTGAGGGGTAGTGGGGAGGCTGCCATGCAGCCACTGTTGCCTTGGGAAGACTGACCTGAAACAGAGACTGGACAGAGCTCATGAATAAAGCAGGTATTTATTGAAAGGCCTCTGGGATACACCCTGGGCAGGACAGAGCCTGACCAGGGCTACACCCAAGGTAGACTAAGAATAGTCACAAAATGGACGACCGGTCATAAAGTCTTACATTTTTATAAGATTTGGTCCATTTGTTTATTGGGGTTTAATTGTCCAATTACAGCTTCAGGTTGTGAGGTCCCATCCTTCTTGTTCCTCCCTTCAGTCCACCATTGTTTGTGCTTTTGGACCTGAAAGTTGTCCTTGGTCTCCAGCAGGAAAAGGATTTGTTTTGTCTCCCTACTCTGTGAAGAGAGCATACTAGCACTTAATATGAGGCTCAGAACTATACCCCTAGGCAGCACAGAATCTGAAAAACATGAAAGGTAAAACTTAAGGCATCACTCCCTCTGCCACGGGACCAGCCAAGAGGAGCCGGGGCACAAAACCTGTCTTGGCAGCCTGGAAGGTGGAGGGATCTCCGGCAGGAAGCCCGTCCTTGCCAACAGCGAGGCCTAGGGCAGGAGGAAGGTGGTTTGCTGGAAGGACAAATCAGCCACAGGCTCTGGGGACCTCATGAGTTCAATCCATAATGCTTAGGATGTCAAGTGTTGTGGTTAGGAATCTGTTTTCCAGTAGCTTTGTTACAGCACAACAATCAACACTAGAAGTTGTCGTTGCAGTCAAAGAGACCACAAGAGTACCATCCAAAGGAAACTGGAATCAAAATAGAGCTTTTTTAGAAGTCCAGCAGTTTCTTGCTACTTGCTAGTACTCAGTGTACTAAATAATTCCATGCACTTTATGATGTAATAACAAAATTATACAAGATACATATGATTTATATTTTTTAAAGCTATGACCAGACAGCTTGGGTAAAATAAAATTAATTAAAATTAATTAAAAGACCAGGTGACTTGGGGCTTTTACTTTATTGTACTTTCTAGCTGCAACTAAGACATTTTTGGGCTTTGTCAATATTTGATATTAATAATATTTGTGGTGGGGAGTGAAAAGGAGAGCTGTTTAATATTAAAAAAGTCTCAAGAAAGCTTGCACTGGAAAAGATAATGGCAGCACGACAGGGATATCCTTTAAAGCAACTAGAATTTTTGAGCACATGATGAAAGGTAGGCTTCATCCTTCACCATGATATTGGCAAAACAGACCCATATCACGTCATTTGTGTCCCAGCAGTGACTACAGGTGCCCTGCTGCCTCTCCTGTGGGTGCATGAGGAGGGGCACATGCACAAGAATGGGATTCACTGGGCTTGATCTATGATCAATGTGTGTCCTGTGCTGTTAGGGACCTACCTAACCCACTCAATAGCAACAGCAAGAAGGATGGTGCTTAAGCACCAAATATCTGCAGAAGATAAGGCTTTAAACCCACTACTGGGGAAAATGCCTTTGTAAGAGGAAGAACCAGTGTCACCCAGATTGACCACGTGGGTAGTGTTTAGACAGTGGCCTGGAATATGGGAGACCCAGTCTCCTGTCCCAGACCTTTGTCCTTCCAAGTGAGTCTCAGAGGCTGTGGGCAGTGAGGTCCTGGGCAGCTGTGGCTGTTCGCTGGGCCTTGTGAAATGGATATGGAACTAAACAAACATAATTAAAATAATCTGAAGGTTTATGAATACGGGACTAAGTCAAGAGTTGAGGTTGGGGTGACTCACAAAGATTAGCATTCCCGTCTCTGGTCTCATTCATACTACATCACCATAAAAACAGCAAAATTTTCAAACTGCACCAGCATCCAAGAGTGAGAACAATGCTTGGAGCCTTCCACAGCCTCCTGGGGAGGGCACTTCCCATAGAAATGAGTTGTCAGATCCCATGAGAGAAAGGAGGAACCCAACTTAAGTTCACACTGGGATAAAAAAGGAGAGATACCTGCATTTCACTCAATGCTTGATGTTGTATGTGTGTCAAAGCAATGGGGATGATTCCTACTTTGTGAATCAGTCCTGGCAAGGACACTGCTACTCACCAATTATTAAGCTGTCACAGTGGCAATTCTGCACATGCCTGGCAACAAGAGAGCCAGGAAAATTCACTGATTTCACCTGGGAGAGAGAAAATTTTCTTCTCAGTAGCTGGAAGAGTGCTGTGTTATGAATTCAGCAGGAGTATGATGTCGATAACACACTGATGTTTTAGTTGTTGCTGAATTGTGTTTACCCCAAGTCAAGGACTTTCCAACTTCCCATACTCTGCCGGTGAGAAGCTACAGAAGAAGCTGGGAGGGAGCTGACCCAAACAAGCCAAAGGGATATTCCTTACCCTGGAATGCCATTTCCAGTATATAAACTGGAGGGAATTGGCCAGGAAGAACCAGTGATTGTTAAGGAACAGACTGGATATCAGTCAGCAACCGTATCGTGCATCAAAAAGTTTTCTTTCTTGGGTTTTGTTTCTCTCTTTCTTTTTTTTCTTCCTCTTCATTGCAATTATTATTTTTCTATTATTATTCTATTTTATTTTATTCTAATTATTAAACTGTTCTTAACCCATGGGGTTTACCTTTTCTTTTTTTTTTTTTTTTTTTTTCAATTCTCCTCTCCATCCCTCTGTGGGGGCAGGGTGAGCAAGAAGTTGCATGGTACTTAATTTTTGGCTAGGGTTAAGTTGCAACAGACAAATAAAAAAATTAAGAGAAATAAACATATCCTACTCCAGTTCAGAAAGAAACAAGCACAGTAATAATCTGCTTCTTGGGTTATCTCCTATGGTTATATATTAAGTCTGTACTTAGTGAATAATTCTTTAAAATATGGGCTTTCCTTCCATAACCCATTTTCTTTATGCACTGGAATATGAGAAAAGAATTTATTTCAGTAACTCACATTTGCATTATGTTTTTAAAATGTCCATTTTTCTCCTCTCATTCTTTGGCAATAATAATCCTGTAAGTTAGCAAGCAGATATAAACCATTCCCATTTTGAACTATTTTCAGGCTGCTACTTTATTTTAGTACTTTAAGTAGTAACATGTTTGCATGGATGAGTGTCTGACTACAGATACATATTCTGGACTTGTCATAATACTTGAAAAAATTATCTCAGCACTAGAGCATTTGGATCTGTCAGCATCTTCCTACCAGAATTCCTCATCTTAAATTATATCTGCAATAAGTGCTGTCCCACAAAGGTCAAAAAATCTGGATCTTTTCATTTCTTTTTAGAGTTAGAGATGCTAAACCACAACCAAGAGACTGCAAAGATGCAAATGCCTTTCATTTCCAAAGGTGAGATTGCTAAAAGGATTAGCTGAGGTGATGTCCCAACCTTTGCTATCACCCTTACAGGCCACAGTGAGGGATTCATACCCTTGTTAAGAAGCACCTATGGGCTGTGTGCCACGTAAAAGGTGGGATATTATAGCAAGGTCCTCAGCTGTCACATGTAGGACGAGGCTGTGCCAAATAATGGGATGTGCAGCCAGGGCTGGGGCACATGAGCCAAAGGCACATTTCCTCTCCTACCTCCCAGCAAGAAATGCAACTCTCAAATGAAGTCTTAGTTATAAGCACATCATTTTTAATCATGTCAGGAGGGAATTTTCAAGAACTTCTAACAGATAAAGAAGGCAAAATGGTGAGATCAGAAGACTGAGGGAACAATGCCTTTTATATAGATATATATAAAATATATATAGCCATGGAGCTCATGCCATCCCCCCATCTGTGGGAATTACAGAAAAACAGAGAGCAAGGGGGTTGTGGATATCTCAAAAAGAATAAACAGGCTGGATAATTATAGATTGCCTCCTTGGAATGCTCAAAATAATGAGTAAGATTGATTTATGAAACCACTATTGCAATATTTTGGAATAACACCACAATTGGTATAATCTGAGAGAAAACACTGACAGCACCACTTTGACTGGTTTGACTGATGATGACACAACATGCAGCTTAATTCTACATAACATTAAAAGAAAAGCGACTAAAACTTACTTTTAGAGTCTGAAATACATAGACTTGCAAGTAACAAGGTTCTAGGGGTAATTTAAAAGCATTTGCACATAGATAAACATTATTAATAATTATTAATAATCTAGCCCAAAGGCTGTCGCTTAGAGGGATCATACATCTGCCCCAGTCTGGTTGTCTTTTTTTGTGCCCTGGAGCATCACAAAGCAAGTGCTGCAGAGGCAGCTCTTCATCCAGTGCTAATCAACCTCTAGAAGACAAAAAGTCCGTAATTGCTGTAAAAATGATGAGGGCAATTTAAATGTGGGGCCATTTAAATTTAAATGGTGATTTAATGTGCTCATTAAAAGGACCTTACTTAAGCAACATGAACATGTGGCTAATGTCAGGAGGTTAGTTAACCAACAGCTCATCCCAGATTAATACAGTTCATTGAATTTTGAAGAGAGTAAATAAGGAAAGAATTTAGTGGAGAGCACGTGGAGCACATTCTCACAGCTGGATGGTGACCAGGCTTTCCTAGTGGCTTTTGAGCATGGTAAGTTTGAAAGGTTGTTGTACACATCCAGAACCCTTTTGTTGATCCTGTGATGTTGGCAGTGCTAAAATAAGATGTGGAAAAACACAAACTTGTTTAAGTAAAAAACAACCTGTGATAACATTATACAGTCAGCAAAAAATCTGTTTATTTAACTGTGCAGACGGACTGTTTTCCAGTGTCTGGAAATCAAAGAGGATAAAACTGTATTAGAAATAAAATAGTTTGGGGTTTTTTTTTCTTTTTTTCTTTTTTTTTTTTTTTTCTTTTTTTCACTAGAACAACAGTCTTTGGGATGTTTCTGACATCTGATAAATTTTTCTGTCAGGAAAAGATCAAGACTCACCTATTCTTGTAAAAGATCTGCTCTAATCTAACTAGACAGATGAACAATTTATTGAAGTGGTTTTGTATATAATACCAGGTATTCAATTATGTGAGTCATATTAATTTTTTCAGTCCTGTTCCCTCTGTTAGTATCCCAGACCATGTGAAGGTGATGGGGGGCTTGGCCTGGGATTTCACTAAAGTCAGCATGGTTTTTGTTTCTGCTGTTCTGTGATGTAACACACATTTGGATTGGCTACGAAAAAAGCCTAAGCACTCTCACCTGCCACTGACCTACACTTCAATGCTGTGTCTGTAATAACAACTCCAGCTGCTCAAGCTGATGATTAAGGCTGAATGCAAAGAGAAGCTGTACAACCAGCATTAATATCTACCCTTTGTATTTTAAGTAGAAAGAAAAAGAAAAAAAAATATCATTAAAACAGCACATCATGGTCTACTTTTCCCCAGATAGATGCATGATGCAAATCAATGACAAAATTGATTTTTGATTTCAAAATTCAATTTCAAATTGATTTCAATTTCAAATCAATTTCCAAATTGATTTCAGAAGAACTTATCAAGTTCCTTTGAAGGGCAAATGTTCCACTGAACAGAGGAAGGATAAATTCCCTTTTTTAATTCTGGCTAAGATGGTGACAACAGATCAGCCTCTTAGCATGCTTTTCTCTCTTGTTAGCTCTACAGCACCAAACTAAAACTAGACGCTTTGGGACAGGAGCACCAAAGAATACTTCTCTTTTGTGGAAAAGGCTTTTTTCACCCCCTCATGGTTCCTGTAGTATCTTAACTACACGAGTATTTGCTAACCTTTGCTGTACACAGTCCCTTTTATTTAGTTTGTTAACAGTTAAATTTTAAAATACATTGATTTTCTGTATCTAGGGATTAGTGTCCTGAGAATAAGAAGGGCTCTAATCAAAGCTGCCTACTCTAGTTGGCCTCTGCCCGGCCAGCAGCTCCCTGCTACTGCCGCCTGCCCCCTGCAAATTGTACCACGACAGCATCTTCTTCTGGTGGGATCTGCTGCCACCCTCTGCCTGGAGGAGTCTGCAACCACCTCCTGTGCTAAAGGTGACTTACTGTAGCTTTTGTAAGGACTGCTTTTAACCTCAGCAGGAAACAGAAATTACTGATATCTCAGTGCTCTTATTAAGGGAATTTTTACTATCTTAATAATTTTCTTTTTCCTGCAAGTGTGAGTAATATGGAGGGAGGTCTTGGATGGAAAAAAAGATGAGTCTCTTTTTTTTTTAAGGTGTGAGACCATAGTCTGGGTTTGACTCCAGTAGTTTCCCATTCTGGTAGTTTTAATCAACTGTTCTTGGTTCAAGAAATCAGATTTGATTGTGAATGCTTCCACAGATAGTTTGGACAGCAGCAGTCTGAAGATAAAAAAATTCTTCTCAGTCGTACTGAAAGCAAAGTACAAAAGACATTTTAATCCTGGAAAGTTATGAATTAATGGTATATAGAGGACTAGGAAAAAATAGGGAGCAACTGATTTGTTTCATCACTTGTCAGAATGATGAAAACAAAGAAATACTGTTTCCTTTATGTGAAAAAGAAAGTAGCACCTTTTTCTGCAGGTTCTATTTACTCCAAAGTAACAGAGTCATTTTAGCTCCATCCCTTTTCAGATGTTTAGGATGTTAAAAGGCCAAAAACCCACTTGGGTATGTGTGCTAATACATCTGAAGACAACCTGAAAACGAAAGTTTGGGAATGCAAAACTCCACCATGAAACTGTGTAAAACAGCAGGGAATACTTTTCTTGATGCAGTCAGAGCTTAAGAGTGGAGTTTGTGACACACCTTTAAAGAAGGATGAGGACACGGGTGTTTGTGTGCCTGTGCCTGTGGTGGTTTGGCCAGGAAGGTTTTTTTTGTTCAGGAAGTTATAGTTTGACAAACCAATTAGGAAGAGATATGTCTCTGTGGAGCTACAAGGTTAAATATCAGAAGCTCCTAGAGAACAACCCTTTTTCCTTCCAGCCACAGAGGAAGTAAGAAGGCAGTCCCTGCCTTCTCCTGGCCGGGGGTCTGCCCGGGCCTGGGCTTTTCACAGCTGGCCCAGCAACTCTTGGGCCAGGATAGGGGATGAGGATATGCCCTCTTCCCAGCCCAGATCGGTTTTTTAGCAGCTATAAAACACCTTGCTGCTCCCCCTACGGGGTGGGAAGCTGGCCCAAAGCCTAGCCATAGCCCTGAGCCCTTTCCCCCAGCAGTTAGAGGGGAGCCTGCAGCCTCTGATAGCAGCACCGAGCTGGATCCTCCCGGATGAGACCGAGCCGTGCTGCTCCGAGATCTCTCCGAGTTCTCTTCCCCCATCCCCGCAAATTTTAAAAATCCTAAAGGGATTCTAGAGAGATGATTGTTTAAATTTTTGTGTAGATCTGAGCAAGTGTTTGTGGTGAACTAAGTGATATTAATCCCATGAGATGTTTGAACAGAGATAGAGATAAAAAGTCCTCTGCACCAGTAAAGAAGTGAGAAGATATCACTGTTCCTTGAGACAAAGAATCCTCCTTTCTTTTCTTCTCTTTGTATGTGTTAATAAATTTGTTTATCTTTAAATTTAGGCCTGGTTTGCTTCTCCTAATACTATCTCACAGAAGAAAAAAAAGTAAACACTCAAACCACTACACTAAATCTGACAAACAAAACCAAGTAAACGTGAAACCACTACAGTGCCCTTGGTAGAACACAGAGTAGCAGTATGATATGGTAGCCTGCAATAAAAAGCAATAAATAGGGGCCAAGATGCTTGTCTTGTGACTAGAAAATGTCAATCATGGTATGAGAAAACTGCTCAAAGTGGGTAGTTGATGTTTTATGCCAAAACAGGACATGAGGGATCACTAACTCTGAAAAAAAGAGGCCCACATCTGTTACAGAATCTCTTGCATGTATTTAATGCTAAGTAATGCTCTGAGGACCACTCTTTTAGAAAAATTGCAGTGATGGCAATGTTGGTTGTTTCAGGGTTTTTTCATTCAGACTTAAATATAATTGACGCAATCATAATCTAAGACCATGGATTTTCTCTGTGCTGATGAATGAAGTCTCCCTTGGTCATGCTAATGATCACTTAGTCACGGTAAAATAAAAATTGTTCTGCACAAGAAGTTACAACCAAAGTGAATCAATAAAATAGCAGCAGAGGTTTATGGAAGGTTATAGAGCAAGTTAACCTCCAATCTATTACTGGACACAATGGACTGGTGATTTGGAGCAGTCAGCATGGATTTATCAATGGTACATCAAGGTCTGACGAAGCCAGTTGATTTCTACGAGGAAATGGCTGGTGACGTGGTGAAATTGGTGGCAGGAAAGAAGGCAGGAACTACCAGGAATGGAATATTTTGGTGTAACATCTAGACAGACAGTAGTCATATCTCACCTGCCTCAGAAATTACTTATCTTTTAAGTACTATTACTTTCAGGAATCTGTCAGAATGCACAGCAGGGGCACAAACAAATAAACCTGTTCCAGTTTCCTTGAACTACGGTTGTAAGCGATAAAGGGTTGCTCCAAAGTACACATAGCCCTAATATGCTTTCCTATTTCACTTGCCTTTGCTGTTAATAGCAATAAACTATAAATTTCAACAGTATTCCAAGCATGAATCATTCTTGAACAGCCCCTTTGCTCCATATATCCAAGGCACTATGTTTTCTCTTCCTGCAAGTTCTTGGCCGGCTCTAGCAGATCTGAGGTGAATGGACTTTAGCCACAGACTATGAAAATAAAACTTCATAACAAAATGCATTGGAAACAGGAATATTTGTAAAGTTGAGACACCATATTTTTAAACAGCAGGAAGGTGTGAACCATTATGATCTAGACAATTTCAGGGTGGAGAAAAAAGGTGTTTTGCAAGAATGTACAAAATGAACACACTTGCGTGTCTTCTTCCTAATTAACTTTTGACCGCTGTGGATAAACATGGATTTTGGGACCCTTAACAGAGGGCAGAACTGGGAGGAGACAAGATTAAAACATTGGTTTGAGTTGGAAGTTAATGATTCTTCCACCACGTACCAGCAGAGCTTTTCTTAAGGAGAGAATTCTCTGACTTTTGAGCATTTGTGTGGTAGTAGAACTACTTGTTGTTGTGGATGCAGAACCCAGGTAGGAACCTCTTCAGTATTCTTTCTATTTGTCTTAACTTTAAAATGTTGCCATAGTGCTCATAGCTATCAAACATGACCTGTGTAGTTTCCAGTTGCATTTGCTGTAATTGGTAGCACCAGTAACAGTCCTGGTGAAAGTGTCAATGCTTTAGTGATGGCATTGTGCATTGTATTTGTGTCTCTGTTGGCATTGTATGTCCTGAGCAATGCAACCAGCATTGAGGTCTGCACAGCTTCATGATACTCATTTTTCATCTTAGGTGGACTTAAAAGGTCTTGCTAGGATTGTATTTAAAAATCAGTAAGATAATCAGATTAGCAGCACGGCAGTTAGTGTAAATCATTACAGTTCCATAAATTACTGGAGGAAATGTGGCTTGTGATTTGCTCTTCTACTGGGTGATGTCACAATCCCTGAGAGTGCAACTGTGGTGACAATCAGCCCAAAGACTTTAAAGTGTCTTTGCTGAATTCTTAAGAGTCCTCAAACATCACTATTTTTTTTCTTTTATGAGACTCTACGAAGCCTACAGCAAACTGTTGTCATGACCTTTGTAAACTTATTACCTGTTATTCAAGTGGAGGTTTCTAGTTGATGTTCTTATTCATTATAATTTGCATATAATTAGGGGGTATAAAACAAAGCTGATTTTTTTTTTTTAAATATCCAATAAGGAGTAGATCTACTGAATAGGCCCAGAGTTAGGCCATGACCCCTATAATATCATGTCCCCTGAAACACTGAAGAAATCTGTCCTTTGCAAGGCTGGGTGCATTCACTCTGCAACTGAATTGCAGGTTGCTCCATGATTTCCCATGATGTTGAGGAAGCTGTCAGCTCCCAGAAACCCAAACGATGCACACTGATTATTAGTTAAGAGCCTTGATTTTCCCCCACCCAGAGTTTTTCTCAGAAGAGATTGTACTGAGCATAAAATCAAGTGAATTTGTTAAACATTCCAAAAAGTAAACTGAGTGTTAAATTTCATCTGTTGGTACTGCTTAAAATTTTTTGTGGATTTCTTTCTGCCATTTTTTGGGGGGAAGAGGTTTGGTTTTTTTCCCCTAGGAAGAAAGATGAGTTAATTTTCGTTTAGGCTGATTGACTACTAAACAATACCAATATCTTACTTGCCTAACCTTGTCTTTCTGCAAATGCAACTTTCTCAGATGACTATTACAGAAGAAGGGCTTGTGCAGGCAAAGAATGGTAGTTTTAGAGAATTCATACTAGTGAAAGGGCATACATAGTCCAGAAATCTTCATAATTTTCCTTTCATACTTAATTTCTTTAACCAAACCCTTGATTTATTAAACATGGAAAAATGCTAATGAAAAAAATCTAAGATAATACCTTTATCAATAATTAAAATTATCAGGCTCAGCAGTTACTATATGTTGTCATCAATTGTGAATTGACCTTTTATCTTTTTTTCTAATTCTCTTGTGGCCTGGAATTTCTCCAGCCCCTATCTCGTCCATCTCCACCTGATATCTGTCTAGGTCAGGGTCATCTGAGGATGGGAGGAGATACTGCCAGGAGATTCTAAGTCATGTTGTACCTTTAAACTCTCAAAAATAAAAATTAAAAAAAAAAAGCCACTTCTCCAATTTTCTGACCTGCAATGATATGTACCCCCAGCATATTATTGCAGTCATCAATGTATCATAATTACAAGGAGAAGTTTATATCTTCAGGTAACACAAAGACAGGTGAATTTCAGAGGACCAGATGCTCAAAAGTATTTGTGTGTTAACTTTTCCTGAGCACCAGGAATTTTATTTCATAACATTTTTTATTCATAGCTGTGCAGTCCTAGAGAAATCCTTTCTCTACTTCTTGTTCCTGTTTGTCTGAGTAGCCAAGGGGAAGGAGAAGCTAATATTTTTTTGTTCTGATATGTGTGCTGACCCAGACTGACAGCATAGCCACAAAAGAATTTGGGAAGTAGATATTAGCAGTGGGAAAGCAGATGGACCTTTTCCAGCATTGGAAAAGTTCATCCAACTTTTTTCAGCTCCATTCAAGCATATAAAACCTCTCTTTGTGTGATCTGTTCCCCCTCTCTCTCTTTTTTGCCCTTTCCTCAAATGAGGAGAGTATTGTGAAAGGTGAAACAAATCACATCATGCAAGCTGTGATTTCTGAGTTCTGACTTGAGGGCGTTAATTTCAATACTCTAATAGAATATGCAATACTCCTATCTGCAGATTTGAAGATGGCTTGTTTCAAGTGACCCATTTTTTTCTGAGGGGCTCTGCAGTGGCTTCTGGATCGTCCTTGAGAAACCTGTTCTGATTGTAGTGGGAGTTGCACAAACAGGCAAGTGTTTTCATTCTTTAAATAAACTTTGCAAACAGATATATGGACTTCCTTTACAGCTTTTCTCTGAAGTGTCCTTTTTAGCTGCTACCCATCTTTCAGATACAGAGTTTTAAAAAGCTGAGAAAAAAAAAGAAAAAAAAAGAAGTATTGAACTATTCATTGCTATAAACCAAAACACAACTTGATAACAAAGCAAGGCTTTCAACACTAAAACATGATGTGTCAAAGGATGTGTCATTGTCTATGGCTACAGGAATTTCCTGAGGGAACTGGAGTTCTGCTGAACTGCTGAGTTGCAGATCATTTTGAGTATCTGGGCATATAGACAGCATTCTGCAAATAGAAAGAGATCAGGGATACCCTGCATATTATTACAAGAAGAAAAAAAAACATTCCTTATAGGAAGTCAGCTAGGTGAAATAATAAATTCTTTTGTCACTAAGAATTGTTTCCAACAAGCCAGCGTTAAGGAATAAATTGGGCTGTCACAATGTTGCTACAGATTTTGCCAAATCAATGATTGAGTTCTAAGCCACATGGCCTGCAAATTTAGAGCTTCCTAGGAATCCCCGTACTTCAGCACTACTGCTTTGTTGACCCTTGTAGTTTATTTTTGGGCAGAGACTTTGTCTCTTACTCCTCTGTCAAAATTGCCTTTTTAGCATTAAAAAGCAGGACAAGGTAGAAAGGGGGAGTGCTCCTGTCTCTTAAAAAAAACTCATGTCAAAGCTAGATACTTCAGCATTTAAACCAATACACACTTTGAAACATATAAGTCATTGAGCCAAATAGTTTTAAGTAGAAAGGTTCAGTTTCAACATCCTAGCATTTTCCTGTAATTAGTTTCACCAGATTCATCAGAGAGGTCCTTAAGCAACTCTATTTTGGCATATGTGCTTTTGTATTTATTCTTGTTTTCTCTTGGGTTCAGATCACTCAGTAAAGAAAGCAGTCATGACAGTGGAAACCAAACCCAGCAATGTAAATGACTCAAATCAGGAAGCAGAACCTGATCAGCTTTTGGATGATGAAGGAAACAAAAATCCACCAGTCAAAAAGACTTCCTCTTGCACTGGATTGAAGGTTTGGTGCCTTAGCAATATCACCATGAATTACTATTGTTATCTGTCAAGAAATGTTGTTCAAGATATGACATGCCGAATTCCATCGTTCCTGTTCCCCTTATCTTTTGTGGGACTGGATACGCACAGAGGTCCAGGGGATAGTCAGATCTTACCTTTTCTCTAAAGAAAATAAAAGTTCATGGTCTACCAAATTTACTCACAAGTTACTTGTAGGTGGATCCCCTTCTTGGTCATTAGAGAGAGGCAGCAACTTCAAGAGGCAAACCTGAACCAGCCTCATTTAGGTGCCTTACAACACACTAGAGGTTGCTCTTACCACCAGTCTTGTAGGGTCAAAATAAGGTGAAGTGAACCAGATTTCATCAAATGTTTTGTGGCTGACCTGAGGATTGCATTTTTAAACCCAAATGACCCCAGCAATTTTTGTTTGTGTTTTGATACTTATCAGCAGTTTATGATTTCAGCCAAACCCTCCGAGAGCACTGCTGGCATAAGGCACAAAGGGTGATTCTCAGAATTTTTGCCAGTCAAGCTCAGGAAATATACAACCTTTCATGACAAACCTTACACTTGGGAGATTTTTCTCTTCATTCCTGACTAAAAGAGAGCAAATATACAAATTTTCAAGCTCTTACTTCCCAGATTGGCTTAATTTCTTATAATAGATAGTATTGCAATGTCCAAACCTATATTTACTTTGTTTATTTACCCAAGTTTCTGTTATATTGGGACTCTTGCCCAGTGAGCAATAAGTCTATTTGCTTTTTAGGCTATGTGGAAATAGCTGGATAATATTTAAACAAACTTAAACATTTTACCAAATAAATCTTTCTTTGCAAAAGCCACAATGTGTGTTGGTGGAAGCAACAGTCAAACTTCTAAGAGTATCAACTTTTTTTTTTTTTTTGTGAGATATATGGCATACAGGCAAAATACGTATTTCAAAATATATCATATGACACAGAGATTAACTCAATCAGTCACTACCACATCCCTCATACTGGTGTATCATAAAAACTTGCATAAAGCCTTTATTTTGATGCCACATTGGTTGAAAGAATCAGTTATGAATTGGCCTAAAATAAGGGACATGTGAGCCAAGCAAAAGGTAATTTGGGTTAAGATTAACTTTGCCACTCCAATTAGAGTAAAAAATACATGTCATGACGGTGATTGTTCCACACAGTTTTAAATATATTTGACCCCTCTGTGACCAGTTTTCCTGCCTCTCCCTCCCATTTCCTGCCTGAACCTTTCCCCAGGTATTTCTGGCTGCTCTGTCATTCAGCTACTTCAGCAAAGCCTTGTCTGGTACGATAATGAAAAGCTCCATCACTCAGATTGAGCGAAGGTTTGACCTGACGTCATCTACCGCGGGTTTCGTCGACGGGAGCTTTGAGATGGGTAATGGATTTATTCCCTAACACACAGAAAACTGCTCAGAGAAACATGAGACAGCATCTGGCACTAATTCTGGTTCATTACCTTGCAGGCAACTTGCTGGTGATTGCATTTGTAAGCTATTTTGGAGCTAAGCTTCATAGGCCCAAAGTAATAGCGGTGGGATCCTTTACTATGGCTTTGGGAAGCTTTTTATCAGCGATGCCTCATTTCTTCATGGGATAGTAAGTGCTAATCATGATTAGTCTGGGTAACTTAACAATTGCATTGCACTTTCTGATTTTTAAATGAAACTTTTTGTATATTTAGCCTTAGATTCCCAAAGGCCTGTAGAACATCACTTCCAAGTGGCATGAACCCCACATGCCACACACATCACTACTGTGATGGTGAATGTTCATTTAAAAAATACGCCTCTTCTGAAGTGAAAGTTCAATTCCTTGAAAAAATGAGAAAATCAAAATGGTTTAGTTTACACTCAGGGTTGTTCAGAAAGGAGGCAAAGAATGAGATGATGCCAGAGCCTGCAGATGGATGAGTGCTGGTAGAACTCATAACTATTCCAAATACACATGCCTGGTTAAACTGATTTTCCGTATCTGGTTAATTTTTATTCACCTTCACCAGGCTCAGGGAATTGCTGCATTATGCTTATATGTGATAATGTTTCTAGCCATAGCTTGGCCACAGAGATGACAAATAGAGTAAAACATATTTCTGTTGATTTCTTAAATATATTAGAATAATTTTAGGTATACTACTGCAAAAAGAAAACGGAGGGATGCTTTCTTTCATGTTAGTGGATCATGCACTAGGACCCGACTTTTCAGCAGTTTTTCACTCTTTAAGACAGACCATGTATCATACTTATCTACACTGGGCAGCTCGTGAACCTGAGCCTGAAGGTTTGTAGGGCAACTGCTCTGCATTGTGTCTTCTGATGACTGCTCTTTATTTCTACCTGAAAAACAATCCTGCCTGGTCTAACAGAGCCCGGGCAATTCCTCTAAGCAGAACGTGTGCTTTACCATGCTGTTCTGCTAAAGCTAATTGTACTTTGCCCCTCCATTGCACTCATTTCTGGGGAAAGGATCAGGTTAAAGCAGCTGAACAGATCAAACACATATCGAAGATGGAAAGGGGACCTTTGCTCAAACTCAAGACATTCTTCTTTTTCTCCTTGGCTGTGAGGTCAACACAGGGAGCTCACTTGGACTTGACCCTAAATTTAGACACCAAAAATTCAATCCTATCTCAAATATTTTCACAACCCCTTTTGATTTTTCTGGCTTAAAACATTACACCTTCCAGACAGAGGATTCTAAGTGTTATTTGTTCTTCATTTTAGTATTTTGGTTTTCTAAAATGTTCTTAAATAATCTTATTTGCTCCTTCAGTAGCGCCTTGAATTGGTATTTAATCAAAGATACCTTTCTCTTTAGGGAAACAGCAGCCAAGTGGTTCCAGCCCTACCACACTGGTGTTTCCCTAGTGAGCGCTTCTTCTAAACCTTCTGTTGTGTGTTTGCAGCTATAAGTATGAAACAACATCACATACAGCTGCTTCAGCCAATTTAACTTCCAGCATAAATCCCTGTTCCCTACATCAAGATGTGAATGACACTGTCCTGGAAGTCTCACAATCGGGTACGGAACTGTAAATGAATGTACAAATACGGGAGCTTGTTTTATCCTTGGTTACAAGGATTCAGTTACCCAGGGCCTGGAGTTAGGGAGTAGAAAAACTAGTGTGACGGAACATGAAACTGCATAGAGTTTAACAGAAATAAATGGATATTCCTATTATCCTCCTTACAATATGGAATGCTGCTGTTTTATGTGTTGCTTGTATGGGACACAGGTATAGAATGAGCCAAGCTCTGCATCAGAAACCATCTCAAACTTCTCACATTAAAGATCCATGATATATGCCAGGTAATATATTTATGGAAGTATCAGTAAGTTATTTTTTTAATGATTATTTTTTCTGATGGATGATACTTACCTGTGCTTTTAGAAATCAAATGCGATGGAGGTGGAAGAATGTGTTCTTAAAAGATCATGAAAAGTAATAATGGGGTTGACAGCCTTTTGTTTATCTTCTATAAGGAAACGTACTTAATACCTTGATTCCTAATCTATAATCTTTATATGTGCTACATTTCATGTGATTTTTCCCCTTTCCCATTCAAATATTTTATTACAAAGGTGTAAACTCTCATCCGCAGGCTGCGAGAAAGAGCCAGCTTCATATATGTGGATATATATCTTACTGGGAAACTTGTTACGTGGGATTGGTGAGACACCAATAACACCACTGGGCATCTCTTATCTTGATGATTTTGCTAAAGAAGAGAACGTTCCTGTGTATGTAGGTAATCTCAACATGAAGTAAAGTGAGAGATTCATTGTATAAGAGGTCAATCTGATGCTGACCTGAAACAGACTGGACAGAGCTAGAGAATAAAGAAGGTATTTATTCAAAGGCCTCCAGGATCCACCTTGGGCAGGACAGGGCCTGACCAGGGCTACACCCAAGGTGGACTAAGAATGGTCACAAAATGGCTGACCGGTCACAAAGTCTCACACTTTCATAAGTTTTGGTCTATTTGCATATTAGGGTTTAATTGTCCAATTATGGCTTCAGGTTGTGGGGTCCCATCCTTCTTGTTTTCTCTCTTCAGTCCACCGTTGTTTGTGCTTTTGGGCCTGAAAGTTGTCCTTGGTCTTCAGCAGGAAAAGGATTTGTTTTGTCTCCCTGCTCTGTGAAGAGAGCTGACTGACACCTAATATGAGGTTCAGAACTACACCCCTAGGCAGCACAGAATCTGAAAACATGAAAGCTAAAACTTAAGGCATCAGATCACCCTCTGAAGAAGACTTCAGCCATTAGAGGGTACTAGCATCTGCTTCATTGTATTTTCAGCCTGTTTGCACACAATAGCCATGATGGGCCCAATGTTTGGTTTCCTCTTGGGATCTCTATGCGCAAGACTGTACGTGGATGTTGGATTTGTGGATCCAGGTGAGCAAAACAGAGGAAAAGTGAAAGTAAGCTAATACTTGTTCATAAGAATTTCCTACAAACGGTTGCATATGTTTTCATTATATTAATTTTATTAATATATTTTATACTTGAATTATATTTATTTATTTTTATTGTATAATGTATTAATAAAGTTTTTAGCTTTTAGAGTAAAGGCAGAATCAGACTGGGAGCATATTTTAGAGCCGTGCTTTAAGATTAAAGGATTGTAACACACACTTAACTCTAAGAATTAGTACCAAGAATTAGTACCAAGAATTCTCACAGAACCAAGACTTCTTTCTAAACTGGAATTTTAACAAAAATATTCTGCTAGTACAGCAGCTTTACAGTTTGGGGGAATTACCCACCCTTTTCACTGAGTATTTTACATTATTTACATTTCACACAGTTTTTGCAGCACAATATACACTTTTTTCTTAGTCCTTGTTTATTCAGATGAAGTGAAAACACGTGTATGTATTCACATCTGCACAATGTCAGAGGGGACATAGCAATTCCTGTAAGTGGTGGTTGTGGTCCTTCATCCTGTTCCTTTTCAGTTGTCTTGTTTTTCTAGCAGGACAGAGAAGTTTTCAGATTTTCAGAATCCTGTAGTTAGATAGGTGAACTATTTTGTCTTTGCCCTTTGTTTAACCAGTGTTTGATTTTTTTTTAAGAGTAAGAACAATGAGCTGATCCCAGTCATGCAGTGAAAAGTCTTATAATTTTAGTCCCCCACCAAACATGCCAGAATTAAAAATCATAAAAATACAACCAGCTACTCTCATCTTCCTTGCAATACATTTAAAGCCATGAGTAATTTCACTGACACTACAGAGAATGTCCAGTTGCTTAGTAGCAACCTACACAATTCAGGAAAGCAGAGGATGGTCTCAAGAGCCAAAGAGCACCATGCTTGAGGCCAGTCTGCCACCACTTTTGGTTTCCCATGTGTTGAGTAAGGACCTTGGTGTTTCTATGTCTGCCACAAAACATCAATCAGTGAAAGATGTAGAATGGCAGATAAAATAATGCTGGACAAACAGGAATAGTTTCAAACCAAAAGAGAGTAAGTTTAGATAAGATGTCAGAAAGAAATTCTTCCCTGTAAGGATGGTAGGGCATAGGAACCAATTGTCCAGAGAAGCTGTGGATGCCCCATCCCTGCAAGTGTTCAAGGCCAGGTTGGGTGGGTCGCAGACCATCCTGGTAAACTGGAAGGCATCCCTGCCCGTGGGACACATTCCAATCCAAACCAAACTACGATTCTACAACACCGTCCAGGGCATGATTCCTGATGCCTTCACTGCATGGATGGTCCCTCATTATATGTTTATTGTTGGAAGTCAGACACTATAAAATGTCATTGTCATAGCCAAAAAAGATTGGGAAGGTTCAGCTTCTTCACCGGGGTAACTTGTGCCTGTTTCCCTAACTTCTAGGGAGCATCAGTATCACCCCACAGGATTCCCGCTGGGTGGGTGCATGGTGGCTTGGCTTTGTAATAGCTGGAGCAACCAGTTTCCTGTCTGCTATTCCATTTTGCTTCCTGCCAAAGAGTCTGAAAAAGCCAGAGGAAGCCAATAAGGACAAAACTTCACACGGTCTCTTGGAAAATATTGGTGCCGTGAGGAATAAACTTTCTCCTGATAAAACTAAGCCAAGGAAGTGGTCAGTAATGCTGAAAGGCAAGTGTTTCTCAAGTTGTATAAATGTGTAAAGCAATAGGCACAACACACATAGGAAATGTAACCCTCTATAAAATGTTTTGCCTCCCCTGCACTTCCATCTAAACCAGGCAGCTATCCCCAGGAAAGGAAAGGTCTACCAAAAATTATTAGAAGTGAAAGAGCTTGTTCAGGACTCTGAGGTTCTGCATGCATCAGCTGAAGTAAATCATCACCTGATTGGCATCTACCTCTAAAATTTTGTTCAGGAGGAAATTTGAACAGTGGAAATGTGTTCCTTTATCTGAACCTAAAGAAAATATTCAAAGGCTCCTTTTGCAATATGGCGAGACAAATTATTCATTTGGGAGAGTTCATGGAGACTGAAGTACATTGGTGCCTGATGAAAATACATCAGGCTTGAATATATCTGGCTGTGCAGTCCTTGGGCCAAAAAAATGGGGTGGAGAAGTGATGGAAAAAAAGTGTCTTTGCTTCATTTGTCAATTTTTTTGTTTAGATCCCAGTAGAAGACACTGGACATCTCAATCTCTCACTTAGCCTTGAGCCATGAATATTATTTTGATAATATTCATGTAAGCTGAACAAAGTCTGGGCTGTGTGGAGCCCCTTAATCTTTATGTGCATATCTCAATTGAACAGCCAGGCCTTAACCTATACTTCTGTCTTCTTTTAGGATTCTCTTCCTGTATCTCAGCCTCTGGTGTTTTTCAAGAACCTGATTTTGCTTTCAGATACCCTCATGCAAAAGGAGATCAGTACAACTTGCACTTGGACAGCTGAGAGCAGGACCTTGCCCTAAGTTTTGCAGGTTACTCACCAGTAATTATGCCATGCATCTTTCAATGCCAACTCATATGTCCCTTTCTTTCAGATTTCTGTAACTCCCTGAAAAAAGTATTGGGTAATCGAATGTACTTTATATTTTTGTGTTACTCACTGTTACAGTTCAGTGGTTTTATTGGTTTCGTGACTTACAAACCAAAGTACATGGAACAGCAGTATGGACAATCTACATCCAAATCCAACTTTCTAATAGGTGAGTTCCACCATGCAAGGACTGCTTGTGCTGGAAGAAATGCATGGGGATAAGTTCTGGTGTGCTTTATCTGAGGCTGAATTCCATGTAGAACAGGTTGAGGTAAATGGTGGTCTGACCTGAACCTGAATTATGAAAAATACAGGGTTTGTGCCTATGGGGCCATATGATATTTTTAAGTTATATTACATTATATTGCATTTACATTATATTTATATATAATTATATTTATATATTGGGCACCCCAAATATGCAATGAGTGTGGTGGGGAAGTTTTAGTTGCTGAAGCATCTGGCAAGATCCTTGCAATGGAAGTGATTTGGAGGGTTAGGCCCTTCGCAAACAGCATGTCCCACCCAGGGATTGGACTGAACACAAATCTTCCTTAAGTTGTAACAGACCATAAAGCTGCCAGGAACAAAAAACTAAGGACAGACTTTGGTTCTTAAGACTATAATGATTCTTTAATTCTAACATTTGCCCTCTATAATCTCTTTCAGGAGTGACAACCTTGCCTCCTGTAGGTCTTGGAATTTTCATAGGAGGGCTTATAATGAAAAAGTATAAAATGAGCTTCATTGGAGCGACAAAGTTTTCATTTACCATGTCATTTTTGTCCTATGCCATCAGTTTGTTACACTTTTTTGTTGGCTGTGATAACCATATGGTGGCAGGAATGACAGTGTCCTATGAAGGGTGAGTATTAAACAGAAAAGACTGTGTTTTTCTCCATACTTCTCAACAAATACACTGTGACATCAAGGCTAAGAAAGAAACGTGCTTTTCCAATGCTGGAGAGAAAGTGAACACTACCACATGTCTTTGGGGTAGTTTTTGTTGGTCAGCAGAGTGTCAGCCTGACAAAGCCCAGCACTGGTTAAAGATTAATTAGGAATTGCATCATTAGCAATGTAGGTTGTTTTGCTGGGGGAGGGTGGGAGTATTGCTGTGCAGTGTTTCCACTAGGAATAAATGGTGGACCAGGGAATATGTTAAAGAAGCACTGGGATGGGAAAATGGCAAGCACATAAGTTTCATTTACCTAGAAGATGAGTGAAGAAATATCTTTTTGCTCAATACACAAAGGATGTCTGAAAGCAAAAGATAATACTGCACTCTTCATATCCTTGATGAAAAGTTAGGCTGGGCTTTAGGAGAGTATTTTTTAACTACAGAGACTAGGAGATCTGGTTTCTGTCACTGGTGCATTTTAACCGACTGATAAAGATATATTTGATAAGACTGAGATAACTCTTGCTAGCTCTAAATTCAGTTGGGGGGAGTCCAAATGACCTCTCTGTCCTTTCTCTTTTCTGTCTACACCTGTAAAATCAGTAGCAATGTTTTAATTTGTTTTAAAATTCTCTATAATCTTGTAATCACTTTAATATCAGTGCAAGTAGGATGGAATCTCAAACAGACCAATAGAGATGTAGAAACTCAGCTGTAAAAACATATCCTGGGCATATGAGGTGGGTTTCAGAACAGCAACACTGTCACGCAGAAGGGACTTCACTGACTTCAGCACTGAATTAAAAATTTCTTACACTTGTCTGAACTTAACTTCCAAGCAACCCCATTCCGTACCACAACAATTCCTTATTTTCGGAATGCAACTCTCGGTGCAAATGTGACTCCAATGTGTGGGATCCTGTGTGTGGAGCCAATGGGATCACCTATGTTTCAGCGTGTCTGGCTGGGTGCGAGACTTCCGTGGGACATGGAAGGAATACAGTAAGACCCTGCTTTGGTGTCTAAGGTGTCCTACCACCTTATTTTCCATGTAACGTGGAAAATTTACTAGGATAATGCATTTCAGGAAAACCAAAATTCCTGGGGACTAGTCAGTAAAGTATTTTTGATTTCAGGCTACAAACAGCACAGAAAAGAAATTTCTCTGAGTTATTGCACATAACTCAGCAAAAAGCCCTAGCTTCTTGTTCTAGTTAATAATTTTCAACTTCTGTAGGTTGAGCATAAGAGGGGGAAACATGCAAATCAAATTGGTTTCATGTTGCCTGAAGGTTGTCCATAGGCTTTGCCTTTCATAAATGTAATTTTGGCTGCCCTGAGGCTTTATTTAATAGTTGAAGTACACTGAGATAGCGTAGTCTCTTCCCTGCTACTGATCATTAATGATTAAGTATGGAAAATGGGTTAAGGAAAGGCAGCTTGTTTCCTCCATGTGAGACTTTGGGATGTCAGGAAACTGCTTGTTTTTCTGGGTGACTGATTTTTGCTTGACATGGAGTGCTGGAGATAATTCCCAGAGACAAAGCTCCAGTCTATGCATCTAAACATTTATTGGGCTGTGCCACTTGCACGTTTCCTGATGCCATGTGATCACTCCAGAATATAAATGATCTGGAGCCATCTCTTTACTCTGTTTTCTCTCCAACAGAATCCCCATTTCATGAGCAGTGTCCTACCAAACCTGTTTTTTGTCTTCCAGGTCTTCCATAACTGCAGATGTCTTGAAATCAAAAGTTCATGGACAGGAAACAATTCTGCCACCTTGGGGCAATGTCCAAAAAGTGATGATTGTTCAAAGAACTTCATTTATTACACAATAATACAAGTCATAGGTGGCTTTTGCTATGCCCTGGGAGCCACTCCTTCATACATGCTTATGTTTAGGTGAGTACATCTGGCTGTAAACCAAAAGCTTTCTAGTGAGGCTTTCAGAGTCTTGCTTGTTTTTCTACCTTAGGAAAAAAAGGACTTTCCTGCTCATCAGGAGCTGTAGTGGTAGGACAAGGAGTAATGGGTTCAAAAGAGGGGAAGCTTAGTTTAGAAGAAATTCCTTCATGTGAAGGTGGTGAGGCCCTGGCACAGGCTGCCCGGAGAAGTTGTGGCTGCCCCATCCCTGGAAGTGTTCAAGGCCAGGTTGGATGGGGCTTGGAGCAACCTGGGATAGTGGAAGGTATCCCTGCTCATGGTATTGTTTTGGAACAAGATAATCCTTTACATCCCTTCCAAAGCAAACAATTTTGTCATTCTATGGTTCTGTAATTAGGTTTTCCAGAACATGTATTTTTATTTCTTGGATTTTGAAAGTTCCATGCACTTGCCAGGATTTCTGGATGTGCAAGGAGATGGCAGAGGCTGGAGATATAACGAATTCAAGACCAGTGCCCATTTCTGATGCCTGGAGTGCAGTTCTCCACGAAACAGATGAGCATATTACTAGGAGGCTAGTACAGAGATGTGTCCTTGTACAGAGGAATTCTTTTCAAGCACAGAAAGATGTTGCACTAACCGTGCTACCTGCAACTCTTTTGTCTTAGGGCAACAGGATATTTCCCATTCAATATTCCATCAAGTGTGGGAAATGTATGCCCAAGAGTGAAGGCAGTTGGTGAGCTCATTTCCCTAAGGTCGGGATAGACTCTGATTATGACTTTAAAATTTCAATTCCTTAATTATGCGTGGGGAATGGACTTGCCAGGAGCTATTAGAGGGAAATCAGTGGATTAATTCACCTTTTTCATACCACTTAACATGCTTCATGAAGGAAGCACTCTCCGTCCACATTTTGGCTTTCCATCAACAAGAAATAATAAATCCAGGTTATTTAATAGCAGTTTAATAGGCATGTCTAAGCACTAAGTAGGCCAACTCTTCTTACTTATCCCTCTTTTTTCAGATGTGTTCAGCCAGAGCTCAAAGCCCTCGCAGTTGGTCTATTCACACTCACTATGAGGATGCTGGGTAAGAGAAATCACTGCAGAGTCCAATCCACCCAGTGTAATCACCACTAAGGAAATATAAAGCAGATTTCCAAGAAGGTGTCCTTTCTCTGTGAAATCTTGTCCCATTTTTTTGCTTGTCTCCTTGCAGCTGGGATCCCAGCGCCGGTTTATTTCGGTGCAGCCATCGACAAGACGTGCTTGAAATGGGGGAGCACCGGCTGTGGGAAGCGAGGGGCTTGCAGGCTCTATGACTCCAATGCAATCAGGTAGAGCAAATTAGGGCACAAAAACCCTCTCTGTGGAAATACAGAGTTGGTTCTCTCACACCGTAGTGTGTGATCCAAAATCACACTCCGATACTAACTCTGGGCTCAGCTTTAAGCCGGTCCAGAACTACTGAAATTGAAAAATCTCAAGATCAAATGCTAAGCTCTCAATTTTTTAGTCAGTTTTTATGTTGTACAAAGGAGATTTAATGTCCATGACAGAGATTTCTGGAATGAGTTGTGTATTTGTAATATAATTAGAGCCAATTAAAATACCTCAGACTTTAGGACTTACCATAAAGAGGAAAGTTACCCAAATTTACCATATTTGCAGGTAACTTTTTCACACTGGCAAGAATGTTACCTCTGTGCATTGGCCACTTTCGAGAGAAAAGTCCATGAAAGAATATTGTACCGAGTAGCTGCAGATGTGGGTGAAACCCAAACACTATCAGACTCCTGGGGGAACGCTCCATAGATTTTTCTCACTTTCACTCAAGCCTTGGCCACTTCTGATGTGTTTTTTTATTATTATTTTTACATACAATAAAGCACTCTGGTGACCTCAATATATTTCTAGCCTTAAAGAATTTAAAGCTTTAAAGTGATCCAAAAATCTTTAAAAAAAAAAAAAAAAAAAAAAAAAAAAAAAGGGAAGATGATGGAAGTTTCATTTTGCAATTATCTTCGTAAGCAAAAAGAATATTATCAGTTCTTTAGGAGAAGTTTTTGCAAGTAAAAATGTCTGGTTTTTGGTATCATTCACAAACAGTGAGTTTTAAAGTCTTCCCCTAAACTTCTTTTTCATATATACAAGAGCCTTAAAAGCCATTAAAGATATTTTTTTCAGTGTTTTTTTGTAAAATTCAATGCCTGGCCCAATCTTCTATGCTCTGTCCCACAGGTATGTCTTCCTGGGTTTAGGAGCAATTTTAAGAGGTCCTTCCTACTTGGTTGGAATAGTTTTTTATATATTGATAAAGAAACACTTTCAAAATAAGAACTCCAGGCCTCTGGAGAATGGACAAGAAGATGCTGCTGTGAATAAAGAAGACAACTGCAAGATCAAAGAACGTTTGCCAGGTTCTTCTGATGCAGAGAATGAATCATCTATTTAGAAAGCAGTTTAGACCAGTGGCATGTGAATCAGGCCAGCTTCTTTTAGAAACACCATTCAAAATGCTGTGAGTAATTAAATAATAAATAATAACACTGTACAGGGAGCATAACTAATAGCAAAACTGCAAACATGAACAATAAAAACTAACAAACAAGTATTGAAAGTGTATTTTGTGTACCTGATTAAAAGTACAACAGAAAGAGTTACACAAATGGAACCAAATTCTCAACAGAAAAAGAAAAACCTCCTTGGCAGTTCTGACAGAGCCAGTCTGCTTTTTTTTTTGGTGGGATCAAAGATGCTGCCAGAACATCCACGTGCCAAAGGCCCACAAAAAGTGCATGCAGTGATCCTGTGTGCAGATCCATGCTGGGGACTGACACAGGAGAGACAAGCTCAAGGCTGGGACGAGCTTTCAGATTCTGTCAAATTCAATCAAAATTCACAGTAACCCAAAGCATTTAAGCCAAAAACCTCACCAAATTGCATCATTGCGCCTGCTTTTTATCTCAAAAATTGGCAAAAGTATTTTTCCAGGAAGCATTTTGTCTCACCTCAGCTGAAGGAGTTATGCCTGCATAAAGCTACACATGTTTCATAAAGGCAATGGGTTTGTTTTGGTGGGTTTTTTTTTTTTTTTTAAGTCTTCGAGTCGTGGAATTTTGTTCAAAAATACCTTTTTTTAAAAAAAAAAAAAATTATTTAAGAGATTCTGGAACACAAGAAATACTCGTGGCTGTGTTGAGACGCCACGCAGATTCCAGCAGAGGGCACTCAAATGACAGCGTTACTCCCAATGACCATCGCACCTTTCCGTGTGTTTTTCACTCAGTTTTGGTTATTCCGGGACAAACACCATCCGTGTTTCCACACACTTTAAAGTTCCCTCAGTATACTTTAGGTCATATCCACAAAGCTGCCTTTGTGTATTTGTTGGTTTGCTTTCACTGCACTCGTGTCGCTTGGAGCTTGACATCTTGTTATTACTTTAAATAAAAAGATGAGCACTTGAGTACCATTTCACAACAGGACGGTTGATACTTTAAAATAACTGCTCAAAGCTCAGTGGGGTATGGTTAACAGACAGATTAAAGACCATATATATATTTTGAGCAAAACGCTGGATTGTTCTGAAGTGTGTTGTCTGTCATGACAGTCACTTAGCAGTGTTTGCAGCAGCTGAAGGGAGAAGAATGGGACTTTTTTTCCAAATGAAGTGTTATTTGCTGAAGGTAGAGATTCTCCATCCATCAAAACTAGAGAAGTTCTTTATTTCTTCTTTAGCCTGGAGAAAATGAGGCTCAGGGGAACTCAGTGGCTCTCTGCAACTCCCTGACAGGAGGGTGTAGCAGGGGGGATCAGGCTCTTCTCCCAGGTAACCAGCAAGAGGACAAGGGGAAATGGCCTCAAGCTGTGCCAGGGGATGTTCAGCTTGGACATCAGGAATATTTTCTTGACAAAACACTTGGAACAGACTGCCCAGAGCAGTGATGGAATCACCACCCCTTGAGGAAACACACCAAAGGTTGTCATCTTGTTGTCACTAAAGGTTTTGACTAAAGGTTGTTGTAAACTGCAAAATAAATTTACATTGTTCAGGGCTTGCACAATGGGCAAGAGAAAAAAAACATAGAAAAAGAAGAAAGGTCTTTTCCTACTTTCTATGCCTAAAGCAGATGAGGGAATTATTTTTAGTCTTTTCTATTAGTGCTCAGGAAAATAACTGTGCAGAACCTTTCCCACTTTTAAGAAGTACCTGATGTCCAAAATCAATACATAAATACTTTTAGCTAAGAATGCTTTGCTTCAGGTTTTTCCCTTTTTCAAAAAAAAGCTGGAACACGTTTAAAAAAAAATTAAAAAAAAAAAAAAGGTGCTTTTCCAAGTCTGTGTGCAGTGCCATGAGCTATATCTCTGAACTAATGCAAGACATGAGAAAGGCTCATTCTTTTTTTTTTTTTTTTAATGTTGTACATACCACCCTGTGAATGTTGCCATAGATTTATTCTGGAGTAGAATCTACAGGCAATAAAATACATCACAGACGTATGACACAAAGACAATAAAAAAAAAAAATCTGTCAGTTTTGTTTTGGTGACAAGGCCTCTCCTGATGCAAATCCACCAGGTGAGAATAATTTGACCAAGTCCAAACTGGGAGGTGAACTAATTAGTTGTCATCTAAAGCAGTGTTAAATGTTATCACTTGTCTTTTTTTTTTTCAATTTCAAAATTTATCAAATGGATTTTTTTTTTTTGCAAAATGCCTATCTGTCAAGCCTTATATCCAGTGCAGCAGAACAAGAGAACTGACTTTAGTTTCAAACAAAGATATACATTTTACTTTCTAATAAAACTCTTGGAATTTAAAAGATAACAAATTCAATGCATCAGTGTGAAATATGAAAGCATAAGGGACAGCCTAGAGTTCTGTGCAAGCCCACCCTGAGTGCCCTGTGGGATTAGGGTCACCACCTGACCAGGGATGGATGTTGTGTTCAGCTCATTCCAAAGGTAAGTGTCTTAAATGCAGCCAGGTCTTTCAAAATGTCAAATTGTTTGCTGCATTCACCTGAAATCCTAGCAGTTATCAATTATTTTTAAAAGACACCTGCAGTAATAGCACTAATTAGTTTTCTTGGTGCTCGTTCTTATGCATGTTTTCTGGAATTCCTTACTTACACTAAGTAGCTGCAAGCATTTACTTGCAAAAACTCCTTAGTTTCCAATTATTCATACTATTCTTCTTTTTTTCCCCTTCTTGAAAACAGTTTTTGAAGGAGAATTCAACAGCTGACTCATTTCTGAATCATCATTAATTTCAGCCCACTAGTCTTTTTTTAATCCTCATTTTAATACACAGCAGTTAAAGTTGTTTGTTTTTTTTCCTTGACTTCAGGAATGCATTGAGTTGGTTAAAAAGAAGCATTATGGAGAGTAAGAAATGCTTTTGCTATCCAGGTCTCACAAATGCCCTTTTTCCTGCTCTGTTTGACAAATCCTCCAGGGATATAGGAAATTCAACAGCTACTTCTTAAGGTCATCCAAGCATTAGTAGGTCTGGAACTGTCCTTGGGTCAGCTGTGATTATCTCTATATTGATGACACTAATGGAGAAGGGATGCACTTTGCAGTCAATTTGAACTTGCAAAAAATGTCAATATTGGCATGGAAAGAAACAGCAGGCAGTTTATTGGACAACTATGCTCCTGTTGACCCTTAAAAAGTTTGGGAGGACTGAACGTTACAACAAATGTAGAACTGCAGAACAAATCTGACGTGGCAGCATATACTTAAGGAAGTATGGATGGGCCAAAATCAAAATAAAAATGTGTCAGGTCAAGGTATTACATGAGCCATCTCTGCAAGACATCAGCTCTTAGGTGTTATTTTGAAAGCCAAACTACAGGGAGCAAAGAAAGAAGAAATACAAGGAACAGAATTGATTACAGTAACAAGACTAAATTGGTCCAACATTTGGTATTAACAATGAAAATCTGCAAATAATCCAACCCAGTTGATTCAAAAAAGGGGGACCTCTGGATAGGGACTGCACAGAGGGCTAGGATTGTTTGTGTTGATGCTGGAGTGAGTTCCTGCACTGTGCAGCTTGAAAGAGAAAATCTCATTGAGGAATTACTGCCCTACTTGTAATCACTTCTTTCTAAGTTGCTACAACTTACCCTCTGCAGTGACAGCTCGGTGATCAGAATGAACTACTTTTGTTCCTTTCTGCTCCTCAGTTTTTCTCTCAGAAGATGTCATCCGGGATCAACAGAAAAAAAGTGGAAATCATAGTATTTCCACCAAACTTTCTGTTTGTATCTTCATCTTATAGGTCAATCCATCAAAACCGTGGAGTCAGAGAAGAGAGAAAAACTGAGCTGGAAATACCAATTATATATTACACATAAACATTTGAATGATCTGACATGAGAAATGTTCTTTATCCTCCAAAACTTTGCTTGCAGGATCTGTTACCCTCAAGGTAGACATTTTTTGTCACACTGAAGTTGGACAGATTACCTTGGCATTTGGGATTGGCATTACCTTACTCTGTTACAGTCTTATTTCTTCAGTCAAGAAATGCAAGCTAGGTAAAACAACATTTTCCAAAACATTTATAAACCAGATTTATAAGTCAAACTCCTAAGTCAAAATTTGTCTTTCTGGTTTACTTTATAATGGCATCCAAATGGATGCAGGTTCCAGAAATTTTAACTTATGATAACTAATGAAACAGGACTGTGTAAGGGCTTGGAAAGCTTCCATTTGTATGAATTGATGACAGTAAACATACAAGAAAGGAAGGGCTTTAGGATATATTTCCTACTCTAAAGAGATACAGCCTCAAAAATCAGGATGTTGTATTATTTATGAATAGTTACTGAGATGTTCCCTCATTCTGGGTGAGCTTTGCATGTCTGAAAAATTGTATTATATAGCTTATAAGTATTTTGGAAACATTATTTTGTCTGAAGTTCCCATCCTTTCATTTCTTGACCAACAAGTAGTTTTTGCCTGGAGAGGACCGTTCTGCCACTGGAAGTTCAGCTTTGACTCATTTAGCTTCAAATGACAGTAGTTATGAACATGCCTTTGCCTTTCAGTTTCCAGCACAGGGTTTTGGCTTTCTGTCCAAACACCTTCCCAGAATCTGGAGCAGGTGCCTTTTTCCGCACTTGAACAGGTGCCAGCTAGATTCAGCAGTTTCAGCTCACTCAGCTGTGATCACACCTTTGACTGCAATGTAAATTTCCTTTTGTTTCGTACATTGATTTATAACTTTATGATCTATCCATTTTTCCAATCAAAATAAGGTCAGGTGTTTGCAGGCTAAGGCAAATACGAGATTGGAACAGTTGGGGAAACATTCATTATCTTCAAAGAGATTGAACCTGTTTGTGTGCTTGCTCTGAAATGACACTTTAAATAACCCTGAAAAATAAAAGTTAAAATGCTTTTGAAGCATCCTGGTTTGGTTGTTTGGGGTTTTTTTTCTTCATAAAGAAATGCTTTTTTCAGTGAGCCTGGTACTAGATTTCTTTCAGACTTCTGAGTACTAAAGATTTTAAACTCAAAATTGTTACCCGAATTACCTAAAACAGGACACCCAAAAATGAAATTCTTCCTCTAAACTCATTATCATCTTTTTAAGATGCAGATCCATACTTGCAAGCATTGTCAGGAAACTTTTTCACAGCCTCTTAAAGCAAATTCTTCTCTTCATTTGCAATTTTATTCATGTGCCGACATGTTCCACTCTGCAAACCAGGTGTCCTGATGAGCCATACTCCAACTGATACAATATTATATTTGGCCATTATAATCTCATACGATTCATATCTTCTAGTGGCTGTGAAGAATAAAATTCTATATAGAAATCTATCTATCTGTTATGTTTAGGAAATGGTTTTCTGACCCATGCACCTGCACCTTAAAAAAAAAAAAAGTTGAAGCAATCAATACAGAAAACCTGGCAAGACCTCTCAGATATTTCAGATACTGTCATTATGATTATTATTGTTATTATTACTATTACTCCTATAACCTGTTACTGGTACGGGAGTCATATTTCAGGTTTCATTGATTTTGTCAGTCGAGCCAGGACTCAGCACAAAATCTGTGATTATGTCACCTAGTGTAACACTAATTTAGGAGGTGATAACATGTAACGTCAGTGTTCCATTGATAAGAAGTTATTAAAATAAATATGCATTCAAAGGAGATTAAGTTATTTACGAGTCTTGCGGATAAGAAGAGCACTCATTCATTTATGCTGCAATATCTCCTACTGAGAAACATTAAACACTTCTGATGATTTCCTACCTGGTGACTTTAGAGAAGAAAATATTGCATTTTATATAAATGCTTTATAGTGCAACACAGCTGAGGAGATGAATTATTTAGGTTTGACAGCCACTGACTCAGAATGTCTCTGGTTTAAGATGCAGATCTGTTATAAGAATTTTAGTAATACTTTCCAGGATATTTTTCCTGCAAAATGTAATTTTTTTTTCTGACCAAATCACAAGGATTCCATCAGAATATTTTGTCACAACCTGTATTTCTCTTGTACCAATTACTTTATTGACTCTCATTTAAGTTCATTAAGCTGATCTACAGAAATCTGATGACCTGTTGCTTTCTGATATTCTTAATCACTCAAGATTTATTTCATTTTTCACTAAAAATGGTAATCACATTACAGCATGTTTAGAACACCTAACTAAAAAAAACCCAGCACTTAGTCCCATTGGAAAAAGATCCTCAACTTGAACTGTGATTTTGTTATGTTTATGTAGTTCAAAATAAATACATTAAATCAATGGAAAGTAACACTGGAGAAATAAACAAACAAACATTTAATTCAGATCTATATTAACAGTTTCAGCTCGAAAAAAACTGTGACCATATTTCAGACTTGAGGAAGGCAAAATGACAATACACCCCACAGTGAAAACTGGTACACTAAATCTATTGCTACCTCTCTCCTATGTTAGAAAAATATTTGGAATGCTTTCATTTGACAGCCTGAGTATTTTCTGTTTATCCTGCAACAGCTAGCACTTCATTCTCAACTTATTTTTGCACCAGGATAGACAGGAGCTGTTGATAATGAGGACACAAAAGCCATAGGAGGGCTTGGTTTTTGTAAGGTACATGATCCTAATGCATACAGAAAACTGTGGGTTTAGGGATGCTGGGGTTTTTTCTATTTCTTTGATAAACGACTAGAAAACATCATAAAAACGGGTAGTCATAGGTCATTACGTCCACTCAGTTGTGTATCTAAAAGCAAAGAAGTGCCAGATAACTGAGCTATCTTCTGTCTTGAGTAGTTATTCTGACAGAAGGACTTTGAAAATGCCACTGAAGAGCTTTTTGATATCCTCAAAAAAGAGTTGGGTAAACACAAGGCTCATGCCCTTAAGTCTCCCACAGTCTGATGAAAACTCACTGCTTTTTTTATTTGTCCATTGATTTTAGTGGATTTACTTTTAGTGGATGATTTATGGCCCATCAAGCTCTCTATAATGATCCCTAAACTACATGGTTTGTAGTCTTGAAAGCATACCTGGCTTGGTAGAGTTGCAAATTTGCCTCCCAAATGGCTTTCTCGGTTAACAATTTCTCTTATGAACTTGGAAGACAACAGGTTTTTCTTCTTTCCTGGAGGATTTTCCCAGTGATGGAAAATCTCACAGCTCTCACACAGGACAAAGATACAGTTTTGATCCTGGAGTCAGTAATGTGATTTTGCAATGAAACCAGAGTCCCAGGGCTCCCTCTGTCTCTCAGACTGGTGAAGCCTTGCCTTTGGATAGGAGGAATTAGAAGGGAGAACGTTTTTACTTCCTCTCTGTTGTGAGGAGCAAGGAGATAAAAACCTTTGAGAAATTCCACTTGGTCGACCACCTATTTAATTTTTTTGCATGTTCTGTACTAGCTGGCTGTTGAAATACAAGCTGTTCCCTTGAAGAAATTTCTACCTTCTGTTCACAGGAGAGTGCTAGACCTACACTCAAAAAACAGTACATGTTGGAAACACAAGGGAAGTGAGACAGCATTGGAGTTGTCAGAATACTGACAGGCTCATTTAATACTACCTGTGGCAGGGCTTGTGCTATTATCGATTTAGGACGTTATGAAGAATGATGTTAATTCTCATTTGTTTGAAAAACCTCACTTTACAAAGTTTCATCTGGGATAAATACCTGGGCATGAATCATCAGATCTGACCAGAATCTCATTTCCAGTGTGACATCAATTATCAATGCACCTTTGATAAAACATTACCTCCTGGGAAAATCAAGATGCTCCTGTCAAAAAACCCTATAATATTAAAACAAAACAAAACAAACAAAAAAAAAATCCAACCAGTGTACAGAAATAAATACCCAAACAACAGAAGTAAAAGGGAAATGATGTCAGTATGAGTCACCTGACTGACTCTATGTCTGGCGCAGATCAGGAGTGTTTCTAGAACTGCCAAGGCATTTATTCAATATAAAAATACTGAAGGAGAATGACACACCATGATTATCTCTGTGTCCAGCTCCTGAGGTTTCTGGAACTTTAATTTTTCTTTAATGATTTCCAGACCTAGATGCATGATTGATATCTTCTGCACTAGAGTGTCCTTCCTTTCATTTCTTACAATAGACACACCTAGCCCATATCTGCTGGAAGTTTATAATCAGAGCTGTGAATGTAAAAAACAATGCATAAATGTGGTGGTCATTGCCTTTAAGCAATAAAATGCAAATAACTCCATCCCCAAAGGCCAGGGAGGAACTTTGTTTCAGTGAGTATCACACCAATTCCCAACCCTCTTCTTGTGCTTACATGGGGCAGATGCTGGAAGAAAGGTCAGAAAATTATTAAACACAGAAAATCCCTCTATTTAGCTATCTCATCTGCTACTTTCTCAGATAAAGTGAGATAGATTTTCTTTATGTCTATTATCACTATTCCATATCCATGGAAATTTAAAATTAGGAAAGAAATTTTGTTTCCTAGTTTAACGTTTCTGCACAGCACTGCAGGGGGAAAAGATACCCTTCAGAAAATAAAGGAAAATGCCTGTGATGATAGAGACAAAATCTACAGTGATCTTACTAAATAAGTTTTGTCCTACTGCAAAGGTACGGTCTGAGTGCTGTCAACAAAAAAATCACACTAATAATATTTTTAGAGGTTTCTTTCCTCTTTTAATAACTGTTGCAAGCTTCCTATGAAAAAGCTTTTCTCTGGACAAGGTTGCCTGTGAATTTTCAAGTATTCAGTACTGTATTGTTTACTTGAACAAGGAAGGAAATTGTTATATATCTGTGGTACAAATACAGTGGTCCTTAGGATAAAAATGCCCTCCCTTCCCTCCAAACAAATGCCAAAAAAAAAAAAAAAAAAATCAAAGAAGCTTAAACACCTATCATTTTATTGCATCAGTTTAGAGTAGTATTTCTCAAACCCATTACTGAGATGTGCTGCAAAAATTAATACACCACTTTCTTCATTTGATTCACACTTTGACTGTTTAACATTTTCAAGCCTAACCCCAGAGTTGTAGGGCAGTTTGAGTTCTGAGGGTGCTCACTGACAGCCCCAGAGGTCTCACCTGGCCATGGCTCATGGGAACAAGTCTGCAACAAAGACCTCATGTCAAGAACCTTACAGCAAAGGCCACCAGAGAAGCCCAAGTGAAACTCAATTGGCCACGTGGAGCTGTAGGACTAAATAACAGAGCAAGAGGACTTGAAATAAACTCAGTGAAAAATGTCAAAGCAGCTTATTGTGGATTTCTTCTTCTAAATTCTTCAATCATAATCAAATTTATGACACTTGCAAAATTCTGGCTTGTCCTACAGTTGGTCTAGAAAGGGGCTGAGAGCAAGAGGATGGGAGAGCTCCCCAAAATTTTGAACACCTTTTCCACTGATTGCTGTTTCAGATGAGAAAAGGAGGAAGATAGGGTAAAGCAAATAAAAAGCCGATGTTCAAAAGTAATTTTGAACTCCCAAAATGTAAACTAGTTGTTGAAGTCAGTAATTAGACTCCTTTTGTGCTCAGAAAAACTGAAGCATAAGCAAAGTTACAAAAGACCTCGCTTATTTTTTACATATAAGTTTCCTCACTCTCCTCTGAGGTTCTTGAACCAGGAAGAATTTCTCTTTTGTTGGCAGTATCTACTTCTTTGCTGGTTGATCTTTCTGCATTTTTAAAATCTGTCATCTCTTTTCCATCTGGTTTGAAGCGTTTCATAATTAAAACAGTGAGCACAATGTACAAGAGACAGCATCCTGCCCGTAGTCCTGCAATGAGGCCAAGATAGACATTCCTACGGGAAAAAAGGGGAAAAAAACCCATTTATATTAATAAAACTCTACAGTTCTGTATGGAACCAAGTAAGATATAAAGAGCAGTTTGACAAAACCATCCATTCTCAGCCAGGTATTGTTTCACATTTAAAAATAAGAAATAAAAGGCAGAAAGCAAACGACCTCATGATATTTAGCCCCAGACAGGCTCTAATCAGGTCTTAGACTTGCAGCAAAAATGTCTGGGGAGTGCTGTCATTCAGCAGACTCTATGTTAGAGCTGAAAAAAGAGGAGCTGCAGCACCTGGGGCTTTTTGCTTATTCTCCCTGTCCTTCCCCGGCTCCTCACTGGCACACTCAGTGCTCCTGGCCACAGTTCTCCAGTCATTTGTACCCTACAAAGTCCAAGTGGATTTTGTGAGATGTCTTATACAATAGGAAGCAAAATGAGGGATGAGGGAGAGAATCTGCAGAGCTACACGTACTCCACAGTTTTTCAGCATCCCACGAAGCCAAAGTGTCGTGGAGTTAATCAGTGCACTTACTCAATTTTTCACTGCAGGCTACAACAAAAGAACTAATTCTCGTGACTTTAAGGCAGTGCCCTGCAATTTTAGATGTCAGATTGAATAAAAATTATTTGACTCATTTACCTATTAAGGTCTAGTCACAATAAGGAGTTGTGGTGCTGTTAGGCCCTAGTAAGTCTATAGACTGTTGATATGAGGGAAGTCCACCTTGGTCCTTGCTGCCCCAATTCCCAAACCCTAATGAGGATTACCTGAATTCTTTTGTGTCATAAACTCGACAGGATCCAGATCCCCCACAGCTTTTTGTCCCCCATTTCAAGCACGTCTCATCTATCAAGGCACCAAAATAAATAGGGGCTGGGAGTCCTCCTGCAAAGAAAATTCTCATTTCATGATCTCAGTCATGGAGATCTCATCATTTAATGTCATGTAAAGAAATGAGGAAGTGAATTTCAAGGTTTTTGAATTATGCCTGCATAGAATGGGACAAAACATCCAGTTCCAGCTTTGAGAGAACGAGATCTGAGGAAATGTTTATGCAAGTACTTAAAAGGAGTTGAAATGACGGACGATTATAGCTTAATAATATCCAGCAAGGGAAATGTTAGCAATTCCATTTAATGATGTTTTTATTAGAAGTTTAACTTCTGTTATTTAAAGAAATAATATAACCAACATTTCTTTTGCAATCCCTGGTGTGGAATTACATGCCATGACATATTAATATTAATGTATATTGATGTATCTATTTACGTCTTACACAACAGTTTGCCATTAAAAGGTGATTAGTGCAGTGCAAAGGGAGGAAATCAAGCACTTCCTCCACAGAACCTGGGTAATAAGCATACTATTTATGTAGTACTGAAAGAATTTATTTTTGACAGACAACGTTTTAATAACATCAGTAAGCTCTTTGAGGAAGAGTGTAAAATTTTGTGAACTATCTTATGAAAGTAGAAGATTGATCCTCTGCAGTGTTTAGCTATAATATGCAGATGGGAAAAGAGATCCAAATGACTACTTAGGCTTGTCTGCAAGGTAGAGATTTCAAAATCAGCAAACAAGGGAAGATAAGGCAAGGTTTGCTTGGGGCAGGGCAGACTACGTGTCTGAATACTTAAATGATGGTTTATTGCAGATAAACTCAAGAAACAAAATAATAGGCGAAGTACGTGGGAGCTTTAAGTGAATAATAGTCAGCAAAAGGGAAGATGGGTGTTAAGGATAAGTAGACTGATCATGCTCAGGTAGTTGTGTCCACACAAAAAAAAAAAAAGAAAGAAAGAAAAAGAGAAACTCAAAAGTAAAATGAAATTTCCTTCCTTTGCCTAATTTATTTGCACTGTAGAGAGAAAAATATTAAGAGATAATCTTAATAATGTAAATATATATCAGGAAATATGTAGCAAGCTCTTGCAAACGTTTTGAAATGTATAGCCTCCTTACAAAGATAAATTTTGGAAAATTTGTTTTGTTCTTCTCTGGAGCAAGGGCATAGCAATGGCTAACTTTGGTCTACCTCTTTGGCTTCTTTGGCTACCCCCTTGAAAACCACAAAGAAATTAAGTCTTACCTAGTATTCTACCACCCAAAGTTTCTATCCCAATAGCAAAGGATTTCAGGTCTGGTGAAACAGATCTGGAAAGGAAACAAAAACAGCATGTTGAGGAGCAGAGTAATAGAGCTACAGTCATGCTGTGAGCATCCGCACATGCCCCACTGCAAGAGTGCTGTGGCTCACCCAGCACAGCCCACTCAAACCCTGACTGAAAACATCCCCCAAAGTTAAAGCTCAGGTACAGAGTCTCCTTCCACAGAAGAATGCTCATTGAAATAGAGGGAAGAATCTACAAAAACTCATCTTGAACCAAAGGAAAATGGGTTGTAAATACTTTTGGGAGACCAGTGCACAGGGACATTAGAGTTAACTGACCAAAACAAGACAGTTTGTGCCTATAAGTTAAGGTCCAAGCAGATGCCTGGCTTTATGAGGGGCTGCACTGTGCAGTGATGACCAGAGGGAACAAAGGTGTGAAGTCCTTGTTAGATTAAACCCACCTCTGCCTCCAGCTTTTTACAGAGAGCCAGTGTATGTGAGTGACCTGGCCATAAAAGCATCTCATTCCTACCAGTGGAAAGCAGCCTGTGTCCATCAGGTGAGCTGGAAGAATCGACAAAAACCAGAGGGGAAGACTGAGCTGGCACAGGGGCAGGAGGGAGCCTTGTGTGCCCAGCCTGCTCCCTGCACTGGAGTTTATACCACCAGTAAGTTGTCTCCTCAGCATCAACATCAAAGGCTTCCCATTAGACATATTAGGGTTCTGAAAACTGGCCAGCAAAGTGAGTCTTGTCCATAACCCAGGTGTGCGCTGTGCTTAGAAATATTGCAGGAAATCAGCAGCTTAGCCAAATCATTCTGTCACGTGCGCTGACCACTGTGATTGTGATTCACCCATGAGCAGGAGGATAAGGACACTTCTACATGGCAGGCACAGAACATTGTCTTTTCCTCTGAATGTAAAATAGTGGTGCTGCTTTCCAACTGAAGGAATGAAAATTTAAAAAAAAAAAAAAATTCCTGCTATAATTCTGCTCCTCTCAGCTGACCAAAAATATGAAAGTATCAGACTTCTCCCAACACAGAAGACATTGTGAGGCCACAAGGTTTAACAAAGGTACCTGTTTTTCTCTGAATATTGTGAACGGCATTGGCTATGGCTTAGCATTGCATCTTATTTCAAGTCCAATGCTCTGGTAAAAACATCCCTATCACTAGAATTGAAACCCAGCATTCAGGATCAGCATAATAGCCCCCCTTTCATCACCAAAGTACTTACTCAGCATCAAATTAGAATTTAATTTCTGGAAAGATATTTTACTCTGTCCCTGAAAAGAGCTGGATTTTAGAGCACAGGCAAATACTCAGGTACACAATTTGATCCACATGCCATTCCTCACAGCAGGAATGACATAATAGGTAACATTTTCTGTTTCCCTTTCCCCAAGCTTTACAGTCAAGGTAAGGTAAAGTATTTCACCTAAACATAATCATGTATGTAGGAGTGCCTCCTAAGGCTAAAATAAATGCACATGCTGTCTGTAATGCTAAAAAATAGGGAAAGGCTTTGGTACAGCTTTCTCTTTGGCATTGTCCCAAAACTGCAGAGGAATTGCCAAGCCCAAGTCCTTGTCCTTCCACACAGCTGCAATTGTGAAACACCTGAAAGGAGAAGATGAGAAGAAGAATTTATTTACTCAGAATTCAGCAGCAATAAATAACCCTTTCAGCAGCTAGATTTTTCTCTCCCCATACCAGCCAGGCTGTTGTTGATGCTGAAAAAACTTCTGTAATCATCTCTGTAGACTGATGGCCAGGTCATTGATATGCTCCAGCCTCTCTGAGCTGCTCCAGAGACACAAAGCAACTGGAATTCTAGTTTCAGCCATGCCACTGCTAGAACAGAAGGTGCTTTGTTCATGTTTAAAATGGGTCAAAGCTAACAAAATCAGATGTGAACTGCTACCCAGCCATTGGTAGCAACATGCGTAACAACAACAAGAAAAAAAAATAGAGGTGTGGAACAAATATGCAATCATGCATAGATATCATTATATATATCATTATATCATTAAACAGCATTTGGTGCTGGATTGATAGTGAGCTTTGAAGTTAGCAGGAAACATGTGTTTGAAGGTCAATTTTCCTGAAGTGAAGCCAGACAATATTGATGGGATGTTATAAATACAAGCCTGATAATGCTGCTTGTCTTTTTCAGTATTGTCAATGAAGACAATTCTGCTTCTGCCAGAAGATAAAAGAATTTGCACATTCTTTTGCAAACATAGTGTTTTTAATAGTCTTGCTCAGGTAGGATTATTTGAAGTCCTGGAAATGTCTTTGCTGCTGATAAAAATGTCTTCCCTATATCTAGTCTAAAGCAGCCCTCTTTTGACTTAAAACCATTGCTCCTTGTCTTATTGCCTGGATATTTACCATATTTCTTCCTGCCCCAGATGATGATTTACACCCTGCAAAGCAGGCTGTCATGTAAGTGATCCCATTTTCCCCACAGACAGGGTCCCACTGGTCCACCTTGCAGCTGCACTCAGCATTGCAGCTGGCCATGTAGATGTGCTTGCTGGATGAAAGATGCTTCATTCTAGAGGACAACAGAAAGAAATTAGGGATTATTTTGAGGAATTTTACAGTAAAAAATATATATTAGGGAGTAGGCAGGAAAAACATGGAGAAAGTGAAGTAATCAAAAAGGACAGATATCTGCACCCAATGCACTGTGAAGTCGTCATATGGACACTAAGGTGATTTCAGCTAAAATGAAGTTCTCTTGGGATTTTTCATCAAACATTTCTATGGGTTGTCACTGAAAAGGCAAGGAAATTAAAAGGCTGGGCAGGAATATCTGGTATTACTTTTGCATTTGAAAGCTCACCCCAAGAAAAAGGAAATCATACCCAAAATCTCTTATCACAGAGACATGGCCAAGAAAAAGCCATACTTTTCCTCAGCAGTAGGATACCATACCATATCCAGGTGATAGAGGTAGGGATGTAAAACTGCTTAAAACCAAAACAGCAAGAGGTACTTGGCATTTTTTTCACTGGATTCAGATCACTCTATCAGGACACTCTGAACACATGTTAGCAGTGCTCAGTTTCTAGAAAGTGTTAGGAGCCCACCATCTACAAATCATCCTTGAAGTTAATCACAAAGGTTAAAAAGTTCAAATTTTGCCTTTTCTTCCGCCCTCTCCCTTCCTTCAGCCAAAAGCACACATTAAGTGGGCTACACTGCCCCTAAGTCTCTTAGAACAAAAGATAACTGACGGATTTAGCCCTCATTAGGCTGTTGCTTGTCTTCAAAATATAAAGTGTTAAATAGGTAAAACACTGAATGAGCCACTTAACCAGGAACAACCCTAACATGTGCTAAATTCTCCAGACTCAGTTCTCCTGGAGAAACTGTAAATGCCCTTTCAATATGTGCTCTCTTGCTGCTTATGCTTATTTTTAATTCACTCTACAGTATCAGATGTTGCACTCAGCCAGGGTTATCTCCACTGCACAAACCTCTGAAATATTTTCAGGGCAAAAACTAAGCTCAGAGTTGAACTGGACATCAGGTTCACCAAGATAACTTAAATATTTCCCTGAGCATAGGCTCGGTTTCAAAAAACACAGGGCTGAGTTTCAGTCTGAACTAAAAATGCAGCAAGTCCTGCTGGATTCAGTTTAATCCTTTAAAATCCCTTGAAATTTGGACCAGACAAAGTTAAATTTGTATAGTAGGCAACTGTGGCAGGCTGCTGGAGTCTGGAAAAGGTTCTCAAGGAGGCATGACCCATGGTCCTGGTAAGGGAGGGGGAATCTCTGTTTGCAGCACCCAGTCCAGGAACACTTTCCACCTTCCAGATGAGAAATGGGTTAATAAAAGGGTTAGAGGCAACTCCAGGTACCACAGGGGGCTGGCAATCCTCCATGTGGCCTCATAACCACTGTTCTAGTGATGGTCACTTCTGGAGGCAGTGCCTACGGGAAAGACATTTCCAACACATAACAGAAAAAGGCTAGCTTTGAATTAAGGCTTTGAAAGAGAATATAGAAATTTAATTTGCCTGTAATAAATGCCATCTTTTATATCAATTTGCCAGAATACATAGGTATATTGTCAGTAACAGAGATTTTAGGAAAAAGAAATAGAGAATTTAGAAAAAAGAAATGTTTAGTTTAAAGAAAATTCAGAAAATAAAATGGGCATATTTTTCCCATCCCCAGCTCTAGGTATGACTTCAGACTGACAAATCTGACTCAAAACCTAAGATTTTTCTTCTGTGCATCACTCCCAAAGATGCAGCTGTGACAAATGACTCAACCACCCCAGACCTGAGGGGATACAAACCCAGAGTAGGGCGCTGTCAGACCAGCCACCTGGAGCACCCCACAGCTGCATGTGAAGTACAACAGGTTTAGCAAATATGCCACTATGAAGGTGATGCATGCAAACTTGGCCATTTCAGTTATGTGAAGCTTGAATTTCTTGATCAGGAAGCCTCCTAGAAACATCCCCAGGATTGTGACGGGTAAAAGTACCACACCTGGAAATAGAGGATAAGAAAAAAATGCTAACTGCTTTCACTTGCATTGACTCTTTCAGAATAAATATCTGGTTCTAGTATTTTCAAAATATCAGATACCTATTTTGGGGCTGATTCTTTGAGGTTCTAAGATTTAGATTACCTTCTAGTAATTTCACATCCCTATTTTGTCTTTCAAACCATATTATGACTTCAGACAGTTCAACTCCTCAATATTCACTGCATTTTTACTATATTGCTATTTATATGCAGATATAATAAAACCTATACAGGTGCCTGTTAGAGACTAGAGTAAATTATAATGTCTTAGCTCATATGCACTTCATATGAAATAAAACATAAAACTTTATGAAAGCTACAAAGAAGTCTCCAAAATGAAATATAAAAGAAAGTTGCATCTGGTTTTGCACTGGATTTCATTTTGATCTGAGAGTGAATAATGAGATGATTTGCATTTGGATTTAATCTGTTCAGTATTTCGCAAACACCAGCCCTTACACATACTTACTGAACAGAGAGGTTTTACAAGGTGTTATTGGGAGGGGTTTGCCTTTCTCTGGTTTTACAGTTGGTTGGTTTTCCTGGTCATTTGTGTAAAATTTTCTCAGCGTTCAGAAAAAAAAGATAGGAAAAAAAAATTCTTCCCACATTTGTAGCTGACTAAGGCATTGTGTCTCCAGATTAAAGTAATGCAATCTCAGTTCTGCAATGACCTCATATAGCCTGGTTTACCTTCCAGGTTATGAAACCATTTCAATCTCTGTAATATTAATATAATTTCAGCATTTTTTTTTTCTTTTTCTTTTTTTTTTTTTTTCTAGAACACTACAAAGTACTTATTTTTGAAGGAGCTGGTAAATAGGAAAAGTGCTTTGAAATTAATGAAGTAACTCAAACTTTTATATTTCGGTCTCTTATTGCTTACAAAATTTGGAGTAGTAATCAAAATGAAAAAACATTTATACTAATACATTAGTCTGAAAAGAAAAAATAATACATTTCATTAAACTTTTTTTTTTCTATTACTTTTTGCTTAGTTGCAGCTGATGCCTGATGTGTGGTTTTGCTCATGAAAACAGACACATAACCCAAATCTCCCTACAAAAAAACTTCCACCCAGTTTTTATAATTTTCTAGCTCACTGAATTAGGAGCAGTAGGAAAATAAACACTAAAATCAACATCAATTTTCAAAATACAGTAAGAAAATTAGAAAACCACTACATGATTTCTTTTTAACCAAAAAGAGTTTGCATAAGCTCCTGCTAAAACAGAAGGCAAAATAACAAATAAAAGCTTCCTTTTTGAGACTGGAATTGGAAAGAAGTCAGGTACCTACCAATTAGAAAGATGGCTTTTGCCACTGACACATTAAATTGCTGCTCCATAAACTTTGTCTCATAGGTTATTATCCCAACAAGGGAATTGTACTGCAGAATAGTGAGGAAGATGTACACCACAAAAATTGGATTTCCAAACAGCTTCCTGAGTGCTGGCAGGAAATCTGCAATGGAGAGGTATATGCTGTACACCCTGCTAAACACAGAGAAGAGTTGTTTTGGCATCCTTTAGATAGTGAAATTAACTTTGATTGCAGGTTAAATTCCATGCCTAACACAACACATGCTTGCTCAAGTGAGAGTTCTCCTCACTGCCCACACATGACTTACAGGAGGAGCAGGGCCAAAGAGCACAGTGGATGCTGAGGTGGGGATCAGGGATCCTGGATTATCCTGTGTGTGGCACAGGGCTCCTCTCTGGGGGTGCTTGGGGTCACGACAAACCTTCTCATGTCTTTACAGAGCATTAAGACCCTCTACCAAGGGTAAAATTTGGTTCCTAAAGCAGGAACCTTCACCAACCACACAAGAACCCCACATGAGGGTGATGTTTAGAGAAAAGAAGCACCTGGCCCCCCCAAAAAGTCGGGAATCATTTCTGGAACCCTAGATTAGAATATTGAAATCCATTAAAATAAAGTGAACATAAACACCTGCATTAAGACTGTAGTCTGGCTCTCGGCACATCTGCCTAAAAGGTGAGAGTTCAAAACACATATGCTTGTAGCTGTGCACATATATGCAAATAAAACCTTTAATAAGAAATTATTAAATTTCTGATAATAAAAAAATTAAAATATTAAGAAAATAAGAAAAAGGAAAATATAAAAATATATTTAAAAAGCAATGGCTGGTTGGATCTGGTATGGCCTATATGAGAGTAATTCAGCATCCCTGAGTTCATACACAGGAGTTCCAAATCCAGAGGAGTCCCTCCAACATCCAGTGTAGACATAATGAGCTCCATGTTTCCTTCCCAAACATTTGCCTCAGTGAAACTAGCCTGCCCTCTATGGATTGGTCATTAATGAAGAGTGGGATGTTTTCCCCACTCTCTCTTTACAATCATAGGATTGTTGCTGTAATACATCATCTCACTACTGTGAACTGAGGATCTCTGGTTTTTAGAGAAACAGCACAAGTTTTTTTCCACCTGTCTGACATCAGGAGAGGGCTGAAACTCGCCCTTAGCATGTAATTATAATAGCACAATTTTTTGTCAAATTTAAAGACATTTTTGTTGATAATTTGCACTGCAGAAATGTGCATTTTGCTGAAGGCTGTGCGAGTCCATGCTCAGCTCACAATGAATCCATGACACAGAATTCATAGGAAAACATTTGGGCAATAATCTTTCACCTTTTACTGCCTCTGAGAACTTTAACTGTGGCTGAGCTGGGGGTTCTATTTTACAGGGATCTTCTTGAACAGACAAGTGGCTAATCTTCAAGTTCTCATTCCCTCCTTCTTTTGGTAAGGAATAGGGCAAAAACCAGAAAGGCAATGAAGCAATGAAGTTGACTGCTCCACAGATAAGCAATCCAAGCCACCAGGCACCAACCCAACGGGTGTCCTTAGGATTTATGCTGATGGCATCTATAAAATCCAGAAAGACAGGAAAACAGGTTAAATATTATGCAGAGAAATTATTATAGATTACTGTACATTTCTGCATATCCTCACATATATAATTAAAAACCAAACAGAGGTGATCTATGTCCCATGGGAAGAATTGAAATGCAGCTTGTTTCAAATCATAGAATCATAGAATAGTTAATTTTGGAAAGGACCTTAAAGATCACCTCACTCCAACCCCCTTGCCATGGGCAGGGACACCTTCCACTATCCCAGGTTGCTCCCAGCCCCATCCAACCTGGCCTTGGACACTTCCAGGGATGGGGCAGCCACAGCTTCTCTGGGTAAGCTGCGAATGACCCACTCCTGGAAGAGAATCAGTCCCATGCAGTCAAATACAAATGTGTCCATTTAGGCCCATGGCAGCATTTTCTTGCCAGAATCCTACAATACTCTCTGGGGGAATGAGCAAAAGGATCCTTTACCACAACCAATAAACCCTTCCCTTTCTCAATTTCCCAGAGTCCCCTCCTTCTCCATCCCCAAACGCTACAATTTTTCCCCAGATTTCCTCAACTTTTTTCCTGGGATTAGAGACTTTTAAGTGATTTGAACAATAAAATGAGTTTTGATCCAATCTTTGCTGCATGCTTTTTAAGAAAACAAACTTTTTGTTCAGTGTTGAAAGTATCCGTGAGCCTTTCATTGTTCCCTCAACCCGGCAATAGCCCTTTATTCAATCATTCGCTCTCAGCTGCACAGCAAGGGTGTAACAAGTGTGTGTGCAAGAATAAAAAAGATGCAGTGGGGGTAGGGGTCTTTTTCAAGGGCTATTCCAACCACACTACGACACATTAAAATCTCAGGTTTTGAGCAGGAAAAACTCTCTAGAGAACTCCTGATTTTTGGGGCAGTGAACTGGGAAGGTCCTTCTTGGCATGGAGGTTCCTACACCCAGACACCTTCTGGCTTCTCACAGAATCACGGAATGTGTCGGTTGGAAGAGACCTTCAAGATCATCAAGTCCAACCCATGCCCTAACACCTCAACTAAACCATGGCACCCAGTGCCACATCCAGTCTTCTTTTAAACACATCCAGGGATGGTGATTCCACCATCGTGTCACCTCACGGTCCCTCACCGATGTCCACGACGCCGATGTCAACCCAGAGACTGGCACAGAAGGAGCCAAGCAGGAAGCCCAGCGTGGGCCCAAACATGCCTGAGGATCTCACCAGGCCTGGAAGAGAAGGGAGGCTGATCAAAACAAAACCACTGCATGGACAAAACAAGCCTTCCTCTCTGGAGGGCAAGGAAATGAGGGAGGAAGGAGCAGGCAGGAGAGGGGCACAGGGCATTATGGAATATCCTGAGCAGCATGAACAGTTAGGCGCAAGCTGCCCTAACCATAGCTGTGGTGTAGATCAGGAGGTGGGATGTCCCAGGACACAATGAATAAGGTGTGAGGGCTACCAGAAACCCAGGAAGATGCACTGTGTTTTGCTGACTGGACGTGTAGATACAGCAGGATTTGATTTTGGTGACCACTACCGGCAATCAAAATAAAATAAAAAGAAATATCTTCAAAATAATTCAAGCATAGGTTCTCACATTCCCCTGCCACTCGTGTTGTTCTGCTGAAGTTTAGTGATGTGGAGGTAACAGGACCAAAATACAGTACAGTAATTTGGATTCCTGAATTCTAGTGCGGAACTGACACCTTGAAGTTGCAGAAGGCTTCATTCCATTAGAAAAGAAGGAATTCTTTTCCAAATGCCTGTAAGCTCTTGCCCACATCCAGCACAGTGCTCTGTAAATCCTATTGTGTTCTACTGCAGAGATTTTCCTCCTGAGAGCTGGTTTTGCAAACTCTCCTCTGACTATAGTGATTCCTCAACTTATCACTCAGAAAGATTCTGTAATAAATTGTTACACCTTAACAAATATGCTTAATTTTCTGTTCCATCCCATGGCAACTCCAGTATTGTTGCTGTCACCACAACTCTACCAAAATGATTTTAATTCATTCTATTAAGAAAATGCTGTCTCTGCCTCAAATAAACTTACATTCTTCCTCAACAAAACATCAAAGGACAAAGGAAAAAGGAGAGACAAAGCTGAGACTTCTTGTTCAGGATCAAATTAATGAGATTAATGCTCAAAATTCATCAGTAAGGCTTGACTGGTTTTTTTTATTATAGGACAAATTTTTAATGCTAGTATTTTACAAAAACAGTGATTATAAATTAATTCAGCCAGATGATAAAAAATAAGATAATAGAAAATAATTAAAGTTAGCCAAGAAAAGAAATTTCTGTTCTATGGAAAAGACTGTTTCAACATTCACTTTTTTTGCAAAGTGGTTCAGTCCACCAAAATGGAATAAGTGACTGAAAACTACTATTCTGCATCTAAAAATGAAATATATTAATAAACTGTAAAGTATTTCTTTTGCATAAACCAATTTCCATTTTGGCTGAATCCATGCCATTCTCCATATTTTACTTTATATTTTTGATTTCACTTGCCCAGTAGTCCCCAACCTGTCTCAATCTCTCCCAGATTAGATTCTGACAAGAAAAAAAATACAGCTAAACTTTTTAAAATATCTTTAATCAGAAGCTCAGAGGCGATTACAAATGTTTTGGATAACTGCTGAGTGGAATACTTGTTTTTGACAGCTAACTCCACAATATTTCCGTTTTCTTCAACCTGCAGATTTCCTCATTCCCAAATGAAGACATTGGCTATGGCTGTAGCATTACATACTGAGCTCTTCCTGAAACTGTCTTAGTATCTTTTTGACCAGCTCATTTTCACCAAACTGATTTCAGGCCACAGTTCTTGAACTCCCTCAGCCACACAAACACCCCATGCCATTAAATCAGTTTGCCAACCAATTAATTCACTTGGGTGTAAGTCTCTCTGTCTTGGGCAATAGGCTATGTGCTGTCAAAACAAGATCAGAACCCCAATAGGAAAGTATTTGTTACACCACCTTGGCAAGGTGTTGTTTTTTCTTCAGCAAATATAGACTTTAAAAAGCTTTTAAGTAGAAGTGTGCTGCATGTACAATTCAAAAAGTCAGATAAGAATTCCTGAAACAAATTCACATTTCTGTAATTAGTTGTGACTACATTACAGAGCCTCACGTTCCCTTATCTGTGAAATACTGATTAGGAAGAATCTGGGTCTCTGAAGATGTGGTACTGAAGATTATATGTCAGGTAAGACAGATATGACTTTACACTTAGGGGAAATGAGTATTTAATTATGCTTCTCTTCATCACAGAAGCTCCTCAGGAAAAGCAAAAAGACCATCCTGGAGTTATTCCTAGAAAATAAATATGAGAGCTCTTTTGCACTGTTTGGGGTTTTTTTGTCTCTGTACAACTCAAAACTATCCAGATAATTTTTTCTGTTGAGTATTTCCTTGACTATAGAAATATTAAAGAACAGAATGTCTAGAATGAAAATCACTCGTTTTTACATTACCTATATAAAATGCTGAGTTTTCCTCTTTAGAAAAATCATCAATATATGAAACTCCCAGTGGCATAATTGGTGCTTCCCCAATTCCACGCAGAAGGTTCCCCACCAGCACAAAGAGCCACAGGTAGGAATTTGTTGTTTTCTCACATCCTGCAGGCCATAAACATTTATATTTCTGTGAACACAATTCTGAAAATGCTTTACAGCAACAGTAAAATAACATAAAATATGGGGTTTGACAATCATTATAGGTGGGTTTATATATATCATGGTTTCTAGCAGGGGCTTTACTGCTTTCTAGTATAAAAGAGGACAAGTAGAAGAAGGGAATCCAGCATCAGAGCTTTATCTTACCAGCATTTATCATTGTGCTGAGTGATTCTGTAGCATCTGTGACTGGAGGGCCCTCAGACTCTGCTGGGGAGCAAGCTGACACACTCGTGGAGGAGTTGTCCACACTAACAGTTATCCTTTCATAATTGTAACTGGAAAACAACTGTGTGAAATACAACTGACACACGAAGGACTTTGCTTTGCAGGAAGCATGTCTGAGCCTTGTGTTCACATATGTTCATCCCTCCTTCACACACACAAAGTGGAGGGGAGGCCCATTTCCAGTGCTTTGCTTAAAAAAAATAGGTATCTTCACACCATTTTCAAATGTTCTGATGATTCTAACCCAAATATTTTCCTGAGCTAAAGAGCAACAAATCTGCTTCCAGAGGTCATTCTTAAGACTGCAGGAGAGAGACAGAACTCATCCACATCTATCTACATACAACAGGGCTGATGTTTTTCCATAATGGCACCTCTTTCTTACCTTTGTGGCAGATGCAAGGATGCCAAAGGATTGGAAAGATATGACCTGTGACTCACAATTATGTGTTATAGCTTAAATGTGAATGGGGTAACAAGATTTTTAATTCTCCCCAAGTTTAGATTAAAATCTTCAGCATTTTAAAGAGCTCATTGTGAGTAGCTCCATGGAGAAAGAAACCTTTTCTATCAAGATCTAATTAAAGTTCACTTAAATATAAAAAAGGGAGCACAGTTTAAAAATAAATAAATAAATATACATATATATTTTTATATATCCATCCCAGGTGAAAAATTCAGCCCACTTTACCCTTAGTTATGTATAAGTTCTGTAGAAATCTGAGGTTTCTCTCCTGCTTACCTGTAGCAAGAGGTAAGCTTTCAGATAGGAATTCAGAAAGTTAATATTTTAAAAATCCACCCATTTTCCTGTTGGAACAGCTGGAAGAAACTACTACTGTCAAGCTTTTAACTCAGATGCACGCTTTAAAAAACACTTCATATGATCAAGTTCAGTTAGTGCATAAGGTGAAAACTCTCCATATTTACCGTCCCATTAGGAACTGAGGCATCACTGACAGAAAAGCTCCTACGGACATGATGAGACACCCAACAGCAATTATTTTTGGCCGATGAACTCGTGGTCCAAGGTAGCTCACCAACACCATCACCATTAAGTTACCTGCATCAACAGGAGAGAGAGCCAGCAGAAAAAAAAATAGATTTATTTTGGGAGTGAAAGCTTACAAAGAAGCACTTATCCACTTTCAAAGAAAATACATATACCTATCTCAAAGCTGCCGTCAATAATGCCAACAATCGATGATGAGATTTCGAATCTCCTTTCGATTTGACTGGACATGCTCTTCATGTAGCTTCCAGAAAATCCTTTGGCAAAAAAGGAAAAAGCTAGAGCTCCAAGAAATATCTGAAAAGAGAAAATAGTTGAGTTTGCAAAGTAACAATTTTTGCTTTACAGGTGGATGCCTGAGCAGCCCACTCAAGAAGCACAAAAATCATTTTCTAATTCTCTGGGAGGAGAATCTTCCTATTGTTATCCTTTAAAAAGATTTTACTTTCTTTTTCAGGGTGGCCTCCAAAAACTCTGCTACTTCAAAGAAAAAGAAAATTGACATTGATGGTATGAACCTTCTAACTTTCTAATACATATTGGTTCAGCTGTTTCCTTCCTTAGGGAAAACTTGAAGCCTAATGTTGTACTTGTGTCACAGTAAATCTTATTACCTCTCCTCCTGTTCTAAAAACCATGAATAAAAAGATGTATCTGCAAATACCACTGTGACTATAGCACACCTCTAAATTAGTTGTTAATGAAATATGACCTCATTTTTTAACTTCTGAGCACATTTATTGACTTCCGTGTGCTTGGAACCACAACCATAGAATCAGAATGGTTTGGGTTGGAAGGAACATCTTGTCCCACCCCCTGCTATGGGGAGAGACACTTTCCACTACACCAGGCAGGTCAGAGCCCCATCCAAACTGGCCTTGGACACTTCCAGGGATGGGGCAGCCACAGCTTCTCTGGGCAGCCTGTGCCAGGGCATCACCACCCTCATAACAAAGAATTTCCTCTTATTATCAAATCTAAACCCATTCTCTGTCACTTTGAAGACATTCCCCCTCGTCCTGTCACTCCAGGCCCTTGTCAATACTCTCTCTTCATCTTTCTTGTTGGCTCCTCCAGGTACTTGAAGGCCACAATGTGGTCACCCCTGAGCCTTCTCTTCTCTCAGCCTTTCCTTCCATCAGAGCTGCTCCATCCCTCTGATCCCCTTCGTGTCCCTTCTCTGGACTGGCTCCAGAAGCTGCATGTCCTTCCTGTGCTGGGACCCCAGAGCTGGAGGCAGCTCTGCAGGTGGAGCTTCAGCAGAGAAGAGCAGAAAGGCAGAATTCCCTCCCTCCCCTGCTGCCCAAATCCCTTCCATCGCCGTGTGGATGCAGCCCAGATAATTTTTCCCAACTCATATAGTATCAAACAGTGTCACACATAACTAACTGAACTTTGATAGGACTTCAAATGGCAGTTCAGTGTTCCAGAGAAAATACGTGGAGAGGGCTCTTCCATACCTTTAGCTTTGAACAGTTATGGCACACAGTCTTGGCAGGAACTGCTCTGCCATCACTGTCCTGGAACAGCGATTTTTCTTTAAGCTGGCCAGCAGTGATTGGTCTGTCCATGGTTTTTCTTCTCCAGGTCTGATATGTAGGACTTCCTGTTTGAAAAATATTGCTATCTTTAACTATCATTGGCATAAGAATTGCAGGTTCCAATGTTTTTCAGATATACTCAGTGGTGAGACAGTACTTGAGATATCTGCACATTGACATCTTTTCTCAGGAAGGATGTTAAAGAGTGTTCAAAGTAACTACTGTAACTAATTAAGGACTAGTGCACCTGATTGGTGACATCTTGATTTCTAAAAGGCTTCAGGACTTTCCTGGATAAATGGCAAAAGATTGATGGTAACTCGCCGAAGATTTTTAGAAATCTTTGTGGAAAAGGAAAGTCCCCAGGCAGCTGGAGGTTAGGACAGTTTGTCAGAAAAAAACATCTTCACCACATTTGAACCAATTCTTTCTGAGATATCCATTTTTGATCACTGTTCCAGATGAAATGAAATGGTATGATCCAGTAGGATTCTGCCATTATATTTCTGAGGATTTTCTTAGTGAACGCTACCATTCTGTCAGCATTTGAATGAGTAACATTATTTATTGCATAACTGTTTGTAGAATCAGACCACAAATGATGACAGAGGAGAAAATAGCGTAAGCATTATGGTAGGTAAAGAGATACTAAGAGGAAAAGAGAGCACAGATTAAAAGAAACAAATAATGACTGTCTGTAAGTCTGCAAGCCTTCACAAGCTCCCTGCAGGACAGATGATAAATGTAGATATTTCAATAAGACTGATAAACTTTTTAATTTAAAAGTTGGCTCTGATTTAAGGAGTCATCTTAAATATGTTGGCTGGTGTATATTAGGCTGATCAGGGGAAAGCAGCTAATATCAAGATAATTAGTAAAAAAACTGTTGCCACGTTTGTCTGTTGGAAAACTGATGTAATAGTACCAAAATCAACTAGTTAGCTCCAATACACATTTGCACATATATTAAAGGAGTAGAGAGGAATATATGACAAGAAATTGGCCTGTAACCTTTTCCCCCCAAGACTCTGGAATCTTAAACATCCCACGCTGTTTCAGTCACATGGGAACTTTCAAGGCTTCCCTCCTGCAGGCCCCTGAGGCCAGCTGACCCATCAGTGGAGCCCACCTAAGTGTTGTGGGAGATTTTTGACACCGGGGTTGTGGGGATGTGGCAGGGTCCCAGGATAACCCACAAACATCACCCAGTTCCACTGAAGAGTTCAGCTCTCCCAAGGAAGATGCCCAGGGTTACCTGGATTCCCTGAGAAATGCCTACCTGTGCCAGAAAGGACAACATGCTTAGAAACCCAATAATCCCCTAAAGGTTACCCCTAACAACTGAAAATAGGCACTAATGTCTCTTTATAAAGAGATTTAATGCCTCATAGGCACTCCAACTTGAATTTTGTAGATTTTAGTTCCAAATCCTCCTCCAGAAGGAGGGGACTATGAAAAGCAAACAAGTATATTTCAGACTAAGGCACACATGAAATTTGTAAAGGGACTTAACCTTCCTTAAACCATCTTCAACAGCTCCTGAAAAAAAAATTAAAAGTAAGCCACAGGTAATTAAAATATGGTAAGTCAGACTTACCTCAGTCTTTACAGGATAGGATTTGGAAGACACGAGTTCTCTAAAGCAAATACATTCTTTATTGATTTGTATTTTGCTGATGATTAACTTTTTTGAAACATCTGACTCTGTTAAATAAACAGTATCTAAATCAGTGACATGGTTCTCAATATATTTAATTTTAAATATAAAATTTTATTCATGGTGCCAGAATAATAACCCACCTGAAACTCATAGAAAATGTCAAACTGTAGAAACACTCCTCTTACACCTAATCGAGCAATTACATTTTCCATAACCACTCTATGAGAATCTGAACTTTGGCAACCCAGTGATCATTGACACCAGTGGTATTGAAAATTAAATGAAGGAAGAAAAATAATAAAAAGGTTTAATTTATTAATTAGGGGTAATGGATAGTTTCTCTATGGATGGATAGAATACTCTGCTCCCAACAGTGCTTATCCTTAAAAAAAAAAAAGTAAAATTGATTTTGCAGAATGGTACCTTTGCACTTTACATAAAGTCTTTCAAGTTTAGTGAAAAGGAGATGTGCGGACTGGCTGCACTGGCAGCTCACAAGTAAACAAACAAACCGATTAACTAACAAATGGAAAGGAGCAGGGAGGGAGGGTGTGGAGAGACAGCGAGAGGCAGAGAGAGCACTTACTTTGTGTCAGAGCGGTGTCAGGCTGTTTCTTTCCTGTGCCCACGGGCTTCCAGGCTTGGGGCCAACTCAACGTCACAGCCAGAGCACTGCCTGCCCCAAGAAGTGGAGCACTTCACCACATGTTTTTTTAAACCTTGGATTTCCTTCTTATGGTGATTGCAAAACTTTCCCACAATCACCGATACAAAAGCTGTGCAGAGGAAGGCAGGTCTCTGGTGCTGTCACTGCTTTGGCAGCCTACCTGCCAGTGGTGCCAGCCTCTCCCGGGTGGAACAACTTGTTTTCTTCACTCTTTCTTTTCTTTTTTCTTTTTTTTTTCTTTTTTTTTTTTTTTTAACCATAATGTCTAAACGTTGGAGCTGCATTAACCACCTCTCAAAGGGAACTCCCTACCATCCACCCAACAGCCTTGGGGTGGGCTCAGCTCAGGCACAAGAGCCCTGAGAATGCCGGCTCAGCTTTTCCAGGCACCTACAGCCTCCTAGCTTTCACTTCTTGGTGCCTTGGAGGAGGGTCAGGAGAGATACCAAGGGGTGGCTGAGCTCCTGAAAGGGCCTGAACAGCTCATGGAGATCTGCCAGTTTCTGGTATGAGCCCTCTGTGTCACAACCCCAGTGTAGAGGTTTGCATGGAAAGCCTTGATTATCTTCTTTCGTATGAAAATGCATTAAGGGATTTGCTAAAGACTAAATTAATTCAAATATATGGAATGATAACATTTAGTCAGCAGTAAAAAAAAAAATAAATTATGAAAGCTAAAAGAAATTATAAACTTGCTAAGCACATAAATATGCAAGCTCTCACTGTCCCCTGAAGCTTGCAGGTTAACTGCAGACAATCATTTTACCTGACATTTTATTTGCACTTGTTATTGGACTTAGCTAGATAGAATTTTACACATCTTACTGTGATCATTATTTATTTATTGATTAATTATGGGTCTTAATTTAAAGTTTCAATTTTTCTGTTTTACCAGCAGGGCTATATGCTCTATATTTGCTTTCAGTGAGCAAATCAAAACCCAGCTTATATTTCTATCATTTCATAAGAATATTTGCAACAGAACAAAATGTTATTTTCTATGAGCATTTTAATGCAGCATTCCTGCATTACTATTTAAATTCTGACTTCTTGTTTAATTAATTTAGTTTTAAAGCAAGGGAACAATGTACATGTTCAAACTCACTGTCTCTTAAAAGAGTTCAGAATGTGGGAAATCCATCAAACCTATTCTTCAGATAAATTGATTCTCATTTGCATACTTTTACTCAGGTGAAGAACAGTTTTCTTTGCCCACTTCTTAATACCTTAATTATTTTAATTTTTTAAAATCTTTTAAAAGCTTAGATGAATTTACCGGAATATCATTAGAATGAAGCGGATTTTGCATCATCTGAAAATGCCAAATTTACACATACTGCAACCTGTATTTAGACTGCTTTTAACCACTACAATACTGCAAAGTTAGCAAGAAAAAATGTATGAACATTAGCAATGGGCTCCCGATTTATTCTTGCTCACAGTCTGCAACCAGGTGGAAAAAGTTATGTCTGGCAAGGAAAGGCCCCAGCAAGTTCATTGTCTGTCTGCTCTGAAACACTGTTCCCAAGATGAGACACTCACAAGAAATGTATTCTAAAGCTGAATACACAGAAGTTTATCTACAGCGGTCACAATATTTTTTGTGATCCTTGAATATAGATGGAAATATCCACTTACAAGGCAGCACCACGTGGATTCAGTGCAGACACATCCAGATGAGCCACTCAGTCAGGTTTGCCTTGTAGTCAGAGGAGGAAAAAGAAGTATTTCCAAAGGCATGGGTTCCTTGATCTATTCTAGATACTTACTTTAGGCAGGAGATGGAATGAACTCCAGCTGTGGCTGTGAAAAGCTGGACAGCCAAGATTGGATTTTGACAACAAAAAGTCAGGAGAGATGAATATCACCATAAAAGACTTCAGCACTCCCATGAAAACAGTCTTCTGCAGCTTTTCCAACCTGAGCTCCAGTGCCTGTCACAGCATTTGCCATCATGCCTTGTCCAATTTAGTTGTGATACAGCAGCTGCTGGCAGGTGAGGAGAAGGGCCCTTGCTGTGGAAGGGCAGTCCTGGAGAGGAAAGGCACATCTGCCAGATCCTGGCCAGCCCACAGCAGCACACAGCAGAGCTCTCCACAAGCCACACCGTGGGCTGTGGTGTCAGCCACCAGCCTGACAACTGGCTGTCCTGGGAACCTGTTCTGCAAGGCCCATGACAGCACAGAAACTCAAAAACAGGAGAGCAGGTTACCAGTGAGGAAGTGTTTGTTGTTGCTGCTGAAGTGTGGCTGCTCCCAGTTGTGACCACAGCTGGCAGTGGGGTGTGCCCAGGTGGGTGCAAGAGCCCCCTACAAACAGCCCCAGGAGCAGCTCCAGTGGGAGGAGGAGCTGCCTCCTCCCAACCTGGCTGTGCAGCACCAGCTTCCACATTCCCAAAGCAGGACGTGGTGTCCCTGATGGGATGTGCGTGGCTGACTGCAGGGCAGCACCCGTGTGTGATGAACCGCAGCAAAAGGCTGCAGGATGCTCTGCGGCCAGGGGCATGTGAGGACACGCAGAGAGAGAGTGCTCAGCCCTCTCCTTCCTCCAAGGGGTTATCTTGTGTGGCAGTTTCACTTAAGGAACTGTAGGATTTTTAGCCCTGGCCTCGTGCCACACTGAGGTGAAGCAGATGGCAGCTTCCACTCCAGAGCTGCCTCCTGTTCATCGGTGGAGAAACCTCTGTGTGAGAGGGACGCGCTTGTCACCGCTTTAGTTATGCTCAGTTGCACTGATTTGAGCTTTCCTGCCAAACACAGCCCCAGCCTGGAGCAGCAAAGTCCCAAGTGCCAGGCTGGCAGCCAGGAGACCATGGGGCTGCAAGGGCAAGGCTCAGGGAGCTCAGTCTGCAAGTCACATCATGAGTTTCCTCAGTCGCAGTGGGAGGAGGAACATGAATTCTGACAGATTGTACCCTACTCCTGCTGAAACACTGAAGGACAGCACGTGCAAAGGGAGGGGACAAAAACCAGTTAATCCTTTGCTTAAATATGAGGAGTTCTTAGTGGTATGACTTGTACATAAGTTGTCCAGTCTTTTTCTTGACACCAGTTTTTCACCTCTGGAAAAGTGCACAGAGGATTTGGGGTTGCTAAGCCAAGCTATCATTTGATCTTATTTTATTAACTCCAGCCTCTTTAGGTCCCAAAGAAAACTCACTAAAGACCAAGATACAAGTGGCAAAATTAATTTCAAAATGCTCTTCCATGAGAATTTTCTCCTGTAAAACTTAATTTAATCTTCACAGGTATCATGCAAAATTGATGCAATCTAACTCTGCAGTGAGGGAATTTCCTCCCCAAGGATGGGACCCTACTGAGTACTTTTGTGTAAAAACCTCCAACAATAATAGCAGTAGATGAGAAGTGTTATGATCTCTTCAAACTGCAAGACAGCTATTATGTATGCTTATATGGAAACAATGCTATTTAACCTTGGAAAAATAGACATTGAAATTTATTCCAATCCACAACACTTCTCAGTAAGCTGTGCCTTTGCATTTAGATATAATTTGTGCTTGAATTAACTAGGCTTCTGAAAAAGAAAAGGATATCTGAAAAAAATCAAGTTTTTGTTGGAATTAATGCAAGACTTCCTGTCTGAATCTCCAGCACCTGCTGGAACAATGCTTTAACCTGAATAAAGGAATCATTGTTTAGATGCACCCTAGCCTTACACACAAAACATCACAAGCTTGAACAGCTCAAAGTGGGGATGCTTTCAAAGCCAAAAAGGAGAAGTTTAACTGCCACTGACAGCCTTTGGAAAAGGGATGCCCACTTCAATGCATGCCACTGGAAATCACCTTTTGCAAGTGCCTTATGTGCAGGCTGAATTAAGCACGAACCTAATGAACTGATGGAGAAATCTAACTTCTAAAAATCACAGCCCTTTTTTGCCGCAGAAGGTCTGTGTCAAAAGAAAGTAAACAAGCAAGACTATAGTGGAATACAACCCAAAGGAAATCATCTTCAAATGTTATTATTGATGTATTTCTCAGGCCAAGATCTCTGATGGCTACAGCTCAGAGTGGGACCTGCCCTGGCTGCCTGTGGAATTCCCTGTAGGAATGCAAAATGTGCCTGAGCCAGGATAAAAGGAGCAGGGAGCTGGATCACAAAGTGTGGTAATGCCTTCATGAACAGAGCAGCAGCAGAGAAAAACCCTCCCCTTGTAAGTAGCTAACTCTGTGCGAGGAGGACAGTTTCAATCTTAGCTTCCTGTGGATGGTAACCCAAAAGCACAGGACAAATTCCCTGCTGCAAAAAGAGTGAAGATCCCCTGGATTCCAGTAAATTTGACCAAACTCATAGGAAGAACTCTTGCCAAGCGTTATGATGGGCTTAAACAGCTATGACTTATCAAAGTGGTAGAAGTTTAAGTGCTAGCCAGCTCTTTTATTCGAAAGTACAATAATAACAACTTACTAAATAATTCTCAAAAAGTTTTCATTATATCCTTGGTGGGAAACATAGAGGGAGCATCTCAATACCAATTTGTTTGAATATTTGGATATAAAAACTTACTTTCACTTCTTTTTTTTTAAATACAAAGAAATCTTAAAGTACTTTTATATGCAAGATTATTATTGCTTATGCAACCTAGAGCTGTTTTTCTACTAAATGATGTTTCAAAAGTCATTAAAGAAAACTGAAAACCTTGTGCCTTCACTTAAAAAGAGATGGATGTGGGAAGCTTCAAGGAAAACATTTCCTAAATTATCTTCAGATCAGTACATCCCTTTGCAGTTCCAAAGACGACTGCTTTTCTTACAGTCACTTTTTGAGAAAAAAATTTATGTAGAGTTTTGTTTTTCAATAAAACTATGCATTAAGAATTTTTTAAGCATTAGTTTCAGTAATTGGTTTTGAGCAAGCTGGATTTTTACATGAGAACCACCTGAAGCAAACATATTGTGAACTATCATTAACATGATTGTGCAGCACAAACTTAGGCAAACATCCCATGAGAAATTCTTCCGTCTGCTGAGGAATGTAAACATATCACCCTCTGTGATCTGGAAGAAAAGTCAGAGGTATCATTGATACAGCTCTAATCACTGTTTTGGTGTTCCACTCCAGGAAGCAGCATGGTTCTTTTTACCCACATTTCTTTGTTACAGAAGTTCTGTAAAGCAAAAGCAGGAGTCCCTGAGACAAGTTTCTGACACCCAGCTACGCAGGACCAAGGACAACTCAATTTGCAAAACACAATTCTTTGCTTTTTGTTCTGTTAATGTCCCAAGTTATCGAAAAATCTCAAAGGTAAAAAATTCACACAGCACCAACATGTTAAAGCAGTATACAGTAAGGCATTTTTCAAGGAAGCAAAACAAAATGCCACCAAGAAGCAGTTTTCAGAGCAACAGGATGTTGAGCATGACACAGATTTCATGCATTCCTGAGACAAATAATAATGTACATAATACACATAGGTAAGCTACAGCCTTACTTTAGGGAGATTGACACTAGTAAATACCTGAAGAATGTGAAAATAGTGAAAAGAAAAAAAATTAATGTTTATTTGGACAAGAAACACTTTTGTATTTTTTAAAATAAAAAAAAAAAATGAACACAGCACAGTGCCTGTGACATACTGGGAAAGGTTCCAAGACAGCAAAATTAACAGAGTATAAAACAATCTCCAGAGAAGTAGAAGTCATGCCACCTATATTTTAAAATTTGACTTGGCAAACATCAATAAACATGTGCCAAGAAATAATCTTTTACTGATGGCAAGGACTGTAATTTATTTACTGTACTCAATTTATAAAGTCAAAAGTGTTAAACCAACTCGGTGAGGACTAGAATTAGAGGCCTGGGACACTGAATTGTTCCCATCTGTTCATTACCATCCCTGCCTGCATTGTCCGGCACAAGCACTTTATAAAGGGACAGGAGTTTAAATCCCCTTGGCAGTCCTGGAGCTCCCATTTTCAGCTTGCAGTGCAATTGTTATACCCGAGGCAGATGCACCAGATTTTTTTTCACCTGCTGTAGTGTCAATGCCAGGAATGTCAGCCACAGCACCCTCTGCTTATTGCCCTCCCTTCCCAGTGACCACGGGCAACATTTTTTATTCCAGGGAATTGCCTGCCAGCCCAAAATTCTGGGGGAGTTGTTTTTTTCTTCCCTGTGCATCATGGAGTTATCCCTTTCCATGCAAACACAAGCTAATGGATCCTCTTGGTACCTCTTCTCCTACCTGCTTACTTTTTTTGCACTAAAGGCATACTCAGACTAACCTCAATCTTGATGCTCTTTCTCCCTGCCTCTTTATTTAAAACTATTATTGTGAGTGTGTGATAAAAAACATGCAAATGAGGATTGGCAGCTCAGCTCAGCTGTCATTTAGGTCACTCAGGCCTTTGAAATTCACAGAGTAATTCCCTATCAATGTTCTCTACACCTGGAAGACTGAAGCGCAGCCCTGCAGCGGCTCCTCTCCACTTGGTATTAGATACACTGTGAAAAATTCACATATCAGAAAAGTGAGGGGGGAAGGTACCTATTACACCACCTACACTGAATGACTGCAGTGGCTCACCCTCGGAACCAGAAGGGTTTCTGTGTGATGTGGATTTCTTTGGATTTATCAGCCTGCAGTACTGAAGGAAAACAGCTCTCCCACACCTACCACTCTTCATGTCTCCAGGTGTTTACTGAAGCTGTAAATCTTTTTCCTAACAATACCACTGTCTGACTCTGTGTGTGTATAATACCAAGTTCATGATGTTCATACAGAAATAAGATTTAGGAGAAATACCAGCTCTTCTCTTCATAGACTTGTCTAATTAACACAAGAAAATCCTATACTGGATCTTAAGGTTTCTGTGAGGACAGCATATAGCTGAATCCAGCCTCTGCTGCTCAGGCCTTTCTAACCTGAAAACAGAACAAGATAAATTAACAGAGGAACTCGGAAACAATAAATACATTTGTTTTTCCTATATTTAAACTTAGAAATAACTTCTCTAGCACCCAGGAGGGGATATCAGATGCCAGGCTTCTACAGAAAAGGAATCCAAATGATAAGGGAAGTCCTTTAGTAGACTCCATCTGTTAAATTGAAATGCTGGAATTTTTTTAAATGGAGAGCATAAAAAAGCTGTCTATGTCTGAAATAAGTGTGTATATATATATATATATATATGTATGTATATGTATATGTATATGTATATGTATATGTATATGTATATGTATATATATGCTTATCTAAAAGGAATATTTTTACTCATGAAAGTAGAACTCACAAAGTAGCAGCAGCAACATTGCAAATGCTACTATCCTGTTTTACAGACTCACCAGGAAGAACATTCAGAGTAACAACGGGAGGTAAAAAACTACATCACCACCACCACCACCACCACCACTAAAAAAACCAAACCAAAACAAAACAAAAGCAAAACAAAAAGAATAACAAAAAAACCCCCACAACTCTTGTGCCCTCTTGGGAATTTTTTAAAATTCTGAACATTTCTGCAGAAACTTGAGATCGTTTTACATGTGATTGTGCCTTTATATCAGAAAGTTTTCTTGAGAAGAAGGAAAAACCATGGTGTACCAGCCAGCATGCAGCTGCCTTGAAACAATAGTAACAGCAAAGGTACAGCATGAACTGGCCCACTCTGTGTCTCATTAACCTCAAATGAGAAGTTTGGTGGTTTTTTTTCAAAGCTGGTTTTGGAACCGTTTAAGTGATAACCTCACAAAGCCAGGCAGCCTTTCCACCAACACAGGGGGTCAAGGCCTTTTGAAAAGAGAAACCTCTGTAATGAACTACTTATTTTAAACCACCACTTCCCACCTGTAATGGGGCTTTCTGCCCTCCAGGTAAGGGCTTTCCTCTTGCCCTGCCCAGGTTGTAAGATCCAGCAAGCTGCCACCCATGGTCACACGCGCAAAAGCACTGAACACCTCTTCTGGAAATTAATAGGCACATGTCACACTTCTGGCCTGGAGCTACAGAATGGTCTCTTCTAGAAGGGAAGTCAGGCATTGCAATACCTAAGATTTCACCTTCCAAAGGGATCCTCTGTGTTTTATCCTGTGATTTTAGTCTGCTATGGTTTAAGAAATGTATGCCATTGATTCCCCGGACAAAGCAAGAGAGGGGCAATTACCCAGTAATTTTCTACATTCTCAGAGAAAGTCCTAAACAAAGAAAGTTCAAAATCCCAAGCATCGTAACTGGGAACACTTCATGCCTTGTTAAGGAAATGACTAACAACAATTCTGTGTGGAAAAAAAAAAAAAAAGCAGCAGTAGTTGAGAAGTTGCTGCTGGATATATCCAGTCTGTATCACATGACCAGACTTACATAAACTAAAAAGTGATTTGGCTCCTTTGCATGCCGAATCCCATCCCAGGGATTCTCAGAGTGTTCCTCTCCACAGGCACAGGTTGAATTAGCTTCTGTTACGATGGTTTGCTTGGATGAGAAAACTCTGTAGGGAAGAGTTAGCTGCTAAAACTCTGCTTGAGATAGAAAGGTTACAGAAACAATCCACTGTTCACCACAGACAAAATTACAGAAAAAGAAAGTAAACTTAAGCTGCCAGTAATACCTACCCAAAATCGTGGTGCTCATGTGTTCAGAGGCTACACATGTTAATACAAAATGTTTGTATCACAAACAAAAAGCCAGCATCATATCACAATCAGACAGGACCTCAACCAAATTATAGTGTAAGGATGCAACTTTGGTCATCACACCTCCCTTCTGTCCACTAATTAGAATTAGCCTGTCAAGTAACATATTTTCCTCCCTAATGAGTTGTTAAGGAAAAAAAAAAACAACATGATCATAGTTTGGGCAATATGCAAAATCAGAAACGTTTATCCTGTGCATCAAGAATTGATTACAATTCTTAAAAGTTGGAAGCAGCAGGACAACAATGACATTTATACCACACACAGGATTTTTTAGGATACAAATAAGACTGTGAAATAATAGAGACTTGGCAATTAAGTAGCTGATGAAATTAAAATACAGAGAAAATAGTGAAAACAAAAAAACCCCACTCAGCCTGCTCATGCATAGAGCTGTGCATTTTACAAAGTGTTGACATTTTTCAGTGAGACTGAAGACTTGTTATTTCTTTGAAAATGATGACTCAAATGATCACAGTCAAAAAACCTCAGTGGAACATCAGGGATCATTAAAAAGGACCTTGAGTACAGAATGCTAGATAAATACATGTCAAAAATGCCAGATAAACACTTGTAAAGGCAGTTTGTATATCATTGCCTTTAAAATACCTCCAAGATAATCACAGTGCTGAAAAACTTCAAGTGTTTTTTTTTTCTCAGTGTTTGATGGCATCCACATCCAGACACCCAGCCTTCCACTTGGTAGGCTTAAGGATCAAAGTTCAGCTCTTGGGCACTCTTCACTGGATTAAAGCTTCAGTGACAGAGGCGTGTGGTTAGTTGTGCTGCAAAGCCATTTGCTGGGCTCTCAGGCACTCAGAAAATAAACCTACCACCCATTTCTATAATTTAATATTGGACTTAATCAGCTCGGATATTCGTATGTTTTTGCTTTATAAACTTTACACCAGAGTTACTTCGACTGCCATGATTCCCATTTGTGGTTTATGCTACCCACAGTGCTGGCACAGGTCTTGGTGCTTGAAACATCAGACCAGGGCCAGACCAAACGTTCAAGCACAATGAATGCCCTCTGAGTACTTTCTGTACCCCACCTCTCTTCAGATGGGGTTTACAACAGTGTCAGTTTGGGGTTCACTCTTGAAATGTCCAGTGTCACCTGTTTGTACAATAAACATCAATAAGGCCACTCATTTTTAAGCACGTTTATATGCTTTGCTGAATCGAGGTCAGCATGTTAAAACCTGAAGGAATCCAGTCCAAAGCTTGGTTTTACATTTGAAGGACTAGCTTTAGGAGCGATTCCAATCCTAGGAATGTCTGTGGTACCAGGCAAAGCATATCATACAGGATTTATGAAGATCACCTTGGCACAACCCCACACTTTCTGTTTCCTGGTTTTGATGTGGAGAAGCAAGGTTTCCACCTCAGATTTATGCCCAGAGACTTCTCTAAGGAGGCATCACCCATCCAGCACTGCCTACCTGGATGCACAATCTGGGTAGCAGAGCCCCTGGGGAGTGTGGCCTTTTTCACTGTGAAATTCTCAGGCAGATGAACTGGAACAATTAAACACAACATTAATACATCTACTGAAATGCTAAATTTAAGACTTGGAAACATTCCTGCCGAAATGCTAATTTTAAAACTTGGAAACGTTCCTGTCTGCTTCCTTCCACTTCAAAACACAGTGAGTTAACTAGATGTGACCCTTCGGCAGTGCTCCATTTAAGTGGCACAGATTTGCCTACTTAACAAAGCCCTTTTGTTTCCTACAGCTGTGAAATTCTGGTGCTCTGTAACTTCACGTTTCCCAGGTTACCTTGGCACCAAGCTGTGACTTAATGTCTGCAAAGGATTTTTTACTCCAGCTTTGGAGGAATATAACCACAAGGAAGAATGATGGCTTTCAGTGAGTGCCCCACGCTAGCAAGAACAATGCTCAAAATCAGCTTCAAATGTCCACAAAGTTTCTGGGATACCTGTAGTTTAATAGGGAGCTGCATTCTCTGTTCTGCTCTTCTCCTGGCTGCAGCATGTCTGTCTTTCTTCCATTCCCCTTCCTCATGTTACACCTGTTCAGCTCTATCATCCAATACAAAGGGAGACAGGGGCTAAGACAGATCTTTTCCAAATAATTTGTTTTAAGAATCACTTGTGTTTGAAGAAACTTTAGATTCTGGAGCTGATTTCCTGCTCTGTGAGAGGAAATGAATCTTTTCTCACTGGTTCCACAAAGACAGGAAGCAATTCCAAGCACACACACATTTGATGTCAATAAGACACCTTGAAGTAATCAGATTGTAACTGAACTAATGAGCTACTGTGGCAAAATACCATTCCCACTTTTTGGTGGCTGCAGGAAGTCCCCGGTGGTCTCAATGGGAGCAGGTCTGTGCCATATAGAATAAATAAGCAGGAAATATTTGCAGGTGCTGGAAGCATTGGAATATGGCAGTTCCACAAACTCCCTCCATGCCTTATGCAGTAGGGAATAATAACCAGGACCTGTAATAAAAACCTTAAGAAATTATTGCATGGACACTGGCAGACAGACCTAAGAGTCCTCTGCACAGGGGCCAAACATGAGGCAGTGCCAAATTAGATGCTAAACATGGATGCATTAAACCACAGAGACACCATGTATGACTTATATCAACAGGGTGGGGTTTTTTTTTGTTTTTTTTTTTTCTTTTTTAACTGAGACATTTAGGGGGTTTTTTTCCTCACATATTTAAAACATCCCAGGGCAGCAGGTTACTGAAGCACTGAATCCTGATGACCTTTCCTTGTCAATGCTCTATGCAAACCTTAAAACATCACCATAACACAGCAATTTTTAAAAATGTATTTTTTAAAATTTATTATTACCACAACACCCAGACCATGTCATAAACTAGGTTTCCCATATGTTGACCACCTATATTATGCAAAATAACAAACAATCCCTGCCTGAAAGGACTAATACTATCTTTAAATAAATTTATGAGAAGCTGAGGCACAAAGAAGCCACAAATGCTGTCTACAGTCATTGAGTCATTGAAACTGTGTGAGAATTCCCAGATGAAATCTGGCATTACTTGGAGTCAAATGCAAAATTCTCTCTATTTTCAGTGAAACAGGACGGAACACATTTTTCTGCTTCATAGCCCTTTAGTCAGACAACTCAAATCTGGCATTTCGTAAGTTTTCTTATTTCTGGTCCTTGTTCTTTTGCACCAAACATATTTTTCCCATGCCTCGTGTTTACAAACTGATAGTTTTATAATGTAAGTAGGATACAACTATGTGTATTTCTATTCATCTCTGTTCAAGTGTTCATTAGTTAAAGTACAAAATTTTTCACAAGGATATATCCAATATTTACACTGCAATGTTTTTTCCCAACATGTCCTTCTGTGAAATGCTATTTCACTGCTTCTTGTTCTTTATCCTGCATTTCTATTGGGCCACTTAAGATTTGCTTTTCAGATTTCACTTTCTTCTTTAAAAGGAGGAGAACCACTGTGCTTGGGACATAGGACACTCCACGCAACACTGCTGGCAAGCCAAGATAGAGCCACCTGAAATAAATAATGAGTTTCATTAAATATATGCATTTGTAAAAAAAAGGGAAAAATTATTCAGCAAACGTTGTTTTTTGGAGATTAGACAGCCACTCTAAAACTCGTGCCCTGATGCTTTTGAATCTCACAGAAGATTAGAATGTGAGAACAGAAAATATGTCAGTCAGAAAAATGGCCTTTTTCATCTCCCAATTTCAGGCAAATGACTTACCCAGTGAAGTCAGGCACTTGGTACTCTTATGACTTTATCCATAGGGAAAAGAGAGGGTCCTGAAGGGGGCTCAGACTACCTGGTTAAAATTTCTAAGTATTCATAAGAATATTCTTCCAAATCAACCTCAACACAGTATTACAAGGAATTAGTATGAGGCCACAGGTTCCACAAGATTTTTCTTTAAAAATCCCACAACGATCCTTGAAGGACTACAAAAATGTGACATGCAATATTCTGGGCCAATTTCCAACTTACGTAACTGTATCTTCTCTATAAAAATCTTTTTAAATTCAATTACTGTTTCAACTGGGTTTTTTTGTTTAAAGATATTGCAGTCACCCATTAGACCTTTTTCCCATGTGAGCTAACTGCTTTTCAGTATTTTTATCATAATTCAGTGTTTTTAAGGCTTGTTCTCATTAAAGGTATTAGTGAATATTATGGCACCAGAAAATTTCTGTTCAAAGGTTTTTCCAATGTCTGTGTCCAAGACATTGGAAGACATTGACATTTTATTTGTCACTTGACAAAGCCAATGCCAAAGAAAATTGTGTCTCTAACATTGGAGCGCTTTGTCTACTAGGAGGACATAAAGTGGATAAAATTACATCTCTATGCATGCAGTAATAGAGTAAGAAAGGGAAATTAAAATTAAGTAGAAAATATACCTGTATGTGACAATATCATACATCCTACATGCTCCTTCTCCACCACAAGTCATGGTACCCCACTTCAAGCAAGTGGTATCTATCAAAGCTCCAAAATAAATGGGAGATGGGATTCCAGCTAAAAAGAATATTAGCAACATTTTTGTGAGTAGTAATTTTCTTCTGTTTATCAGATACACCACAGAGCCAATGCTGTTTGTCACCTACTCCATCTGTACTGTCCTCTTGCAGCATGAGCCACCTCCTCTGTATATCTTGTGCTCCCTCTTCTTCCTTATCCACCTATCTTCAACCAAAGATTTTTTTTCCCTGCTGCCTGTTAAACAATATCCACATGCTACAGTATGCACTGTGTTTCCTATTCAGAACTCAACGTTTTCTCTCATCAGTGAGAGGCAATGTTGCCTTCAATAAATATAAATAAGCAAGAGAAGGAATGCCAAATGGGTTTCCAATGAGCAGCAGATGCAGTCAGTCCCATCTCCTGGTTTCTGCTGGAATACAGTTAGTTTTCTTCTTAGCAGCTGGTACAGTGCTGTGTTTTGGATTTAATATGAGAATAATGTTGACAACACACCGATGTTTTAGTTGCTGCTAAGGAGTGCTGGCATCAAGGAGTTTTCTGTGTCTCATGCTCTGTTAGTGAGAAGTTGCACAGGAAACCAGGGGGGAGCAGGGCCAGGACAGCTGACCCAAACTGGCCAAAGGGAAATTCCATAACATGGAATGTCGTGCTTGGTACACAGAGTGGAGTGGCAGGGAGGGATCAACTTCGGCTTGGGGATGGGATGAGTGTTGGTCAACAAACAAATTTATTCTGCATCACTTTTCTTTCTTTTGTTTTATTCCTCTCTCTATTTTTCCTATTATTATTATTATTATTATATTTTAATTTATTTCTATTACTAAACTATTCTTAACCCGCGTGTTCTACCTTTTTTCCAACTCTCCATCCTATTCCATGTGAGAGGAGAATAAGTGGATGATCCTGACAGGGGTCAGCCCTAACTTTTCTTCTGAAATGTGTTAGATATTTTCTTACCAAATACTCTTGAAGCCAGCCCATGGATACCCACTCCAAAAGACTTCTCTTCAGGCTTTAGAGACCTGTATGATAATTGCAGTAAACTTGTTTGTAGAAGTGGCATTAACAAGAGATATTTAACCCTTCTTTTTAAATCAAACTCTTCATCACATTAGACCCAAACCATTCTAATAAGAACATTAGTTGAAAGAGTTCATTATGCTCATTAGGTGATATTTGCTGAAAATTTCCTTATCTAGGACTGCCAAATCACAAAAGGAAAAGCTACTGTCAAGGTATCATCTACTTGTACCGAGGCCAACATGAAGTGTAGGGTAGTTGAGCCTTAATCATCATCATGTTCATGTGCTTGATAAACACACAGGTATCACACATCACCGAATATCCCAGTGCCCTGACTCGGTGGTCCTGCATTCATCCAGGATAAAGCTGATAGCCAGAAGCAACACAGATTACAAAGGTGACATGACACTAAACCTTAACAGGACAGAAATAAGATTTTTCTCCTCTTCCTCATTCCATATGCAAACTAAACAACTTTTAATTCCCTGGAGAATTAAAACCTCAGAATAAAAAATCCAGTAGATTTCTTAGGACAAGGAAAATTTTACTGTACCTTATTAAGACCATGTATCCAGGCATGGCTGCTAAGGAAAAAACGAAGCTGCAGACTAACTGCAATATTAAAAAATAATGGAGCATCTTGTTGCAGTTTTCATGTCCATCACACTGGCCCAAAGATGCAGAAATGTTTTGAGATGAAAACCCTGAGGCTGCAACACAGGTGCAATTTTCGAACACCTGTCAAAAGAGTATTTTAATCACACAGATTGTTCAAACTCACACGCTGAGTGGCAAACCCACACTCATCTCGCTGCCTCCTGCACCTGAGCTTGCTACTCCTGAGCAGCACTGCACTGTGGTCTCTCTCCCGGTCTGCCAGGCACAGCCCAGCCATCCCCTGTATTTGGGGATAAAACTTCTATTATACCTGGTTACTTGTTTAAATCTACAGGGTTAAAGAGATTATTAAGTCCTTGCTATGGACAACTTTCATTTTGGCTGAAGTGTTCTTGGACACTCAGGTTTCTAATTGGAAACACCTTCAGGATAATTTCTCACTCCATGTTAAGCACTTAAGACTCCTTTAGTTTTTAGTAGGGAAGGATTCTTCTTCATTTTATTTTTTAATTTAAACTGATTTTCATATGCAGTTTGAAATTTCTGGTGCTACTCAATGAATTTGTTCAAATCTTTCACCTCACATATTCAATTAAATGTACATGCAGGGATACTCCCCACCCTTTATCGCTAAAAGTATTTGTCACCTACTATATTTCATAGTTACAGTACAATAAAATATATGCTTTACCACACTTCTTCCAGTTCCTCTTGAGGATTTACACCCAGCAAGACAAGGTGACACATAAGTGATTCCGTTGTTCCCACAAACAGGGTCCCATGTTTTAAGTGGGCAATCACAATCCATGTTGCAGCCAGCCAGTAGAGTATTTTCTGCATACGAAACTTGCTCTATTCTGAAACACATTTAGAAGATGAATAAATATTTCAATAATGAGAGACCCACAGTAACTCTTTGCAATGCTTAAGATTCTATTCTAGCTCTATTGAATCACGACCCAGCCCTACGTGCTCCTACCCTGAAGTCATGCCTTTCTATAGGACACTAAATTGTATTATATTACATTAATATTATAAATTAGGTATGCATACCCTACAGCATTTTTCTCATCTGTGGCACATATGTTCTTAATTGTCCATGAGTGTTGCATCTACACCTCCATGTCCATTTTACAGACACACAACACAACCTGGTGTAGTGGAAGGTGACCCTGTCCATGGGAGGGAGGTTGGAAATAGAGGATCTTTAAGATCCATTCCAACCCAAACCATTCTATGATTCCTAATGATCAGTGGCAGGCTTCAAATCAAGAAACTACAGATAAAATATCCTCCGATAACTTAATAGTAATCAAATTCAAGTAAACAAGAGTAAGATCAAGAAGGGGATTTTTTCCTCTAGTATTCTGAAATTGCACTCATGTATGCCTGGTTTGATCAACAATTTTTATTTTCACCTGCTGACTTTACTAATTGTATTAGTAAAATAATTAATATGGACATGCAATTGCATGAGTCTTGACATGGATATCTTCTTTATTACACTTTTGTTGTTTGAAACAGGGATAACACACCTGCTGTCTAATGCAAGCAAAAAGCCTTGAGAATTTAGAACAGGGAACTGAAATGGAGCTCCTGGCTGATCCTTGACAAGAAAATCATCCTGTCCTCAAGTCCTCTTGAGTCCCAAAGAACATACCCTTGATAGGAAACTGTTAGACCAGCAACTGGTGAGGTATCACAGACAGTCCAAAAGGCAGCAAAGTAGAGAAGGTATTCCAGTAAAGATACCCAAAATGCTATGTTCGCAGCCTGATAGACATTTATCTTGAATTTCTTCATGAATAAGCCGCCAGAAAAATACCCAACGCATAGAACTGGTAAGTTGTAAACACCTATTTAAACAAGTGAAACTTCCATGTTAAAACAAAGGAGACCATCAAAGCTACTCTACTATCAGGCAGCTAGAGATGTAGCTACTACAGCTGCTGTAGGGATAGCTTGTGTTTGGCAAAGACTCAAAGAGTGCCTGTGGCTGAATAATTTAACTACAATCAGAAATGGGTCTCTGCTAAATTTCCTTTCACACCCAAAACCTCTGTCAAAGTCAACAGCAGGTGAGAACCGCCTGGGGAGTGAGCTGCAGGGTAGTACTAAAATTATTATTTGGTAAATTGCAATCTAGGGTTGCCCTCTAGGTCCAACTCGGGGGGAAAAAAAAATTATATGGTTTCGATCCAGCCTCTCCAGCTGACTGAGAACTCAACCGAAAGATAAACTAGTGCACATCTTAATTATGACACATCTTAATGCACTCTGAGATGACAGAAAGGAGGAACAGACTTTCAGTTTTGAGATGAGATTACTGGAGGTGCTCTCACACTTCTTTGCTGATTGATACTTAAAAGAAGCAAATTCTGACTGAAAGACATGTTGGAAGTGGTTTTACATAAACATCACATGGCTTAGTTTCATATCAGCTGAATTTTCTCAGCTGATTCAAAAGATGGGGATTAAATTATAAAATTTTGCACAAAAAGTTAGATATTGAGCAGAAAATGCATTGACATTTAGAAATGCTTTTTAATGTGATATCTCTCTCCTGTAGAAGCATTTAACCTTACTATGTATATGTAGATACACATGAACATATGTATATTTGTAAAAAGAGAGATAATTTGAATAGAGACATCACTAATTGATAGAACAGAACAAAGCAAAAGGCAAACATACCAATTAAAAAGATGGCATCTGATGCAGATTTTCCAAACTGCTGTTCCAGATATTTGGGCATGAAGGATATCATGCCATCAAAGGCACTGAACTGTAACACAGTTATGCATATAAATAACATGTACACGGGGTTATGAAACAGAGCCTTGAGGAAGGGGATGAAATCTGGAATGAAATAATGCCATGAGTTAGCATGATATTTTACGAAAAGAATGACCCATTGCTCAGTGTGGCTGCGGGGGAAAGAGGGGAACAGAAATGGTCCTGAACTGGATCAGGCTGAATCTGGTGCTTTGCTTAGCCCAGGGTACTCTAACATTTCTCCTCTACCCAAAGACACCCTCATACACACACGCACACCAGTGCAGCTGTTGCTTATAAAAAAAAGTAATAAATCACAGCAGCAGCAGCTACTGCAGCATCTTCCCTCCCTTTTCTCTCATCTCATGCCCCCAGAGCACTCATCAAACCCCCTGTCTTGCGCCTGGCATACAAAGGGCTGCAAATGCACTATAGACCTGTAACAAGCTGCCCTCAGAGGTGTGAACACTGATTTTGGGTTTTGCTGCTGGGGCAGAAGAGGCCTGAAGAGAGCTGTGACGACAGTTATTCCCACCATCCTCTCAAAATCTGAATCAGCCAAGTTTTCAGCCAAGTAAGCATCTGAGAAACTAATTTACACAGGTCTTTTCTCTGCGTAATGCCCATTAAGTGGGGATTTGAACCATAAAAAAAAGCCCCACAATTCCCCTTTGTCCAATGTTCTCTGTTAATCAATGTGCTGAGCTATTGTCAAGAAACTCTGCAGATAAATATAAGCATCTACAAAACAATGACTGGGCCTCACTGAAAGTGGGCACCACTTAGGGTGGGTGTATATCTTTCAGAGACAAGCAAGTACCTCATTAGAAGATCTGTATGCAAATCTTTCAAAAATTAGTCAAATATTAGAAACACTATAAATAGGCTGCATTATTTACAGATGCAGTGACATTTTTAATCAAATCTTCTTAAGGAAATTTTATTATTATTAAATTCATTTTATTTTGGGTTATTTTTAGCAATAAAAACATCGAGTTTTGACTTGAAATCCCTGATGATTAAAAAGTTGTCTGAATATGTCATGGTCAATAGGCTGCAGAAGTCCCTTGCAACCGCAACTATCCTGTGAAAAGGTTCTACATTCAGGATATTCAGGGACTGTGAACATTCACATCAGCACAGGGAGGGAATGACCATGAAAACATAAGCTCTGAAGAGACCCTGGAGCACTAAGGAACCACATGTGAGCTGGGAACCTTTCCTCACTAGAGCAGTGTTTTATTCATGGATTCATTTAAGGCTAGTGACAGCAGAAAGAGAGGCTCTGTTTATCAAAATGAAGTTGCAATATCAGCCAGGACCTAAGTACTGGCTCTGGGTGTGGTGAATGTGCAGGAGCCCGCTGGAAACAGCACAGAGAGGGAACTGCCACATGGCAGTCCCGTCAGAGGGCCCTGAGCAGGACAGGATCAGGAGACTACTCGGAAGATCATAGCCTTTGACATAGTTTATTCATGTACATTTCCAACCAGGGAATGTAGGAAGGAAGTTTCCTTCAAATTAAAAAGGAAAAAAAAATCACCTCCTACAAATACATAGGTTGGACAGACCATGGATGTGAAAGCTGACAATGGTAACATGAATAAATGTGAGTCGAACACATCTTTGTTCAACAGTAATTAAATGTTTATGAGACACTTAAAGACCTGTCAATTCCCTTTTAGGGCTTTCAGCTGGACTCAAGAAATGTACAAGATTTATGTTGGGTTTCTGCTTTTCTGCACAGTGAATGTGGGGTGCAAGCAACCAATACCTGCAATTCATCCACAGCTCACTGAGTTGTAATATTCCTAACCAGATTTCAGTGCTTTAACCCTCTCATGGGAAGAAAATATCTCCATACATGTGAAATGCAGGAGGGGAAAAGGAAGGAGTCCAGATCCTAGATCTATGAAATCAGCTTTCTTCCTCTGCAAGGAGCCACTCTAAATTCCTGCATAAATCCTTTGAACTACAGAGACATCAAAACATAGTAGGCATTGCATATCTTGGACCCATCTTTAATTACACAAGCACACAGAGTTCACACCTCAAGACTAAAGTAGGAAGGAAATAAAATATAACTTGCCTTTAGCAATTTCATACATGGTCTGTTTGGTTTCATTTTTATCATTTTCTTGCAATGGTGCTACACTCTTTTCACTTGGCTCCTCAGTTTCATTGGTTTCACCTTCCTTCACAAGTGACTTGGGCAAAAACCAAAATGGTATTCCCACGAGAAGATTCAGCAATGCACAAATCAAAATGCCCAGCCACCATGCTCCAACCCAGCGAGCATCAGTAGCTGTTATAGTTATCTCATCTGCAATAAAACACAAAACCAGGCATCTTGGATCACTTCAAAAACATTCTTTCCTGTCATTTTGTGCTTTCCTAGTCCCCTCTGAAAGCATTTTAATGATTTTTAATTCTAGTCCTTTCCTCTGTTAAGCCAGATGACACAATTTTTCATCAAATAATTTATAAGCAGATTGATTTGTGTATATATGAATTGATTATATGCAGATCTTCCATTCTGAAAGAAACACCCGCAAAGTCAGGTAGGATTAATACATATTAGCAAGGAAACATCTTTTAGTTCTGAAAAATACCCAACTATAGACATTATAAATAAAGTTTTATATGTTCACCCATTACCTGCACCTACTGATCCAATGTCAACAAACAGCTCTGTACAGAATGAAGCCAACAACAAACCAAGGAAGGGGCCAATTACAGTTGCTGTCTGTAGACATGCTAGAGTAGGAAAAAGAGAAAACATTATAAATTAGAATTCAGACATAATTATTTTCTTGGAATTTCTATGTATGGTTAGGACAGCTCTACTGGGAAAGTATTTGCACCTCAAAATGGCCTCATTCCAACAAGTTTCTCTCTGGTTAAATTACAAGTTCTACAATATTATTATTTTGATAAGGCAATAATTACTGTTTTCTGCCTTCCTTGATTGGACTGAAGGGCATCATAATAATCCTTTCTTTTGTTTTTGTTTATATGTGTGTGTGTTTGGAGGAGGGGAGTTATCACAACAGGGTAGATTTACACAGGTAGAAAGGTGAATTCTCTGCTTTGGCAAAATCCTCCAAATAAGAAATGCCTAAAGGCATGATGGGAGTTTCACCCATTCCTCTCACGATGTTTCCAACCATCACAAATATCCACAGCAAGGACCCGGGCTCTTTTTCACATTCTGTGGATAAAACAAAAAGTCAGAATGAATGTTTTATTCCCAACTTTTAATGAAAACCTAGAGACAAAGAGCTGACCAATAGCTTAAGCTTTGGTGGGTAGGCCTGTCCTATAAAAAGAAAAGATAAATAACTCGTCACAATACTTTTTTACTTCTTTTCTCTCCTTGAACTGGTATTTCTTCATCCCATAGTCTGCTTCAGATTGCACTGCTCTCTCCCACTTTGTCATGCTGAGATTTCTCAGTGCAAACTCATGCACTGAAAAACAAATGAAACATAAAAAACATAACAAATGAAACAAATGAAACATAATAAACATAACAAAATGAAAACCAGCTTTGTTAGCAACAGCTGCTGCCTTTCTGAGTGAAAGCATTACTGACCACAGATGAAACCTGGATCTCCTGTTTCTGTGTCAGATTGCTGTCAGCAAACACAGTGAAGCAATTCACATGCAGATGTGGTCAAATTCAGTCCAGTTTTTGCTTCACACAGGAAATGGACTCATATATATATATATATATGAATATCACAATCTTGCTTGTCCATAGGCTAATAGGGAAACAATTACCTTACCCAAGCATATTCATAGGCTTGAAGATCTGTGGGTTCTAATGCGCACATTGACTGACTGCACATCATTTCAATGAAAATTATTTACCTTTCTGTGCCTTTATTTTTGCATTTATAAGATGGGAAAATACAGTATCTGAAATTTTCAAGTGAAAGGTCAATTCCAAGTGCTGTTAGGTGTGCACATTTCACAACTTCTTCTCGCGAAGATGCAAAATATTAATATCTTAACTGACATTCAGCCTTGGAAAGCTTGGAAGATTCATCCATCACTAAATGGAGACACAGAAAACTACAGCACAACACTATGGTTTGATGCCACTGCACTCACACAGTGTTACAGCGGCATGATTCAGCTTTAGCACACCCTGATGGAACTCCATCACAAAGCTTAACAATGAACTGTGGGGTTCAGGTCACCTCACTTTTGTTTAAATACCTAAATTTCCAGCAGTCAGAAGGCACACCCAAGAGGTAATCTGATCCACCCTACAGTACAGAGCATGAATGTGTGTTCTGGGGTGACTTTATGATGCTGGTATTCCCATCATCTGTTCTCTTGCCCCTTACAGGAAGGGACACGCTCTGCAAGAACTCTGTGGTCTCCTTTGCCCAGCTATCAAGGGAGTGTAAAGGGATGGTTGAGACTGAATGCTTCCCTTTGAGGTAGCTAAAGACCCAGGAGATTAATCCCACCCTCAGCATGAGAATTTTGTGTGTGATCATTAAATGGTTTCCTCTGAGCCCTTTGACTTCCCAGTAGTTTCTTTATAAGCATGTTGCTAGAGCACATACATGTTTCAGTCGCACAGATTAGTTTTAGCCTACTTAAAACTGTTTTCTCTAAAGGGAAGTGAGATCTATATTTTGGTTCTAGCTCTATTTCTCATTCTTTTTATTCCCTCTCCTTTCTCTTTTTATTTCCTATGTGGTACAATAAAAAACATCCTTATGCTTCTTACCCATTGCTTAAATATGCTCCCCACCTCCTCATGGTATCATAGGATTGCAAGTTAAAAAGAGGAACATTTGTGAGAACAACCTGGTGTTATGCTATCCCGAAGTGGACTGCCAGGGATGTTAATTGAACTGCCTGGATAGCGTGAAAACTGCATGAAAGAAATGTTTTAGCTCAGGAGTCACAGGCCAAAGAAACACCGGAAATTTCCTGACCTCTAGTTTCTAGAAGTACTTTTCTTTCAAAAAGCACTGATCAAAAACAGAACCCTGAAATGATTGCTAATAAAAATAAAAATCTATTTGCTTAGGCACTATAGACACAGAAAAAAAATATTAAGAGACACAGGAAAAGTCATACCTGTTGATGGTTCCTCTGTAGGCAAAGAGGACAAGTTTTGATTAACAAGGCACAGAGGCATCACTGAAAAATTTTCCCGTTGTGAAATGCTGCTTTCAATACGATATCTGTTGGAATCAAAGGAAAGCAGGTACAGGTCAAGAAGATAATCATGAGAACCATCTCATTTGTCTGTACTGTAGAAGAAGGGAATCTATGTCAAAAGTTAACTGAACAGAGGGTGCTGCCAAGACTATCAGAGCCATTCTACACTGGACACAACAAGATTGAAGTATCAAAAAATACCTTGCTGATGAAAACCTTCACATGCCTGCGTTATTATTTTTTTAAGCCAAGCCAAAGATCATTTAAAAGTAGTTGAAGAATCATTATGATCAGTGCAGGCCTTGGCAACACAGGTATGATCTCTCATCCAGGTTCCAGACCAAGAGATCTTTGAAAATCACCTTCTATTGCCCATCCAAGGAGATAAAAGCTAGCAGTGTGAAGTGACAGTATCACAGCCCACTGTTCTTGGGGAGCAAAAGGATGAAGGCAAAGGCAAGGGAAGGTGCCCAACAGAGGGGTGACTCTCCTCAGGAGGCGATGACTGACTTTTGAAGCCACCTCAGGAGCAAAACCAAACAAAGTGCTCTGCAATGATCATGTTGAATCCATGCTCTCCCCATAAGCAACACACACAGTGGAAGGATGTATGGATTAATGCAAGCAAGGACTACAGAAGCTGCTAAGCAAAACACTCACCTTCCAAACAGAAAATGAGGAAGTGATATCAAAAGACATCCGAATGACAGAACTGTGCAGCCCAAAGCAATTATTCTGGGTCTGTGAAGCTTTGCTCCAAAGTAACTCACAAATGCTATCAGCAGCAAGTTACCTGCAAAGAGAACCTGGGTCACAATTCACAAACCAAGGCATCCCATGATCTTTGAAAGTGCAACACAAATTTGAGTACATTTTGTAAGCTCAACTTCTGTTTCTTTTCTGGTCTTGTGAAAAGTGTCACTAGACAGGGAACTGCCCACACGGTGCAGTAATTCCCTGCTATGGATGATCTTTTTTTGGAAGAGTTACATCACACGAAAAGAACATGAGAATAAAAGGCAGAATGGAAAAGAGATCACAGTGACAAATTTGTGAGTGCACCTTTATAGAGAAGAAATTTCCCACTACTCTGCATAGAGATCAGGCCCAGAGACTGCAGAATAATAGGTGTTTTAGGAAGTTATTCCCCTAGGATACTTTATTTTGCGATATGTAGGGAAATACGGAAGTGTATATTGTAGTGTTTTTGTACTGAAAATAATAAACACAAGAGGAAAATCATTTTTAAAAAGGAATAATAATTTAATATTAATTTCAGTAATTGCTTAAGAATCAAAAATCAGGTTTTTATACATTTAAAAACAAAAATGTACTAAAAATCTTCATTTTCCTCTCCTCCATTTTCACTTAGAATCAGTTGAATTTCTCCATTTATTGCTATGCAGCTAAGAAAAGAGTCAAGCTTCATGTTATGAATCAGGCCCTATAAAAATAGCAATTTAGTAATTGCACACCTACAAATTTTGTGATCTTTTTGTCAGAAGAACAAAATCATGTCTCTGAGTGACGAGCGTCATGCTCTGAAAGAAAATAATGCCTTTTTTCTGTATAATTTCTAAACAGGCAGTATTGAACCAGTGGCTTGAATGACACTTAAAGATGTAGATTTAAATTTATCACTGGACAATAAAACTTACTGACAGGCAAGGTAAGGGACACTAAAAGTAGAACTGGAAACTTTCTTTGCAAGTGCAGTTGTACAGGCACAAAACCTTAAAATATTATCGAGTTTAGGCAAGGACTCACAGTCCACTCCAACCAAGTTTAATTAAAGGAACTGCAAAATGCTAAGAATGACCTTACAATCAAACAAAGTTTACATAGTTTCATTTTTTGTTTTCTTAAGAAAGATTCAATACACATCTCATAAACTAGTCCTATTTTGTTAGTTGCCCTGTCATATCTTATGATAGTGCAGAAATTAGCTGAACCAGTTTTTAAACCTATATTTTTCCATTCAAGTGATTCTATTCATTTCCAAGACGTGAAGTGGTTACATATCAGCTCAAAAGAATGACAGAGTTGGCCACTATTGTCACGTACAGTAATTGAGAGCAGATGAGAGTCACTAACACATGCTCAGACCACATATTACATTTTCAAAGAATCAGAAATATTAAAATGAGAGATTACCAATTTCAAAGCTTCCATTAATGATGCCCACTAAAGAAGCTGGGATATTAAACTGTTTCTCTATCTGTGTGTACATGCTGTTCATGTAAGCACCAGACATTGTTTTCCCAAGGAATGCAAGTGACAGTGCCAGCAGAAATACCTAGGAAGGGAAGAACGCATAAACAATTCAAAATTATATATTTATGAATATTCCACGGTTATTTCCTCCAGTGAAGGTGTGCTTCCACTTTAAAAAGTGTGCAGTTCTGTTCCACTGATTTGTGTGTAAATCCCATCATCTGTCCTTTTCTAGAGTTAAGGCTTCAGTAAGCAAAAAAAAAAAAAAAAAATTAAAAAAAGAAGAAAAAAAAATAAAAGAAAACCACTTTGTTCTTCACCTTCTCTAATTGACCAAGACTGTCTTCTGAAACCCCAAGTCCCATTTACCCAGCCAAGGCAGACGTGTGCCTGCTGCAAGGTTGCCATCTGCAGGACCTTCCCACCCTCTGTTCATCTGAATGAGAAATTGCAGAACTAAGACTGTTTCCTTTGGCTGAATTACTTGATCCACGATCTGTTCTCCCATCTCAGCAGAGCTCATGAGGCCAGAACAAGCAATTTCAACCAAAAGGAGTAAATAACATGTCCTTTTTACAAGACAGTTACTAGCAACTGACAGTTCAAAAGTTAAAATTAGTGAGTGCAGTAGTATTCAAATCCCTTTAACTTCAGGCTTCTTTATAAACACCATTTATGAAATGAAATCAATATTATTTTTAAATATACCTGCTGCAAAATCTGAAAAGCAAAAGATATGCGTTTGGGTTTTTAATTACTATTTTTAAAAAGTTGTTTTACACGATTTTCTACCATTTCTTGACAACTTGAATTACTATTCAAGATCAACAATTTTTACTGCCACATCCCAGTCAGTAAGGCTCATTTCACAGTTTTAAGAAGGAAGGGTAACTATGGTAGCCTGGGGGATTACACAAAGTCAGTGGTGGAGTTCAAAGCAGCAATCAATCAGTACCTCCAAAACATCACAGAGTGTAAAGTTCAGGGAGAACAAAAACCAGCACAGTTGTTTGCAAACTTTTTTGACCTTGGTTAGGGCATTAAGGGTAAAAAAGAACAGCTTATCCATTCATTTAGTTGAGGCTGCAGCTTCTACCAAAATACCATAAATGCAAGTAATTACAGTTCTTACAAAATCGCTGAAATGTTGCTGTACCTTCAGCTTGGAAATGCAGCAGAATTTGTCCTCTGCACGTGGCTTCTCAGGCTCCTTCATGTTGCCTTTTTTAATGGATACTGATGTTTGTTTCTGAGTCTGTCAGCCATTCCATTACAGCGTTGAAAAAGATGAGAGAAAAGAACAAAAGTTTTTGTCCCGTGTTTTCAAAAATATTATATTCCTTCTAAGAGATTTGATATTTTAGCATTTTCCTTAAATAATTGCAACCTGGATTGCAACAAAGCCTACAAGCTGATGGATTTTATTCTAAATGAAATAACTTGATTAGAATAGAGCCATTAATCTCTTGGCATTAAAATTAAAGGAAAACAAAATAAAATCAAAACCACCAGGCCAACTCGAGTTTTAAATGGACTCAAAACAGACTCCATTCTCCTTCCCCTCCCAAGATTTTCAAAAATATTCCTCTTTATTTGTCTGCCTACTTTTACTTATCTCCATCTGAGCTTGATGATTAGAGTGTCTCATAGTTCTAAGCTGCCTGCTTTCTTAATATTTTACACATATTCCAAAAATGTGTTCAGAGAAGGAGCAATACATTCCAGGGTCTTGGATATACTTACCTGTAAAAGCCCCAGCACTTCTGAGGGTTTGCACAATGAATTAAACAGGTCTCATTCTAAGGACTCCTACAAGGACTCCATTAAATAAAGTTATGCAATACAGTTCTCTGCAGCCTGATGGAGTAAGCTGAAGAAAACCAGGGCAAGTAAGAGCCCTACCTGACAGGCAGGATGGATACAGGTTAATTTCCTCTTTTTTTTGTCTTGGATACCCTTTCCTGCAGCACCTGCCCTGCTCTGTGTTTTCCACTTCATGGATCCAGGGCTGGGGAGCAAGCTTGACAAGCCCACCAATAGGACTCAATTGCATTTCAAATTCTTCAACTCAGCACCCTCCTGGCCAATCTCTTCAAACATTTATTTCTACAACAATGTTAATCCTCTCAAATGTGTTTCCTAGCAGCTTGATTCCTAGCAAATTCACAGGCATTAAGTCCTTCTGTAGCTACCTTCTCACTTCCAGTTTTTAAAAGCATGATGCATTATTACAGCATTCCTGGAAATACTTTACACTTAATTGTAGGTGGACAGCACTCAGACAATTAGCTATGACAGATACAGAGTTTTTATTTCTGCATTCCTCACAGATACTTCCAGAAACTGTGTTCAACCACAGGACTAAACTGTACCCTTAGAACTTTTTTTTTTTCCTTTGCAATTTGAAGTAAAATTTATATCCCAGGGAATTGTTTATGCCTTATCTAACTATTGCTTTTCCCTGAAGCCCATCAGCAATACCAAAACATAACAGCAGTGCACTGTATCTTCTCTTCTAGGAGCTGGGAAAGGGATTCTTTCCCTTACTGTACCAGTCCCTGCACTTCACTATCACACATAGGGAACATTATCTGGCTAATTGCAGATTTTCTCTTCTGGTGCTACAAGATACCAGACAGGAACCTGTTACCATTTGACCTGGGGAATCAGACATGTCACACTACTCCTCATGCAATTACAGGAGACAAAACAGCATTGTTTTCCTTTAATTATTCATACCTTCCCTCAGAGCATAAATTATGATCTGGAAAAAGAAAGCATTTTAATAATTTTTTTTTCTGGGAAGATTATTAATTCATTAACAAAGTAGACAGAATTATTATTTCCAGCTCTGTTTCTTAAAAGAACTTTCCCCAGCCTCATGCTATTTTGTGGTCACACTTCATCAAATGTTACTGAAGCCAACACAGACTAACAGCCTAAATTATCAGACAGACACAGGTGCATAACTCACCCAGCTCAGGTGTATTCACACCACACTTTAAGTCCAGATTAGAATTTAAATTACCATTTCTGTGTCTAAAGATGAGCCAAGTGTGCTCCCACTCCCTACTCCCATCTACCTGCTCTCCACTGTACATTCCTCTTGTGTACCTTGTTTACACTCTTGGACTCTTCAGACTCATCTGCAAACCTCTTTAGCTCATTAAACTGGCCAAAATATAGCTATATTAAAATACAGTTATGTTAAAATAGTGATGCAAAAGTTTTCCCTTGGGTTCTGACTGACCTGCCAGCTGTCATGTAAACACCTGCACCTGAATCCCACTCATAAGCCTGCAATGTTGGCTGAAATTTCAGGGCAGAGCGCAGTAAAATTCCTCCCTCCACTCCTGCACTGAGTTGGTGACAGATTTATGGCAGACTAGGAAGTTGGCAATGACACCACAACTGCCTCTTCCAGTCTTCTCCGCTCTCTGACTGAATCTCCACAGCAGGAAACAGCCAGAAAGCCAGGCCAGTGATCAGAAGACACCCACTTCGCAGAGTGCGCAAGGATTTCTCCCAGTGTGAGCAGCTCAAAGCAGCTGTAGGACACACAGCATCCCAAGTAACCTGGGCTGAACAAGGCTGGTTTAAAACCAAAGCAGATTCTTCCAGTGTGGACCAAAGCAGGCTTGTTTGGCGCAGCTGACAACAGCAGGCAGGCAAGCACTGAGACCACTTTGGACCCATTTGTCCCACAAAAACCCAGCAATATAAATCACATTTCAGTCTAGCTAACTAATAAAAAGGAAAAAAAAAAGCTCCTGAATACCTGGATTTAAAGTTGATGTTGCAATATTTTGCAAGTTTCCTTGCCTAAGTCCCAAGAGGATATGCTACTTTCAATGTAAAATTCATCTTCCACTTAGCTCAGCTTAGTCACATAGATAAACTGCCACATCGTTATTTTGTTTACAGGGTTAAAAATCACAAAACATAACGATTCAGAAAGCAATTATGGTGCCAGGATTTTTAACTAATTTATTTTTCTGATTGCAAAAAGCTTTTTGAAATATTGTTTTGGTAGGAACAGTTCAAACTGTTACTCAAATGCAATTACACTAATGCTAGACTGAGACAACGGAAAATATTCTCATGGCAAAACAATTAGGTACTTACAGTTTTGAAAAGGTTTCTGCAAGAAATCACTGATATGGCACACCTGAACTTTGACTTTAAATTTACATTGTTGAAAATTAACCAAGTATGGGGACAAACTTGTCCTTTTGCCAAATTGTTTCAGCTGTGCATTTTAGAGTGCTCAGATGTGACAGACATGGACTGAGTTCCTAGGAGGAAAATTAATGTCTTTCTCTCCCCTGCAAAGCAAATCTGTGTCAGATCTCTGAGCATGAAGTGCTGACACTCCTGTCCACTGAAGACATCCAGAGAGCACCCACAAGCAAGAAAGGAACTTCAGGAGTGCAGGTAAGTGTGTAGTAAATTTACAGGCTGGGTGGATTTCTAGGAAAGGGTGACACAGGGTCAGAAGGGAACAGAGGAATGACATTATGTTACTGATTACTGGACATCACAAAATCAGAGAGCAATTTGACCAAGCATAAATAGTTCCTTTTCACATGACAGGAAGAGGTAATTTGACTTCAATTAAGTCCATTAGACATCACATCTAAGAATCAGTAGATACACCTTCAAGCCTTGGTGCTGAGATAGGTTTCATCTGTGACCTTAAATCTCTTGTAGACACTTGTGTTTGTCCCCTCCCAGAAAGAACTACTCTTGCACACCAAAAATCCTAAATGCTCTGTGCAAAACATGTGGTGAGGGTGGGATTGGGATCCATGAAAGCTTGAATTTCTGAATTTCTGGTATATCTTCTCAGTTCTCAAACTCTCAAGAAAAAGGCTCTTTACATGCTTCTAATATGTGAAAACCCTCATACTTCCTCAGCAAATACACGTTTTGTTAGAGCTATAGCACTGTTTTCTGTTTTCCTAATGGTCTCCAAATCACACCTGACATCTGCCTGTACTGGGAATTGGCTTACACATCTTAACAAGAAACAGAAAGTATGCTTCTACCTTTGATCCTCTAACAAAAATCTGAGGTCAATTCTTATTTCCCCCTAAGATGTTTCAATAGTTTTCTTGCATTTTATATTTTCTTCACTTCCCCACTGCCACTTTTAGGAAATTAAATAATCCTCTGACAAGATAATAAGACAAAAACCTACGATCTGAGCTGTGAGGATACTGCCCACTGAAATAAGCAAAATGGGGAAATAAAAGCCATTGTCCTGGAGTTTAATAAATTATTATATAAATAACCAATAAATAAACTTTAATGACATTAAAAATAAAACCCAACATAGTAGCATGATATACAGGACTGTGTAATTCTACAGTCTCTGTTGCATTGTTTTGTTCAACAATAATTTCAGCTCCGGGCAAGTAAGGCTGAAGATTCAGACACAACAATGGAATTACAAGAAATGAAAATCAAACTTCCCAGTCAAATAAACACCACCTTGTAGTAGGCACTTAAAAATTTCCTTTAAATACTTGTTTCCATGGCTGAAAAAATTAACCCAGGGGTTATTTTAAGGGGCGGTTTATGTGATTTATAATTGGCAGCAGGTACAAATTAAATACCTCTCTAAAAAGAGAGGAGTAGATATGTGAAATTATCATATGTTCATAAATGCACAGTTTAATATTCAGTAAATTTATGTAAAATTCAATGCATAGGGAATTCAGCATTGTTCTTTATTGTGATTAATTCATGGGTAATAAAGCATTACAGAGTGTCTATGACATCTTAGCACACAGAATTCCCTTCTTATCCATGAGATTTCTGCTAAAGGCCATATTCTATATTCTCACTAGGTTCACCATTTCCTGCATTATCAACCTTCTGTTTGAGAAACTGAGAGACCACGAGTATTTTTTCCTGTCTGGAGAGGTTCTGTTGGAGCAGTAGCTCTGATCATTTAAATGCTTCATTATAAGGAGTATACCTGGAGAACATCAAGTATTTGTACAGAATCAGGTACAATCTATTCTTAGCAAGGAGTTGTGTTGAAGATCCTCATCCAGAGTCTCACAATAGGCATTAGAGTCAGATATTTCCAGAGAGTAATTTATCCCAATTTAAGACAGCTGTTTAAAATAAGTGGGAGGAAGAACCTATCTGGAGGTGCCTCTTTCTTCCCTTTGATTTGGAAATCTCGAGAGCTTAGCTTAGTCTGGATAACTAATTTTAGTCAGATAAAGATCAGGACAGCTGACACCTTCCCTGGTTATCTCTCTTTATATCATTCTAGATCCACTCATCTTGGCCAAGGAGCAAAAAATCCTGTCAGCCAGCATCTCCCAGTCTAAGGTCTGGACCCACTTACAGCTGCTTGTGCACACTCACAGGAAATTCGAATGGATAAACAATATTCTAACAGAAATCAGTAAAAGCTCTTAGTGAAAAATGCAGAGTACAATTACTGGTCCTAGTCTAAATGTTATATGTCATGATGATTTAACTACCAAAACCACAGATGACATTTCTGCCCTCACTCTAAACACAACACATTATCTTGAAACCACAAAAGACCAAGTAGCTCTCTCCCAGCACTGCAGTTGTAATCCATGAAAAGCTGGAAATGTGAACTATATCTCCACAGAACTACAGCATCCATGGGTTGCACATCCCATAGGACGTGGCATGGCAAACCAGATAAGGGTATCATGACACAGAGCAGGTTCATCATCGTTTTCCCTATCAGTTCAGAGCTGAATTCAGGGCAACGTTTCAAACCATTTTGTTTCTCAGAAGTATCTGCTGAGATCTGCTTCTCTGGCAGTGCAGAGCTGTGATGGCTGAATAGCCATGTGCCTCCCAGGCAAACAGAGGTTAACAGGGAGAATGGCCTACAAGGACAACACAGAATTTGCTTCTCAGGGTTGTGTCCTGACCTGGATACACACTCCAAAATCTTCACTGCAGACTTCAACCTTTGAACAGACCAGCAGAACTGAGCATAGGAACCTCACAACAAAGACTCTTTCACAATATTTTCACTCCTTTCACCTGCTCGTAGGGGTTCCAGCATCTGCATAAATGAAAAAAACTCTGCTCAAGATATTTTGGGAACCTACTTTCTCAAAAGAAAGAGAAGAAGGATGCTAAACAAAGTAAGATACAATAATTTAACTGATTTTCCATTAATCAAAAATGTATTTATATAAGCAGCGTTTATACCAAACTAAGGTAATCAAGAGGAGCCACAAGGTCTCATTGTAGTGACTAGTGAAGAGGCTCAGAGGTAAGACCTTGATCTAAGCAAAGCAGGTAGAAAACATCCATCTGCACTTAATAAAAAAGTACGGTGATGTTTACCCCTGTATGTCCAGAAATACAGACAGGCACAAAACTTTCTGCCCATTTTGAGTCTGAATTCAGATTTACTTTGACCATCCAGTAAAATGTCCTTTCACCTCAATAGAGTTCATGTCAGCTACAGGCTAAATAAAAATTCAGATCTGGCTTCTGTTCTCAACTCTGCTCATCCCTTTCAACTCATGATTGCCTCAATTTTTTCCCGAGTAACACAACAATAAACAGACTTTACTAGAAAGCATTCAGACCCATACCTTGGAGATAATACTGCATAGGTGCAAAACATTATTCCTGTCTGGCTTCATAACTAGTTATTTATTTAAACCAGTGCTACTGTCATAACCATTTCTCCCTTAAGAAAGCAGTTTAGCACATTGATTTGCTCTTGTGTGGATATGGGGGCTTCACTTTTGTTTTGGCAAAGCATATTCATGCCTTCTGGCCTTGCTAGAATTTAGGAAATTTATGAAGACCTAAAATTTTTTATTCTCCTTAAAATTTGCTGCAAGTCTGGAAGACATTCTGCTGTACAAACTTCTGGTTTTAAATGTTAGAAAACATAAATGTTTCAATTGTCAAAACAGCTTTTCAGAATGTTGAAAACCTAATTATAGACTTTTTGGGCAGTACTTCCTAGTTAAAGTACAAAGGGATTTGTGGTGTGATCAGGTCGTCAGCTTTCCACTAATGAGGCAAATTGTCTCAAGGAAAAGACTTTGAGAAAAGTTAAAGGAACAAATGTACTGCAGGTTGACTGGCAGTTCAAAGCTTCAAAGTCTCTCTGGAGTCTTTTCCTCTGAAAAAAAATGACTTTACCTATGATTCATCAATCAGTGGTTTATGTAACCTGATAGCGTTTCACTTTCACTATCCATCAAGTCCACAAGGTTTTTGGTATGTGATAACATGCTTTCTGTGGAGAGATATCATCTGGCTAGATGGTTATAGGTGATACTCCTCGCCTTTCTAGGTAAACTTTACTTAGCTCAGTCCCAGAAGGTGTGAAACATCTGAGTGGAAGATCCAGGATGTTTTTGGGAATCAGGTACATAGCTAGGCATGCACCTGTGAGCACAGCTTTCTAGCTCCAAACATCTCATCTTTAAAACATGGGAAATTTTCATAGGATCCCCTGAAATAGATACTCTTTCTCAGAAAGGTTAAAGTTGCATGAAATATACGCCCTCTTTTGGCAGTGAAAATTAAAGTACTGACTTCAAATGGCAGTGTAGCTTTAAAGACTTTCTAATAAAAAATACCTCACCTCTAAGTTGATAAGTTCTATGGTTCTTCCAAAAGTGGCTTTTTAAACTTCTACAAATTGTTATGAGTATTATAAAAGGCAGCAGGATGATACATTAATTAAAGCAGTGGGCTGTAGGGATCCATAACACCGTGAAGATTCTACCTGCTTTATGACAACATCCTAAAAAATAGATTAAGAGTGTGTTAACCCCTCGTTTACATGAAGTGGTATGAAATGTTCTGTTGACATGAAATTATATATGACGTTGACATGAAATTATATATGGCATTGCCAACCTTGCTCATTTTTAAATATAATACCACTAAGGATGAACACCATTCCAATAAAGAATTCCAATACCACTAAGGATGAACACCATTCCAATAAAGAATTCCAGTGTGGGAATGTGATAGCTCTCTAAAGTGAAAAGAGCCATTTGCAGCCCATGGGAGCTCTGTGAAAACTAACAAAATCTAGCCTACAGTCACTAGGATCATGGTCACTAGCCAGAAACAGGGAAATGTGTAGGAATACTGCAAACCAAGAAAAATAATAATAATAAAAAATAGTACCTATGCAGATAGTAATTTATATAACAGAAAATACTCTGAAATCGAAAGCAGAATTCAAGATACCCACTCTAAATATACAGTAGGTATTCAACACCTACGGATTTTAAAGATACTTGTCCTGAAGTCTATGCCTCTCTGCTGCTCTGTACAAGGCTCTTTTCTGAATCAAATGCTTTCATAAGGTGACTTCTCAACTTTTTCCCACTGAAACTTTGTCATTCATTGGCACAATATATGTTAACATGAAATTATTTCAATATGTTAATGACTGAAAGGTCCCAGAACCTCATTTTTCCCTCATTTTACTATTTTTGCAATAATGCCCTGCCTTCAATTTTCCACCTGGTGTTTGGCTCAATAACTATTTATTGCAAAAGAACACCACCTTTTTCAAACTAGCCATGTCACTTGTAGCTCCTAAATTATTTGTGAGAGATCACATTTAAGTACTGACTTTTTCACACCATTCCTGAATTCTCAAAGATGAGCTCAGCCAAAAGTGGATTTGCTGATAAATGGAAGGAAACAGCAATATTTGGTGTAGAAGACACTACCGAGACAGACTAAAAATCCACTAAATGTTGTCAGATGCACATGCTGAACTCCTAATGAGTTTTTTAACGATTTCTTATAGTAGAAAGACAGTTCCATGTACTTATTCGTGTTCCTTGTGCTTATCAAAGCACATCTCCAAGTAGAATGAAAAGGTCAGGTCTTGCACTCACACATACAATGACTCAAGCATACTGTAAATTCAGCCCTACTACACTTCTTTTTGAAGAAGGGCTATCTTATTTTGCAGCCATGTGTGATGGCATACCATAAATAAAGTTAATTAACGTTCCATGGTATTGTCAACGTAAATTCTCCTACGTAAGCTCGTAGACTGCATCTACCCTTGGTGAAAAAGTATTACGAACATGACTGATTCTCAGTTCAGCACAAGCCTCCTTTTTAAACAGCAGGGAAAATGCCACTATTAATAGCAGAGCTGTCAAGACAGCATCATCTAAAAGACTCAGAGTGTTTCAAGACAAAGCCAGATTGTCATTCTCTTGCAGCAGTTTGCAGAGGAAAAAAAAAAATCTGATTTTTTAAAAGTGGGATAGTTTAAAGAAAAACTTAGTTGAAAGTTATGCACTGTATCAGATATGAAGGGCTAACATGAATCTGTGTAGAATTCTTTTGAAAACCAGCAGTTTCTCTAAGAGGTGACTGATTTAATTACCTTTGGATTTACCTGCAGTGAAATAAGCCTGGGGAGCAAGGAGGGTGGTTTCTGATCTCACTGCGTCTTCCACAGATGTCTGTGCTCTTTATAAAAGATGCCGGGGTGGGGAAGAAGGGGTGGAGAGTTCTCACAGTTACACTCAGTAAATCAGAAACAGCACTTCCACACATGCCCAATTCCACTCTTTTTTCCCTAACAGGAGCATTTAGGGAGACTTCATTCTGTCATTCAATACCTTAGGGGTGGCCTAATTGAGGCCTTCCAGTACCAGAAGGGAGCCTACAAGAGAGAGGGAGAGAGACTATTTACCAAAGTATGGAATGACAGGACATGGGGGAACGGCTTCAAACTGTCAGAGAGTAGGTTTAGATGGGATATAAGGAAGAAATTCTTTTCTGTGAGGGTGGTGAGGCCCTGGCACAGCTTGCCCAAAGAAGCTGTGGATGTCCCATCCCTGGAAGTGTCCAAAGCCAGGTTGGATGGGGCTCTGAGCTACCTGGTGTAGTGGAAGGTGTCCCTCCCCATGGCAGGGGTTTGGAACTGGATGGTGTTTAATGTCTCTTCCAGCCCAGGCCATTCTATGATTCTATAATTCAATAGAGTTACCCTGTCCTTCCTTTAAGCATTGCCTTTTGTTCTGTTTTGAAGCACACAGGAATACAACAGAAGTCAGAGAACCCCGTATAGAAGTGGCAGTTATACATTCCAGCAATATCTTTGAGAACTGAATACCTTTTTGTACATTAATTGCTATAGAAAGTGACTGAAGAGAATTAGCATAGCATGAAGCAATGGATGATTTCGTTTACCAGAAAGGAAGAACAGCATTTCTATTCCATATCCATATTTACCATTAGCACTGTTAAGAGCCCTTGAGAGTGAGATTGGTAAGCAAAAGGGAGTCCTGCTTTTGCTTTTACCTTCTGGAAACAGGTTGCAGGAGAGACAGGGGAAAAGCAAATCAAAAAGTTAAACTTTCTGTTGCATTCAAAAGTAAATTGTTGGATGCAATTAAAACTCTATAAACTGTAAGTAAGAATTGCACTAGGAACGATAACTCACCAAGCACTGGGCTCTCAGTTCTGACTTTTCTGATCAAAACATGGAGTTTATTTCTCCTGCTTGAGGGATTCCCAGCTACAGGCACTGATTCAGCACAAGCTGCTGAGCTCATTCTCAGAGCAATCATTAGCAATAGTCCTTTCAGGGTACATCAGTGTTCTGTCAGTGCCATAAGCTGAGTAACAAAATACGTCATAAAAGTTGGTTTAAAGTACTGTTGACTACCCAAATTACTTCTTTTCATTTGCTTGTCAATTCCATGGATGGACACAGTTTATTTCTGAATCATCTTTTTTTTCCACTGGGGGGGAAATTATTAACTTTCCACCTCTTACCTCTCAGCTGCTTCTTACATATTTCTTCCTCAGGTTTAACGTTCATTTTGGGATCAACAGGAACAGCTTTTTGTATTTTTATCAACAGTGAAATGTCCCACATGCAACAGGGGTAACAAAGAAAGCTGTGCTAGCAAAAGCATGCTTGATAAAACACTGTTTGAACAAAACACTTATACAGAGCTTAAGTGCTAACAGTAGAAAATTACAACTCCACACACACCAGAAAGTACAAACATTGTAGTATTCAACAACATAGCACCAAGCAAGAAACACTGGGAAGAGAACATTATAGCCAAAATTTTCAGACTTTGCCATCCAAATGTAAAAATTTAGGGAACAATCAAGGTTCCTAATCATAATTGTCTGGAGTGATTTTATGCTCCCTCTGATGTTCCACATGGCTTTTAGTTGCTACAATAGTGTCCTGATGGCCAGGTTCATGAATGTCAATCCTGGATATTTTAGGACATCTAAAATGACAGCAGAAAACCTGACTTACTCTTCTAATTTCAGATTTGGCCTTATAGGGTACTTGAACTTTTTCAGAGGTGCTGACACTATCAATGAGACCTCCTTTTTATACTTTACCTTTGGTTTGCAGCTTAATTTAAAAGGAATGCAAGGCTACTAAAATAAACTCTTTTGTTGCTATAAACAATCGCATTAAACATTGTGCTCAACTCGTGTAACAGCCACAAGCTGTGACACATGCACCGTCCTGTGTCATTACTGGGAATGTTTTCACTGATGAATGTCAGTGCTGCTGCTGTTCTAATTACTGGTTTATTCAAAAAATTGAAGTAATCCCATTGCAAGTTAATGACTAAACCTTTCCTTTTTCCATTTTGATACAACAGGCCAATTAATCCACGATTTATTCACACACTTCTAGTTCCTGGTAACTGAGCAACAGTGTAATTTACTGGAGACATCTGCCTCACACAGCTGTACAGCAGCTGGGAAGTGCCTGCACCAGGTAATGTGGCTCTGACACTCACAAATGGGAGAGATTCATCCGTTACCAAGAGTCTTAACGAGTCTTATTAACATTGTTAAGCAAATGTAGAACTCAGACGTTGAAAATCAGCCATTAAAAGTAGGAACCAGCTGCCCAGCAGGTGCCAAGAATGGCCTAAGAAAAAGGTAAATGTGAGAAAGAGGGAGACAACCTTTAATCTCTGAGTACATAAGAGAGTTGAAGCACCCCGATGGAATTAATTTCATTTACATTTAGACACCCACAGTGTTAACACCTGCACCTGAGCAAGTCACCCAGGGCTGCTTTAGTAGGCAAAAAGGAGAAGCAGGCACAGATCATCTAAGCTGTTTTAGAGTTCTGCATTAGAAACAGGCTCAAGGATGTTCTCTCTGTTCATCCCACGTTTAGTGATACAAATGCCACTCCCCAGGAGATAAAAGCAGCAGACACTTGAGGCAAGGCTGGTTCCCTGTTCCTCTGCTGCCAGTTCACCCCAGTGCAGAGCATGGTCAGCATTCTGCAGTTCCAGGCATGGTGTAGGCAATTTCCAGAAGGAATCTAGGAATTGGGAAAATATGTCTTCTGGATTGTTTTTAAACCTCAGCTCTGGTGTCACCTGACCCTCTTATAGTCACAATTCTTTAGACAAATCTTTGCATAAAGACTTAAACACCTGTATAAATATCTAGAATTACCATGTAACTACTCAGAATAGAACTGATCACAGATTTCTCTGATGAGAACACTTGATTTTCTTTTTCCTTAGGCTGATAACAGCTGTCATGCACAGGAATAAAGGGTTTTCTCTAAGATCAAGGTTAAGGAACTTTGTCAGTGGTAAAAATAGTGTTCCAACCACCACTGAACGGCACGAACTGCAAAGTATTTAGTGCCAGCATCTTGAAACTTGAGTTATGATTTTTTCTGCTGTCAAAGAGATTCCACAATTTAATATTCTGTTCCTGTTTGTGTAGGAAAACACTACTCCCGCTTAAGAGAACTTGCAACAGGAGGAGCTGCAAAACCCTAATTTTGTTAACTTTACATGTGACTAATTGCTGGATAGACTTCTTGCTGACTCTGCCAAGATGCTGTGTGGCTTAGGAGGCTGGCAATGCTCCTGGGACATCATGAGCTTACTTTCATTTCTACAATGCACTCAAGAAGCAGCCTTTCTCTTCTCTCAAAGCATTAGTGGCTCCCCCCCCAGTCTACTTGCAGGACAGCTGTAACTAGAATTTGGGATCGATATTTATTTGAAAATTGGTATTTCATTTTATTTCCCTCAACCCATAGCTTGATTCCAGTTTGGTACAGAAACCACTCGCTGAGATGCCTTAAAACAGAAGAGACTCTGAGTAATTATTTCAGTCTTTTAAAATCTTAAACACACACTGATCTATCCATTGCTTTTCAGAGTGTGAAACAATATCTCTCACACAGGCTGAGCATAAAGACCACTGCTGAGTGTCGGTGGCACATGGATCTCTTTCCACCTAGGAAAAAGCACACTAAGGCATCTTCAAATTCAATATCCAAGCAGTGAAGGTTGGCTGGTGTCAATCCCCAGCCAGAGTATCTGTATAATTGTTTTTCAGCACAATACTATCTCTGTAAAATTGGTTTAATCATTCATTCATTTCAGAGGGGCAAAATTGCCACAGTGAAAGTAACAGCAGAATGTTATTTCATCACAGTCAACTTCTACAGTGAGTCTTTGGAGGGAGAAACTTGTTTCAGATGTTGCACAGAACTTACTCTCATGGTGAAGATAAAATGCAGTACTTACCTCTCTTACACTGGGGCTGTCCATCCAGACAGGGAGTAACAGGAACCTGGTGAAAAGAAGAATATGATCATATTAAAAACAGAGAAAAATATCCAGCAGCAGCACCTCTTAGAAAAAAAAAAGAAAAAAAAAAAAAAAGAAAAGAAAAAAGAAAAAAAAAACCCCTACAACACACGAAAAACTGCCAAAGCAATATCTACAACAATTCAGCAGAACGTTTTGTCACTTTCTGGACTCTTATTTGCAGACTGTTGTGATCAAGTTAAGAAACTACTATCCCAGCTAAATATTCCTTCTGTATTCACCTCAAGTAGCACAGATGCCTGAAGTGAGCCAACACTGGAACTTGAGCCATTGCAATGAAAATCTGGTACTACAGACTAAACCAACAAAGAAGGGGGTTTCCAGTTAAGGCTATGGACTTGGCACTGAAGCAGTTCTGATCCAATTCGTGTTCTTGGGGATAGAAAAGATGCACATGGTAACTTCTTATCACAGAGAACTTTTGTTCAGCTTTTGTACCAAAATCTTGACCTTTATAAATAATTAAAAGACCTGTTTTCCAAAGGCAGTGGGGTACCTCACAGAAACTAAGGAGACAGAAGGGGGGAAAAAGAAAAGTGATCTTCCCAATTTCCACTGAAATCAGAAGTAAATTGTTCTAATCTGTATCCTTGGAAATCTGTAATCACATATTTCATTAACACTGTTTTTTTTTTAACCTGAACCATACTCTATGCATACTAAAGAAATAAATTTGCACAGGTAGTTTTATTCTGACATTTCCTGGCTTTTTAATCCTAGTCTTTGCCTTCTGGAAAGTATTAATTGACTCAATTTTCACATATGACAAATCCACCTGTGTTAGTAAAATACGAGATTTTACATTCATAGTGACAGAATTTTCATTCACATTTAGACTTGACTGAAAAATGTACACGATTTCTACCGTGTTACCCTGAATGAGAACTCTATCTGTCAATTTAAATAACTTTCACTCTTTTCTTATTCGTCATACAGCTTCTCTCCCTTTCTGATCTATATCCTACAGCAAGCCTCCACAACTTTAACTTTTCCATCTTTCCTGAGATATGTTTTCTTGTATTTCAATCACCAGTGGCCTGGTGTTTCATCTGCTCTGGCTTTCCTTGTAACTTTTGTTACCTTATTTAGCCCTCCAAAACACCCACAGGGAATATTACCTCAGCAGCTTATCAGAGCTGCAAAATTGAGACTGCATTTCTGATGTGCAGTATGCTATTGCAGCACCTTCACCAGGGCATTTCTGCATACACCAGGTGAATATTTACTGATGCACTAGAGCAATAATGACCCACCTGCCTCTGCTCCTCTCTGGGGCACTTTCTGTCTATAGGGATTGGAATTAACGACAGTCTCTCTGTGCTGCCTGATGTCAGAGCTGAGAAAGGTGTCAAGGATATATAAGAGCCGTATTACTTGCCAGAAAGGAAGAGGGAAAAGGATACTCCAGAGCTAGATGCAAGCGTGGAATTGTTGCATGCACACTTCTTGCTAACCAAGAGAGCTTGCTTGGCTTCTCCAGTTAGATCCGTGACCACAAAAAGGTAAATAATTTCCCTTTTTTCTCTACTTTGCCTGCAGTGCAACGGATGTGCTTTAGAAAAGCACAATATCCCCTATTACTAATCAAGAGCATTTTTCAGGAAAAGGCTAAGACAACTTTAAAGTAAACTGCACTGGGGACCAGAATTTGAAGGAAATGCAAACCAGAGATAAGGGATAGGATTGAAACTACTGGATGGAAAATGAGCATTTACTGCTGGGAGCTATATTTTTGAAACTGAATTGTGTCACTAAACTTCAGGGGATCATTTTTCTCACTCTAGCCTGTGAAAAAGACTAGCTGCTCTTGATTTAGGGCAGCATGGACATCAGGGATAGGAGATGCTGAAGAGTATTTGGGTTAGCCTTCAGTTTTGAATCATTATTCTTTTCAGAAAGTTTGGAAGGAAAGATGTGCAACCTAAAGCTGTCAGTTTTCTTCATTGCACTTTCTGTCACTCTGAGCTGTTTGGAAGCTACACCTATTGAGAGGTGAGTAAAAAATAATCATTTTTATTTCTCTTTAGGGAAAAAAAGGTGTTCAGATTATTGCATGAGTTGCTTTTGCTTTCATGTCTCAAATAATACAAAAATAGAGTTATTCAAGCTCACTATTTTATTGTTGTTCAAAGATTACTGTCTGTGGCTGATGATCTATCTGATGGTACTTCCAAGAGACAAGGATGGATGTTGCCTGTAATGTCACAGAATACACTCTCAGGACTCAGTGAGGAAATGCCAGAACAACCAGCAGCAAAGACAAAAAGGTATTGATTTTTCCTTGTTTCTTCCAGCCATATCAAATTGAATCATGAAGCAAACTTTGTTCCAGTGATATCTTGCTACTTGAGAGACTTCACTTCTCCTGGTTTTTCTTTGAAAATGAGGTTCAAATATTGTTCTACTAAATAGAGCTTACTTTCTTGTAAGCTTAAAGATCTTGTAAGCTTAAGCTTTTCTGTAACATAAAGATCAAAGTATTCAGGGTAGAAAGTGAAATCCAGGGACAAAGTTGCAAATCATTTAATCATTTTACAATTATAACATTTTCATAAATTACAAAGGTTGAAAATACTGTATTACCTTGAGAAGGAAGGTGTATTTTGCACGTGCCTTCCTTTTTAAAAAATTTGTCAGATTTCCAAGCCTGAAGGGGAAAAAAAAAGAAAACATACCCTTCTTAATAATACTACTGCTCTGCTACAATTGAATTATTTTATAGCATAAATGCTTTCAGTAATTAAGCATTTTTTAATCACAGAATTAAATATTAGTTTAATCACGGGAAGAAGGAAAAGAAAAAATTGGTTCTGATAGAATTTCACTTGTCTGAAATACATTCTCATTTATAAGTTCATACATCCAATTTCAGGCAACTTTTTAACAAATAAAAAAACATTTCAAGGTTTATTTGTACTAAAAGATAAGCAGCACTGAACTAATCTATTTTTTAGAGAATCATCAAGGTTGGAAGAGACCTTCAAGTTCACCTAGTTTTGTCGGGCTTTTGAGTGAATTTCTTTCAATAACAATTCTGTTATAGATTAATTCAGTAAATGCTTATGTGTGTATAGTTGCCTGTTCCCCTCTCTTTGAATATATATTTTAAAAACACTATTACATGACAATTTTTGTACCTTCCAAACAGAGATGTTCTTTTATACTTTTATAGCAGAGATGAAGTTCTCACATTTTTACAGCTATCATTTTTTAAAAAATACAACCCACCCCCCCACCTCCCCAAAAAAAACCCAGACTGCAATACTCCAACACAAGGCATCACCCTTCTGACTGTGGTGTGCCTTTTCTGTTTTTCTGGGGCCTAGAACCACATCTCACTGGGTGAATTGTCTCCTGGCAGCACATACCCACTGAAAGGCTACTGACCACACAGCTAAAAGGGATGGTGAGTTCAGCCAGAGATGAGCTAGAAACCCAGCAGCTTCCTGTAAGGGCTGGAGCTTTAAACTTGGGGTGTCAGGGCCTGATTTTGTAACTTTAATGGAAAAGAGGATCCTGCCTCCACAAAGAGAGCAGGATCTCTGTGAGAACCAGTTGCTGTCTGAATCCCCTATGATAAGGACTTGATTAAAATCAGCAGAAATATCCATGAGAGGTTATATAAAGCCCTATTCAACAATTCTGTTTTAATGCAACTACACATTTAAAATATTAATTTCTTAAAAATTGCTGCCTATCTACTAATGAAGAACCAGTAAAATACAGACATTCCTTTCACAGTTTCTATTCCATTTGGAGTCTTACATCAATACAAATAACTTCAAAAGGTTATGTGACATTTTAGATGAGAGATTTAATAATCAGTAAGCAAAGGAACACACTGGTAACTGCTCAGAGTTTAAAACTGGGATACTTTTGCTCTTCACAGTAAATTTTAGCCACAAACTGGTGTCTAACTCATGCCATATCAGCATGAAGAAGTCCAAGAAAATAAGCAATAACTCAGTAGGAAATCTCAGCAAGCAAGTATTTCTGTCTGAAGGAACAACACAGCAGTCTAAAAAACAAATTTGAAAGCCCAAGCTCTCTCAAGCTAAGCAATTTATTGTGATTTTAAAAAACCTCCTCATGCTACATAAGTTTTACATGGAGTTCTGTAAATGGTCTGTTGGTTCAGGTCATTAAATGGTTTTCTTAAGAAACACTGATGATACTTTAGAATCATCAAGGATACAAGGAAGCAATGGTTTCCTCCTTGGACACTCTTCCAAGTATCATTCAGCAAGTATCATTTCACCACAACAGAACTTTCAAGTTGTTGGTGTTTAAAAACAGATGTGGCAGTTTTCCAGCAGATGAAACCTCTGTTTAGTCAGAGCTAAGGGGGAGAGAGGCAGAGCTAAAGACTATTACGTGGTACTGAAGCTGGCAGAAGCTGGCAAAGCCTGCTACCTCTCATGATGTGTGGTGCAGATGGAAGAAAGAGTCTTGGGATTTAATCCACGTGGTGTGGACTGGAATATTACCACTCACTTCAGTGAGAGCAGGATATGATTCTGTGGAAAAACGAGAACTAAATAAATGTTAGTGATCATCATTCTGTTAGTAATCCTCATGATATCAGCAAGAGCTCTAAATAGATTTAGAAGTTCGGCTGAAAGTTAAACATTTAGTCACTGTTTTCACTTAGTGTCTTACCTATACTATCATTACAGGTTTTCTAGGTGTCATAAACTGCTGTGCAGGATATCAATAAAAACGACATATGACTGTTCAGGTCTCTGCATTTGAATAACCCCCATCATTAAAACTGATAATAGCACCCAGCACAAGGAATTTTTTTCAGGCACAAAGTAGGTGGTGGGAAGAGTCTAACGTTCCCGTATTTGTGCACGTATTCAAAGAACTCCCACATTTAGCAGAGCTCAAATGACTGTGAGCAGTGGCACGCTCCATTGCTCATCGTTTGACTTAATCTTGGCTCTCTCTCTCTCTCTTTGTCCCACCTTGGCAGCCACCAGCTGGAGAAGAGGAAATGCAACACGGCCACGTGCGTGACACAGCGCTTGGCCGACTTCCTGGTGCGCTCCAGCAGCAGCGTCGGGGCCGTCTACCCCCCCACAAACGTGGGCTCCTACACCTATGGAAAGAGGGACACGGAGGGGCTACTGAGCAGAGAACCCCAAAGCCATGCACAGCTTTAGGGTGTTGAGGTGGCTGCTGGCACTAGAAGCTCAGTTTTTAATGTATCAAGAACCTCTCAGTCATTTATTACTTGTACAGTCTTACCAGTGCCTTGTTTTCTCTGTGTGTGTGTGTGTGTGTGGAGGTATGTGATTTATGTTCATCACTCCACTATGCATGTACAATGACATGCATAGACTATCCTTTCAACTCCATTAAGAGCTCCAGAAACCTGCTTGTCAAACTCCTTTGTAAAAACCCATCATGACAATAAATGGAAAAGTAATTGCAACAAGGGTTTTTTAAATCATTATTATTATTATTATTAAAAGGATGAAAAAGATAACCCATGATGTGTATGTCTTTATAGTCACAGTTTGGTAAGAGGAAGAGAACACCTAAATTAAAGAACAACAAATATCAGAATTCTAGCAGCAGTTATGTCCTAGTGAAAGTAAAACAGAAGAACCTTCTGGTTTTGAAATGTCTACAGCATCATGTTTTGTACAGCTGAAGAAACAACTAGATGAGAAAAGATGCTGCATTGCACACCATAATCATCCAATTATGCAGTTAACCGACTGGTCTGTTCCCATTATAACATAAAACAAGCAGGGAAAAGTAGTCTTGCAGCACAGACTTCTGTGCCTGCTGAGCAGGGAATCCTGAGGATTTGCAGTTCTTATGTTAAGGTGGTATCAGTAAAATGTAAGCATAATGAGTATAAGGGCTTTTAAATATGAATAAGATAAAGCTCTGATAACAATCTAGCAGAAACTCCAGTCCTTGGATATTCCTTTCCTTGAACTAGAATAAAAAAGGGAAGAGCAAAAAACAATGAGAAGTTCAAGAGCAAACATGCTTCCCAAACACTCAGTAATTTTTTTTCACTGGCATACTTTTGTTGCTACCAAAATCCAGGGAAAATATTTCACAGATGGGCAGACCTTAATGGGAATCTGCCAGTGTTATTTTCTCCTATCTCAGCCCAGAATCAGTGCGGGCTTAAAAACCTTTAAATTGTTAAGCAGATTTTCATAGAGGTGACATCCTATATCAAAGAAATGGCTGTTTTGTTCGCACTTTCACAGTGAAGGGTTCACTGTCACCTGAAAAACATTATAGTCCAATTAGGAAAAACATTCAGCAGAACCTTAGTTCTGGAGAAGCATATGAAAGTTTAATAACTGCCTTCAGTTGGTTTTGTTTTTGTTATGAAGTACACCTCAAAATAGAAACATTTCTGTTTAATTTCATGTTAAATGCACTTATTTCATGAAAATGCATGAAAAAATACATGGGAATAAAAATTACTGCACAGGATTCCTCCTGCAAATGTGTTACTAATTACTCTCTTTATTGAGAAAAGTTTCAACCTTCATTAGCGTTCTCATGGCTACTAATTCTGAATTTTCTTGAGAAACCCATTTAATGGTATTAAACTTGCCTAATATTTCTACCAGCTTGAAATGCTTTCCATTCCAGTTATTTTTGAGTTATGTTGCACACATACTGTGTGCCTAATTTGCTTTTCAGTCACAATATTTATGTTTCAGAAAACAAATGAGAAAGTGAGAGGACAGCTTTGAAGTGTCCCTGTGACATTATCTGTACAGAGGAGTAACCAAGTGGAGTCTTCCCTGTGGGTGGATGCTGATCTCTAGGCTGATCCCTAGGCTGATCCCAACCAGGAATATGAGCGACGCTTTATGCACCAGCTTTTGTTTTTTTCAGCTACCACTTGACAAACCCCAGCAAAGCACAGGCTGCACGGGAGCAGTGGAACTGGGTACATTAAATTCTGCCTTATGCACTCTTGAATCTGCTGCATCTATTTTGCATGGTCAAACTATTCCACAAACACTGAGAAATGTAACTCGTATCCTAAATTGGTGAAACCACTGAGAGAGAGAAGAGGGGCACCATCTCACCTGTCTTCAGCTTCTCTCTGTCTAACTACTTGTCAGTGCTCTCCTGCTGTTTGGTGGAGGAAGACAGCTACTTCCAATTCATCCCAGCTTAGACATCTATTTTAGGATGGGATTAATCACTCCTGAAGTGCCTCTATTTCTTCGTTGATGATAGAGAATGTCTAGACAATTAGCTGAAAATGAGCACTTTAAGATAACTGGAGTTAGGTGACAGGAATTTCATCTGCATTTGGTATGAACTGTTCAAACTAAAATCGAAGAGAAAAAATTTGGTAAAAAACCCCACACCACCAACACCTCAGACTCCAAAATGACTTTTATTCTGAGCTACGTTAGCTAATTCATCAGCCAGAGCACCTTGAGAAACTTCCTTCAGTGAGACTTGTTTTTCCCCCACCAATATTCCCTCGAAAACACAGCTCTGCTCCCCTTCTTCCTACTGTTGCTGCTCTAAGGCCTCTCAGAGAAGAAGGATCTAGCCACAGTAAGCCTGGATACAAGCACAATCCTGAGCCAGTGAGCCAGGAGAAAAGTGGACTGAAAAAGGGAAAAAAGAAAATAAATAGTTTTATTTAATAACTAATTAATAAGCATTTAAGCATTGCTTCATCAGCTCTGCAAACAGCATAACCAGAATTTTTAAAACATGTAAGAAAAAGATAAGTGCCTCTGTGCATTTTTTAAAATCCCAATAGGTATTTCTCGGCTTCTTCAGGGATGTAAATATTATTTGAGAATCAAGCCTTACATAGCTTGGGTTATTTTTCAATTCATCTGAATTGCCTACATCTTTCAGAGAATATGCAAGCAAACAAAAAATACAAAAGAGGAAAATTAATAATATAGACAATGTGATAAACATGGCTATATTCCCTTTAAAAAAATAAAAATACGAAACCTTTGCTTTTTAATATGTTCTGTTCACTTGTATTTTAAAAAAAAAAAACAGAATAAGGACATAATATTGAATTTCACCAAATGAGAAGGGGAAGAGTAAAAGTCATCAAACAAGCAAGAGGATTGTTAGAAAAAAAAAGACTGTAGGAACATGAAGAATGTTTTAAACAGAGTAGTGGGCCCTAGGGTCTAATATTTCTTAGGAAATATGACAGCTTCATAAAAGACAGGATTTATATTTTCTCATGATGAATGTAGTTGAGGAAAGAAATTGATTTCACTTGTAAAAGCTTAGGCTAAAACTAAGAAAGCACACAATATTCATGAAACATAAAATGTATTTTACTGAATAGTAAATTTGGAATTTAAAGTTTCAATTTCTATTAAACAAATCAGCTATTTTTTAAATAAATAAGTCTCTTGATTAGAGTTTTAAACACTAGGCTAACAAAGCTTCCATTTACCTTCAATGGGATTAGTTATTAGGAAGTCTGGATTTCACTGAATGGCTTTCACTATTTGGAAGGTAATATATTTATACCCCTGAATAAAATCCTTTTCGTGTAATGCACTACTGAATGTCTTCAGCAGTTGCCACCTTCAGCCTCTAGATTTATGCTGGGTTTGAGTCAACAAGCTCATTTACAAATATATTTTGGCAGATAAGGTAGACTTTTTGTCCTGAGTTACAAGGTTGGGTAATTTTGTTGTCTAAGTTTGTTATCACACAGAAAAGGGACAGCTCTGCATTGCTTTTGCAATGCAATCAGCAAAAAGCTGCGGTTAGGAATGACGCAGCTCCTTGCTCTACACAGGATAAAGGTTGAAGTCACATAAAACAGGATCTTTCTATGGGATGTGCCAACTTCTGTTCCAATCATCCTGCGGTTATCTCTGTTTTTCCACACTCAGAAAAAAATCCCACACTGAAAAACAAAATATTTTTGTGGAGCTGTGTAAGGCTCCAGAACCACGTGCAAACTCAGACCTGAAATCCACCATTTAAAGTAAGCTTCAGTTTAGGAACAAAAATCTGGATTCTCTAGTTTTCCTGAAAACTTTAGACAAATTGGTTTCCAGCTACAATTGCTATTTATCCTTTATTAGACTTGGTTAAGAATTATTTCTTGAACTGAAACCTACCTTAAAATCAAAATGTTAATAAAAAAGTCTCAAAGTAGGGATCATGCATGCCATGAATGCTAAAAGTCAAAAAGCTCATCAAAATCTCACTAAAGAAGAAGACAGTGATGATAAAACAATAGTGAAAATTGCTGTTCATTGTGCCAGAAACTGTCTCCTTGGACGCTAAAACATCTGAATAAAAAGAACAAATTCAAATGCACTTTATTCCTAACAATAGGGCTGACTTGAGTAACAATCATGCCATAAAGTCACTATTTCCTAGAAATGCTTTTAAAAATACAAAATAGATTTAATTATTCAAATTAAGAGTTGTAGATCTGCCCCTACTATTACAACTTTTTTCCTCTCCACCTTAAAACACTCTTTCTGATCCTGCTTTAGAGACAATGAAACTGTTTGTTATAGGCTCTTTTATAATATCCTTAATATAAATAATTATAACACAGGTAACCAGAGATCTGCTGCAGAACAGCTAGTGACATTTATTATTTTACTTTTCAAAAGGGATTGATACACTGGGATGTATCAAAATAACTTGAGTTGCAATAAATAAATCATTGCACATGTGAATTTAAATAGCTGGAATCAATTTTAAATGAAGTGCTACTCAATAGGATTAAAATAGCATTGAACCCAGAACGTGCTTATTATTATTATTTACCCTCTCAATAGAGGCAGACCTTTTTTTTTTCTTTTCTTTTTTTTTTCTTTCCAAACAGAATCAGTCCATTTTCATGAAGCAGTCCCTTTGGAAGGAGTCAAAGTGGGACTTGCTCCCACTAGGGGAACTGTGCTAAAATTGAAGCAGCCTGTGACTGGTTGTCAGTCCAGCACTGAGGAAGCTGAGCTACTTAGCTCTCAGAATATGGGGCATTTTTAAATATCATTCTTGAATAAGCTCACTAACTGCGTTGCATGTCAAACTAGCCATGTAACAGAGAAAAGGATTTTTTGCAATTTGTTTATTTGTTTGGAGGAAGGAAGGAAGGAAGGAAGGAAGGAAGGAAGGAAGGAAGGAAGGAAGGAAGGAAGGAAGGAAGGAAGGAAGGAAGGAAGGAAGGAAGGAAGGAAGGAAGGGGTCATAAAACTGGAGGAGGGGATAAATAATGTTAAGGTTGCAAAATACATAAATTTGTTTTCCATGATCAGTAAGCAACAGGCAGCCATTTATTTATTTCTATATTGTCTGCTGTGCTATGGTGCAGGAAGGAGAGAGGAAAAACTAAGATTATGGGGCAGAGTATTCTTTGTCTCAGAGAAAATACAAATTTGAAGCAGCCTGAGACAGTAGGAGATGGTCAAGCAGACCTTCAGAGGAAAGATTACCTCACTGGCTCCAAGTACTGCTTCTGATTTCAGAATAACCACACAATGACATCAGAAACAGTTAGGCTGGAAAGGCTAAGACCATCAACTATTAATGCAGCAAGTCCCTAACTGTCACAATCCACATGTGGTTTTGAGCACTTCAGTACCAGTTCTGTAAACACAAACACCCTGAGTGAGCCTAGCATAGCACAGAACTACTAAACTATGTCATCTGGAGTTGAACAACTGCAGAATAAGTCTGCTTCATCCTAGTATTATGCCTCTTCATTCCACATCTCAGCAAATATAACTTCTGTGAATCACTCCTCACAGCTGTGAACAAAACTTAATTTAAACCCCAAATTTTCCACATTTTTCACATTGAACAACTAGCACTGGAGACAAATGAATGACTGTGCAGAATGATTTCTATCAACTACACCCTAAGCATCAAAGAATCATAGAATATCCTGAGTTGGCAGGGACCCACGAGAATCATCAAAGTCCTGCTGCTGGCTGTGCAGGGGACAGCCCCAAGAGTCCCACCATGTGCTTGGAAGCATTGTCCAAATGCTCCTTGAGCTCTGTCAGGCTTGGGGCTGTGACCACTTTCCTGGGGACCCTGTTCAGTGCCCAACCACCCTCTGGGAGCCTTTTCCTGACATCCAGCCTAACCCTCTCCTTGCACAGTTTCCTGTGTGTCACTTTCAGCTAGATCAGCCTTAAAGTCTGAAAGGAAGCTGTACTCTGGAAGATAGTAAAGATTGGGGGGGGGTTTTTCAGAACAGTATGCTGCAAAAAAAGACATCACTGTGTCCCTAGAAGGATATACAGGAGTTCAGGCCTCAATCCAGCAGACACTGTAATTTTACTGTACTTTCTTTTCCCTTTTGTGATGCTGACCGTAGCACAGGGGCCCACCTGTCATCTTCTGGCACTTCCCTAATTTCATCATCATTTTGTGCCCCAGAATCCTCAGCAAAGATACACCCACAGACCACCCTGACTAGGGACTGTGCTATGGAACTTCCCAGGAGCGTTTCCAGAAAGATCACTCCCACCAAGAGGGATGTTTCCCCTCTTACTGCAGAGCACAGCACAAGAGAACCTTAACTTCAAATGCCTTCCTCCATTACAGTTGGAGGTTACAAGCTGCCTCTAGGAAGTGCTGCTTGGACTGGTGGTCCCATAACAGATAAATCTCATCCTTTTTAAGGCACTAATAATTTACAGCCTGACTTTTTCTCCATTTTTTTTTCCTCTCCCCTTCTTGTTTTGGGAAAGTTTGAAGGGAGAAAAGGATCAGTGAACTAAACATTACCTTGAAAACAGAACAGACAGGAAAAGCAGCCGGGGAAAAAGATAACATAATGTTCTCCAAATCTGCACACAGACACAGCTTCACACAGTCACAAAAACAACCTGACTTGAATGTACAACTCAAGCAGCTATGCAGGAACAACATGGATTCATGTAATGACCACATAAGGCAACGTGGCACAGAAGAGTTTTCCAACACTGAGGTCAAAACCAAAATTTTGAAGATGAAGGTGAATACATTTTTGTTGCTTAATTTTTTTTTTTTCTTTTTGGCCAAAAGTCACAGAGACTTTCAGACTTGCCTCAAAGTTTTCAACCTTAATGAATCTGTACTCTCCTTCAAAAGCATTCTACCGCATGTTCGGGTAGTTATTTGATAATTCATTTAATGAACTAGAGGGCACATATTTCTGATGTGATTTTTCAGAAAAGTAATAGTTATGTTAAGATCACTATGAAGCCATAAGGTATAAATCACAGATTCATGGGATTGGATGATTCCCTGAGTTGGAAGGGGCCCACAAGGATCGCTGAAGTCCAGCTTCTGGACCTGAACAGGACAGCTCCAAAAATCCCACCATGTGCCCAAGGGCATTTTCCAAATGCTTCTTTCTACAAAACCTGGCTAGAATAAGAAGCGCTTGTAAACCAGGAAATAACTTCTGAGTCAATTTAAAAACCCAAAACAGAGTGATTTCAGATCACTTGCATCACAGCAGCAGCAAAAGAGCCTTGGCGTTCAGCCATTTCATTCACACTGTGTATGTCTGTGTGTATGCACATGAGTAAACACAGCAGAGGACAAAATTCTGCAGCTTCAGGTAAATAGGGATTTCCTCCTTGCATTTCACTTGTGGGAAAACACACTGAAGTTCCCAGTTTCTGCTGGGCCTCAGCTGACTAACCCAATATTTTAGTATTTATAATAGTCCTGCCAGAACTAATAGGAAAATTTATTTTTATCTTTTTGAAAAATACTTTTTTGTCAAAATTCTCTATGATTAGTGCCAAAATATTAAGAATATCAAAAGAGTTTTAAATTAGGACACGTTATTACGTGGTTTGGGAGACGGGGAAGAGTGAGATAAGAAGCATTATTTATTAATATTGTGATCATTGGCCTTGCAGGTAAAGTAGGAAAAAATAGAGGACAGCATGATGCAACTCAGGAGGCAGCTAATCAGCAGCCTGGAAAATACGCCAGAGATATAAGTGAAACTAGAGAACAGCTAAGGTAAAGGAATGTCTATAGGTGGTAGAGCTAACTTTCGCACTTTTGAGACCAAAATGCATCTCAGAGACTCACCAGCACAAGAAATAACACTTTTGTCTGGCTCTCAGGACTCAAAGAAGATCATGTGCTTTGGACATGTTTTCTACACAGGAACTAGTTTCATTCTGGAGGTGAAAATCTCACTTTCTTCATTTAACCATCACATTAGGTAACAAGTTTGAGTAAAGGCTGCAGGATTTAGCCTACTGCTGCTACATATCTATAGAAAAAAACAAGATTGTGCATGTTTTAAGAAATTGTTTTCTTTACCCTCTGTTCAGCATCCCAAGAAAGAGACAAGAGTGAGATCAATCAATGATCATAAATTTTACTGCTTATGTATTACACTATATTTATTTATATATCCTGAAAGGGACTGGAGATTGGGTAGGTGACTAATGCTTAGGTTATAAATTGCTGAGACGAGAAAACTAAACATAACTGAACTTCCTCCTCATACAAATACATCCATCACATTCTAATAATATGAAGAGCAGTTCTAATTAAAACTGATCTGAACAATTTCTTTTTAATCCAGATATCTGCATCCAATGCATATTCACTCACCAAGTAAGACTGTTGAGTTGGGTTGTATTTCTACAGAATTAAAGAACTAGAGAATCAGCATAAATCTCTGTGGCATCAGCTTGTGTCTTCCATATTCCATAAAATCTCTTTTTTCACCCCAAAGTTTGCAAAATATGTGATCACTGGAATCAAAATATCCATCAAACAAGTTGCCACAGACTGTGAACTTGTTATTCTACATGCTTGGTGCCCCTCTGTGCCTCACAATGTCTCTCTGAAATATCTGTTTAAAAAATGCTTGGTGTTTCAACCTTAAAAAGATAAGCTGGAGAGAAGACCTAAAGAAATTGTGTACCTGCCTCATCCTTTTCCATGGTCTTTCACTCTCAAACCTATTAAACAGTGCTCATAAATAAACACTGTTAAGTATTTCACTGTGGCTCTAAGCAGGCAAGAATGTAGACATAAAAATTACAGTGGTGGTGTGAATGTGCTTATAAAGCCATTTTCACTGGGAAAGTTTTGCTATCACTGCCAGCTTCAATTGTCAGAGTACGTTGGAATTCTTCTTTGCAAAACAGCAAGTCTGATAGTGAAATCTGCACAAGTCTTCAGACTTTCCAAAGCAAAACTGAGTAACAAAGTCACGCACACCACCTATCAGGCAATGTTTAAATGCAAAGGCAGTCCCAAAAAAACCCAAGTGCACAAGCATAAGATAAAGCAGGAATATTTTGTCTAAGGATATATCACTCAATATTACCCATTATCATTCTCTCTTTTATTGCATCTACTTGTGCTAGTCACTTATACACTCTTTAAACCTCTGTTGTTTTCCCCTGCTTTCTATAGAATGCTTTAACTTTTCAATGCAATGCTTTTAAAGGCAGTTGTTGCAGCCACAGAACACTCTCATTGCACTTATCTATGCCCAATATGCAACAAATAGAAGTAAGAGAGCCTTCTCCTGCTGATATGATCCCTGCTCTCCTGGCCCTGAAGCCTCTTGCCCCAAAACCCTTCTAGAGACCCATGGCTGCTATCCTGCATCTCAGCACAAATATGTTACTTGAAATACATAAATCAGTGCCACCTGGAATAGGATTCTGCAGTTGCTACTGCCCAAGGAATCAAAAGAAAACAAAGGTGGCCAGACTGGCTGTACACTTGAATACAGTTACACAACTGAATCCATACACAAGTAAAATATAACCCAAAGGAAAGAAAAAATACCAGTTTTCTAGTGAAGCACGGAACAGCACCAATTTCCACAAATGAGGCTTAGCCTGAACTGGACAGGGAATGACTGCTCTGAGCCTGTGGTCTGACAAGAACATGAAAAGTCACTTCTGATGGCAAGGCAGAAGGGACTCAATGGCTTTATCAGCTCCCCATTACCAAAACTCACCCCTTCCTCCCTTCTACCTCCACATCACCATTTCCTCACTGGCAAGCCATGGGGTATTGATGGCCACCCACACTCACCCTTGCTCCAGGCTGCACCTGACAGATGGCTTAGAACTGGACTGAGTAAGAGCTGCAGCCCCACACTGCCCGGAGAGTTCTTCACTCCTCCCACGCCCAGGTCCCCTCTCTCCAGCAGAGCAGCAACGTCCAAGCTCAGTGTTCCAGCTGCTCATCTCTCTTTCAAAGAAAACTTAGGAATAAAAGCAGCTGTGAGTCAGGAAGACAGCCAAGTTTGTTTGCCCTTGAGAGGAGGTGGTCACACACAGTGAAAGACAAAATGCACAGAGAACTCCTAAGGAAATATATCCACCCAACCATCTCCTCTAGGCATTAGACAAAAGCTCCACAAGTAGGGCAGCAAGTTACCATTGTCACAGTCCTGAGGTACATTTCTTTTGTGCTTTTTCAACACAAATAAAGGAAGCCCCAACCTAAGGGCATGCACACTGCCAAGGAGAAAGCCTTCCTCATGGGCTGAGGTTCCCTCTCACTCTGTGAAAAAGTCCAACAAACAGTTTCTTCACTTAGTGCCAGAAACATCCTCAGAATACAGGGGCAACTTCTATAAGCAACAGGGTCAGGAAAAAAAAAAAAAAAAAGGTTTAAAATAAGTTTCAGGGACAGAAACTGTGATCATACATGTATTTGTACATTTGCAATAACACCCATAGGTGACTCCTGCAAGTCAGCAGGAGTGTATTTCTACAGAATGAAACTTTTGGAAAACAGAGAAGACAAGGGTTAAATACTTGGAGAGCAGGAAAAAAATGTTTTCTTCCTGAGGTCACCCCTAAAGTGTAAAAAAATGAGAAACCTGATTCCCCACCACTTTCCCTTGAAAATTTCGGATGCTGGCAGTGTTGTAGGATATAAAGTGAAAGAGAGGGATGCCTTCACACTGTGAACCCTCTGGCTGGAAAAAACTTCCAGGCAGGTAACAAAGCAGAAAGTAAAGCTTTAATTCTCAGCATGCGTGTGGCTCATCCACCAGGGCACAAGGATCCCCACACTCCTTTGCCTCCTTCCTTCTGCCAGGAGAGTAGTTTGGAACTGTCTTTGCTGCTTCTGCAGACACAGCCCATGGGAGTCAGCAACGGGGCTGAGGTTCACCCACCCACTGAGAGATGGACTGCTCTACACGGGGTCACCTCCTTCAGTCCTTGGTTGTCATGATTCCACACCTTTGTCATGGAAAAGGGAAAGACAACCTCAAGGATCCTGGACCAATGCTCAGGCTCCCTGCAAATCTGAAAGTCCTTATCTTCCCTGCTTCTGCCATCAAGGCTGACAAGATTAAAGCAATACAGGCATATGGAAAGGCACTTTGTGAATCCATAGATACACATGAGCTCGTTCCCTCTCTACAGGAGTCCCTGAAGTCCTATTTCCTCCATTAGCCATTGTCTCAACAACCAACCAGCCCTGCTCAGGCCATAAAGGGAAGGATGCTACCCAGTGGGGAGCTGCTAAGAAAGTTGTGAATGTGCATAAGTCCTTCTTTATTATCACTGTGGCTCTCTTCTTCACAGATACTCGTCCAAGCCTTCCATTTTTGTTTAATCAGACTGAATCATAACGTTTTCTTTCTGAACTAAGAATCCAGTTAATTATAGATTTGCTACAGGTTAACAGACTGACTCACTGTATCAAATATCAGCAATGAGAATCAACATAACTGATTAATAAGAGTCAAGCTGTATTAAATGCATGGCAAACAACAACTCTACAGATTTTTGTATCTGATGGCTAGAGGTTTCAGAGAAGCACAAACCAGCACAATTAGTGGAAAGGCTGAGATAGGGGAGAGGAGGTAGGAAATAATCAAAACACTATCAAAACAAAAATAAAAGCCTCAGTGAATGCAATCAAACAGTAGGAAGGGCTGAAGGGTCCTCAGTACTGTGATATGCATCATTTCTGGGGGATGGGAAGAATTAAAATAACTTCTAATATTATTTAGGATCAAAATTTACATTAGGCATGAGAAAAGAAGGCGAAGAAGAAGAAAAAGCACTGGGAAATGGAATGTTATTAGAAGTTAGATATAGCTCTTAGTAAAAAGAAAACAATCATTTGAAAAGTTAGGTGAGCTAGAGAAAAGAGAAATTAATATAGGGGAGAAAAAAGGAAAAGGAAAACAAGCTGAAATTGAGAATAGTAATATAATTCTTCAGCACACAGTCTGGAGAACAGAAAGATACTGTTTTTGTATCCTGAATACCCACAGTAAAGGCAAGAAAAGTTAAACTGGACAAGACATTCAATGGGTATAGAAAGTGCTAATCATGAGCAATTAACTAAGGCAAAAAAAAAATCCATTCACACTAAGCTCTGGAAACAAACGAAAAATGGTACAAGTAGCACTACAGTCAATCAGAGTTTGGAAATAATTTCTACCATGTTCCAGCATACACATTCCTCTGCAAACATAAATAGAAATGATGGGAACCAAAGGGCTCAATGCTAGCAGGAATATGGTTCTGCATATGATGTCTCTTTTACTGGGGAAAACAACAGAAGAAACCTGCCAAGAGCCTAAGAAAAGGCAAAAAGTTCCTTCACTAAAGTTCCTGAGGCAACTGGAAGGGAACAAAGCTGTCCCTTAAATCTAAAATACTCACATCCCACATGTTGAGGTATGTATTTCGTCTAAAATGGATATACATTACAAGAATCCCAGCAGAGTTTTATCAGACGACTCAGGCCATTTGAGCAAAAATTTAGTCAATTATTCTGGATACAAATCACTCCATACTTTCTTGGGGTATGTTTGTTTCAGGGACTCGTTTGGTTCACCATGGAAATTAAATGAGCAACACTAACTTCCAGAAAAAAAAAAAGAAAATTTAAAGTGTGCAGCCTCTCTTCTAGCTCATGATAGAATCTGTTAAATTCACTGCCTTGGGAGCTTAATTCTCTTTCAAACTGAGGCACTTACAAAATGATAAAATCTGCTGGGTTTTCTCCCAGCACCTAGCGCTCAGATAAAGAAATAACATCTGTTACTTTGCTGATGAGAAGTCTGTGTTTCTCCCCTGTTCATGCTGCATTCAGTTTTGCTCAGCTACAACCCTGCTCTCACTGTTGCTCCTTTTCCTTCCTCACCTCCATGTTCCACACGCTTCTCTCACACCTGTTGAATTCTGCATATGATTCAATCTTTTCCTTTTTAGCCAGGTAAGAGATAAAATGCACAGAATAACTGCTAATTTTTTATCTTCCACACCCTTTCTAGACTACAGCTTTTTTAGGGAGAGGTAGGAATAATGGCACGATCCTTCAGCGTCATACTGAAGTCCTCTAGGCTCCCCAGAAAAGAAGGGGAGAGGTTTACAAATACTGAAGAAGATTTTTTTAGACCAGCTTAGAATTTATTAGCAAGCAGGAATTTCCTTGCTGCTCACATGATGGCTCCAACCTCGAACAAACTTTTGTGTCACATGGCAGAAAAGAGAAGACAACAGATACTCATCCCATCAGAATCTCCTGAAGTGCTATTGCGATTGGTGCCAAACACTCAAACCACTGTTATGTCAGGTGAGGTACGTGACACCTGGCAGTGTAATTCTCATTTCATATCAATTACTGGACTCCCCTGGTTTTTTAAAACAAAAAATACCTTTCATTCAAGCAACATATGTTTGATAGCTTTTGCTGGCACCTCTGACTATAAACAGCTTCTCCCATACTCTCATGTGCATTTTGACACTCACAGACATGCAAGGATTGAGAACACCTCCAAAATTATTTCTATAGCTCGTTGCTTGAATCAATTTGCTGGAAAAGACAAGAAAATGCTAGTCACAATAAAATCCTGGAACTGAATAGCCATAGAGTGGCATACATACTCTTTCCTCCATGACATTTGGTGCAGGATTCAGGCAGCCAAATGGGCTGCAGGACAGTAAGAAAAATTTCATCACTGAATGTATTATTATAATGATAATATTATTTATATGTTTGATCTTCAGTTACCTTTGAGTAGCCTTTTTTCACCAGAGATACACCTGGAATTGTAACCCTCCAATCCATACAGTCAACAATAAGCAATCATTGGATTGATATAGTTTTTTTAATACTTTTCAAAGGTTCAGAAATAGTATCAGTGTACTTCGTTTATCAGCAGTACTGTCTGGCTATACAGCTTATTTTCTAACACAAACTATTTTAAAAATATTTCTGGGAATATATGCTGTGGTAAATCACATTTCTAATTTGACCGGTATTTACCCTGTGATGAAACTTTTATAAAATGTGAATACTTCTTCCTCTGAAAAATGTGATTATTAAGCAGGGGCCTTAGGGTGCCCAACAAAGTCAACGAGTGTTTTGCTTTTGCTTTAAGCCACACAATCCTCTTATTATCCTCTACACTGAAAAGAACACTGTTTGCTGTGTCAACATAGCAAATGTCCAACAGGAAATAGTGGAGTATATGAAATAGCATATTTATTTGTCAAAATACTTTTGAGGAGAAAGGCCTGTTTGTGGGTGTGAAAAGACCAAGGGACACTTTCCAGTTTTTCACTGCTTTTTTGTGGTAATTTTAAAGGGTAATACCTAAATAAGGTAAGCACTCTCAGAATCAGGTTGCAAAAAATGTGCTGTTTAACACCCATGTATTTTTTTAAAAAATCAAATATTGAAAAGAAAGGAAAATTACAGATCTTTTAAAAGCAGAAATCTGTTCCTTAACTTTGTAAACTAAGGTGGCTTGCAGCCAGAAGAACCATGCTGACTTACATTCCTGACTCAGTCCTTCATTTTGCCACCAGTAAATTCACAAGCATTCTGTATTTACTGAAAAATATTTTCCAAAAATGATAAAAAAAACAAACGCAAAAGTTGCCTATAACTTGAAAGAGGTTTGCTAAATGTGGATTTTTCAAAGTTAATGCCCATATTATTCATTCTTACATAAGCCCCCATTTCCAGATCCCAACAAGGTGATTGTTAAGGTCATGATTTTTCTGTCAAAAAATATTTTGATTTTACAACTGGACAAATATATTTATAATTTTATGATTTCTGCCCAGAAGATAGGGTCATGCTGACCTTTTCAGAGAAGTTATATGACAAAGGAGAAAGTGATCCTGACAGCATCGTGCTACTAGAAAAAAATTCATGTTCCAAAAACTTTGATCAAGTTCAACCTCTGATGCACCAGAAGAGTTAAATGATAGCATCTGCATGAAAATGAATCATCAAAAGGGACTGATGGAAAAAACATTGCAGAAGAGTTTCTCCCACTGCTAATGATGAGAGAGGAAGAAAAGAGAGAGGGAGAAAGAGAGAGAGAGAGAGAAAGAAAGAGAGAGAGAGAAAGAGAGAGAAGGAGAGAAGGGAGAGAAAAGAGAGATTGGAAAGTCATGCAGTCAGAAAGCAAGAGGCCAGAACACAAGAAGCATGCTTTTTTCTTTTTTTTTTTTTTTTTTTTTCTTTTTTTTTTTTTTTATGCACAGTATTTTGATGGGTAGATGTACACTGGCCACACTTGCTTGGTAAAGGAAAATTCATTTACTTTGTTGGGTATTGCAAAGCTTTATGATACATTCATTTAATTTGTGACATTCTTTCTTCCACTTCAATACTATTTACAGATCAGCCTAAGAACTCATCTTAAAATGCCACATCTCAAAATGTGTTTCCTACAAACGGCAGAGAAACATCTGCCATTTTCCTGTGTATCAGACTGGTCAGAGGCTAAAGACAGACAATGCTTGGTTCTCATCATGTCAGAATTACAATCCCGGTTCCTCTGCTGTTATTCACATGGGAATTGGTAAGGCACTCCTACAACAGCAGGTCTAGATTAGATATAAGGAGGAAATTCTTCTCTGTGAGGGGAATGAGGCCCTGGCACAGAGAAGCTGTGGCTGCCACATCCCTGGGAGTGTTCAAGGCCAGCTTGGATGGGGCTCTGAGATATGTGGTCTCGCAAAAAGATGTCCCTGCCCATGGCAGGGGGTTGGAACGAGATGAATTTTAAGGTCCCTTCTAACCTAAACTATTCTATCATTCTAAATATTTTTATGAAGTCGCTAAGTGCAATTTTCCTTTCAGCCTGTCTTGTGCTGTTGGAATTATGATATGTCAGCCATTGATTTTTTTTTTATTTTTTTTTAATAAGAGCCTTAAAATGTTGTAGGGTTCTCTTCTCTGTTTCATTCTGTGTGTGGGAGCACACAATTTTTCTAATTGGATATCTATGCTAAAGATAAAGGTGCCACAAGTGATTTACAGCCCATGTAAGTAAGCCACCAGGTATTTCCAATTAATGATAGTTAAACCACTAGATTTTCTAAGCCCATGGTTCTGAAGAAGTAATGGTTATACCTGAATTTATCTCTAGCTGCAAAGCTCTCTTGATCAGTATCCTACTGAGTAAACTCTGGGTCTGAGTGTGTTATAAAACACCAGTAATTTAACCTCTTACTCAATTTTTTTTTTTTTTCCCACAAGGGACTACTTCTGGGGCTATTCTATTCTGCAAGAATGAGATTTGAGTTGCACATGACACTTGCAGAAGTCTCATACCCCATGATATTTCTCCATTATGCAGTATTTGAACTGCCATTGCTGTAAGAAATCAAGGTCGGGGAGAAGGATCAACTTCCAGGTAGGAAGAACAAATAATTTAAGTTTTTAAAATAAACTTCTATGCACCTACTTAGCAGTATAGCAGTAAAGCAGCATTTTCCCCTTCCTAGCAACCTTTTTTCAGTTTGGTCTGAATTCCACATCAGCCAGTGCTGCTTTTTCAGGTGCAAGCATTGTATTTATCCAGAGATACATGTTGGCAAACAGATATGTTTGATGGGAAAACATGCAGAGCCATCAAACCATGCAAAACTTGACAACATTCCAGGAAAAATTTTGTTTTGTGGAGTGCAAGAGGTGACCCCACAAGGGAAAGAATAAATCTGTCAAAAATGAATTTATCAAAAGGAAAGAAGAATGTGGCCTAAAAAGATCCTGCAAGAAAACTACAGTCACTACAGAATATTCTTATGATCTCTGCAAACAGTCAGTAGCTTTTGTACTAATTTCATTAAGTCCTCAGTTAGAGTAACTTGAGATAGGCTTACCCCTCCTGTTCAGTCAAAATAAAGCCACACAAAAAAATAAAAGTTTGTCATGGTTCCATTCCTTACTCGGAATGATCAAGGATGTTCAAGGTCCATTTCCAGAACTACAAATTATAGCATGACTTTTTGCCATCACTTGCTTACCTGTGCAACATGTAAAGCATTTTCAGATCCCGAGATGCAAGTGGTCTTAGCACACTATAAAAATGAATGACATATAACAAAACAAAACAAAAAAATTGTTAAGCAAATGTATTTAAAGTAAATCTACTTTATAGTCATGATGCTACTAAATTCCCTGGTTTAGAATGTAACTTCTTACTTATGGAAAAACTACAGTCAGAGTTTTATAGGTATCCATACATAGAATTACCTGTATATATCCCATGGTGTCATACATCACAGATACCACCACCACAGAGCATGGTGTTCTCTGTAGCAGTAAGAAGCCATGTAAAATAACAAAATTTTAGAGTTTAAAAAAAATACATAGAAATCATGTACTGAATTAAATTCTCAGTGGCAAGGCACCTGTGACAGAAAATCAGAAAATAACTTAATGTATAATAAGCACCACAGTTGTTCATCATAAGCCCCTGAAGAAATGACAGAAAAATAAAGCAACTCACAGAAGAAGTCTCTGTCTCAGTTCTGATAGTTTCATTTATCAACAAACAAGTTCAGCTCCATGACAAGACTACATGAAGGGAACTATTTAGCTAAATGTACCCAAACGTTATTTGTTTTACCTATCAAGATCTATTAGTGTCAGAACCACTGCCAACATACAGGCTTGGAAAGAGAGACACAAAAGCTGGTTGTTTTAGACTATTCTTTTAAAGCAAAGTTAAGGCTCTGCGTGGATAGAAGCTTTTTCCCTTACCTAACACTACCACAGCAAGTCAGGAAACAGCACAAAACCTAAAAAAAATTAAAGGTTAAACCTTTATCTTAGATGAAAATCACCCTGGGGAGAACTACATGTACATAACTAAACCAGCAGTGAACATTCTATATATATATCATCTGTGGATATCCTGAGCTGCCTGGGCACATCAACACAGGGACATTGCTTGACTCAGCTGTCTAGAATGGATACCCAAAAATGATCTGCAGATACAAGGTGTTTGAAGCACCAGCTGTAGACTTATCCACAATATTAACTTACATGCTATTTCTTCTAGAGTGTAGGTGATTAAAATCTTGGCCCACTGGCAGAGGGACAAGGGGCATCTCTGACCACTGCTTAACTTCCAGTTCCCTCCTGCATTAATGGTGTGTTGAAACTGCAGGGAGAAGCAGCAAAACCCTTTGGAGGGTGGCTCCTAACAACTTTTGGCAGCATCCCCTGGATCAAATTACACCCAGCATTGCACCAGGGATCGATCTCAGCTAGAATTTGTTGCCCAAATCCAGGAGGCAGCCCAGAGGCAATCCTCCACACAATGAGGATTATCAGAGGACCAAAAGATGAATAAGAGGCACAAAGAACTGGAGATGTAAAAAAACATGCAGATAAAGACATTTCTGTCAGGCACAAACAGGTTTTAATTCCCTGATGGTTCCTCACCTGGGACCTCTAATGCTATCTGCCTGGGAGTCCTGTGGAAGCTCTGGCTGGGTATCAGTGTGCATGTACTTGTCCCTGGTGAGTCTGTGCCTCCTGGAGAGGTTTCCTGGATGCACCTGGCTCTCCACATGCATTACTTGGGGCTGCTGAGGAGCCCCTTACCGAGGACCCATGGCAGAGGCACAACCTGCATGAGGGCCACCCCAGCTCCAGGCTTGTTCCCCCACTGGGGGCAGCTCTGCTTCCACGGGCCCCTCAAGCAAGATTGCTCTCCTCCCACGCTCCTGCTCTGCCAAAAAAACTATCACTTTAGAAAACCTAGACTCTTTTATTAATAGTTCAGAGAAAGTATTGTTCTGGGAACAGCATCTCTAAGTGTTCAGGACAACAGGAAATGAGCAGATGAAGTGACGCTGGACATCACAATGATGCTAGAAAGGAGGGGAGGGAGGGAAAAACACATACATAAATATAAAGCAATATGGGGGAAAATAAATTTTCTGTCCTGAAAGCTTATCACTTCCCAAAGCTGACTTGTGAGCCAGATGCTGACGTGACTCTGTGCTTGACCTGGCCGGAGCCAAGCTTCTCTTCACTGATGACCATCCATCCAGGGGCAGTGCAGGTGACAAGGGAAGAGGGTGCCTGGAAAGGGAGCAGTGTCACAACCCCTAATACTGTAAATTTCCCTGGCAGAACTAATCCAGGCTGCCATAGGCAGTGACAATTAATAGGAAGTGACACAACTGTGGTCTGAAAATGAGGTAACAGAATAGAACTGTCACTATGCTTTCTCAGGGCAATGATTAATGATATTATCTCTGTTTCAGGATGTTTCAGGTGAGAAGCACACAAATTAGAGAAGGGAAATGAAAAAGTATTACATCCAAGAATAAAAAAAATACGTTACTGTTATATTGCATACATTTGGCTGCAAGCTATGTATGTATGTATTGCTATGTACCACCTCATTGTGCACACAGAAAATCTCTGTGCCCTTTTCCCTGGCTGGATCCTGCCTGAGCCAATAGGCCTTGCTGCATGTCTAAGAACACATCCATTCCAACTATTATTTTGCTCTCCACATGGTTGGTTCACAATGGGTGGGTTACAGAGTGACTACAAGACTCAGGTAATCCTTAAATGTTGTTCATGGGATTCCCCATTTCTGGGGAAACTACACTGGATTCCCTTAGCAGTCAGTTGGTCCAAGTATACTTTTCATATGTCTTTTTTCCTGTTTCTAAATTCTGAGTTTGTTTAGGTATTTGCATTTATCCAGACAATCTTAAAGAAATGGGGAGCTATTTCATTTTTAAAAGCTAGCACTAACACAAGGCCCACATAGGGTGTTACATTAATATTTTATTTGGCAAATACACCAATCCCGGAACAAATCATACTATTCATAAAGTAAAATATTCTCCATGCAGATTAGCAGTCCCTTCACACCAGGAGGTTAAGAAATAAGTACATTGTCTGCTTCCAAGAAAAAAAGGCCTGTAAAATGGTATGAGAATTTGCATTATATTTCTCCCAGTCAGCTACTCACATACAGGTGCCTCATGAAAAACAATTAGAAGGGCATGCTTAGGTGAATACAGGACAATACTGATTTTTCTTATCTTAATTGAAGCACTTTCTGACAGTAAATTAACTAAAGAGACCATCGGAATCACAGGACATCTCAAATACATGAAGACTCATGAAAAGTGTTCAGGAATGAAGTGCTCTTTAGAGGCTCACATATTTTCTGCTTTCCCCCTAACAAAGGCAAGCTTAAAGATTAATGTTCCAGTAAGAGCCATAGCAAAATAAACTCCTCAGAGATCCATGGTAATAATGTTTACTCACACTCACAGAAATGAAAGCAGAACCCAGTCAACATATTTTCACTGGCAAACTCCTGAATGTTTTTGCTAACTGCTGTAGTTTCAACTAATAAAAATATTATGACAGCGCAAAACATTCATTTATCTGGTATTTAACTAAGCATTAATTTATTTTCAAGTCCAATGTGTCAAAATTACAATGCTTGGCACACAAATGTTTCTAGAGAAGAAATCGTAGTAGTAATCATTGCAGAAATAAAGAAAACATACTAGTCTCTGGATATCTTGTTGAAGAATACATCAAAAGCAGCTAAACTCTGTTTCTGAATGCACTGAAATGACAATAGGATGCATAAGCATATTATAGAGGCATTTCCAAGCAGCCTAGTGGTGAAGGCCACTGAACATTTAGGAATTAGCATTGCACAGAGCAGCTGTCCTGGCTTGGCACATTCAGGTGTGTGCTGCAGTGTGGGTGCAGCCTGGTCATCTTCATCCTGCACACATCCCTTGGTCTCAGGATGAGTCTAACCAGCGAAGTTTAGTGAGGAATCTGTTGTCAGCTCCCACTCAGAGCAGGTGATTACACCAGCTGCATGGCCTTGCCTTTATCTAGGAGTGCAGCGAGTTCTCATGAGAACATCTTTTTGTTTGACAGTAGAAATGATTGATAGAAATGTTTTCAGGCAAGAGAACCCTATAAGAGCCCAAAAAACCACGGCGCCGGGTAACCCATCCACCGACGAGACCAACACAGCGTGCTGCGCCCCGACTGACGGCAACCCCGACCGACCCCGCACCGCCCGGCGTTCCCAGCTCCGGGAGAGTCGTAAGATTATCCGTAGTTCTTCCCTCTTAGCTCTGGCCATGGGGGTTTATTCGACACTCCAGATCGTGTGGGGGCCATAGCCCCAGGCATCACTCCCGGCCGGCTGCAGGCGGGATCCCCGGGAAACAGCGCTCCGGAGCGGGCACGGGGCACCGGGAGGGATCCCCTGGAAACAGGGCTCCGGAGCGGGCACGGGGCACCGGGAGGGATACCCGGGAAACAGGGCTCCGGAGCGGGCACGGGACACCGGGAGGGATCCCCTGGAAACAGGGCTCCGGAGCGGGCACGGGGCACCAGGAGGGATACCCGGGAAACAGCGCTCCGGAGCGGGCACGGGGCACCGGGAGGGATACCCGGGAAACAGGGCTCCGGAGCGGGCACGGGGCACCGGGAGGGATACCCGGGAATCGCCGCTCCGGAGAGAGCACGGGGCACCGGGAGGGATACCCGGGAAACAGGGCTCCGGAGCGGGCACGGGGCACCGGGAGGGGTACCCGCGAATCACCGCTCCGGAGCGGGCACGGGGCACCGGGCGGGCCGGGGCTTTGCCGCGAGGGCTGCGCTGTCCCCGGGCTGTCCCCGTGGGCGCGGCACAGTGAGAGACCGCAACCCCACTGCCGGCCGGGACCGAGCGGCGCTGACCCGAACACGGCCCGGCCTCATCCCCCCCGGCCGGCAGCCGCGTCCCCCGGCTTGGGAACCTGCCGGCACAGCGGTGACTCCCTCGGTGGGGGCTGCCAGGGAGGAGCGGTGCGGGACGCGGTCACCGCCCCGGGCCGCTGGCAGAGGCGCTGCTGCGAGCACGGGCTGGGGCGCGCCGTCGGGAAAGACGTGGCGGTCCTTCAGGGCCGCTCTTCTTGGGAGCGGGAAAGGGGGGTGATTTTTGGTGTGGGGAGGTGTCTCTTTAGCGTCCCAGCCTTTCCCAGCTGCGCCGCAGGAGAAACGGGATGAGGGCGGCGGGCGGCCCCTTCCCGGGATGGCTGGCTGCTGGCATATCGGCAATGGGTTGTGGCTCTTGTGCAGCTCATCTGTTGAGGGCATCCAGACCCTGAGTGACGGAAAAATGTGGCCACTGCACCAAGAATAAAGTGATGAATGTTAACCTACTGGGGGGAATGGGAGAAGCGCGGGGATGAGGGGGGAAGGGGGGGCGGGGGGGCGGGGGGCGGGAAGAGCAGAAAAATTGGATTGAGAAGTTTCTCGCAGCCTGAAGGCTGCCCAATTTATCGCGGGTGACGACCATGCAGGTTAAGTACCACTGGTGAGAAATGCCCGATTTAGCGCTTATTCCTTCAGGGTGTCAGGAAAAATTCACAAACGCCAGAGATTTATATCCAAAAAGGAGACAGAGGAGTCCTGCAACTTTATTCGAATAAATTGAGAGAGGCCACTGGGGCGAGGTTTCAAAGGTTTTCTCTTTTTATCCTAAACTCCCGGCCGCATGTTGCCCTCTTCCTTTCCCCATTCATTGGCTGAGGAATTAGGAAGGTACAGCCCACCCCAACCATCTACCCCACACCATGCCCTTGAACCTGTCATTTTACCCCAAAGTTCAGAACGTCAGGCTTGTGCACACCCTTGACTGTTTCAGGAGCCCGGCTGTCAGGGATCTGCAACAAACCTGTTGCAGTAGAGACATTAATACCCATTTCAAAGACGGTAACACCCATACCTTCACCCATCAAATTGTTTGTAAAGACATTAGCTTTCTTCTCAAGGGCATCACCCCATCAAGCCCAGGTACTGGCTGTGGGAGACGTGTGGGTGCTGCACTGTGCCAGCTCCACTCCATGGCTCAGACTGCATGGCTGAGGGGGCTGTGGGGCCATCATCCTGGACCATAACACAGGGCTGATAATGGGCGCCTTCCCTCTGGCAGAGCCCTGCTAGGGCTGTGAGAAACAGGGTGGACTGTGACGTGCAAGTGAGTAAAGTTTGGGAGTGAACCTGCAACAGTACAGGGGCTGGCAGCTGAAATGAAACTTTTTTAAAAAATTCTTCCGGCAAGCGCCCTGCCAGGCTGTGCCTAGGCTGCAGATGAGCAGCACCTGGTGTTGGGGGAGTGTACAACCCTGCCTGTGATGGCTAGTGCAGGAACATATACATGTTGTGGGCCCTGTGGGACTGCTGTTTCCTTCTAACAGGTGTCTTTTTTCGTGTCTGTTTCAGCAATGCATATTTTATCAATGTGCAATTAACTCCGAATTAATTGTGAGAAACAAGGCTCACTCTCTAAAATTTTTAGAAGTTTAATAAGTTTATCCAACCTGGAGTGCTTGGCAATCTGCCAAAAGCACGTCATTGTTGTAAAACAATTGTCTTACATATTTTTCCTTACATTGATTAAATGCATATTAACGAGGATTATATATATTCAAACATTCCTGTGGTTTCACATGTTCTGGGAGTTCTTTTGCTTGGTTTTAACCTTTGACTTGTCTGCAAGCAATCCTGTAGTTAAATCAATATATTTTATTTCTTCTCGACACTCCATTCTGTTGTTTTGACACTTCCTGATAACTTGAGAGTCGGTAGTAAGTTTTTCTCTAGGTTTCCTGGTTCTTGTCACTGTTATCTTATCATTCAGGTAAGATAGTCCACAAATACATTGAATCAAGGTAGCTATTTCACACCATAATTTGAGTTCAAAGTAAATAAAAGTACTTAACATAGTTTCTATTTGAATATTATGCAAAGGTCCAAGCTATAATACATTTATCACACTACTATTTAAAAATTACACATGGCCAGAACGTTGGCCACAAAAGCTCATAGATTATACTATATTAAAGCAGTTAAAAGGGGTTACAAATGGAACTAAATAGAAATATTAAAATCGTTGTGATCAATAATAACTTGCAAAAACTAATCATAAATGCAAAAGCCAATACCTATATTGTCATTTATTAATCATTTGCAAAGTTCACTCTACTGCTTTTTAGATGGTGAAGGCACACTGAGGAAAAGCAAGAAACAAAACTCCAGAGTCAATCAATCCAAACCAAAATAAACCAAAAACTACTTATGTGGAAGACGGGGGGTGGTGGGGTGTGGGGGTGTAACAAAAGGATAGAAGAGGTAATGATAAGAAGGAGTATGACCTAAAGGCTCAACAGAACTTCACAGCATTTAAATTTAACAGCAACTTAACAGCACTTAACTTATAACTTAATTGTAACAATTTAGCAAAGGACTAATTTAGGATTGACTATACTACAGTCTTGTGTCTGCCTGAAAGATGTCAGACAGAAGATTTTGAGAACCAAAATCTTCTGTGATCCATGACTTGGCACCTCAGGCGAGTTTGGAAACATCTTCATACAGAATATCTTTGACTCTGTGCCCTTTAAAAGGTCCTGAGTCAATGGTTACAGTCACTGAAAACCTCTTTTCATTGATGGATTCCAAAATGCCTTCATTTCCTGTGTACTCACCATTTAATACCATCACTTTCTTGCCTGGTGCTGGTATTACAGTTTCTAAATGTATCTGATCAAGCTTGAGTTTGTGTCCAGAATCAATCACCCTCACAACTGCTGCATACTTGTCAATCACTTCCTTAACAACTGCCTTCTTCTTGTGGTACTTCTCTCCAAGCTTTTTTGTCACAATTTTTACAATGATTTCAGGCTGTAACCAGTAGTCTCTTCGAGATGTTCTTTTCTTCTCCTCTTCAAGCTCCATGATCTCATCCAGTGCAGATTTCTTCTTTTTCTCTTGAGGCTGACCAGAGCTATGAGCTGCTTTTCTTTTAACTGCCCCCTCCACCATCTTAAGTGCATTCTGTCTAAGGACACTTGTTTTAGAAGATGCTGCGACTGAAGTACTAGCTCCTTTGTTTAAATTAAATGTAACTTTTTTTTCTTCGTTTTCTCTGTTCAATTCAGTGTAGACTGGCATTTCCAGTTCTTTCCCCTCCAAACCTCTTCTAACTTGTCGTTCAATGAATTTAACAGTTTTTTCTTCATCATCAAGGTCCTGTTTCTTCTTCCTCTCTTGTTCTTGCTGCCTGCGAATGGTCTCCGGGTCCCTGTCGATGTACTGAAGGTACCAGCCTTTAGGAGTCTCATCAACCTTGCAAAGACCTTCTCTTCCCAGCCATCTTGTAAAATCAGTCAGTGTCTCCCATTGTGTGGCATTCATGTGGATGTGCTCTCGGTGGCTGATGTATTCATTGTACACAATATTATTGTGGACCCTCTTGGTTCCATATCGCCTCCTGAGCAATTCTAGGAAATCATTTTGGAATTCCTCAGAGAAGTAATCCATGAATTGCTGAGGGTTTTCAGAAGCCAGCAGCATCTGCTTCTGGTGGGACTCAGACATGCAGTGGCACTTGAAGCCATTCTCATCACGGCACTGCTTCTGGCACATCTGGCAGTACCAGCGCAGCTTCTGCAGCCCCTTGGACTTGATGCGGCTGGCGATCGCCTTGGGGCTGAGGAAATCTGACTTCCCCATGACACCAGTCCTGTGCTGAACCCACTGTCGGTGCCAGTCCAGATCCCGCCTCCTCCAGAAAAGGTGGAGACCAATTACTAAATAGCAATTTACTTACAGGCCTATCTTACTTTAAAATATTAAAGTGTTTAATAATGTAGGAACGTAAACTGCAGGAAAAACAAAAGTCTTCCAACAATGTGCTGGTTTGAAAGCAAACCAGTGGGAGATCCCAAGTCAGAACTACAAGTAAACAGGAAAATTAAAATAAAATGCAGTAGTACAAAAGCACTGACAGAGTCAGAATACAACCTGACACCTTATCAGTCGGTGTTGGTAGCAGTCCAATAGTGGCTGCAGTCTTCCTGGAGTGACAGATGTGGTTCTATTGAAGCAGTGATCCTGTGGAAGGATGTCGTTTTCCTTGGAAGGTCCAATGGTGAAGTAGAAGGGTCTGGTCTTCCTCTGGGAATCCAGTGGGAAAAGGCTGACTGTGGTGTTCCAAATCTCAGATTATATCCAGGTAGGAATGCTTGGCTCCTCCCCCTGGGTGGAACATCTCCCAATGGGATGATGTAATTTTATCAGTCATGCAGTGAGCCTTAATGGTCCATTAACAGAAGATATCTGTTAACAAGATAACAGAAAAGAGGATGGGTGGTGGAGGAGATAAAGAACATTGCCCCACCTTGTTTTAAGGCTGGCCCATTAACAGAAGACACCCATCCCCTCCCCAGCTGGTTTCAACGGATGGGAATAAAATACATGCTTTTGGTTACATCTTGCATTGCAACTCAAGACAGGGGGATATTGCCCCAGGGATTTAGAAGGGGAGCATACTGTGACTCCCAGCCTTCAGCTCTTTACCAGATCCTCCCTGGTCAAAGGAAAAGCCCTGTCACAGCCAGCAGCACAGGCAGTGTGGAAAACCCTGGCCCAGCGTGGGGTGAGAGGCAAGGGGAAGCTTCCAATGATAACAAGAGGCCAGTGTCTTGGAATCATTGATAGAGAGGGAAGTCCAGGCTGGAGTGGTCTCATGTCCTTGATCACTTCACTGATCTCCCCCAGGTCACGAAGCAATCTCCAGGAGCCAGAAGTCTTCTTGTGGATGATGAACACTGGTGAATTCCAGGGACTATTCATGGGTGTGATGTGATCTTTTTCCATTTGCTCCTTTACCAGATTTGTGAGGGCACTCAGCTTTTTCTCTGGTAAAGGCCATTGATCGATCCATAAAAGGTTATCAGTTTTCCATGACAGCTTTAGAGTGTGGGTTTCGACATGGTTCCCATCAAAGGCCCACTTCTAGTTTTGCTCCCCACTGGGACAGTACATCTCTCCCCCATACTGTGATGGGCTTCTGCACCACAAACTGACCGATGGTTGCTGTCTTCCCTTCAGGACCTGTAACAGTAATCTTGAATTCACTTTGCAGACACAAGGTAGCTCCTCCAATTCCTATGAGAGCACCCATGGGTGTCACCAGATTCCACTCGCTCAGCCAAAACACATGAGAGATCAGAGTGATGTCTGCCTCTGTGTCAAGTATTCCTGTAATGTTGACAGTTTTATCAAGGTGTGCCAGACTGCACGTCAGCACTGGCTGTTCATTGCCGACATACTTTATCCATAGGACATTAGGCACTGGGACAGAACTCTTAAAAGGCATTTCTCGGTAAACAATTTGCTTATTTGTATTCATTGGCAATGCAATAGCAATAGCTATTGCTGTTCTTGGTTTAATCACCATTGAAGCTTTGTAAGCAAGAGCTAAAATCATCAGCTCTTCATTACAGTTTGCTGAGACAATAGTTGGAAAAACTGAAAGTCCAAAAATTCTGTTACTGTCTGTGGCTATAATTAGAAAGTCTTGTCTTTTTTGTGAAGCACCAGTAACTTCTATAGGAATACATCCATGGCAAAAGTTTTTTTAAAAATATATTCATTTGGAAGTTGCCACTTTGCAATGTGTCCCTGAGGGTAATAAGTCGCTGTGGCTTGGGAGATAGCTGGTGGTTTCACAAACTGCACCTGGCTCGGATTTTCCCCAGGTACCTTCAGGTTGTTCAGGCGTTCCTGTCATTGAGCCGCCATTCTTTGTTTCGCCACACGACGGCGCCGTGCGCTCCTTTTTGGGTTTCCCGTCGGAGGTTTCCCATCTATGCCAAATCCAGAGCGACAAAAGTTTGCAAAATGCCTCCTTTTCCTGCACTGAGGGCAAATGTTAGCTGTTTTTACATTTTTTGCAGCTTCACAACAGTCCTTTTTCAAATGACCAGGCTTCCCACAATGAAAACATGGCCCTTTAACTGAATTAATTTGCAAAGCAGTGAGGGTTTTCTCAATAGTTTTTGTTTGAGCATCAAGGGCTTTTTCAAGTTGTTCCCCTGCACATTCGCTTGCAATATAGCCACGTGTAAAGGTGTGCTCAGCCTACTACAAGCAGACAGCATTTGTAGAATTGAGGGAGGATGTTCTGGCAGAGCTAAGATGACCCTTTTACAATCCTCATTTGCATTAGCAAAAGCAAGGCTTTTAATTAACTGGGAGTGGGCTTACTCATCAGGACATTGCCTTTGAACTGCCTGGGTTTGACAATCTAAAAAAGCACCAAAGGATTCAGTTTCTCCTTGTCGAATTAGAGAATAAGCATTTTCATGAGTTCCTGCAGGTTGGACAGTTAAAAAAGCCCTCTGGGCTGCATTTTTAATATCTCCAAGCACAGCCCGAGGCAAAGTCTCAGCCTGGTCTTCTGATCTGTCATTTGGAGCGTTGTCAGCAAGTTTCCCAACTGTAAGTTGAGCATGAGGACCTCCAGCATACTCATTTATTAAAAAAATATGAATGGCGATCTAATACTGATATTCAACTGTCCGTTTGAGACAGACAGGAGCTCTCTAACAGTTTAAAGTTAGAAAGTGTATGTTTATTACAGCATCGGGAAGCATGCAGGATATCTCCCAAACACACGCCGCAATTTACAGACAGTCACAGAGTCCTTTTATTTACAAAGATGTTGAATACCCAAAACACAAATACATATTTATAACCCCTGGTACATCCCATTCTCCACTTCTTATGGTGTCCTGGTTTAGGGCAAATTTGGGAGGAAACCTCCAAATGGGGTTCCTCTGTATTTTCTGATTTTCCTCATCCCTCGACAGATCCATTTCCCACAGATTCCTATGACGTGGTCACCTTTCACTGGCACTTACAGCTTCTGCTGGGAGTCCACCCAGTAGGCAGTTGTCCTGGACTGACAGATGTATTCCTATTGAAGCAGTGGTCCTGTAGAAGGGTATAGTTTTCCCCTGAAGGTCCAATGGTGAAGTAGAAGGGTCTGGTCTTCCTCTGGGAATCCAGTGAGGAAAAGGCTGACCGTGGTGTTCCAAATCTCAGATTTTTATCCAGGAAGGAATGTTTGGCTCCTCTCCCTGGGTGGAGCATCTCTCAATGGGATGATATAATTTTATCAGTCATGCAGTGAGCCTTAATGGACCATTTACAGAAGATATCTGTTAACAAGATAACAGAAGGGAGGATGGGTGGTGAAGGAGATAAAGAACACAGCCCCATCTGTTTTTAACAGATGGCAATAGAATACATAATTCTGGTCACATCTTGCATTGCAAACAAAGACAAACAACATTTTGTAAGTTAGAAAGGCATGGCATTACTTTATTACTTACAATATTACTTTATCTGGCCAGGATGTTGTTGTGGCCAGGATACACCACAGTAATCACCTCATCCACACACAGCATGGAGAGCCCTGTCCTAGGGTCAGATGAGAGGCAAGGTGAAGCTCCCAGGTGAAAGGCCCAGCCATGGCACCCCAGGAGCTCAGAGCAGGTTTGGGCAGACTCAGGGCCTCCCTCACACCAAATGCTGACCCAGAGCTCAGCAGCTGCTGGAGTCTCTGCCAGAACCCCGCTGCCTGTGCCTGGAATGGGGCTCTCAAGATCTTCCTCCCCTGGAAGACAAGTCTTGCCAACTGCTGTCCTCCTCACCCCTCCTGCCACCCTCCTCCTTTTTCTCCCACTCCTCCCAGGAGCCACTCTGTCCCCTCTGCTTCTGGCGGTTCTTGTCCCCCCTCCTGTCTGTGTGCCACTGGTGGCACCTCTGCTTCTCATCCCGCCGTCTTCTGCTCCCAGGATTCCTGTCAGAGCTCCTGCCAGCATAGTGCTCATACCCAGGGTCCTTCTTCTCCTTCTTGATCTTGACCCTGGGATGGGGCTCCTCTGTGCTCACCTGCTTCCCAGCTTGTGGGCTTGACTTTGACTGTTCTCCTCTGCTCCGTTGCTTCTCCTGCATTTTCATGGGCACATCCTCATCCTCAGACAGGGAGTCAAACAAAGTGTGAGGTGGCATTTTGACCCCACAGCCCTTGGCATGGAGGGCTCCGGTCACCTCATCCCAGTCCTTGGACTCCCTGGGGGGCCGGTAGTTGGCCACATGGTCCACGCGGATGGTCCGTCCCTTGATCTTGATCCCATTGAAGTTATCCACAGCTAGTATGGTGCTTCTCTGGTCCTCATAGCACAGGAAGCAGAAGCCCTTTGACTTCCCAGTCCTCTTGTCCCGCACGAGGTTGATGTTGACGACCTCGCCGTACTGCGAGAACACGCAGATCACGTCGCCCTCCGTCAGCTGGTAGTGCAGCCCGCCCACAAAGATCCAGGCGCTGTCCCTGTACTCCGCGTGCCACGACACCGCCTCCTGCACGCCCAGCTCTGCCTCTCGCACGTTCAGCTCAGTGATCAGCTTCACCTTCGTCAGGGGGTTCATGTCTGGGGCAGTGCACACTGCCACTGCACTGCAACTAAATGCTGGCTGCAGTCCTTCCAGAGTGACAGATGTGGCTTGATTGAAGCAACAATCAACTCTTCCTGCAGAAGGGTGCAGTCCTTCTCTGAAGGTCAGGTGGTAGTGCAGATCGGTCTGGTGTTCCTCTGGGGCTCCAGTGGAAAAAAGCTATGCTGGTGTTCAAAATCACAGGTTTTTATTCAGGAAGGAATGCTTGGCTCCTCCCCCTGGGTGGAGCATCTCACAATGGAATGGTGTCACTTTATCAGTCATGCAGTGAGAATCAAATGGCCCATTAACAGAAGATATCTCCCTAGAGGGAGGATGGATCCTGGAAGAGATAAGGAGCATGGTCACACCTGGTTTTATCAGCTGGGCCATTAACAGCAGATAGAGAACACTCCCCCACCTGGTTTCCACAGATGGTAACAGAATACACACTTTTGGTTACACCCTGCATTTGCAAGCCCAGACACACAAATTTCTCTCTTCTGTGCTTAGCTCAAGTTTCCACTGTGGTTTACCTTATGGCAAGTTCCTTCCACTGGGATCCTGATAGTCTTTGAGATAGGCAACTGTGCTCCTTAAGTCCTTGCCGACCTCTGGAGGTCCCTTCCAACCTCAGCCATTCTGTGACTCTGGGAATATCCCTTTGGTCTGTTAGGGTCAGCTGTCCTGGATGTGTTCCCTACTAACCTCTTGCCCATCCCTTGCTTATTCCAGCCTTTGGGCCAAAAATGATTCACATAGAACCTGCTCCCTTTGGCTTGGAACCGAGGCCACCCCACTCTCTCTGCCATGCTTACTTGACCAGAACTGACCTCTTGTCCTCAGAAGAAAGTCCCTTCCCCCTGCCACCAACAATGATGTGGGGTGGTAGAGAATAACCTCTGGCTCCTGGCCACATGCCCATCATGCTACTGCAAAAATTACCCCTGTCCTGGCTGGAAGCAGGACAAATTGACCATCAACGGCCTCTCTAGGTAACCTGTTCCAGGGTTTCACCACCCTCAATCTAAAAACATTTCTTTCTTGTATTTAGTCTAAATCCTTTAGTTTAAAACCATTACCGTTTTTCCTATCACTACAGGCCCTATTAAAATGTTTGTCCCCATCCTTTCCTGGAGTTCCCACTTATGTGTTGGAGTTGTTGACCACTCTGGGATCTGCTATTCAGTTCTCAATCCACCTCACTTGTGTATTCATCTAACCCACACTTCCTGAGTAAGCCTCTGAGGATGCTGTGAGATGCAGTGTGGAAAGCCTTGCTGAAGCTGAGTTAGAAAATATCCACTGCTCTGCCTTCATTCATCCAGGTTTCGTTGTAGAAGGCAGTCAGATTGGTCAAATATGACTTCTCTTCAGTGAATCCATGTTGACTACTCCTTATGACTTTCTTATCTTCTGTGTGGCTACAGATGGCCTCCGTCACCTTTCCGAGGATTGAGGTGAGACTGACTGACCACTAGTTCCCAGAACGGCCTACTACATATTCCCCCTTTAATGTGTGTCTTGTAAGGCCCAAATAAAAGGACTTTACAGTGGTTCATATACTCTGGGCTGGACACGCGGAAGAAATACAGATCAAATATTCTCAAGAGGTCAAAACAAAAAAAAGTTTACTAGCAAACTTTAGAAAAATCGGGGAACTCCGGAAAAAAGGTTTACTACAACATCCAATCAACATAAAACTTTTCTCACAACGTTAATTTTACCCTTTTGACTTAGCAAACTTTAAATCTGTTAAATTACTCAAAACGTTTTAAGAAGAGGGAATTAGAAGAAGAAGAAGAAAGAGAAAAAGACAGAAATTATATAGAAAAGCAGATCTTTAGCTACCAGCTCCTGGGTTCCAGCAGTGTTCAGATGGAAACTCCAAGAGGAAGATAGTGTCCAGATGAATGTACTGGCCTCCTGCTCAGCCTTAAATATTCCTTGGCCTTCATGGGCCTTCCCCTCAGGTGGGTCTTCTGGTAATTTGGCTACCCAGGAGCTTGGTTAGGACAGAGTGGGGCACTGCCTCTCATGTGTGCCAGATTGGCAGCTTTGCCAGGGTGGGATACAGGCTCTAGGGCTGGGAAGCTGTGAGGCAGTTCACTGCCTCACCACAGCAAGGCCATACCTGCCCCCTTCCATGCACATGTGCATCCCAAAATGTCTCGAGACCTCAATCTTTCCAGTCTCTGACAACCACTCAGTGGCTGAAGATATTGACTGGGACTGTGACCGAAACTGGGAAAAAAAGAAACTCTTCAACATTTTTTCAGCGTTAGAGTGTAGCAATGGGGAACAAAGACACATGGATCTCCTTGCTTCTTCCAAAGAAGATCATTTATTGTAACAAAAGGAACCCTTTTATGTTCTACACTTAACCCAAAACAAGCACCCATTGTCTGCCTGCCACTGCAGTGTTGCTGTTCATGCATCCCCTTACCCAACCACCTCTCTGATCACATGGTGTCCATGCATCTCCCCAGCCAAGCACTGCCTCATGCACAAGGCATTGCTATTCCTGGCAATACTAAAAAGGTTTTGTCCTACTGCCTACCCGGCTTCCAGTTGAAAAGTCCCAGTAGAAGGGAAATCTTTCACATGTGTGAATACCCAGTCCAGCAAAGCACCTACCTTAGCATCGGAGATATCTGTACTTTGCCAATGCAGGAGCTGCCATAACAGGTCTCATCTCCATCTTTGTTCCAGAGATATTTTTCCTCCCATAATTTCTTGATTTCTCGTGTTGTTTTTTATTTCATATCTCAAAATGTTCTCCGTGCCCAGCTGAGATCTGAACAGCAGCTAGGACACGAGACGAACCCCCCACAGTGGGACATCGCATGCCCTTTATACAGAAAGTTACGTATCACCTATTTACACTTAAGTTCCAGTACCTATCACCTGTACTAAAAGGGTCAACTCTATTCTGACCCAATCTCCTTAAACTACTTTGTGCCACCATCTCCAGAAGATGGAGGCCAGGGGAGAAGAAGGAAGGACTAAGGGCAAAACCCTAAATCCTCCATCTTGTCCCCCATATACCTATATTCTAAAAATTCAAAACTACATAATTTTTCATCTTATGCTAAACTAAATGGCTTTTTTCATAACTTTGTGGTTTGTAACTCTTCTCTCAATGTTGGAAGTGGTTCCCATGGACTGAAGTCAAAGGCACTGTCCGCCTGGGCTCTGTGCCAGGGTCTCCAACCTCCCTGTACAGCTCCAAAACCCCCCTGTACAAATTCCAAACCACCCTGTACAGATCTTAAACCCTCTTGCTCAGGTCCCAAACCTCTCTGCTGAGGTCTGTGGCCTCCCAGGGCACCCAGAGGAATGTCCTGGACTCCGACAGTCGCCAGTCTGGTGAATAGTTTTTCCCGGGGAGGAATAGGCTTTTGTCTGGGTTTACTGGAATCTAGTGTTTAGATGCATATTCTTGACGAGAAAGGTGAGATTGATATCAGGCGTTGAGTACTCGGCCAACGATCGCTGATGGCGGTGCTTAACTCCATTACCCATGGGCAACACCCTCTTTTCTCTCTTGAGTGGGTGATTCTCAGATTCCTGGCAGAGGTGCTGCTTCCAGGAATTCGACATTCCTTAGACTTAAGAATATGGCTTTATACACTGTATCATGACAAACACGAATTAATTCCTAAAAATCTACCACACCTCCTATATCAACTGGGGGTAGCTGATGGCTCTCCCCTTCCCCATCTCCAGTAGGAGCCATGGGGGCTGCCTGCTGATAGTGGGCAGAAAACCCTGCTGGCTGCTGGCCAACATCATTGCCTTCCCGTTCCTGCGCAGCCTGCCACAGCTGCAGGAAGGGAGGATTTACCTTGCCACTGTGCAAAATGACTCCTAGCATAACTCTCACTGCGGACAACAGGTTAATAGTCGTTTTGTCCTTTTTTGTTGCTCTGTGGCACAATTCCCTCTTTGCTTCTTGCCAAAATGCCTGCTCAAATAGGACATGGGTTTCACAATGTGGAAAGTTACACCGAACCCACAAAAGCAGAGCTTGAAGCTCCTTTTCAGAAATTCCTGCAGGATGTGCAGACATGACTACCCATAATTTGGATAGGATTTTAAGTCAGCCCAGGGAAACTAACCCCCCCCCACCCCCCCAACCCCCCCCCCCCCCCCCATGTCTCTGAATCTCAACTGGTCTTACCAGAATTGAAGAACTCGGGTGCGGGTGTTGTCAAATTTGATTCGGAGGTGTCCTGATCGCCTGCCAGCAGTTTTCAGGGTCACAGAATTCAGGCGCCTTGAACTTCCACGGCTCCGAGACGAATTTGAAAGTAGCTGGTCTGTCCAAAGATCTTCCCCTTCTCTTTGCAGAAGCTGAGGACGTGGCTTCTCGCCTTCAGAAGGCTTGGTGGGTCCACTGGGAAGCACTCAGGGATGCCAATTCTTAAGTTTAGTCTCCTCATCTGAGATTTAGGTGGTAAAGAGTTTTTCTGTCTCTGAAAGGCCTGACCCAGGTCACAAGAAAGAAGTGGAGTCTTCAAAGACTGGTTTTCTTGATTTCTCGTGTTGTTTATTATTTCATATCTCAAAACGTTCTCTGTACGCAGCCGAGATCTGAACAGCAGCTAGGACACGAGACGAAACCCCCCACATTGGGACGTTGCATGCCCTTTATACAGAAAGTTACGTATCACCTATTTACACTTAAGTTCCAGTACCTATCACCTGTACTAAAAGGGTCAACTCTATTCTGACCCAATCTCCTTAAACTACTTTGTGCCACCATCTCCAGAAGATGGAGGCCAGGGGAGAAGAAGGAAGGACTAAGGACAACACCCTAAATCCTCCATCTTGTCCCCCATATACCTATATTCTAAAAATTCAAAACTACATAATTTTTCATCCTATGCTAAACTAAATAGCTTTTTTCATAACTTTGTGGTTTGTAACTCTTCTCTCAATGTTGGAAGCCATTCCCAGGGACTGAAGTCAAAGGCACTGTCCTCCTGGGCTTTGTGCCAGGGTCTCCAACCCCCCTGTACAGCTCTAAAACCCCCCTGTACAGATCTCAAACCCCTCTGTACAGATCTTAAACCCTCTTGCTCAGGTCTGTGGCCTCCCAGGGCATCCAGAGGAATGCCCTGGACTTCGACATAAATAGTTACATCAATTTGCCATAATTGCAAGGGCCAAAGGCCACAAGGGTTGACCCAGACCCAATACACCAATCATACTCTGGCATTGTGGACAAGTTGTGACAATTCCCTGAACATCCTGTAATGATATTCCAAATTGTTTATGTAAAACTTCTGCACCTTGGTGAAAAAACTTGTGAGCCCTTCTAGCCTGACCAAATTTATCAATGTTGGGAGAAGCAGAGGCCCAAAGTGGCACCACCAATTGGTCAATGTTATAAATGAATCAGCCAATATAATAATTAAAGAGAACTTATTAAATAATCAAAGTATCAGTTTTGAAAAAGCCTCAAGCAAAACAGTGCTGAGCCTGGTGATCAACACTGGGTGAACCAAATTCAGACTCTATCGCTCCAAATCCCCATGGTTCACCCATCCTGCTTTCACAGGGTCCTGTTTTATACATTTTCTGGCTGAGCAGGGTACAGGGGGATCTTCTCACTTCTCTCGTTGACCTTATCCTTTTAGCATATTCATGTATTTTTCTTTTCTTGCTGCCAGTCTGATGAAAAGTTTCCTGGAATGGGTGAAGAATTCATCTCCTTACTGGAATTCTGTTCTGGAATAAACATCTTTGATGACGAATATTATCTTATCATTGATGCATATCGAATGCATATCACTGGGGCCTTGTCAGACGAATAAAAATCCTTTGGAATAAACATCTTTGGAGACAGCTTATCCCTGTTTGGTATCTGAATCCTTCTTCCCTTATCACCTGATGCAAATTGCTTTTTCCCCCATCACTGGCTTTGGTTACACGAATGCTGTAGTTTTTAAACTTTTTGCACAAATTATTTTGCAGCATATATTAAAGTCAGCCTTCTCATTTCCTAAGGCTGGACCTTCTGTCAAGCCAGAGTGACTCTGTATGTAAGTAAAAAAAATGGGTAATAAAATTATCCTGCTTGCGAGAATTAAGCAAATCCCACAGCTGCTCCACAATTGCTCCAGCTCACACTGGAGTTCCACCATGTCTGGCACAGCAGCGCTCAGTGGTGGAGTCACTTCATTCAATTCAACTTCATTCAATAGTCCACAGTCAATCTCCATTCTCCATTAGATTTGCACACAGGCCAGATGGGGCTGTTGAAGGGTGAATGGGTTTTGCTGACCACTCCTTGGCTCTCCAGCTCAGGGATCATCTTGTGGATGATCTTGATTCATCTGATACTGCTGTCAGTGCACTGTCAAGGTGTCAAGAGGTACTCGTTGCTCTTCTACCTTCAGGAGTCCTACTGCAGATGGGTTCTCTCATAGTCCAGGCAAGGTGTTCAATTGCTTAACGCCCTTTGCCTCCAGAGCAGCTATCCCAAAAACCTATCTGAGTCCCTTAGGGTCTTTGTAATAGCCACTCCTGAGGAAGTTTATGCCTAGAATACAAGGGGCCTCTGGGCCAGTCATACTCAGATTTTTCTGTCACTCCTTCCCGGTCAGGCTCACCTCAGCTTCCAACAGAGTCAATTCCTGTGATCCCCCTGTCACCCTAGAAATGGAAATTGGTTCTGCCTCCACATGTCCCGATGGCATTAGAGTACACTGCGCCCCAGTACCAACCAAAGCTTCATATTTCTGTGGTTCTGATGTGCCAGGCCATCAAATCCACACAGTCCAAAAGGCCCGGTTTCCCCGTGCCTCTTCCTGGCTAGAGGCAGGCCCCCTCTAGCACTGGTTATTATTTCCTTCCTGGGCATATATTATATAGGTTCCTTCAAGGGGATTCGACAGAGCATCCTCACTTCTGTAATATCTGGCAGCTTGATCATGGCAGGCCGAGGCTACTTTCATTTTAGTGGAACTCCCTCGGTTAGTGTTTCCCGAAAGTCACAGGGGAAACCCCGATAAAGGTGGGAAGTTGGCAAGAGCAAACGCAGATACGATCAATGTGATTAATGCTACGTTTCTCCCTTTATTGTGTAAAGATGGCAGGTTTTATACACTCTACATAGTTTACAGTTACAGGTGAATTCTCGTTGGCACACGACACAGGGAAGAATGCAAACACTTATTGTTTAATAAACTCTTAAGGCAGCTACTGTGTCCACACTAATTACTCTACTTGATAACTACTATAAAACCCTCTGACCCTTGGTAACACCTTAAGTTATAATTCTAACTGCACCACACTCCTGGCACTGAATTTCTATCTGCGACACAACCTCCTACAGGCCTCAGTGCTGAGGCCTAACGGCCTCAACAGTGCAGCCCAGTCTGGGTGATTCAACTACACCCTGTATCTCCTACAGTTTCCCTCTTTGAGTTGATGCACTTGATGCCTTAAGCTTTAGCTTTCGTATTTGCAGATTCTGTGCTGCCTAGGGATGCAGTTCTGAGCCCAATATTAAGTGCTAGTAAGCTCCCTTCACAGAGTAGGGAGACAAAAATCCTTTTCCTGCTGAGAACCAAGGACAACTTTCTGCCCAACAGCATAAACAGTGGACTGAAGAGAAAAAACAAGAAGGGCGAGACCTCACAACCCAAAGCTGTAAATGGACAATTAAACCCCAATATGCAAATATGTCTGCTATAGGACATGAAATGAACGACATGCACACAGTCAAGTCATCAGGGCAAAAAGAGGGAATTTCATTTTTCTGCTTCGGTTTATATAGATTTTGGACAATGATCATGGATTGGAGGATAAGGTTGCCACCTCTCCAACCAAACTGGTCAAATTAGAAGTCCATCTATTGTCCCTCCTCAAGAGAGGAATGATAAACAAGAAGGACAGTTTACAATAACATCATTTTGCTTACATGAAAACAAAAATGTTTACATCTATGAGAAACTCCACTACAAAAATGCAAACATCAGAAGGCTGGAAAAGATCAGGGCAACATTTCACCCTTGCTCTATTTAAAAAAGAAAAAGAAAAAAGAAAAATGGGCAACGTTCAGTGTCTGCTTGTGGAGGGACCATCGGAGTGATCACTCTCATTGTCTGCGTCTAAGCCATCACACGATGGTTCATCCATTTGATGACTTTCATTTTGGTCACGGTCTCCAGTTTGCCTATCAGCTGGATTTTACCTTTGCAGTCACAGGTCAGGAGAAACACACTTTTCAGGTACCCAGTGTACCCCAGTATCTGTGGATACACACGCGTACCCACACCCCAAAGCAAGAAAGTCATAGGGACCTTCCCACTGCTTGGTGACTAAATTCCACACCTAAACCTTTGCTTGAGGCTGATGTGTCTCGTCTGAAGCCTGTAGCAAAAGGTGATGGTTCAAAATGACAGGATAATTAAAATTCTGCAGCACCGTAAGGTGATTGATGGTATACAAAGCTTTTGCCAACCGACTGTGCGGAGTTTCACCCTGCATTTCCCATTTTTGTTTTTGAAGAACCCACTTTAGAGTACCATGAGCGTGTCCTACAATAGCTTGACCAGTCAGAGAATGAGGGATACCAAACTTGTGTGACACACCCCACAACTGCAGGAACTGCGGCACCTTCTTTGAGGTGTAAGCAGGACCATTGTTCGTCTTCACAGCAGAAGGTATGCCTAGAACAGCAAAGGCCTGCCTCCAGCGGGCAATGACATCACAGGTCTTTTCTCCCGTGTAAGCAGAAGCCCACAGCACAGATGGGAAGGTGTCGACAGTGAGATGCACATACTTGAACTGGCCAAACTCGGCAACTTGGGTGACATCACTCTGCCAAAGCTCCAAGGCCCTAAGGCTTCTGGGGTTCACCCCTGCTGGCAAAGGCACAGCAAGCGCATGACAGTTGTCACACGACTCAACAAGGTCACGGGCCTCAGTTGGCGTCAGCTCAAATCGCTTCGGCAAGGTATGTGCCTTCTGATGGAAAAACCCATGCGATGCCTAGGCCTGTGAGAGTGTATCAGGCTGAGGTGCTACCCACGCTGGGTTAGCCAACTTGTCAGCCCTCACATTACCTTCCGCTACGAACCCTGGCAAAATGGTATGACTCCTCACACGCAGAATGTGGTACAAACGGGTGAACCCGGGCCTAAATGGCACACCACAGGGTCTTCAGCAAATGAAACAAAGCAGCACTGCTGACTTCCTTCAAAACTGAATGACCCAACCACTGTGCTATGTCAGCCACATAGGTGGAATCCGTGAGGAAATTGAAAGGTTCCTGGGAAAACTTTTGAAATGCCTTGACAGCAGCCCTCAATTCAACCAATTGGGCTGACCCATCCTCATGACCTTCCAGAACCCACCACTCAGATCCATCCTTCCAAGTAACAGTGGCCTTTCCTTTCCTTCCAGAACCATCAGTAAAGATGGTGGGTCCTTGCACTGGGTCCTGACTGTTTTTGGGCAGCAAAGAAATTTCAGTGAATTTTGCCACTTGCAACAGCTTATGGCTGGGCAGATGATAAGTTATGTGCCCTGAAAAATTTTTCAGAGCACTTTGCAGAGAAATACTGTTTGCAAAGCTCCAGTCAAAATCCTCCCGCATTACCGGGAGTATGATCTTTGCAGGATCCGCACCCAACAATTGCAAGCACCATTGCCTGCATTTAATTATCAATTGAGCAACCAGCTCAAACAATGTGGTTGCTGTCTTCTGCAGCTGATGGGGCAGGAAGACCCATTCCAAGACATGCAAGGGATCAGACCATTCATCATCCCATTGGCCAATGATACGTGTAGGATGCAAATCTGTAGTGGTGATGAACACAGTGACATCCATGGAGTGATCAATGTGATAAACTTGGTGAGCAGAAACAGCTCGCTGAACCTCCTCCAGCACCTGACGTTCCTCAGAGGTCAATGTGCGAGGCGACTTCAAATCAGAGTCTCCCTTTAACAAATTAAACAAAGGAGACAGTTGTGCTGTGGTCAGTCCCAAATACTGATGCAACCAGGTGATGATGCCCACCAATTTCTGGGCATCATTCAGTGTCTTCACCGAATGCACAAATTGCACCTCTTGGTGTTGGACCGTACGTTCCAAAATTTTGACCCCCAAATATTTCCAAGGAGGTTGTTGCTGAACCTTTTCTGAAGCCACCAGCCGCCCATGAGAGTGCAAAGCATCGAGCAACTGTGACTGTATCCTCAGCAACTCATCCTGGGTGGACGCAGCCACCAATATGTCCTCCATGTAGTGATAAAAATGTGTGCCAGGAAACTGCTTGCGAACTCCAGACAAGGCTCGGGCCACATACCATAGGCATATGGCTGGGGAGCTCCAACACCCCTGGGGAAGCACCTTCCATTGATATCTCTGTGCAGGCTCAGCATTGTTGATTGCTGGCACCGAGAAGGCAAATTTCGGTCTGTCATCGAGAGGCAAAGGAATTGCAAAAAACAATCCTTCAGATCCACGATGAGGACTGGCCAATCTGCGGGAAGCATGGTGGCTGACAGCATACCCGCCTGCAACGTCCCCAAGCTCTCCATCACATCATTCCCTTTTCGGAGGTCTTGTAACAACCTCCATTTCTCAGACTTCTTTTTGATGCAGAAAACAGGAGTGTTCCAGGGACTGGTAGAAGGCTCCAGATGACCCTGGTCCAACTGCTCCTGAACCAAGTCACAAAGGGCAACTAGCTTGTCTTGAGGGAGAGGCCACTGGTTGTCACAGATGGGTTTTTCCACCAGCCACTGCATAGGAGGTGTAGGACACTCTGCGCCCTTCATTGCAGTGGCCCCCATCAAAAATCCGTCCTGTTGCACACCCCCCATGCAGCCAGAGCATCCCTTCCCCAGAGACTGGTACGAACTTCAGACATGACATGAGGCCAAACTGTCGCCATCTGTCCCTCCGGGTTCGTAATCATTACAGCCCTCTGGTTTGCGTAGCATCGTGCCGTTCCTGCCAACCCCAAAACAGATTTCTGCACCTGATCCAAGGGCCACTCCAGGGGCCAAGCGGCAAGTGAAAGAATCGTGATGTCTGCGCTGGTGTCAAGGAGCCCATGGAGGCAGATCTCTGGTGGTGTCACACCAGGGATGGACAGGGTACAGATCTTCTCAGGATGGTTTTCGGTCAGGACAGCGGTCCAGTGAACCTCAGGTGGCCCCATAGATCTGAAGATGCTGTCTTCCCACAACCAGTTCTCTGCTTTGTGAACAGAAGACTTAAAAGGCACAAGCTGAGCGAGTCTGGTCCCTTTGGGGATAGTGACAGGGTGTGGAAACCATGGCATAAGTCTGTCCAGTGAAATCCACATCAATGAGTCCCCCATGCACAATGATACCCTGAGAGATGGCACTAGATCTCCCCATGAGGAAAGCACTTATGCCATCACCCAAGGGACAAAAGGCATCCAAGGGAACCTTGTGCACTCCATAAGAGTCTAGGACGACTGTTGCTGCTGTGCAGACATCAAGACCTGCTGAGCTGCTAGTGCTGGCTGTAAGACGTCCAAGCAGACCTCCATCAGCTCCGGGGCTTGGAGAGAAGCCTGTGTCTGAGCATGTCTCCCCCTTGTGCTTCATTCACCGTTTACCGAACTCTACAAAGGCTGACCATTACCTTGAGCTGTCGCCTTTCGCGTTGATGCCTCGAGATTCAGGTGGTTTAAAGTCTTTTGCCTTCTGAAAAGCCCTGAGCCAGACACAAGAACAATGTGGAGTCTTCAAGTTCTTGTTTCTCAAAGTTTCCTGCTTTGTTTATTACTTCTTATCTTACAATCTTCTCTGTTCCCAGCCAAGGTCTGTGCACCAGCTCGGGCACCAGGCGACTCCTCCTCCGATGGGATGTTGCTGCCCTTTATACCGATTATTACGTATCCCCTATTTACAATTACATACCAATACCTACTACCTATGCTAAACAGGTCATCTCTACTCTGACCCAGTCTCCTTGAACTGCTTTGTGCCATCACCACAGCAGAAGATGGAGACGAAGAAGAAGAACCCAGGGCATCGGCCAAAATCCTCCATCTTGTCCTCATTCACGTCCATTCTAAAAACCCAAAACTACAGAATTTTCCACCCTGTGAAAGGCTAAACTACTGTCTTTCACACCCTTGTGACTTGCAATTCCTCTCGCAGTCTTGGAAGCCGTTCCCATGGACTGAAATCAAAGACAGCGTCTTCCTGGGCTCTGTGCCAGGGTCTCCAACCCCCCTGTACAGATCCCAGACCCCCCTGTACAGGTCTCAAATCCCCCTGTCCAGGTTTCAAATCCTCTTTCTCGGGTCCCAAACCTCTCTGCTGATGTCCCTGACCTTCCAGGGAGACCAAAGGGATGCCCTGGACTCCAACATCTCCCCCTCCTGTTTGCACCAAAAACACCTCTTTGTCAACTCTGTCCATGGTTTGCCATATGCATTGAAGCAAACATGGCACAATCATGAGAAGAATTACAAGCTCAAATAAGATATATACAGTTGTTTTCAAAACATCCTTCCACAATGGTTAAAGGTCAAACAAATCGAATATACCATTCATCCACGATCCAGTTACCTCTCCAAGTTTGTTCACACTTTCTCACAATTGCTTGATGCTCTCATGAATGGATTTGGAATGATCTGACAGGTTCATGCAGCACATCCCTTCAAATTCCTCACACTAGCATCCATGTGCCAGCAATAGATAATCAATTGCCACTCTGTTTTGGAGACTCGCTCGTCCTGCACTGTCAACGTCCATCAACATGTCGCTCAGTGCAAGAGAAGTGGCTCGGGCATGCTTGCTCAGCCAACAACCCCTCTGATCCAATTGTGTCAAGGCTACTCCTGATGCTGTCTGGGGTGAGAAAAATGCAACCACAATTCTCTGCACCTTGTTCCATGTATGAACATTGTCATCACAATCTGTATCGTACTGTCTGATAGATCTTTTTCCTCTATATTTTTGCTCTCTCAGTGATGTCATGTTGGGTGTTAGCAATGAAAGCCTTCCAATGCTGCATGGACCACCTTTGACATTTGCAGGGATTGCAGGCCAAATCCTGTCCCCACAAATGAAAAAGATTCCACTTGGCAATTGCACTGGAACATGGTTGGATGATTTGTTCAACATCTTAATATAATTACACCAAGACGATGCATTTCTGTAAAAGTTGTGATTTGGAGTGACATCTACTGTTTTGTTTTCTGCCACTCCAGAATGATTGAATTTTATATAAAAATTCATTCTTGACCGATCCAAGAATTTCCAGTTCCTGAGGTTCAAAAGGAACCTCAGGAAGGAACTTTGTCCAAACATCCCATTTGTCCACTGGATTTAAAATGGACTTTGAAATTGTTGGAGGGATGTTTTCTGGAATCGGCCATTGGCTCACTGGCAACCCCACTAAATGAGTTTACCCCACCTGGAGCGAGCCCACAGCTCAGGCTCCATGTCGCATTATCTACGCCTGCATCTGCACGCGCCGCAAGTGTTTCTGAGGTTTGTAGTGTTATAAATGATTATTAGCCAATCTGATATCAAAGAATTTTTTTAGCCATTTCCAAAATCAATCTGAGACAGCCACAATAAAATCGGACAACATCGATCAAATGCTGGGTGGACAGAGGAGCAGCCGCAACGGTGCTGTCCCACCTCATCCACAGATGCTGGTTTTCGGCGTCCAGATTTTACACAGTTTTTCTGCCCAGAGGCAATGTCTATTGTGAGTCTTTGTCCAGCCCGCATATTCATGTATTTCTTTATTTCAGAGTTGAGTTTTGAAAGAATTTCCTGACAGTATGAAAGGTGTTCCAGGAACTGGGTATTGGGATGCTGACCTGTTCAATCTCCGGACGTCCTACACCTAGATTGATATCAGACATTGATCAGCCATGAAGGGGAGGCCCACCCTTTTTCTTACCTTCTTGGCAATCGTACTGTGCCTGATACTTCAGGATTCTTGTGGCAGTTTGTCCCTTCAGTGCAATCTGCAGGCACTGTTCACATTCCTTCATGGGGGTCAGCCTCTGCGAATTCTCAGGGTAAAACCCACCTGCTTGGCTCAGGACTAGGCTCAGGACTATTAGGATTCCCCACCGGGATACTCCTCTGCCTTTCCCTTGGCCCACGGGGTAGCAACCAGCAGCAGGGTAGCCCGTCTTCTTGGCAGCAGGTGGATGCTTCAGGGGTCCTATTTGTCCGAACATCTTTTTAAAGACCCCCCATCTGGACAACCTGATAGTATCGGTAAGGCAGGGTACTTTGTTTGTCCTTCGGCACTCAACTGCAAGGACTTTCACCTCTGCATCCAATTTTCCTTTTATTCCCTTTTTCTATATTAAGTACCACTCTGGAGAGTCTAACTCCAGTAAACCCACATGAGTAGCAAGCACTAAAAGACGGCTAGTCTCCTCTTGTTTGTCCTCCAAACACTTAGTACACAGACCCCTTACTTGCAAGGGAACCCAAAAATAATGGGAAGTTTGGGCGAGAACAAAACGCAGATCCGACCAGTATGGTTAATGCTACATTTTCCGTTTATTCCATCTAAAATGGCAGGTTATATACATTTCAACATAGTTTACATTCACAGGTATATTCTTATTGGCATATAGCACAGGGAAAAATGCAAACACCAATTGTTGAACAAACTCTTAAGGCAGCTACTGTGTCCACACTAATTACTGTACTTGCTAACTACTAGAAAACTCTCTGTCCCTTGCCAATACCTTAAGCTGGAATTCTAACTGTGCCATAGACTTGGCACTGAATTTCTACCTGTGCCACTAACTCCTACAGGCCTCAACGATGAGGCCCAGTCTGGGTGATTCAATTACAGTCTAAATACAAATCATGTCCACCCTCTCTAAGAAATTCTGCTACAGTAAAAACCTGATAAAGCCACAAGCAAAATGCAGTTCCGATCCCAGGATCGGAGCTGGGTGAACCACAGATTTGGCCTCTATCGCACCAAATCCCCCCAGTTCACAATTTCGGTTTTTGCAGGGTCTGCTTTTATACAGTTTTTGGCCTGAACAGTGGATTACTTCATACATTTTTGTCTCTCTTGTTCCTCTTGCATATTTATGTGGTTTCTTTTCCTTGCTGCCACCCTGATGAACAGTTTTCCGGGGAGGGATGGACATTTGATTAGGTCTAGGGGAACCATGTATTTGGATGCACATCTTTGACGATGTAGATAAGATGAATATCAGGTGTTGATCACCAAGTCGTTGCTGCTGATCACCATGTAATAGCCCGGCTTATCACGGGAAGTCTTATCTCGTCTTGGTGCCACCCCTGTTTCTATTGAGAATGGGTTGCTTCCCCTGTTCCCGGCAGAGGCAGCACCATTCCTGGAATCCTTTATTTCTCAAACATGAGATGACTTTATACAGTATATCACAATAAAACATTAATTAATTCCATAACATATATCACAATACCTATTCCCAAAATCTTTGCCTGACAGCCTTTTAATTGCAAATTTATAATAATTTGGAAAGGGTGGGGAGGGGCTTACATTGCAAGGGAGACTCCAGTCTTTCCTGGCAGATACCTGTCTATCTAAATCAAGACACTCGACTCCAATATTCCGCAGGAGGTTCCAGTTGCCAGACCTTGGTTTTATTATTCGAATTTACAGCTAGAGTGGATATACAAGGAGTATACCCCACCAGTTTGGTATATTCTCTCCCTTCTCTACTAATGCAAAGTGTTCCAATTACTCTTTGATCCAAAATCCATCCCTCAGGTCATGGCATTGTTTTGGATATTTGGGTATTATCCCGTTTGAGAAGCTGTTATGGAGTTAAACTCTCACCTTTCCATGGCCATTTTTCAGCAGACCTCAGTCCACCACAGATTCAGCAATTACGCAAACCCAACTCGGTTGCAATTTCTTGCATAAGATCTATAAACAGATTTTTGTTTGAAGTGGGTAACCCCCAATCACTATACTGCTTTTCTAGCTGCTCATATTGTTCACTTAAAGTTTTCAGCCTTTCTTGCTCCATCCTTTTCTTTCTTGCTTCTGACTCCTGTCTTTTTAATTCTTCAGCTACCTGTTTTATTTTACTCTCTGGATCCATCCCTTCTTCATTTTTCAAAAAGCAAAAAGTTTTTTCAAATTTCAAATATACTCTCTCATCATCATCTCTTAGGAGATCCAGTATGATAAACTCATTATTAAGGGATAACTTACCATATTTCAAATTCTTCCTAACCCAATAAGTCTTCCCATTCATTACACACATCTCTAACTGATTATTGTCATAACACAACTTGTTAACTTGAAAATATGCTACAAATGTGGATTCTTTTCTACTTCCAATCCACACTGTACAATTACACGGGTTACAAGAAGAGATAGTAGGTATCCACTCCTCATCCTGTTTGTATATTGCATGTGTTAAGGTTTTCCCCTTTTTAGACGACAACTCTGACTGCTCATTCTTAGGCATTGCTCTTGGGTCATGGCAAACTATCTCCCCTTCCAACTGACACATTCTAAATTGAGTGCCATTATAGGTACAGTACCCATCTTCCTTGCCATTCCGGCAATTATGTTGGGCTTGGTATGCCATAATTTTAGTTGTTGCTGGTCCCTTCAGGACAGTTTTAAACCACAGTTCACAGTCATTCACCGGGCTCTGCCTCTCAGCGCTGAGCTGATTCTCCGAAGGCAGACCAGCCGTCTGGCACACAACTAGGCTCAGGACCATCAGGCTTTCCCACAAGTGTACTCCTCTGCCTTTGCCTGCGTCCACCAGGTTGTAGCCAGTGGTGAGGTAAACCATCTTCTCGGCAGCAGGGGTATTCTTCAGGGGTTCCATAACTGGACCGAGCTGCACACCTCCTGTTATAAATGATCAATAGCCAATCCAATATCAAACAATTTATCTAGCCATTTCCAAAATCAATCTGAGACAGCCACAATAAAATCAGACAACATTGATCGAATGCTGAGTGGGCAGAGGAGCAGAAGCAACGGTGCTGTCCCACCTCGTCCACGGATGCTGGTTTTCAGCGCAGGGATTTTATACAGTTTTTCTGCCCGGAGGCAATGTCTGTTGTGAGTCTTTGTCCAGTCCACATATTCATGTATTTCTTTATTTCAGAGTTGGGTTTTGAAAGGATTTCCTGGCAGCATGAAAGGTATTCCAGGAACTGGGCATTGGGATGCTGATCTGTTCAATCTCCTGACATCTACATCCAGATTGACATCAGATGTTGATCAGCCGTGAAGTGGGGGTCCACGCTTGGTGAATGGGCCATCTCCTGTTCAGCCTAGCCATTTCTGTTGCAAATTTTGCTATTTCACAGTTGCACAATGGGCCTCGGAATTTGGAGACACCTTGTGCATCTTCGGGAATCCAAACTTACAATGACAATTTCATCTGGGGCAATATTCATGCCTGTGTACTTTGCTCCAGCTTTCCTGGGTCTCTGCATGCAGTCTTTCTTTTGGTGTGTCAGTGCCCCGCAGTTCTCACAGGCTCCTTTGCGGTACTTCGTGGCCACACCATGCTCCCGAAGTCCTCGTTTGTACCAGTCTCCAGAGGAGTTATACAGTTTCTGCTTCTCTGGCTGAAGTCTCTGATGCTTTAGTGTGGGTCTTTTAGAAGGGTCTATGTACCATGGTACTGAGGAGATGTACTGCGGAATGTGAGGGTTGATATCTTTTCCTTCTTCATCCACTTCAGCAGGTACATTTCCTAGTTTTCTCTGTTCCTCTAATTCTTTCTTTTTCCTCCAATCTTCCCTAGACACCTTCTTTGGTTCCTCCAGGCTCACATCATTTGCCCCTCCTGCCAGAAGGGCATTCACTGCTGCACCTGGGGCCATTTTGGCTTTTTTCCTGTTGGGCCACATTGCCGCCCTATACTAGGTGCCAAAAACTGTTCTGGTTTGAAAACAAACCAATGGGAGATCCTAAGTCAGAACTGTCACCTTGTTGGTCAGGGGTGGCGGTATCAGTCCAATTAAATAGTGGCTGCAATGCTGTTGAAGTGACAGATGTGGTTCTGTTGAAGCAGATCCACAGCAGATCCTGTAGAAAGGTCTGGTCTTCCTCTGAAGGTCCAGTGGTGGTTATGCAGTTCTTGTCCTCTGGGAATCAGTAGGTAAGGCAGCCTGTGGTGTTTCAAAGCTTGGATTATATCCAGGTAGGAATGCTTGGTTCCTCCCCCTGTGTGGAGCACCTCACAATGGGATGATTAACATCTTAATGGGCCCATTAGCAGAAGATAGTCCCTGGAGGGAGTTATCAGGGATGAGTCATGAAGGAGATAAGGAACACTGCTCCACCTGTTTTAACAGTTTACGAAGATGCTGCTAGAATACATACTTTTGGTTACGTCTTACATTGTAAGGGAAGGGGCTGGAGCACAAGTCCTATGAGGAGCAGCTGAGGGAGCTGGGGGGGCTCAGCCTGGAGAAAAAGAGGCTCAGGGGGACCTTCTGGCTCTGCACAACTTGCTCGCAGGAGGGTACAGCCAGGTGCTCCATGGAAAAAGGGACAGGATGAGAGAAAACAGCCTCAAGCTGCACCAGGAGAGGTTCAGATTGGACATTAGGAAGAATTGCTTTACTGAAAGGGTGATTAAATATTGCAAGGGGCTGTCCAGGGTGGTGATGGAGTCCCCATCCCCAGAAGTTTTTAAGCGAAGACTGGACATGGAACTGGGTGCCATGGTCTGGTCTTTGGTCACAGGTTGGACTTAAGGATCTCAGAGGTCTTTTCCAACCTGAATGATTCTGTGATTCAGATATTCTCCTATGCCACAGTTCACCTTCTGCTGATGGGAAGCACCAGCCCAAATGGGCAGAGTGTGTGGTAGTGGGGCAGATGGGAGGCTCTGTCTATTCAGCTGTGGCACTGGAGAACCTTCTTGGTCTGGTGTGCAAATAAATAGGCTTGCAGGCGTGGATAACACAGTGCTGGCACAGCAGAAGGCCCACCAAGCAGACAGGAAGGGAGCAGGAAGGTGCCTGGGAGCTCTGGGAGAACAGGAAAATGTTTTTAAACTACACAAGATGAGAAGCAGAGCAAGAACACCCTGAGCACTGGCTTGCTGGTGGAAGTCCAGAGCAGAAACATTTTGTAGCGTTCACACCAAGTGCAGTCCTGCAGAATTTGTTGGGATGTTTTAAAGCCCTTGAAGTCCAGGTGAGGTTGGCTGTAGAGATTGACCCCAGGTGAAAGAGGAAAAGGGAGCAGCAGTAACTGGACACAGATAAACATCCTGTTATGCTGATAATACCATGTCATGCAGCAGGACACAGAAAAGGTGGGAGTCATGCTGATCCCTCTAGGGGGGCAATCTTGACACAATTTATTATTTCAGTTCCTAGAGATACAGATACCAGCACCAGACCTCACACCAAACAGGGTAAGGCACAGCGTGAGGACCCCTGGGACACTGCCTCCTATGTTTCACCTCCTGGAAGCTTTAGTCCTGAATAGAACCAGGCCTACGTGGTCCTTTCTGGGGCCTTATCTGCCTAAGTATGTGTGGTTCAGGAGAGTTTGATAAAATGACACCTGTTCTGTTTTTCCTCTTTCAATCAGAGAAAATAAGAGGTGAAATCAACTCTCGTGAAGGAAAAAAAAATACAAGTGGGGTCCCAAGTTCTTGTCTTGAAGGTGAGCCCGAGAATGGGTTAAAATAAGAATAAAAAATGCAAATGTTGAAGTAATTTCCCAATTTGGAAAACAGACACTAACAAACAAACAAAAAAAAAAGCCAACATAACAATGCCCATAAAACAAACCAAATCAGAATTCCTCTTCAGTTTCCAACTTGAACGAGGATCCAAAATCTGAGGAGAGGCAGGGGAAATTGTGCAGGACCCCACTTTTAAGTTGCTCCATTTAGATTATTTTTTTTTTTTGCTTTGACACCATTTTTTTCTCCATATTACCAGACACATGTATTTAATAGAGGGTAGGAAATTATACCATCACTAGTAAAATCTTTTCATTATCCAATTATACCATTGGTGCCAAAAGATTTTTGCTTCCAGCACAACCAGCTAACTTATTCGTCCCTCTCCTCTCTCTCCTCCAAATTCTTTATATCTTTTTTCTCCCATGTGCCTGGGCACCTGTGTGCCCTTTTACTCTTTTGTGATTGGTCAACTGTGGTGACAAGTAGAGAAATTACAAAAGAAAGGCCTCATAAAACCAGGCCTTGTTCTGCTACATTACTAGCTGGCACTTTCCAAGTGCAGCTAAGTAGTTTGCAAGTTCTCCTGAGAAAGTTCCAGAAGAATGAAAGTCAGTTAAGAACAATCTAATCTTGGGGTGAAAAACAAGTGCATCTGCAGTAAACAATTAACCTGTCCCCTGAGAATCAGTAAAGGAAATATGCAAATAATTCAAGAACAGGGAGATTTGATGGACAAGCCAAACAAATGGCCTTTACTAACCAATCGAGGAATTGGTAAGGAAACTATTAAGCAATTAGAATTGCACACGAGGTCTGTGAAAACTGTATAAAATGAGTTGTGTGAATAAGGATTCAGCTTTCCCTGCATAAAGAAACTGAGTCCAGGGTGATTCGCTGCAACATGTGGTGACCCCAAAGATGTGCTCGAATCGAGATGAACAGCCTGTCACAATTGAAGAAGGCGAAATGAGCCAAGCTGACCATGGGACTTGGCAGTGAGACTTAGAGGTAGAATATACAAAGTTACAAAAGGAAGATTGCAGCTGGCTGCGTGTATGATATTGCTGTTCATCTTAGAGACCTGTTGTAGATATGGGGCGGTGCAGTGGGTCTCCCCTCACCCCAGCCTGGCTGCTGCAGCTCTGTTGGTTTTTTTTCTTTTTTTTTTTTTTTGGGGGGGAGGGGGGAGTGGGGAGGGCGTTTGCTTGTTTGTTTGGTTTTGTTGGGGATTTTTTGGTTTTTTTGTGGGTTTTTTCAGGATATCATGGCTAAAACAGCCCTTTTTTATTTATACCTAATCTCAGGGTCCTTCATGATCAATGCAAAGATGGAGTAAAGCCTCAAGAGCATGCCCAGTGCTGGGCCAGGCCTTGGGGACATTCATGCAAGAGTATCTGTGCTGTGTGATGAGACCCCCCCGACCACCCCTGTTGTGTTGCCTTCCCTGGGGATGTTCTCCCAAGCCTGCCCTGGCTAGCCTTGGCACCAGTGACAAGTCCAGTGCAGCTCAGTAGACTGGCCAACCGAGCTGATCTGGTGGGTATAGAGTGATGGTATAGAGTGATGAAGGTGAGGAAATGAAGACAGGACTCTGATGAGGGGTCTGCCACTGATGTTTATTGGTGCCCCGCAAGGAGCAACGTCACCTCCAGGGAGTCTGCCTCAGCAGAGTGCAGGCAGCCCTGTGACACCAACTTTTAACAGGGGGAAGAGTAAGGGGAAGGATAAGGGAAGGAACCAATAGGAATAAGTCTGGGAGTGGCTCTGCAGGTGAGGGACTTCTCCAGGGACCAATCCCGGAGGGGAAGGAGGGAACAGTCGAGATCCTGTCCAATCACTCAACGACCTCACAGGAACTTTCTAGACCTAGGGTGAGGCCTCGAAGTGACAGACAGGACCCCGGGGGTTACATAACATAAGATTGACAGTTAACCGAAACAGAGAACAAACCATATGGAGAAAGAACATGGGGGGTACAGAGAACAAACCATGAATATATACATTAAACAAATAAACTGAAAACACACCACTGCACACCCCTGACAGGTGTCTGAACAGCCGCTCATCGGCGGTAACGGTAACGCTTGAAGTGGAACCAAAGCTGGAAGATGCCATTGGCAAACTGGCAGCGGAAGCCGTGGCGGTGGGAATACTCCCACTCCCTGCTGACGATCTTGAAGGCGATGTCCTCATATGGTGGCCCAGCATGGAAGCGCAGGATGGCAAAGTCCTTGTTGTCCTGGCAGGCCTCCAAGAAGTACTCGGGTGTCGAGTGCTTGTCAATGAGGTCGGGGTAGAAGATGTTGAACTTATAGCCCTGAACAGTCTTGGGGGGGGGATTGTCAAAGTCGTAGTGGGTCTGGTTGTACTTGTTCCACTCGAAGCCTGTGTGCACACGGTTGAAGAAGCGGGGCTTGCGTGGCCGGTACTTGTCAGCCCACAGGTAGGCCTTGCCTGTGAGCGGCATCTCCACACTGAACTGCGCCTCATCTGCACCCATGCCCTGCTTGGCTTTACGGAAGAAGATGTCCTCGGTGCTCTTGGAAGCATCACCTGTCACCTGGAGCTGCTGGCGCAGGAGCAGCAGACGGTGCATGTCCTCCTTGGCCTCGAGCACGTGGGCATCAAAGGGCAGCTCGTTGGGGCCCAGCAACCGGGGGCTGTACTTGCCCGCATCGTAGTCATCCAGGCTCTGCCGGATCAGATCCTCTTCCATCTGCACAGCCTTCCCCTGAGCCTCTGCCTTGGCCACCGTGTCCTGCTCTCCCTCTGGCTCTGAGGATGGCCCTGACTGTGCCTTAAGGCTCTTCTCGGGATCCAGCCTGCATGTAAGGGGGGACAGAGGACCGTCACTGTGGAAAGCTGACTCCCCTTTGATCATGGGAAAGACTCGTTCACTCTCCACACCCTGCTCCTGCTTCAGCTTGTACAGCTTCTGACGCAGCACGTCCTGGTGCTGCTCCCGCAACCTGGCCCGAGCCATGTAAGCCCTCAGCTGCTGCAGGAGGCTCTCCCAGTACCCGATGTCCAGGCTGGGCCCTCCCGCCCGGATCTTGCTCTCGATGCCCTGGTACAGAGCTTGCAGCTGGTTGTATGTCTTCCCCTTGAACACGGCCTGCACATCTGAGCTGACAGAGACATTGACACCATCCCGACGCTCCCCTGGTCCTCCTTTCCCAGAGGCCTCCAGCTTGCGGAGCTTGGCTATCTCATCCTCTGTGATGATGGTCATGTCCCTCCAGAAGGCCACGTTCTTCCCTTGCTCCAACTCCATGTACACCTGGATGTCCTCCACCAGGTCCTCCATGTCAGAGATGGTCAAGCCATTTAGGAAGGTGTAGGGCTCGTGCATCTCCACAGCCAGGTCATCGTCCTCTGCACTGATGTACTTGGCCAGAAGATCAATGGGTTTTGCTCTCCCATCCCGAATTCGAATCTTAGACCGCAGCCTGGCCTGCTGCAGGTGGAAGTTCTCCTCCTGCTCTTCCCAGGTTTTGAAGTGCTCTGCCTCTTTCTCACGCTGCAGCATCTCCAGCTCCTGCTCCCGCATGGCTTTTTCCTGCTCCCGCTCCAGGCGCAGCTGCTTCACCTTCTGCAGCTCTAGGCGATTGTCCTCCTGGATTTGCTTGTTCCTCTCCTTCAGGTCCTTCTCATCCAGATGGCTGATCCCTTTCTTTTCCAGTGCCTTGCTCCAGATGAATGTGCCCAGCAGGTTATTGTCCCCAAAGGGGTTGTTGATGTTGGTGTAACCCATGTACTCCTCACCCCAGCCCATCTTCTCCCACTTCTTTCTCTCCTTGGCCTCCTTCTTGGCCAGCCTCCGTGCTCGCTTCTCCTCAGGCGTCTCCAGGGCCTTAAGCAGAGCTGCCTGTTTCTTCTTCTCCTCCTTCATCCTCAGCCGCTCCTGCAGGCTCAGCTGCTGCCCTGGCTCCTTCTGGCCCCGGGGCTGTGGCAGGGAGGGGGAGTTGACAGAGGACACTGAGGACTTGGGTCCATCCCTCCTACAGGACCGTGAGCACTGTTTCCTCCAGTCCTTATGGTGCCGGCCCTGGCTGCTGCTTCTTTTCTTCTTTTTCCATTTCTGTCTCTCATCACCGGAGTCTGAGCTCGAGCTCGGCTCCTGGTGTCGGTCCCGACTCCAGCCCTTGCTCTGGCTGAGGTGCCGCTGCCTACAGCTCCTGGACTGTGAGCACCCCTGATCCTGCTCCCTTTCCCAATCCCAGTCCCGTTCCTTTTCCTGGTCCCGGTCTCTTTCCTGCTCAGAGTAGCCGCCCCGGGCCACACTGGGTGACCTGGAGCCCATCAGCAGCAGAGGTGTGGCAGGGTTAGTCAGCCAAGAGAGGGACAGACCCTGCCGTGCTGCTGGCTTCCTCCCACCACCTTCACCGTTCTTCTCCTCACACTCTGGTTCTGTTGAAGCAATGGTCCTGTAGACAGATGTCATTCTCCTCTGAAGGTCCAGTGGTGGTGTAAATGGGACTAGTCTTGCTTTGAGAAGCCAGTGGAAAAGGCTGGCATGGAGTTCCAAATCCCAGATTATATCCAGATAGGAATGCTTGGCTCCTCCCCCTGGGTGGAGCATCTCCCAATGGGATGATGCCATTTTATCAGTCAGGCAGTGATGGGCCATTAACAGAAAATATCTGCCTGGGAGGGGAATGGGTCATGGAAGTGATAAAGAACACTGCCGACCTGGTTTTAACAGATGGCCTATCAAAAGAAGGTACCATCCCCCTCCCCCCCAGAGTCATGAGGAATGGGTCACAGAAGAGAAAAGAACACCTCCCTGACCGGATTCAACAGATGATAATAGAACACATCTTGCATTGCAACCCAAGATAATGAATAAGGTGAAATGAGCCAAGCTGACTGTGGGACTGGGAAGTGAGACAGGATTCATAGATGGAATATACGAAGTTGCAAAAGGAAGATTGCAGCTGGCTGGGAGTATGGCATTGCTGTTCATCTAACAGACCTGTTGTAGATATGGGGCAGTGCAGTGGGTCTCCCTCCACCCTGGCTTGGCCACAGATTTTGGGGTGTTTTTTTGTTTGTTTGTTTCTTTGTTTGGTTTTGGTTTTGGGTTTTTTTAAAGAAAAAATTTATGTTTATTATATTAGTTCCCCGCCATCATTTCCTTTCCTTGTCCTTCATCTGTACTTGCCTTTTTACCTATTCTAAGTGTAATCTCTCTCCTGAGAAAGGCTGCAGCTCTGATGCCTGTCTTTCTTCTCACCCTTGGTTCTCTCCGTACAGCGTTCTTTGTCTTTCCATCAGAATACTTCATTTTTTGGTCCTCTTCTAATCGTCTTCAGCGTGGTGGTGGTTTTTCTTCTTCTGTTTTTTAGCCAAGTGCAACTGACTTGTGTGACACTCTTCTACATCCTCATCCAGCACAAGGTCATACTTGGCGTCTTGCTTTGATTTTACCTTTTCTTTCAGAGCGAATTTCAAAGGTTTATTCACAGAATTCAAAGAGTTCACAGAATTCACAGAATGTCTAAGTTGGAAGACACCTACAAGATTATCAAGTCCAACCCATGCCCCAACACCTCAACTAGATCATGGCACTGAGTGCCACATCCAGTCTTTTCTTAAAAACATATCCAGGGATGGTGACTCTACCATGTCCCTGGGCAGACCATTCCAATACTTTATCACCCTTTCTGTAAAACCTTTTCCCTAATATCCAACCCTTGACACAGCTTGAGACTGTGTCCTCTCGTTCTGTCAGTTGCTGCCTGGAGAAAGAGACCAACCCTCACCTGAATACAGCCACTTTTTGGGGGGTTGTAGAGAGTGATAAGGTAACCTCTGAGTCTCCTTTTCTCCAGGCTAAACAACCCCAGCTCCCTCAGTCGTTCCTCACAGGGTTTGTGTTCCAAGCCCCTCACCAGCCTCGTTGCCTCCTCTGGATGCACTCAAGCATTTCAATGTCCTACCTAAACTGAGGGGCCAGAACTGGATACAGCACTCAAAGTGTGACCTCACTACTGCAGGGGAAGAATGACTTCCCTGCTCCTGCTGGCCACACCATTCCTGATACAGGCCGGGATGCCATTGGCCCTCTTGGCCACCTGGGCACACTGCTGGCTCATGTTCATCTGCTGTCACCAGAACCCCCGCGTCTCTTTCTGCCTGGGCACTGTCCAGCCACACCAACCTCAGCCTATAACGCTGCAGGGGGTTATTGTGGCAAATGTGCAGGACTCGACACTTGGACTCATTAAACTTCTTCTTGTTAGACTCTGCCCATCCATCCAACCATTCCAGGTCTCTTCACAGAGCCCTTCTACCTTCCAACAGATTGACACATGCTCTCAGCTTAGTATCATCTGCAAATTTACTAATTAAAGACTCAATTCCGTCATCTATGTCATCAATAAAAATATTGACCAGAACAGGCCCCGGCACAGACCCCTGAGGAACACCACTGATGACTGTCTGCCAGCTGGATGCAGCACCACTGACCACCTCTCTCTGGGCCCCGCCATCCAGCCAGTTCCTAACCCAGCAAAGAGTGCTCCTGTCCAAGCCCGGGCTGCCAGATTTTCCAGGAGTATGCTGTGGGAGACAGTGTCAAGAGCCTTGCTGAAGTCCAAATAGACAACATCCACAGCCTGTCCTGCATCCACCAGGCAGGTCACTTGGTCATGAAAGGAGATCAGGTTGGTCAAACACAACCTACTCCTAAACCCGTGCTGGCTGGGTCTGAAACCCTGGCTGTCCTGTAAATTATGTGTGATGACACTCAGTACAATCTGTTCCACTACCTTACCAGGTACTGAGGTCAGCCTAACCGGCCTATAGTTACCAGGATCCTCCTTTCCACACTTTTTATGAATGGGCATCACTTTGGCCAACTTCCAGTTATCTGGAACCTCAGCAGTGAGCCAGGACTGTTGGTGAATGATGGAGAGTGGCTTTGCAAGCTCATCTGCCAGCTCTCTCATCACCCTGGGATGGATCCAAACTGGTCCCATGGATTTATGAATATCCAAGCATCTCAGCAGTTCTCTGACTGCCTCCTCCTGGATAACAGAGGAACTATTCTGTTTGCTGACGCCATCTACCAACCCAGGAAGACAGTTGTCCTGAGGAAAAGTCATTAAAGAAAAAAAAAATTAGAGCAAGGAGTTTATTTAGAGCACAAATGGCAGAATGCAGAATACTCCTGCAGGCAAAGCTATTTGCACCTGAGTTATGCAAATCACCTGCAGTACACAAAGAGCTGTGAGAGCAACAGCTACAATCTACTGATACAATTTAAAATGGAAAATGAGCCAGGACTGAACTGTGCCGGGCCGGCCCACACAGCCATGCCTGTCTCTGGGTTCTGTGTGAGCTGTGCCAGGCAGGCTTACACAGCTGTGCCCCTCTCCAGGTTCTGTTTGATCCCAGCTGTGTATTTCCCATAGAATCTCTCAGCCTTCCGGTTGAACTTGGCATTCCTCTCATTGATGTAGTCGATGTCGGCGTCGTCATTGTAGGGCCGCCGCCGGCTGTACTTCTTCCTCTTCTCCATCTGTTTCTCCAGGTCCGCCACCATCCTGTCCACCCCTTCCTTGGAGGGCACATGGGTGCCATGCAGGATGCTGTCTGAGGTGGGGTACAGGGCTTCCCTGTACTGCTCCTTGAGCTTCTCGTACTGCTCCAGGTTGGGTTTGATCTGCCTGGTCAGCCTCTGGTACTGCCGCAGCTGTGCCGCCGCGTAATCTGAGAACCCCAGGTCGGGATTTTTCTTCTTCTTCCTCTCCCACCTCTCGGCGTCCTCGGCGCTGATCTCCAGCAGTTTCACCCGGTCGTAGTCCTCTCCCCTGGCTGCACATTCCTTCTTCTTCTCCTGCACCTGCAGCTCCCACTCCAGCCGAGCTTTTTTAGCTTCCCAGTTTGGGGGCAATTTCAGCCTTTTGTCCTCCTCCACCACCTCCTGGCTGTTCAGCTTGCAGGCCTCGTACCGCTTCATGCGCAGCTCTCGGAACCGCCGCAGCCGCTGCTCCTGCCTCTGCTCCGCCACCATGGCTGGGCCAGGCTCATCCTGCTCCTGGCTCCCAACATTGGCCTCAGGCAACTCCAGACTGCTGAGGGCTGACACCGCTGCCGCCATCACACCCTGCCCACACTTCTCACGTTCCTTCTCATAGTCCTTGAAATCTTCCTTGGTATACCACCCACCTTTTCCCTTCCATTTAATCTTGGCAACAGACTGGCTAAAATCCACATGGATCCGTCTGTCATCTATCAGCACATTGTCCATTCTCAAGTAGGCTTTCTCACAGTCTTCCTCCTTTTCAAATTCTATGAAAGCATAACAAAGAGATTCACCAGTCTTCCAGTCTCGGATCACTTCGCAACTTTGAATGGGACCAAAGCGGGAAAATATTATCTCCAGGTCCTCAGCTGTGGTCACAGGATTCAGTTTACAAACAAACAGCACATTTTCTGGTGGTTTGATGTCTGCATCTGGCAAGTCTCCCACCATTTCCAGAAGAATAGCATGAGTTTTTGCTTCTTGTTCTGCCTGAATTTCTTCTATTTCGTCTGCAGACCGTCCTTTCATGTCATTTATTTCTTCATCTGCTCCGATTCTGCCACTGTCCAGCTGTTCCTTTGTAGGTTCTGGTGAGCGATCAGGAACACACAAGCCAGGTGGATCATCAAAGGGATCATGTAAAATGACTGTGTGATTTATCCTGATATCTTGATATGGGATAAAATCCTTATCTACAAAGGTTTCATTAATTCTCATCAATACATCCATTCCTTCCGTCACTTCTCCAAACACTGTATGTACACCATCAAGGTAATCCAGGTTTTCCCCTGTGGTAATGAGGAACTGTGATCCATGCTGATCACTGCCATTGTTCACCATTGACACAGTTCCCTTCTTCTTGTGCTTGATTCTGGGCACCTTTTCTGTCTCAAAAAATCTGGCTTGATCACCATACAGTTGACAAAATATGGATTCCCCTCCATGGCCAGTTCCCACGGGGTCACCGGTTTGTATCATGAAATCCCTCTGAACATTATAAATAAGACAGTAGTTGTAGTACTTGACTTTGCAGAGCTTCAGGAAATTCAGACAAGTACGGGGACGCTCCTCTGTGTACAGGTCAATGACCAGGTCGCCCATCGTGGTCTCCAGCAGCACTGCCATGCTCTCAGGCAAATAGGAACAACAGGTTTTACTAGGAAAATTAAAATCAAATGTAGTAGTACAAAAAACACTGAGAGAGTCGGAATATAACCTGACACCCTGCTGGTCTGGGTGTTGGTAGCAGTCTGAATAAATGGTAGCTGCAGTCCTCCAGTAGTGCCAGATGTGGTTCTGTTGAAGCAGTGATCCTGTAGAAGGATGTCGTTCTCCTCTGAAGGTCCACTCCTGGTAGTGTAGATGGCACCAGTCTTCCTCTGGGAATCCAGTGGAAAAGGCTGCTGTGGAGTTCCAAACCTGGGATTATATGCAGGTAGGAATGTTTGCCTCCTCCCCCTATTTGGAACATCTCCCAATGGGATGATGTCATTTTTTCAGTCAGGCAGTGATGGCCCATTAACAGAAAATATCTCCCTGGGCAGGAAATGGGTCATGGAAGAGATAAAGAAAACTGCCCCACCTGGTTTTAACAGATGGTAATAGAGCACATCCTTGTGGTTACATCTTGCATTGCAACATAAGACAAACATTTTCAGCAAAGGATCTTGTATGTAACAGGCATTCCTGTTTTATGTGCCAGGGTGACTAAACACATACAACCTATTTCTCTACACACGCAGACACACATGCTGCTAAGAAACAAACTCACACTATACCCTTGAGAGGAATGATAGACTTGTCTTTACAAACAAGCAGTGGGTCTGCTGGTAGATAAAACTAGCACTGAGAGATAAAAGAAACAATGGGAAGGATTCCACTGATGGATGAATGGAAAAGAAGATATTTGCTTTTACAAACTAACTGTGGGTTTGCTGATAAATGAAATTGAATATTGAAAGATGAAAGCAACAATGGGGAAAACCCATCAATTCCAAAAGAATTAAAAACTAAAAGGAGGGTTATACATTAAAGGGGAATTTTAGGTATTAGGCACTCCGGGAAGTCTGTAACACTCAAGTACCTCTGCCAATGGGGAAAGAGAGAGGGAAACGTGGTCAGGAAATTAGGATAAATAGGAGGCTGCATCCTTCATGTTATAAGTGATCAGCCTATCTCATAAAATAAAAGAATTTATTAAAAATTGATAAATAAAAATAGAAAATAAAAAAACCCTAATAAAGCCACAAGCAAAATACAGTTCCAATTCCGGGATCGGCACTGGGTGAACCACAGATCTGGTCCTTATGTCACTGAATCCCCCCTGTTCACGATTTTGGTCTTTGCAGGATTTGCTTTTACACAGTTTTTTCGGTTTGCACAGTCAGTTGGGTCAGTTGTTTCATCTGTCTTTGTTCCTCTGGTTCTTGTTGCATATCCATTTGGTTTCTTTTCTTGGTGCCGGTCTGGTGAACAGGTTTTTTCTGGGGAGGAATAGACCATTGTTCAAGTTTACAGGAATCCAGTATTCATATGCACATACTTGACGAGGTTGATAAGATTGATAGCAGGTGTTGATCACCGGGCTTATCTTGGGAGGTCTTATCTCTTTTCGGTGCCACCCATCTTTATCTCAAGAATGGGCAACTCCCAGATTCCTGGCAAAGGCAGTAGTCTTCCAGGAATGTTTTAGTCTTTAAACTTAAGAATGGTTTTATACACTGTATTATAATAAGCATGAATTAATTCCAGGCTATCTATCACACTTCAGAAATTTGAGAGACCCAATGGGAAATGCCCCATGGCCTCCCCCTTAATTGGACTAAAGTAAAAGGACTCCTCTGCCTCCTTTTTGGACATAAACCTCTGGCGTTTGTGGATTAATTTTCCTAACAATTTGGGGGCTCTTGTCTGGGATGTTTCCACTGTCCGTGTGTCTTGGTTTGGGAAGACAGGTATTTGCTAGGTAATAAAAAAAACCCCTGCAGTTTCTTTTGGGATGGAGAGTGTAAACCCCCCCCCCCCCTTTTTTTTTTTTAATTATAAATTACAATTCGAGGCTCTTTGGCAAAGAGTTGGGAAATAGGAATAGCAGTTTTTTACTAGTATGTATTGCAAAGCAAACAAACACAAAAAAACCTTCACCAAACAACTACAGCATTATTAACAAATGAAAACAGTACCAAGAACTTTGAGGGCTTTGTTTCACAAAATCTAGGGCAGTTTGGTTTCAGTGTCCTTGCAGAATCTTTAGAGCACCAAGCTGAAACAGTGGAAAAGTCCTGGGCTGGTAGTTGGGATGGCAGGGTGTCCCGGCAGGCAGGGGCAGGATGTCCCGGCAGCGCAGGGGGTGCAGGGTCACGCTGTAGCAAGAGGAGCAGCGCCCAAGAAGCCGAAGGCGAGGCTGAAGTGGCCCAGCTCCCGCGGGTGGCAGAGAAAACTTAGGATTCAGGCTGAACTGGTGATAGTAGATTTCTTAGGACTGGATTTCTTTGGCCACAGTGAAACTTTTCTAGCCAGCAACAGCCGTTCTCTCCTTCTCCAAACGCCGGAAAAAGAAAAGCCCGCAGCTGCCTTAAGCTCTGTTTTTTACCTGCATTATCTCCCCCTTCCACCTTTGTCGACCTCTTTGTTTCGGTTAAGTACTCTCAAGACACTTGGTCTCCTTGGTAACTTATGGGGAAAAAATTCTTTAGAGAAAGAAGGAACAAACCTAACCCCCAACACCGTGGCAGCAGCAGCAAACAGTGCTGAAGGTGCCTCACCCAGTTTGGGTGATCAGCTCCCCTTGGTGGTGGTGGCACTGGGTGATCGATTGAGTTCCCAAGACTGTCCTGGAGACAGACAAGTGGTGGAATAGGGGGATCTGTGAAGAGTCCACAGGGAAGGACCATTGAAAATCTCACTGGTGAGTAAAATGGGATCTTCGGGGAGTAAACCTGGGAGGGCTCCCATGGGCTCCCAGGGCACAGGTAAAACAGAGCACCCATTGAGAGCTGCAAGGGTAAAGCATCCCTGGCAAAAGGGATGACAATCCCATAATACCCCCAGAGAGTCCCTTGGGGAGAATGCTGAAGTCTTGGGACAGATTATGCACTCACATAGAGGTAACTATGGAGATGATGGTAAAATATTGTTATTTTGTGTGGCCAGAGTATAAGTTGCCAAAGGGGCTAATATGGCCACTTTATGGAACAGATAGAATTCCTTTGTGTAGAATTTTGTTGAAGTATTTAGAGGAGAATTGGAAAGAATGTATAGGTTGGAAGAGACCTTCAAGATCATCGAGTCCAACCCAGCCTTAACACCTCAACTAGATAATGGCATCAAGTGCCACATCCAGTCTCTTTTTAAACACATCCAGGGATGGTGACTCCACCACCTCCCAAGGTAGACTATTCCAGTATTTAATCACTCTTTCAGTGAAAAACTTCTTCCTAATATCCAACCTATATTTTCCTTGATGCAGCTTAAGACTGTGTCCTCTTGTTCTGTCAGTTGCTGCCTGGAGAAAGAGACCTGCCCCCAGCTGTCTACAACCACCCTTCAGGAAGTTACAGAGAGTGATAAGGTCACCCCTGAGCCTCCTTTTCTTCAGGCTAAACAACCCTAGCTCCCTCAGTCATTCTTCATATGGCTTGTTTTCCAAGCCCTTCACCAGCTTCGTTGCCCTCGTCTGGACACATTCAAGCATCTCAACATCCTTCCTAAACTGAGGGGCACCTTCTGCCAAAGGCTCCAGGACAGACCATGGCTCCCGGCTCAGAGTAGAGCACGTTCTTCACATCTGGTCCCGTCCGGACTGGGCCAAGGGCTACTGTGTGAGTGATTTCCTGCTTGATCTGAGCAAAGGCCTGTTGCTGTTCAGGGCCCCAGTGGAAATTGTTCTTCTTGCAGGTAACCAGGTAGAGAGGGCTCACAATCTGGCTGTATTCCGGAATGTGCATTCTCCAAAAACCTATGGCACCTAGGAAAGCTTGTGTTTCCTTCTTGCTCGTTGGTGGAGACACTGCTGTGATCTTGTTGATGACATCAGTAGGAATCTGATGCCATCCATCTTACCACTTTACTCCCAGGAACTGGATCTGGCAAGCTGGTCCCTAAACTTTACTCTTCTTGATAGTGAAACCGGCTTCCAGGAGGATCTGGATGATTTCTTTTCCTTTCTCAAACACTTCTGCTGCTGTGTTCCCCCACACAATGATGTCATCGATGTTCTGCAGATGTTCTGGAGCCTCACCCTTTTCTAGTGCAGCCTGGATCACTCCATGGCAGATGGTAGAACAGTGCTTCCATCCCTGGGGCAGTCGGTTCCAGGTGTACTGCACTCCCCTCCACGTGAAGGCAAACTGGGGGTCTGCATTCTGCTGCCAAAGGAATGGAGAAAAATGCATTGGCAATGTCAATAGTGGCATACCACCTCGCTGCCTTGGACTCCAGCTCATACTGGAGCTCCAGCATGTCTGGCACAGCAGCGCTCAGCGGTGGAGTCACTTCATTCAATGCACGATAGTCCACAGTCAATTTCCATTCTCCTTCAGATTTATGCACAGGCCAGATGGGGCTATTGAAGGGTGAATGGGTTTTACTGACCACCCCTTGGCTCTCCAGCTCTCGAATCATCTTATGGATGGGGATCACAGCATCTCCAGTTGTTCTATACTGTCAGCGGTGCACTATCAAAGTGGCAATTGGTACCTGTTGCTCTTCCCCCTTCAGAAGTTCTACTGCAGATGGATTCTCAGACAGTCCAGGCAGGGTGCTCAATTGCTGGATGCCCTCTGTCACTACAGCCACTATCCCAAATGCCCACCTGAGTCCCTTTGGATCTTTGAAATACCCACTTCGGAGGTAGTTTATGCCTCAAATGCATGGGGCCTCTGGGCCAGTCACAATAGGGTGTTTTTTCCACTCATTTCCAGTCAGGCTCACATCTGCTTCCACCAAAGTAAAATCCTGTGATCCCCCTGACACGCCAGCAATAGAGACAGATTCTGGCCCTACATGTCTTGATGGGATTAATGTGCACTGCGCACCAGTATCGACCAAGACCCTATATTCTGGTGGTTCAGATGTGCCAGGCCAACGAATCCACACAGTCCAAAAACCACGATTTTCCCTAGCCTCTACCTGGCTAGAGGCAGGGCCCCTCTAAGCCTGGTTATCCTTCTTCTCTTGGGCATATGTCTTAGAGGTTCCTTCAAGGGGGTCAGACCTGTCATCATCATCATACCTGGCAGTTCGTCTATGGGCAACTGGAGCTGCTTCCCTTTTAGTGGAACTTCCTCTCTGAGTTTTTCCTTCCTTCACTTCACACATCCGTTGTGCCAGGGCAGCAGTAGATTTTCCATCTCATCTCTTCATGTTTTCTCCGCAATCACGCAGGAAGAACCACAGCTCAGCTCGTGTAGTGTACCCTCTCTCCCTATCTGGAGAAAGCCTGCGTTGGGTACCAGAACCTCTGATCTGCACTGCTGAGATTTGGAGAAGGTCCTCTCTAATCTCCTCCCTGAGTTTCTTATGATTCTCCTCTATCTTATCTTCTAGTTTCTGTAGACGTGTTTCCAGAGCTGTGATTCTGGCATGTGTTGGCCATGCACAGCATCTGCATATGCCCGGAGCTTCTTTGCCATATCAAGCACAATCTCCTCCGTGTCCTCCCGCTTCATTATTGCTAAAGCAGAAGAGTATTCTTGTGGCCCAAGTCGTATAAGTTTTCACCACATCACAGATGTACATGGTACCGAGTCTGGATTCCTAGTGTTCATGACATTTGAGAAGACCATCTCTGCAACTGCCATTTCTCTCAAGCGTTGAATCCCTTGTTCTATGGTGTTCCACTGGGTTTACTGCATATAGAGATCATCTGCACACAGGTATCTTTCTGCCACACTTCCTAGGACCCGTACCCAGAGACTGCGGGGATTAGCCTCTCTCATCATCTGTTGGTCGATGACTGAGTGAAGTGACAGGGATCCCAATTGCCTTGCTTCAGTGCCGTCCAGAATTGTAGCCTCACCTGCAGCATCCAGAAGACAGACTAACCAACTAATTATAGATTCATCAGGTTGTCGCCTGTAATCCTTTCTTAGGCCCCAAAAGTCCTTCAGGGAAATGGAATCAATATTGGCTTCTGATCCTGTGCCCGATGCTTTGGCTTCTGATTTTGGTGAAGGTCCTTCTCCTGGGTCATCGTCGTCCACTGGTCGATTGGTTTTGTGTGTGTGCTTCTTTGCAGGAGCAACTGCCAAGTGCTTAAGCTTACTGTCTGGTTTAGCTGCTGACTCAGGCTCAGGCTCTGATTTAGCTGCTGGCTTCATGACTGGGGTGTTGGCTGCAGCCTGAGTGACTGGCGTAGCTGTTGATTTGTATCCCTGCCCCCCCGCCTCTGTCTGCTGCCCTACAGTATCTAGCAGTGCGCGATAAGCATATGCCAGGGCCCAGATTACTGCAATGATCTTTTCCCCTTTAGAGGCATCATGGTACTTCTCTTTCACGTATTTCCCCACTTCAGCTGGATTCTGAATTTGTTCACATGGGAAGTCCCGGACTATAGGATCAGAAAAATCCTTCAGAAGTTGGCCCATATTCTCCCATTCTCTACACCACTCAGGATTTTCTACACCTGGGTCTACTCCTGGGTCAGGGGTTTCATCAGCCCCTCTAGAAATCTCAGCCCTCATTCTAGAAAAGCTGCAGACTGTATAGAGGAAGCTTATCATATTAAATACCAGAAAGATGGTCTCTTTGAAACTTAGGGGAAACTGAACATTCTCTAATAGTGATGTAACAGATTTAGAGGAGAAGAAGGAAATGAAAGACTGCAATGCTTCATCCCCTGCTCCTCCTCCAACAAACAGGGTGAATAACCATAACCATGAACCATACACACCAGGAACAGATTCCAGCACCTTTACACACTTCCCACAAATCGTTATCACCAAGCCAAGGCCAATAGCTACTCTAATCCATGTCCCTCTGCTGTAAAAACTACGTATTAGGGATAATATGGGAGCTATTTCTGGATATGAAAATAAACCTAGGGACCACAAAGGTATTAAGACCTCAAAGAAGCCTAGGGACTCGAAACACATCAAGGCTCCCACCCCAAGAGACATAAATTCAAACAACATAGCTACTGACTGCTTTATACCAATACAGAGCACTTGCAGCCAAAAACACAATCAGTACGGGATTTTTTCCACTCTCTCCTGCCTCACACTGGGTGCCAGAAAAGTTGTAGAGGTTTAAGGCAGATTTGGGAGGAAACCTCCTAAGTGGCCCTCCCTCCCCTCCCCCAATCGGTTCAGGGTAAAAAAAAACCTCCTCAGAGAGAAGTGGAAAGTATCATGTTTATTAAACAGGCAAAGCACTCCCCAGAACAATAAATTGGACAATATCCGATGATAAGAACTTCGTGCTGCTCTGGAGAAATGACAGATTTAGAAAAGAAGTCCTTCCTGAAGGTGGTTGCTCTGTCTCAGTCCCTCTGGTGCTGGGAAATGTTGCTGCACAGGATGGATCTCGGTTGGTTCCAGGTGCGAGCCCCCCCCCAGCGCTGCCTCAGGTCCTCAATCAAGAGAGATTTTAACAGTTCCAAGGGAAGGCGAAGAAAAGGCGAAAAAAAAACCCAGGAAAGAAAAAAAGAAAACAAACTCAGGAGGAGAAGAAAAAATCTGAAGCTTCTCCCCCTCTGCTCACTAAATAACTAACCACTGAAAAAAATGCACAAAGAAAAAAAAGGAGATCTCTCCGTCCCTCGCCATGTGTTGCTGAATCCGACTATCAAGGCCAGCCAGCGCAGGAAAGTTTCTGAAAAACCACGGTGCCTCTCCCTTCCCCCTGCTCCCAGACCCAACACCAAAGGCACAGAGGGCCATTGCCAACAGAGACCCAATAGACGATTGGGATTACAAACCTTACAACATCACCCCAGGACATCTTAAATCAGAATCATGAGAATCGATATTTATAAAATTCATGCTTGGATGAGATTAATGGATACAATAGAACAATGTGAGTTTAATAATTAACATACTTAGTTATGTAACGGAAGAGTATAAAAACCAGTCCATTTTGAATCTATGTCGGAGTTGGATTTGGGTATGTACCCCGACTCCCAGAGCTCTCTCAAAAAAAGCACCGCATATAATCATTCCTGTGATTATATGTTTCTACGCTAATATTTTGGCGACACCAGATGGGACCCTGTGAGCGCCACTGAGGACCCGTGACCTGATCATGCTCCAGCCAGCACCGAGGCATTCTCGGGGAGACCATCGGGGCCGGGATCCCCCAGCGCTCACAACGTCCCCTGGAGAGGTAAGGTGCTTTATTATTCTGGTCTGGTCTGGTTGTTTGCCTGTAAGACACAGCGAAAGCTATGCTTGGTTGGGTGAAGGAATTCCTGGCATTGCCTAGGCACCATCCATCAGACAGGGCAAAAGCCCTGCAGGTGCAGCAGAGGTGGTTGTATGTAGCTGTAATATGGAGAAGCTAAAAGAGTTAAAAGGAGTTTTGGGAGGCAATGCCCCAATTCCGCGTACTTCTCCTTTGGGTTGTCTGTTGGCACATTGGAAAGTGGGGAATTTTGGTCAAGAATTTCGGAAAGATAAATAATTGATTATTGCAATGTATGGTGGCCGTATTATGTTTTGTCTAATAATCAGAGGTGGCCGGAGAAAGGGTCATTGCAATCAGATCTGATATCACAGCTGATGGAGTATTGTAAAAAAGAGGGAAAATTGGATGAAATTCCTCATCTTGATTTATTCTTTCAGCTGAGAGGGAAACCTCTGTGGTTAACAGAGTATAAATCACAAGCACGGGTCCTTGAAAACAATCAGTGTCTGGCTTGCATCCAAGATAAGCGCTGTGTAGAACACTTGGTTTTGGGACAGGGGGGAGGAGATGATCTGGACCCCAATTTATTAATAGGACCCACTGTCCCCGCCAACGCCCCCTCAGCATCAAGTTCCACTCCGGTCAGTCTCACCCCACCTGATTCTGTTATCCCTTCTCTGCTTACGCCTAATGCTTCTCCTCAGAATTAACCCCGTCCCCTGCCGACACCTACTCAAAAATTTATCCCTCCACCAACACCTGCTCAGGGGTACCCTCCTCTCCCACCTACACCTTTTTTGCTGGCTCCTGTCCCCTCTGCCCCCCCCCAAACCTCCTTTGCCAAAGTCATCCACTGCTCCTTTCCCAGGTAACAATCAGAATTTGACTGTGGGACGGGGACAAGAGAGAGGGGGGTGCAGAAAGGACAGATCAGAAAGTAGTGACAGTGAAGAAGGTGTTCAAAAAGCATTATCTAAAAGTATGAATCGGTCTAAGTTGTATGAAATCCAACAGGGGGAAAAGGAATCTCCCACTGCCTTTTTAGAAAGACTTAAGGAAGCAGCTAAGAAGTATACTGATCTTCAGATAGACAGTGAGCAAGCAAGGGCTCAGCTCGCCCTTATTTTCCTAAGCCAATCACAGGAAGATATTAAGGAGAAGTTACAGAAACTGGAGAGGCAAGAGTTGAGAAATTTGGACAAACTACTTGAGGTGGCTTGGAAAGCTTACAACAATCAGGAGAAAGAGGTTGCTAAGAAACAGGGGCAGAGTCTTCTGGGAGTCCTACAAGGACAGGGGTGCAAACGTGGTAGAATCGGTTGGGATGGTAATAGAAGTGGCTTTGGCCAAGGCCATGGAGGACTAGGAATAAATCAAAAAGAGCCCACGGTAACTTTGCGCTTAAAAGAAAAGGGAGTTACCTTTCTTATAGACACAGGAGCCACACATTGAACTATATGGAAGGGCAAATTGGGAATAAGTCGGGTGTAGTCATCAGAGCCACAGGGAAGGAAGAAATACGGCCACTTTTGCAACCCCTAGATTTGAGCTTCAAAAATGAAGTTTTAACACATTAATTTTTATATATGCCTGAGTGTCCAACTTCGCTCTTAGGACATGATTTACCGGCGGCACTTGAGGCAGTAAACTACTTTTGAGAATAGTGAACTTATAATGAAGGTACCCGAGTCCAAAACAAGATTAAAAAAAACCAAAGCAAACCAAAGCAAATCAAATCAAATCAAACCAAAGCAAAGCAAACCAAACCAAACCAAAACAAGACAAAACAAGACAAAACAAAACAAAACAAAAAAGAACTCCGCAAAAAAAACGAAAACAAAAACAAAAACAAAAATAAAAAACCCACACACATGGCAAGGAATAGCAAAGACAATTGAGAAATTCTTAAAGTATCAAATTTTTAGAAGAATGTGAATAAGAATATAATACTCCAATATTCCCAGTAAAGAAACCCAATGTTGAGTATAGACTTGAACAGGATTTAAGGGGCATAAATGAGATAACCAAAGACATTCATCCAGTGGTTGCTAATCCTTACACATTGCTGGCATCCATAAAAGATATATATATAAACGGTTTAGTGTAATTGATTTGAAAGACGTCTTTTTCTGCATACCCCTTGACCAAGATAGTAGGAAACTATTTGCCTTTGAGTGGGAACATCCCAGAAGTAGAAGAAAGACCCAGCCCACCTGGACCCAGCTACCAATGGGTCAACTGGCAAAGGAACTGGAAATCTGGACTAAAGGAGGACAGATACCGAGAGACCAATATCTATTACTCCAATATGTAAATGATATTTTGATTGCGACCAAGGAAGAAGCAACCTGCATAAAGGTAACAATCGAGATTTAAAAATCATTGGGAATGGGAGGATATAAGGTGTCCAGAGAAAAGGCACAAATTTCCCAACAAGACTGTTATTCATCTGAGATGTGAAATCTCACAAGGGCAGAGAAAACTAGGTACTAATCATATTTGAGCTATTTATGCTATTCCAGAATCCCAGAATCTACATGAGCTGCAGATTTTCCTTGGAATGACCGGTCGCCTGTGGATCATGGACTACGGACTGATTGCAAAACCCTAGTATGAGGCCCAGAAGACGCAGCCATTCAGCTGGGGCAAACCACAGAAGGAGGCCTTCCAGAAATTAAAAGAAGCACTGATGACTGCTCCTGCATTAGGGTTACCTGATCTGTCTAAGGACTTTCAGCAGTACATACATGAAAGGCAGCAACTGGCATTGGGAGTCCTGACCCAACGATTGGGCCGCTGGAAAAGGCGGGTAGGTTACTTTTCCAAACAACTCGACAATGTAAGTGCTGGGTGGCTTTCATGTCTGCGGGCAGTGGCAGCTACTGTTCTATGGATACAAGAAGCCAGGAAACTCACAATGGGAAGACACATTGATGTCTATGTGCCACACATGGTAACCACGGTCCTGGAGCTAAAGGGGGGCCACTGGCTCTCCCCAAGTCAGATGATGAAATTCCAGGTAACCCTGACTGAGCAGGATGACGTTGCACTAGAAACAACTAGCCTTTTAAATCCAACTTCGTTTCTAGCTACCACAACTGAGGAAGGTCCATCAGAGCATGACTGCATAGACGTAATTGAGTACACCTATTCAGCAAGAGCAGACCTGAAAGACACCCCTCTAGAGCAACCAGAACTGGAACTCTTCACAGCTGGAAGCAGCTTCATGGAAAATGGAATCCGATACGCTGGATATGCGGTAACCACAATTGATACAGTAGTGGAAGCAAAAGCATTACCACCAAATACATCTGCCCAGAGGGGAGAACTGGTTGCATTAACCAGAGCACTAGAACTGAGTGAAGGGTAAACAGTCAACAGTCAACATATGGACTGACTCAAAATATGCCTTTGGAGTAGTGCATGTACACAGAGTACTATGGAAGGAAAGAGGACTGCTGCCCTCCCAAGGGGCACATATTAAACATCAAGGTGCAGTGCTGCAACTGATAAATGCAGTAAAAAACCTGAACATGTAGCAATCATGCACTGCAAAGCACATCAGTCAGGCAACTCCAAAATTTGTGAGGGAAATTGAAAAGCAGATTGTACAGCCCGCCAGGCGGTGTGAGACGTGCAGACAACAATGGCATTATACCGTCAAAATTTAGTGTCTCTCAACTCAATTTGCCTCCTAAGCCAAAATACACGATAGAAGATGACAGACTGGCACATTTGCTGAAGGCACAGCAGAACACAGAAGAGTGGTATGTAACCACACAAGGGCAAATAGTGCTACCCCCTTTGGTAATGAGAGAAATTTTACAAATGAAACATAATGAGTGTCACTGGGGTGCAGAGGCATTGGTAAAATTGTTGACACGTCACCTAATCTCAGGATGGATGCGAACAATGGCTAAATCAGTAATGTCAAAATGTGAAATTTGCTTGAAAAACAATTCATTGGCTAGACGAAAGGCACAACTAGGAAGAATTCGAGTAGGGATAGAACCAGGAGACTACTGGCAGGTAGATTTTGTGGAACTACCAAGGACTCGGGGATATAAGTATCCGATAGTAGGGGCTGACACATTTTCTGGATGGCCGGAAGCCCTTCCCTGTCGCACCAATCAAGCAAAGGAAACAGTTAAGTGGTTATTACAAGAGATTATTCCCAGGTTTGGGGTGCCCATAGGGATATCATCAGATAGAGGCCCACATGTTGTAGCCATAGTAGTACAGGAGGTAAGTAGATCCTTGGGAATATCTTGGGACCTCCACACACCATAGAGACCCCAGTCATGTAGACAAATAGAGAGAATGAAACAAATACTAAAGGGGCAGCTCAATAAAGTAGGCCAAGAAGCCAAATTGCAATGGCCACAAGCTTTACCAATAGCATTGCTGAGGATTCGGATAAAGCCCAGGAGTGGAATGTCAGTTAGCCCCTATGAGATATTGTATGGGAAACCATATGAATCTCCTGACCCCAATCCAAATGTACATATCACAGGGAAACAGGATGTGTATAACTATGTTCTGTCTCTCGGGAAAACTTTAGCACAGCTTTCAAGTGTCCTTCTGTGGAATAGGCTGCTGACTCTTGAGAATCCAGTCCACGACATCGAACCAGAAGACGAGGTGTACATCAAAACCTGGAACAAAGAACCACTGAAAGAGAGGCGGACTGGTCCCCATCAGGTACTGCTAACCACTTTCACAGCAGTCAAAGTGGCTGGAGTGGAACCCTGGATACACTACACACAAGTGAAGAAGGTCCTTCGTGGAGTACAGTCGTGGGCTGCACAAGTTGTAGGACTATCAAAGCTGAAGATAAAACGTCTGTAACTGTTTCAAATGGTATCAGTAACCATGTTCATGCTCATATTGTGGTTAATGTTAATTTTATGGATGCTAATGTCACCAATAGGGATTACTGTTGCTTTGGGATATGGAATGCAAAAGGGTCAACCAATCGCTCTTCATCATAGAATGAAGAGAGAGGTACAAGCAGGGACACAGGTAATAGAAGTCCCTAATGCAATTCAGGCTGAAAATGTGATGATTGGATTGTTCAAAGACTTTGCCAAAATGCAAAATACCAGTAGAATAACAGCCTGTCTGCCGATACCAAAGGCAGCAGGGGACCCAATAAGTTGGGGAATCATAATTTCAAAATTACCCGATATAAAAGGGAACAAAACAATTAAATGTAAACAGGTACCAGAGTCAAGGATTGTGGTCAAAGAGTTCTGGAAAACAACCAAAAGGGCCTATATGAGACACATGAGTAAACAGGACTGTATTTTAAGTCATGGAAAGGTAAGACAAATCATAGAGTGGTAAGTAAAAGACCAAGATCTAGCAAAATGGGAATGCTGGTTACCACACTATCAAAAGGTTAGAGGAAATGCTACAGAGACCACGGTGCTGTGGAAGTGTGAAGAAAAAGATTGGAAAGGATTGGAGCCCTGGGACAGCGCATGGTCTGTGAGCGTATTCCAGAAGTTCCAGTATATGGCAAGCACTCCTTGGTGTATTAAACGGAAAGGCCCTGAGAATGACACAGATCCAGCAGTAATAAACACAGACACTAGTAGTAGAAGGGAAGCAAATAAAGTAGGTTGATGGGCATGTGTTAAGGCTTATGATTGCAATTCTGATGATTTGGAGATAAAACAATGGTCACCATTGGCAGTAGCCTTACTAATTGGTTGTGCTTGCAGAGGAGTCAGACACAAACAGGGAAAAATAGAACCTAGAATTCAAGTGGGATGTAGCAAAAGTATAATCCGAAGTCCAGGAAAATTAGTATGGGCAACAAGTGATGGTGCGTGGACAACACACTTGCCGGTAGACGGGGAGGTGAAAGAAATCACTATGGGCCTCCCAACTTTATGTCCCATTTGGAAGAGGTCTTCATTTAATGGGAGCCATGAGCTCCTGCAGATAAGAGCGAAACCAGATGTCCCAAATAATGAGAATCAAAATGACACCTGGCAGGAACCCTCTAGTGGAGTAAAACTCGGGTAGCCCTTCTAGTCTTTCTTCGGTCCTGTTGCAAACTACCAAAATAGGGAAATGTTGTATAGGCTCAGAGGTCAGGTAGACAGACTAGCAAGAATTACACAGCAAGGATTCAAGGAACTCAATGTGCAATTACAAGCCACCACCAGAATGACTTTGCAAAATCCATTGGCTCTGGATATGTTACTCCTGAAAGAACATGGAGTGTGTGGGTATTTAAAAGGACAAATTGACCATTGCTGCATCCACATCCCAAATGAAACTGCAGATGTAGAACATGATATCAGCCAGTTGAGACAAATAGTGCATGAGGCACATGAGAAGCAAAAAGATTTAGCTACTACCTGGTTAGATAAAATTTTTAAAGGGTTAGGATGGAATGTTAGTTCATGGGTGAAGTCTATCCTCGAGAGTTTGATAATTTTACTAATCATATTTCTAGCAATCTGGTTAGTTTATAGAATCCTGAAAGGAGAAATACAGAAAAGGACATCCTGGAACAGAATAATTATGAAGGCACTGACGCGAGACAAAACTTCACATCCAGCACCATCGATCCATAATAACCTCCACAACAGAAGCCCATGACAACCACGGATTTGAAGACGAACATCCAGAATAGACTCAGAAGACAAATGGACTGTATTAAATGAAATCATTTTCATATTAGAGTGAAATACTTTCAAAGGGGAGGAACGATAGTATAGGATTAAAAATTATTTCTGAGGCAGCAAAGCTGGGGAACAGAACATTAGCTTCACAGCAACCAGGATGTTATTCTCATACCAAGATGTTATTTTCATGCTATTGTTTTAACCAAATCAAGTATAACTTTGCCTAGGTAATAAATCAGGGGAGAGGGGGGGATGAGTCTGATTCTTAAGTTAAACACGTAGGCTTTGGAAATAAAGTTAGATATTCTCGACTGGGTCGGGTGGAACTGTATCTAATCATCATATGATAAATGACATGATTGTCAATTGTTTGGTAGCAGAATATGATTATTATCTTAAACCAGAATCATGAGAATCGATGTTTATAAAATTCATGCTCGGATGAGATTAATGGATACAATAGAACAATGTGAGTTTAATAATTAACATACATAGTTATGTAATGGAAGAGTATAAAAACCAGTCCATTTCAAATCTATGTCGGAGTTGGATTTGGGTATGTACCCTGACCCCCAGAACTCTCTCAATAAAGCAATGCATATAATCATCCCTGTGATGATGTGTTTCTATGCTAACACTGGGACGTCCCAGGTTGTCCCCAAGGTGTTCCCCAGTTGTCCCCGAGCCCATCACTTGGTGATGGTGTTCGCATTACTGGTCCTGCCAGAGCTGCTCAGAACAATGTACAGCATCTTCTGCGCACGCTGCTTCTCCTGCAGCAGCGCCACTTTGCCCAGGGGGGTGTCACTGGAGCTCATCTTCTTCAGTAGCGCCTCCTCATCCAACTTCTTCATCCTCCGCTCCATCTTCATCTTCCCCGAGCCCTTCCCATGGAAACGATGGGAGAGCTGCCGGAACGCCTCTTTGGGGGTGAGCTTGCGGCCAGTCTCATCCACGTACTCGTCTTGATGTCGGGTCTGTATCCCTCTTTCTCCTTGAAATCCTGCCTGAAGCCTCGGTAATCCTCACACCAGCTGTACTTGTCATCAACAGCCATCTTGTCCGTGATGACAAGATGTACATGGCCATCTTGTACATGGCCAAGGGCAGCGATTTGTTTGGGGCTTTCACTCACACCTCTTTCTGCACCGTGGTCTCCAACAGCCCTTTGCTCTGGCAAAGCAGCAGCGCAGTCGCCAGGCCCCAGTTCACGATGGGCTCCTCGTCCAGGATCATGGTGGACAAGGCTGAGAAGTCCTGGTGCTGCCTCCCCTCAGCCAGGTGGACGCTGCTCCAGCCCATGTTCTCCTCCCCCTCTGAGTTGGGGGGCTCCAGGGGGGATGCAGGGCAGCCGGCGCGCTCCAGGGCCATGAGCTTGGCGTGCTCCTTGTGGTTCCGGGCCAGGCCGTGGGTGGGGATCTCGCCCACAAGGATGTCGTTCTCCTCTGAAGGTCCAATACTGGCGGTATAGATGGCATCAGTCTTCCTCTGGGAATTCAGTGGAAAAGGCTGCTGTGGAGTTCCAAACCTGAGATTATATGCAGGTAGGAATGCTTGCCTCCTCCCACTGTGTGGAGCATCTCCCAATGGAATGATGTCATTTTTTCAGTCAGGCAGTGATGGCCCATTAACAGAAAATATCTCCCTGGGCGGGAAATGGGTCATGGAAGAGATAAAGAAAACTGCCCCACCTGGTTTTAACAGATGGTAATAGAGCACATCCTTGTGGTTACATCTTGCATTGCAACATAAGACAAACACATTTTCAGCAAAGGATCTTGTATGTAACAGGCATTCCTGTTTTATGTGCCAGGGCGACTAAACACATACAACCTATTTCTCTACACACGCAGACACACATGCTGCTAAGAAACAAACTCACACTATACCCTTGAGAGGAATGATAGACTTGTCTTTACAAACAAGCAGTGGGTCTGCTGGTAGATAAAACTAGCACTGAGAGATAAAAGAAATAATGGGAAGGATTCCACTGATGGATGAATGGAAAAGAAGATATTTGCTTTTACAAACTAACTGTGGGTTTGCTGATAAATGAAATTGAATATTGAAAGATGAAAGCAACAATGGGGAAAACCCATCAATTCCAAAAGAATTAAAAATTAAAAGGAGGGTTATACATTAAAGGGGAATTTTAGGTATTAGGCACTCCGGGAAGTCTGTAACTTTCAAGTACCTCAGCCAATGGGGAAAGAGAGAGGGAAATGCAGCCAGGACTTTAGGATAAATAGGAGGCTGCATCCTCAAGAAATTTGAGAGACCCTGGGGAAATGCCCCATGGCCTCTCCCTTAATTGGAATAAAGTAAAAGGACTCCTTTGTCTCCTTTTTCGACATAAACCTCTGGCATTTATGGATTAATTTCCCTAACATCCTGCAGCACTCAAACCTGCAATTCCTTTTTGATTTTCTCTTTTACCCACACCTGAGACTTCAACTCAATGCTCCCACTAAACAGCACACAAGGGACTGAACCCCACAAGGCAAGAGCTGCAGAATCGGCTTCACAACTCAGACCTGCCACTTCTGGGTATTCCATAACAAACCATGCAAAAAGGCACAAGGGGGGGATTTCAACCCCGCAAAACCACAGCTGCAAAATTTGCAGTTCACCCAGGCAATGACAAGATTTCATAGAGCCCTTATACCAAATCAAATTTCTGTGAGTTCCTACAGAAGGAACCCTAATGTCCACAACAAAACCCACATGTTTTAGCTTTTGCACTAAAACCAAACTGTTGTGTGCACCAAAACTTTAGAATTCACCATGCAATTACATTTTATACTTTTAACCAGGCACCAAGTCTCAAACCCATTTTGGATATTCAATTCTATAACTTCACACATGTATTTAATAGAGGATAGCAAGTGATACCATCGCTAGTATTTTCTTTTCATTATCCAATTCTACCATTGATGCCAAAAGATTTTTGCTTTTCTATATACTTTTCATATAATTCGTAGCTCTGTAGACTACTATTGTATAGTTCTACAGTTTCTTCAGCTAATTCCAGTACTGTGTTAGACAACCACATTCCTGGAATACTGTTCTAATCTTGCTTCTTCAGTGAACCAAGGCCATTCCACTTTCCCATGTATTTAGACATGAACAATGTGGAGCTGGAAGCAAGGGGGAGTCTTGAGTAGGGGGCCAAACCAAGAGGGGGAATTACTTCATTAATTGTATTTCTAATTGGGGATTCTTTTCAATTATGCTAATTTCCTAAACTTACAAAAGTGTCCAAGCCCTATGTCACATGTGCATTTTGCCAGAAGTGCACCAGGAGGAGCTTCAATAAACGGTAACCACTTTTTATCATTTTAATTTTGTTTGGCTTGGGATTTTAGGGCTGAGACAGCATCACCAACACCATCATATTTACCCCAAAGTAATGCTTTAATAAAAACACAGTGATCTTGCTTTGAACTCATTGGACTCAGGAACACAAGGTCTCCTCGGGTTATATATTCCATACCTGCTTGGAGCCCCTCACAATTCCAGAATCTCCAGAGTGTCAAAAGCAGTTGTTCCATCTGGGGTGCCAGAATTGTCACCAAAACAATGGGTACTGAGGTCAGCCTAACCGGCCTATAGTTACCAGGATCCTCCTTCCCACCCTTTTTGTTAATGGGCATCACATTGGCCAGCTTCCAGTTATCTGGAACCTCAGCAGTGAGCCAGGACTGTTGGTAAATGATGGAGAGTGGCTTTGCAAGCTCATCTGCCAGCTCCCTCATCACCCTGGGATGGATCCCGTCTGGTTCCATGGGTTTATGAATATCCAAGCATCTCAGCAGTTCTCTGACTGCCTCCTCTTGGATAACAGGGGGTCCATTCTGTTCCCTGACACCATCAACCAACCAAAGAGGACAGTTGTCCTGAAGGCAAGTTGTCTTCCCACTAAAAACTGAGGTGAAGAAGGCGTTAAGCACTTCTGCCTTCTCCTCATCTGCAGTTCCCTCCCTCATCCAATAAAGAACAAAGGCTGGTCTTACCCTTCCTTTTACTGTTAATATATTTGCAAAAACATATTTTGTTATCCTTTAGAGAAGTTGCCATTCTAAGTTCAAACTGAGCTTTGGCCTCCCTAATTATTTTCCTACATGCTTTAGTAGCCCCCTTAAATACTTCCTGAGAGTCCTGATCCTCCTTCCAAAGATGATACATCTTCTTTTTATTCTTAAGTTCCTCCAAAACTTCCTTGCCCATCCAGGATGGATGTGTTTTACCTTGTGTCAACTTGCCTTTTAGCACACAGGGACAGTCTCTTCCTGTGCCTTCAAGATCTCTGTTTTGAGGCATGCCCACCTTTCCTGAACTCCCTTGTTTTTAAGGGCTGCTTCCCAAGGAACTCTCTGAATAAGTCTCCTAAATAGGCCAAAGTCTGCCCTCCAGAAGTCCAATGTAAAAGTCTTATTTGTGTTCTTGCTGATATCACCAAATATCAAGAACCCTATAATTGCATGATCACTGTGCCCCAAGCGGCCTCCAACCACCACATCTCCTACCAGGCTATCTATATTTGCAAACAACAGGTCTGATATAGTCCCTCCCCTGGTGGGCTAACCCACCAGCTCTGACAAGAAGTTGTCCTCCATACACTCTAAAAATTTCCTGGACTAAAATACAGATTAAAAAATACAAAAACAGGAACTTGTTTATTCTAAGGGTTACCCGGAAGCTGTCCCTTGGTACTGACTCAGTCCCCATAAGGGCCTCACTTAGCCATGTCGATGAGACTCTGCAGCGAGGTGGGCACCCAGGTCTTCTCCCCTTGCATGAACACCACGCCCCTGTCGATGTAGATGACGATCCTGCCGAAGGTGTAGAGCTGCTTGCCCTCATGCCACTTCCTGACGATGGGCATGAAGACAATGTTGTGCTCCTCAGCCTTGGTCTGGATGAGGTCCTTGAAGCTCATGGGCATGGAGCCGGCAGCGGCGCCGATGCCGCGCTGGGCTGTGTTCTCGGCCTCACGACACTCCTGCGTGGCCTTGTACTGGAAGTCCTGGCGCCACTCCGTGTGCGTCAGGTACGCGATGTTCTCCCGGGCGCCGGGCTGCACATACCCACCCATGCTGGAGGACACGGCACGGTTCATGATGTCAAGGGCTTCACTGAACTTGTCTTTGATGGAGGGATGTTCCAGCACCTGGTCTGAGAACATGGACTTCCACCCCAGGTACCACTGGATGATCTCATTGTAGTTGGGGCTGTTACTGAGCCAAGAGCAGAGCACCTGCAGCCACTTTGGGAAGAAGTGTCTCTCCAGCAGCCCAGTGAGGCTGGAGACAGACATCATCCCCTCCCAGTCGATCAGCCAATGAAAGGCATCCATGTTCTGCTGGTGAGGGTTGATGATGAGCTCATTCAGACACATTCCGAGTTTAGGCACAATGTTTTTGACCATGAAAGCCTCCCATGAGTTGGGAGTGAGCACATTCTTCCAGGGCTGAAGGATGAGCTTGGCAGAGGAGTCGCTGGGGTGCCACTTCTGCAGGGCATTGGCCAGCTTGTTGAGGATGGGCGAGTACAGCAGCTTCAGCCGTGCCTGCATCAGTGGCAGCCAGGGGTGGATCCACGAGTGGATGGGCACTGTGTCCACCAGCGGATTCCAGCTCTCCACCTCCTTCTGCAGCTTTGGGAAGATGAGCTGATCCAGAATGTTGTCCAGTATCCACAGAGGAACAACGTTCACCCAGCTATCCAAGAAATCCACCATGGATCCACAGTTCCTAGGCTGCCACTGTGCCACAATGTTTCTGACGTATGGCATCCAGATCTCCCACATCAGTCTGTGAAAAGCATCTGTTGACAGGTCCTGCCTACTGTGGGATAACAGCTGACCGTTTTCCAGAAGGCTCTTCCACTTGGCTATGATCTCCGTGCCATATGTACAGTCCTTGAGGGGATCCCAGTTCTTGAAGTATTCCTTCATGGGAGGATAAACTATGGCCACTGCCAGGTCAACCCTGTCCGACGTCCAGTACTCCTCATAGTACTTGTCCTGCAGGGTCTCAAAGATCTTTCCACACTCATCCAGGGTCAGAGGGTTCTCACAGCCCGGCTGCATCCGCCTCTCACAATCCTCCACCAAGTCCAGCACCTCGCTGAGGTAGATGATGGCCTTCTCCTCATGGGACAGCACCTCAGCCATCTTCTGGATCTCATGGCTCAGGCTGACCACCATGTCCCTCTCATACTGCAGCTGCCGGTCGATCTGGATGATCTCCTGCTCCGCAATGTCAATGAGCAGCTGCAGGTTGTGCTCCAGGTGGGGCAGGGCAAAGCCCTGGGACTTGAAGTCCCTGCACAGGGGATGCTGGGGGTTATCATCCAGGATGTTGTGCTTGTGCCTGATCTGGCTGTAGCTGTAATAAACCTTCGGCTCCCAGCCCGTCATGTCAATCACCTTGACCTGGGACATCGCCTTCTGAGGGGCTGCAAGCTGCTTGCTGATTCTGCCCTTGGCTTTCAGCTCTTCCTCTGTCTTGTAGCTGTACTTGGGCTTTTTCTTGCCTCCATTCGGGACCTTCTGCCACTGGCTAAGCTCCTTCTGAAATTTCTCCTCAGTTTCCTTTTCTGAGTCCACCACAGGGAAGTCTTGCAAGGACTGCGGTGTCCCCTCGGAGCCATGAGCACCCACAGCGCCTCTGCCTTTCCTCTGCTTGGCCTCAATTGGATTGATGATTCCTTGAGCATTCTTCCCTAGACCTCTTCCAGGGACATATCCCATCTTCTGGAGAAGCTTCTGCCCAATTCCTTTAGTGTGTCGCTCCCAGCTGCCAAAATCCACTAAGGCCCTGTCAGAGCTCCCGCCAGCATACTGCTCATACCCAGGGTCCTCCTTCTCCTTCTTGAACATGATCCTGGGATGGGGCTTCTCTGTGCTTACCTGTTTCTCAGCCTGTGGGCTTGACTTTGACTGTTCTGCTCTGCTCCGCTGCTTCTCCTGCATTTTCATGGGCACATCTTCATCCTCAGACAGGGAGTCGGACAAAGTGTGAGGTGGCGTTTTGACCCCACAGCCCTTGGCATGGAGGGTTCTGGTCACCTCATCCCAGTCCTCCTTGGGGGACCCCTTGGGAGGCCAGTAGTTTGCCACGTGGTCCACGCGGATGGTCCGTCCCTTGATCTTGATCCCATTTAAATTACCCACGGCCAGTATGGTGCTTCTCTGGTCCTCATAGCACAGGAAGCAGAAGCCCTTTGACTTCCCAGTCCTCTTGTCCCGCACGAGGTTGATGTTGACGACCTCGCCGTACTGCGAGAACACGCAGATCACGTCGCCCTCCGTCAGCTGGTAGTGCAGCCCGCCCACAAAGATCCAGGCGCTGTCCCTGTACTCCGCGTGCCACGACACCGCCTCCTGCACGCCCAGCTCTGCCTCCCGCGCGTTCAGCTCAGTGATCAGCTTCACCTTCGTCAGGGGGTTCATGTCTGGGGCAGTGCACACTGCCACTGCACTGCAACTAAATGCTGGCTGCAGTCCTTCCGGAGTGACAGGTGTGGCTTGATTGAAGCAACAATCAACTCTTCCTGCAGAAGAGTGCAGTCCTTCTCTGAATGTCCAGTGGTAGTGCAGATCGGTCTGGTGTTCCTCTGGGGCTCCAGTGGAAAAAAGCTACTCTGGTGCTCAAAATCACAGGTTTTTATTCAGGAAGGAATGCTTGGCTCCTCCCCCTGGGTGGAGCATCTCACAATGGAATGGTGTCACTTTATCAGTCATGCAGTGAGAATCAAATGGCCCATTAACAGAAGATATCTCCCTAGAGGGAGGATGGATCCTGGAAGAGATAAGGAGCATGGTCACACCTGGTTTTATCAGCTGGGCCATTAACAGCAGATAGAGAACACTCCCCCACCTGGTTTCCACAGATGGTAACAGAGTACACACTTTTGGTTACACCCTGCATTTGCAAGCCCAGACACACAAATTTCTCTCTTCTGTGCTTAGCTCAAGTTTCCACTGTGGTTTACCTTATGGCAAGTTCCTTCCACTGGGATCTTGATAGTCTTTGAGACAGGCAACTGTGCTCTTTAAGTCCTTGCCGACCTCTGGAGGTCCCTTCCAACCTCAGCCATTCTGTGACTCTGGGAATATCCCTTTGGTCTGTTGGGGTCAGCTGTCCTGGATGTGTTCCCTACTAACCTCTTGCCCATCCCTTGCTTATTCCAGCCTTTGGGCCAAAAATGATTCACATAGAACCTGCTCCCTTTGGCTTGGAATTGAGGCCACCCCACTCTCTCTGCCATGCTTACTTGACCAGAAGTGACCTCCTGTCCTCAGAAGAAAATCCCTTTGATAGCATAGGGTTAAAATGTTTCTAAAAAATCATGGAAACTCTATACAATAGATTCAAGGGAGGTGGAAAGAGAGGTTGGGCCTGAGAAGGGAACCAAAACTATGTAGGCCTTGGAAACAAAGGCTAGGTCTTGTTTTTACTAGACCATGTGAAACTGCATCTGCATAATCATCATATGATAAACGATATGATTCTTCAATGTAATGATTGTTTGGTACTTGAATATGATTATTGCTTAAGAATAATAAAAAACTATATTTGGGGGGCCTGATGAAAACTACAAGAATTCATACAATAGAACAATATGGGTTTAATAATTAATATGTAGTAATATAATGAAAGGGTATAAAAACATGTCCATCCTGAGTCCATGTCGGAGTCAGATTTGTGTCTGCATCCTGTACCCCTGATTCCCAGAGCAGAGCTCTTCAATAAAAGCACCTGCATATAATCATTCAGTGATTATGTGTTTCAACACTAACACCTTCCCCCTGCCACCAACAATAGCATAAGATGGTAGAGAATAACCTCTGGCTCCTGGCCACATGCCCATCAGTCTACTGCAAAAATTACCCCTGTCCTGGCTGGAAGCAGGACAAATTGACCATCTACAGCCTCTCTAGGTAACCTGTTCCAAGGTTTCACCCCCCTCAATCTAAAAACATTTCTTCCTTGTATCTAGTCTAAATCCTTTAGTTTAAAACCATTACCATTTTTCCTATCACTACAGGCCCGATTAAAATGTTTGTCCCCATCCTTCTCACAATTCCCCTTTAAGTATTGGAGGGCTGAGTTGTTGACCACTCTGGCATCTGCTGTTCAATCAGTTCTCAATCCACTTCACTTGTATATTTATTTAACCCACACTTCCTGAGTAAACCTGTGAGGATGCTGTGAGACACAGTGTGGAAAGCCTTGCTGAAGCTGAGTTACAAATAGCCACTGCTCTGCCTTCATCCATCCAGGTTTCGTCGTAGAAGGTAAAAGTATTGCCTTAATGAAAACACAGGGATCTTGCTTTGAACTCATTGGACTCAGGAACACAAGGTCTCCTCAGGTAGTATATTCCATGCCTGCTTGGAGCCCCTCACAATCTCAGAATCCCCAGAGAGTCAAAAGCAGTTGATCCATCTGGTGTTATCCCCAGAATTGTCACCAAAACCATGGGAAAAACATAAAATTTTGTCATTCTTTTCCTGCATGAAGAAATTTTCCAGCACTTTCTTCAGAAACTGAAGCAGTCCAACATTTTTTCAGTGTCAGAGCAACACAGAAGGCATTACTTTATTCTGGTCTGGATGTTGTTCTGGCCAGGATGTGCAATAGATATAATTTCATCCACATATCAGGATTCTGCAGTGAAAATCATTCCATCTCACATAGTCCTTTAGACTGGGCTGTAGCAAGGCAGGGTTTAGATGGTGGTTGCTGCTACCATTTTCCCAATAAGCTTCTCCTGTGGAGTGGCTGCTTGGGTCGGCATTCAGACAAAGCAGTCAGGTCTACACATCACACACACATCACAGCTAACTCAGGAAAGAGAGGCAAGAACGGTCTTTTGTATGATAAATTCCAGCAAAAATTTATTCCAGCACGCTGACAGGGATCAGGGACAAAAGACCAGGACCATGTGGCATGCACAAGGTTAAGCAGGGGGCAGGGGCAAATGATCTGAGGGCACAGGGGTGGTACAAAGGGCAGGACAAAGGGCATTGCCCCATAGGGAAGACGGGGCCAGCCACCAGGGATCCCACAACCAAGGGGAAAAGAGGGAAAGGAGAAACTGTGAGAATTAGGGGCATATGGGGAGAACGAGACTGGGGTAGATTACACAGTGTTGCAAGGCACCATGGGCAAAGTCTTTTCTTTCAGTTTAGGTGGAGACTCTGTGGTGTATTCTTCCAATGCAAATGCTTTTGGATTCCCTGTGGGGTTCAAAGGATTCCACAACTGCCCTTTCTTTTCTTACTATGAAGACTTCCCCAGTGGACTTCTGCATACACTTATCTAAACAGAGAAACCTAAGTAAAACTATAAAAACAATGATCAAAACCCAGAAAATTCATTTAACAAAAAAAGAAACCCATCCTGTCAACCCCCCTTGTCTGAAAAGTTCATTGATCCAATTTGAGTTCTCAACCTTTAATTCCTTTACTTGCTCCCTCAGCTTCTGGCTGTTTGTGTGGATGGATTCTGAGTGTGAAGAAAGGTTGAACCAGCACATCCCTTTGAAGTCCTGGCAGTCATGGCCATGGGCAAGCAGTAAAAAGTCTATTGCTGCTCAGTTTTGGATGTTGTGTGCCTGGTAGTCTCAGCGTCAGTAAGCAGTTCACTGCCTGCAGGGGAGGCAGTGTTTGCCTGTATACTAAACCAACATTCCAGATGAGAAAGCTCACTGAGAGATTTTGCTGCAGCCACTCAAGTCAAAAATAATGAGACTGCTACTCTGTTTCCTTTACTCCAGTAGTAAACTTGGCTATAGCAATTTTCATCAAATTCAGCATATGATCTCATTCAGCAGGCCAATTTCCCTTTCTATTTCCAATTTTAAAGTAAAGTTATGTTTGGGGTTAGGATAGTAAGTTGGCCAAGGTTACAGGGTCCCCCTTGGAGGTATGAGGGGATCCTGGCCCATACTCGGTCTCCACACGTAAGAAACACTCCCTGGGGCAACACCTTGGGATGAAGTGAGGATGAAGAAATTGTAGGACTGGTGTAATTGCATCAATCTGGAGGGGTATAATTTTTGTTAAATGGGGTTACATCTTTCCTATAGGTTGACCTAATAAGGTCAAGGTGGGTCAGGTGTTGGCCAGAAGGTTGATAATGAAATTGAACACAGTAATGAGCTTTAGGGAATGCTAACAATGCCAGTTCTTGGGGTTCTTCTGGTGCTTGCAGTAGGGTCTTGGTCCACTCATCCCAAGTTTCTACCACATTGAGTTTCTTATCCATATTTGGGTATTCATTTGCTACTAAAAGGATCCCAACCAGGCACGTCAACAGCGGGTTGTTCATGCCACCCACGGACAGGCATAGATTGTCCTGCTGTAGATTCTTGGCTAGTGTGACCCAGATGTGCTGATTGGGTTGAGGGACAATCCACACACCAGCTGATGGAAAGGTGAGGAGCATCCAAAACCCTATATGGAGTAGTTGGGGGTTCCCTGCTGCTGAAGACACTGCAGAATACTTAGGGATGATGATTTGACTTGTGGAGGTAGTAGGAGATGCTAAGATGATCATCTTATTCATTCAAGTTGTCAGTCCATTTTAAATATTCTTGTTAAACTTTCCAGATCTTCACTTTTGAAATGCAGTTCTTCCTGTAATGTGTTTAGGAAATGTGTGTACATTGGGCTTGTCTGAGTATTCTTGAAAAGTGGATTTGTTTCTGACAAAACAGATAACAAAACAATAGCAATGAGAGTCCATTCAGGCATTTTGTGAATAATATTTCTGTTTGTTAACCAAAAAGTTTTGACAAGATTTTTTAGCTCTGTGTAAACATCACCTGAAGCAATCAGAAGGGGGCCCAAAACTGCAGAAAATGCTTTTCTCAATTTTTCAAGGACAATTTGCTTCCTAATCTGCATCTGTGCATTTGGATCAATGAGGGGGAAGGTCAGATCTTCCTGTTGATCATCTTTTTCTTTGCTTGGATGTTCCCCTGCTTGTGCTTTTATTGCTGCTTCTTCAGCCAAGATGCACCTTCCTTTATAGAACTCTTTAACTCGGAGTCCTAGGAACTCTGCTTCTTCTTTTAACTTTTCATAACTAGGCACAGGCTGAACTATTCCACCTGAGCCTGTGAAAGGTAAAGAGTAGTTCAAACTGTTTTCAGACTCCCCTACAGCAACAGTGTTGAGATCATGAGCTGTTTCTAAGTCATCTTCATCAAGTTCTTCAGTCTCCTTGCTGACAGATGCTATGCACTCTGATGAGCACAAAGAAGTATAGTTTGGACCATAAAGAAATTTCAAAGTTTCCTCAGTTCTCCATTCCATAAGTGTTTGGCTAAGCACTTCTAGTAAACTGCCTTTGGAATTAACTGGATGCTTCAGTTCAGGGTTTTTATGTTCTCTTGAGTTAGCTAGTATTCTTTTCAGATGTTCTGCTCCTCTTTTGCTCACACCTAGAAAAACTATCTGTGATCCATACGTATTTTCAAAGATTTCTGAAGCACCTAATTTCCCAGGAGCAGTATTGTTTGAAGGTGGTGCAGGTACCTCATCATGAACACAGCGAGTATGTCCTTCTTTCTGAGTATCTAATTTACAATGAGACAGTTGTTCAGTGGCTCCTACCACATCCGCATCTTCAGTTTTAGGGCTGGTATGGACTTTTTGACCTTGTTTCTTTTTGAGGATGCTTTTACTGTGCAATTGCCACGCAGAATTGGCTGAACTTGACTGACTTCCTGGTAGGACAGAAGAAATAAATCCTTGTTCAGGATCAGAACTGCTGTCACTAGCTATGTCATGAGAATCAGATGCACACGGATCTGAAGATATCCTAGGATTTTCAATGTCAGATGCTTTAATTACTTCATCATGTAGTTTCACCTCTTCTCCAGACTGTCCACTCCATCCCTCCTTCAGCAGCTCTGTGTCTGGTGGGTTTTCTTCTTCTCTCATCCACAATGGACTTTTGGAAATTTGAGTTTCAAAATATTTAGATGCTCTATAGCAAAAGTTGCTCCAAAAGCACTTTCTTTCAGTGATATCATAAATTCTGTTTGTTTTTGTTGAAATTCTGTACTTCTGCTTTGGCACATTTTCCAGTTTGTTCTGACATAGAGGATATCCACACAGTTTGATGATAGACCGCTCATCAACAACATCTTTATAGTGAGATGGAGTAATCCATTTCCCACAATTTAGAAGGAACTCTTCAGTAGTGTTCTCTTCCAGGAGCTGCTCAACAATAGACAAAGCTTTCTTCTCACATTCAATCTTCTTCCTCAGTGCAGCCTCCAGAGCTGCTTTCCTTTGAGCAGCATCTTCATTTTTCTGAGCAGCTGAATGCTTATTTCCTGCATGCTGCCGGGGAGGCTTGCCCATCCTGACCATCATCATCATTCCTATGAGGGGAAGGGGAAATAGACGGTGGTTGCTGCTACCTATTCCCAAAAAGCAAAATACACTGAGTCACAATATAACCTGACACCCTGTCAGTCTGGGTGTTGGTAGCAGTCTGAATAAATGGTGGCTGCAGTACTCCTGGAGTGACAGATGTGGTTCTGTTGAAGCAGTGATCCTGTAGAAGAATGTAATTTTCCTCTGAAGGTCCAGTAGTGGTGTAGATGATACCAGTCTTCCTCTAGGAATCCAGTGGAAAAAAAAAAAAAAAGCTGCTCTGGTGTTCAAAATCACAGGTTTTTATCCAGGTAGGAATGCTTGGCTGCTCCTGCTGGGTAGAGCATCTCATAATGGGATGATGTCGTTTTATCAGTCAGGCAGTGATGGCCCATTAATAGAAGTTACCTCCCTGAGTGGGGAATGGGTCATGGAAGAGATAAAGAACACTGGCCCACCTGGTTTTAACAGATGGTAATAGAATACATACATGTGGTTACATCTTGCATTGCAACACAAGACAAACACTCTTTCAACAGAAGATCTTTTAGATAACAGGCGTTCCTCTTTCAATTTTTATTTGCTAGTGAGACTAAACACATACAACCTATTTCTCTACACATGCAGACACACATCCTCCCAAGAAACAAACTCACAGTATACCCTGCAACATTCAAACCTGCAACTCCTTTTTGACTTTCTCTTTAACCCACAGTTGAAACTACAACTCAATGCTTCCACAAAACAGTACACAGGGGACTGAACCCACGATGCACAGAGGGGACTGAACCCCACAAGGCAAGAGCTGCAGAACTGGCTTCACAACTCAGACCTACCGCTTCTGGCTATTCCATAACAAACCATGCAAAGTCACAAGGGGGGGGATTTCAACCCCGCAAAACCACAGCTGCAAAATTCGCAGTTCACCCAGGCAATTACAAGATTCGGTACAGCCCTTATACCAAATCAAATTTCTGTGAGTTCCTACAGAAGGAATCCTAATCCCCACAAAAAACCCACATGTTTCGACAGCCCTGTCAGCCAGAGCTGCCAGGCAGGAATCACAAAATGAGAGGAATGAAGGGAGAACAGAAAAAGGTTCAAAACCATATTGGAATAACAAAAGTTTATGTCAAAAGTACTGTAAACCTTAATAAAACTTCTTCCCACCATACTTAACAACTCCTCCTCATTTGCATAAGCCTATCACTACACCTTAGTCCTAACACCTCCATAAGAAAAACCCCAGATAATAAACAGAGCAGCCAGGTGTACCCATCCCCTCACCTGTGGCAAGTTTTTTGTCTCTCTTAAGTACCCAGTCATTATTGTCTCCGAGCAACACATACTGTATCAGCAGTTTGGAGTGCTGCTTCCCCAAAGAAGTGGCTTGCTGGAATCTCAAAATCTGATGGGAGTGGAAGGGTTGGAACAGTCGAAGGGTTGGGACAGGAGGGATAAGAATCTTAACATCATAGAATGGCTGGGTTGGAAGGGACCTAAAAGATCATCCATTTTCAAATCCCCTGCCTTGGGCAGGGACACCTTCCACTGGACCAGAGCCCCATCCAACCTGGTCTTGGACACTTCCAGGGATGGGGCAGCCACAGCTTCTCTGGGCAACCTGTGCCAGGGCCTCACCACCCTCACAGGTGATAATTTCTTCCTGATATCCAATCTAACACTCCTCTCTATCATTGTGAAGCCATTCCCCCTTGTCCTGTACCTCCAGATCCCTTGTAAAGAGTCTCTCTCCATCTTTCCTGTAGGCTGCCTTCAGGCACTGGAAGGCCACACACCCAAAGCTTTTGTTCTCCAGTCACAACAATCCCAATTCTCTCAGCCTTCCCTCCCAGCAGAACTGCTCCATCCCTCTGATCCCCTTGGTGTTCCTGCTCTGGACTGGCTCCAGTAGCTCCCATCCTTCCTGTGCTGGGATCCCAGGGCTGGAGGCAGCTCTGCAGGTGGGGTCTCACCTGAGCAGGACAGAGGGACAGAACCCCCCCTCCCCTCCCCTGCTGCCCACACTGGGGGATCAGCCTGGCACAGGGTATTCTGTGTCCCAGTGCACACAGCCAGGGCAGGGTCAATCTCACCCAGGAGCACCCCCAGGTCCTTTCTGGAAAATTTCCCTCTATTTTCCTGGGGAATAGTGCTGCGTTAGACACCAATTTTGCAGTGAAGATGACTGAAGAAAAGGAAAGCTGCAAACTCTCAAGAAGTTTCCTCCTCAGTGACTGTTGGTAAGGGTTAAGCATCCCCACCATGAACTGAAACACATGTGAAAGGCCCTTGATCAGAGGCTGTGACTGCTTCCCCTCCTCTCCCCTCCCCTCCCCTCCACTCCCCTCCGGGGTGCCATTATCCCCATATAAACTTCTGTGAAACCCCTGAGAGTCTGAGCCCAGATGATCAGACCCTTCGGAGTTTCCTCGGGTCTCAGCCCTGAATGGTGACTTGATGAGAGAGGCAGCCTTGTTCCAGTTGTCTTGAAAAAGAACTTTAATAATACAAAAATAACAAACAATAAGGTGTACACAGTATAAAGAGGGAACTGGAAAAATGCTGTAACAAGGGGCTCAGAAGCATAAGGCCAAAAAGCCCCGGGCCTGGGTCAAACAGGGGTAGCTATACATCCTGGTATGCGAGGGGAGTTAAGGTGGGGTCTGACAGAAGGGTCCAATAGGGGAGAATAATTAGGAATATTAAAATCTCTGCACCAAAAATCAGCCTATGGTAACACAAAGAACTAAGAACTTTCTAGTAACAATTAGCATGGAGGGCATGTGAGCCAGCATCTTGCTTGTTGCACCTAAAACAGGGTTTCCTAGGGAATTATTCCAAGACTTTTCTGTTCCCTGGGGAAACCATCTCTACACTTCTGTTTGAACTAACAGCAGTTCAGCTGGGGGTGGCATCTAAATAATCTTGTCCTCCATACTTCTCTAGGATCTTTCCTTTCTGCTGTGCCTTGAAATCTTCTTTTTTCACTTTGAAGGATTTATAAAGGAGCTCTAATTTTGTAGGGTCAGCTTGAAGATGAACTTCGGAGCCTTTGTCATAAGACTCCCAGGCAAACAACTGAGCCTGTGCCATTGAAATGGTATCACCTGTGTAGCGAATGAAGTTGTCACCTGCATAACTAACTTCATGTGGGTTCTTGCCCACATTCGCATAAGGGTTCTCCCTCAACGCTCTTGTTTTGGGATCATAATAAGCAGAGTTTGGATCTAGATTCCTCAAGTATTTTGCAGTATCTTCCCGAATACGTAAATTTCGGACTGTGATGCGTCTTTTAGAGTCAAAGTTCTGCCCAGGCATATCAATATCATCTCTGTATTTCTCTTCATCTTCACCTTCGCTGTTATGATCTCTTCCTGTCTGTGGATTCAAATCCTCTTCTCCCCGCTGGTGTCTAGGGGAGTTAACTTGCTCCAGCTTCCCCAATGCAAACTCCTTCTGAAGCTTCTGAATTTTCAGTGTACATTTGGCCAAATCAACCTCGGAATATTCCTCGACAATTTTCATGTGCTCCTCTGGGTTATAGCCATTCCACCGGTCTCGCTTCCCATCGTAATCAAATGTCAGCTGAGGCTGCACATGTTCATCTGGGGCAATATTCATGCCTGTGTACTTTGCTCCAGCTTTCCTGGGTCTCTGCATGCAGTCTTTCTTTTGGTGTGTCAGTGCCCCGCAGTTCTCACAGGCTCCTTTGCGGTACTTCGTGGCCACACCATGCTCCCGAAGTCCTCGTTTGTACCAGTCTCCAGAGGAGTTATACAGTTTCTGCTTCTCTGGCTGAAGTCTCTGATGCTTTAGTGTGGGTCTTTTAGAAGGGTCTACGTACCATGGTACTGAGGAGATGTACTGCGGAATATGAGGGTTGATATCTTTTCCTTCTTCATCCACTTCAGCAGGTACATTTCCTAGTTTTCTCTGTTCCTCTAATTCTTTCTTTTTCCTCCAGTCTTCCCTAGACATCTTCTTTGGTTCCTCCAGGCTCACATCATTTGCCCCTCCTGCCAGAAGGGCATTCACTGCTGCACCTGGGGCCATTTTGGCTTTTTTCCTGTTGGGCCACATTGCCGCCCTATACTGGGTGCCAAAAACTGTTCTGGTTTGAAAACAAACCAATGGGAGATCCTAAGTCAGAACTGTCACCTTGTTGGTCAGGGGTGGCGGTATCAGTCCAATTAAATAGTGGCTGCAATGCTGTTGAAGTGACAGATGTGGTTCTGTTGAAGCAGATCCACAGCAGATCCTGTAGAAAGGTCTGGTCTTCCTCTGAAGGTCCAGTGGTGGTTATGCAGTTCTTGTCCTCTGGGAATCCAGTAGGTAAGGCTGCCTGTGGTGTTTCAAAGCTTGGATTATATCCAGGTAGGAATGCTTGGTTCCTCCCCCTGTGTGGAGCACCTCACAATGGGATGATTAACATCTTAATGGGCCCATTAGCAGAAGATAGTCCCTGGAGGGAGTTATCAGGGATGAGTCATGAAGGAGATAAGGAACACTGCTCCACCTGTTTTAACAGTTTACGAAGATGCTGCTAGAATACATACTTTTGGTTACGTCTTACATTGTAAGGGAAGGGGCTGGAGCACAAGTCCTATGAGGAGCAGCTGAGGGAGCTGGGGGGGCTCAGCCTGGAGAAAAAGAGGCTCAGGGGGACCTTCTGGCTCTGCACAACTTGCTCGCAGGAGGGTACAGCCAGGTGCTCCATGGAAAAAGGGACAGGATGAGAGAAAACAGCCTCAAGCTGCACCAGGAGAGGTTCAGATTGGACATTAGGAAGAATTGCTTTACTGAAAGGGTGATTAAATATTGGAAGGGGCTGTCCAGGGTGGTGATGGAGTCCCCATCCCCAGAAGTTTTTAAGCGAAGACTGGACATGGAACTGGGTGCCATGGTCTGGTCTTTGGTCACAGGTTGGACTTAAGGATCTCAGAGGTCTTTTCCAACCTGAATGATTCTGTGATTCAGATATTCTCCTGTGCCACAGTCCACCTTCTGCTGATGGGAAGCACCAGCCCAAATGGGCAGAGTGTGTGGTAGTGGGGCAGATGGGAGGCTCTGTCTATTCAGCTGTGGCACTGGAGAACCTTCTTGGTCTGGTGTGAAAATAAATAGGCTTGCAGGCGTGGATAACACAGTGCTGGCACAGCAGAAGGCCCACCAAGCAGACAGGAAGGGAGCAGGAAGGTGCCTGGGAGCTCTGGGAGAACAGGAAAATGTTTTTAAACTACACAAGATGAGAAGCAGAGCAAGAGCACCCTGAGCACTGGCTTGCTGGTGGAAGTCCAGAGCAGAAACATTTTGTAGCGTTCACACCAAGTGCAGTCCTGCAGAATTTGTTGGGATGTTTTAAAGCCCTTGAAGTCCAGGTGAGGTTGGCTGTAGAGATTGACCCCAGGTGAAAGAGGAAAAGGGAGCAGCAGTAACTGGACACAGATAAACATCCTGTTATGCTGATAATACCATGTCATGCAGCAGGACACAGAAAAGGTGGGAGTCATGCTGATCTCTCTAGGGGGGCAATCTTGACACAGTTTATTATTTCAGTTCCTAGAGATACAGATACCAGCACCAGACCTCACACCAAACAGGGTAAGGCACAGCATGAGGACCCCTGGGACACTGCCTCCTATGTTTCACCTCCTGGAAGCTTTAGTCCTGAATAGAACCAGGCCTACGTGGTCCTTTCTGGGGCTTTATCTGCCTAAGTATGTGTGGTTCAGGAGAGTTTGATAAAATGACACCTGTTCTGTTTTTCCTCTTTCAATCAGAGAAAATAAGAGGTGAAATCAACTCTCGTGAAGGAAAAAAAAATACAAGTGGGGTCCCAAGTTCTTGTCTTGAAGGTGAGCCCGAGAATGGGTTAAAATAAGAATAAAAAATGCAAATGTTGAAGTAATTTCCCAATTTGGAAAACAGACACTAACAAACAAACAAACAAAAAAAGCCAACATAACAATGCCCATAAAACAAACCAAATCAGAATTCCCCTTCAGTTTCCAACTTGAACGAGGATCCAAAATCTGAGGAGAGGCAGGGGAAATTGTGCAGGACCCCACTTTTAAGTTGCTCCATTTAGATTATTTTTTTTTTTTTGCTTTGACACCATTTTTTTCTCCATATTACCAGACACATGTATTTAATAGAGGGTAGGAAATTATACCATCACTAGTAAAATCTTTTCATTATCCAATTATACCATTGGTGCCAAAAGATTTTTGCTTCCAGCACAACCAGCTAACTTATTCGTCCCTCTCCTCTCTCTCCTCCAAATTCTTTATATCTTTTTTCTCCCATGTGCCTGGGCACCTGTGTGCCCTTTTACTCTTTTGTGATTGGTCAACTGTGGTGACAAGTAGAGAAATTACAAAAGAAAGGCCTCATAAAACCAGGCCTTGTTCTGCTACATTACTAGCTGGCACTTCCCAAGTGCAGCTAAGTAGTTTGCAAGTTCTCCTGAGAAAGTTCCAGAAGAATGAAAGTCAGTTAAGAACAATCTAATCTTGGGGTGAAAAACAAGTGCATCTGCAGTAAACAATTAACCTGTCCCCTGAGAATCAGTAAAGGAAATATGCAAATAATTCAAGAACAGGGAGATCTGATGGACAAGCCAAACAAATGGCCTTTACTAACCAATCAAGGAATTGGTAAGGAAACTATTAAGCAATTAGAATTGCACACGAGGTCTGTGAAAACTGTATAAAATGAGTTGTGTGAATAAGGATTCAGCTTTCCCTGCATAAAGAAACTGAGTCCAGGGTGATTCGCTGCAACATGTGGTGACCCCAAAGATGTGCTTGAATCGAGATGAACAGCCTGTCACAATTGAAGAAGGCGAAATGAGCCAAGCTGACCATGGGACTTGGCAGTGAGACTTAGAGGTAGAATATACAAAGTTACAAAAGGAAGATTGCAGCTGGCTGCGTGTATGATATTGCTGTTCATCTTAGAGACCTGTTGTAGATACGGGGCGGTGCAGTGGGTCTCCCCTCACCCCAGCCTGGCTGCTGCAGCTCTGTTGGGTTTTTTTCTTTTTTTTTTTTTTGGGGGGGTGGGGGGGTGGGGGGAGCGTTTGCTTGTTTGTTTGGTTTTGTTAGGGATTTTTTGGTTTTTTGTGGGTTTTTTTCAGGATATCATGGCTAAAACAGCCCTTTTTTATTTATACCTAATCTCAGGGTCCTTCATGATCAATGCAAAGATGGAGTAAAGCCTCAAGAGCATGCCCAGTGCTGGGCCAGGCCTTGGGGACATTCATGCAAGAGTGTCTGTGCTGTGTGATGAGACCCCCCCACCACCCCTGTTGTGTTGCCTTCCCTGGGGATGTTCTCCCAAGCCTGCCCTGGCTAGCCTTGGCACCAGTGACAAGTCCAGTGCAGCTCAGTAGACTGGCCAACCGAGCTGATCTGGTGGGTATAGAGTGATGGTATAGAGTGATGAAGGTGAGGAAATGAAGACAGGACTCTGATGAGGGGTCTGCCACTGATGTTTATTGGTGCCCCGCAAGGAGCAACGTCACCTCCAGGGAGTCTGCCTCAGCAGAGTGCAGGCAGCCCTGTGACACCAACTTTTAACAGGGGGAAGAGTAAGGGGAAGGATAAGGGAAGGAACCAATAGGAATAAGTCTGGGAGTGGCTCTGCAGGTGAGGGACTTCTCCAGGGACCAATCCCGGAGGGGAAGGAGGGAACAGTCGAGATCCTGTCCAATCACTCAACGACCTCACAGGAACTTTCTAGACCTAGGGTGAGGCCTCGAAGTGACAGACAGGACCCCGGGGGTTACATAACATAAGATTGACAGTTAACCGAAACAGAGAACAAACCATATGGAGAAAGAACATGGGGGGTACAGAGAACAAACCATGAATATATACATTAAACAAATAAACTGAAAACACACCACTGCACACCCCTGACAGGTGTCTGAACAGCCGCTCATCGGCGGTAACGGTAACGCTTGAAGTGGAACCAAAGCTGGAAGATGCCATTGGCAAACTGGCAGCGGAAGCCGTGGCGGTGGGAATACTCCCACTCCCTGCTGACGATCTTGAAGGCGATGTCCTCATATGGTGGCCCAGCATGGAAGCGCAGGATGGCAAAGTCCTTGTTGTCCTGGCAGGCCTCCAAGAAGTACTCGGGTGTCGAGTGCTTGTCAATGAGGTCGGGGTAGAAGATGTTGAACTTATAGCCCTGAACAGTCTTGGGGGGGGGATTGTCAAAGTCGTAGTGGGTCTGGTTGTACTTGTTCCACTCGAAGCCTGTGTGCACACGGTTGAAGAAGCGGGGCTTGCGTGGCCGGTACTTGTCAGCCCACAGGTAGGCCTTGCCCGTGAGCGGCATCTCCACACTGAACTGCGCCTCATCTGCACCCATGCCCTGCTTGGCTTTACGGAAGAAGATGTCCTCGGTGCTCTTGGAAGCATCACCTGTCACCTGGAGCTGCTGGCGCAGGAGCAGCAGACGGTGCATGTCCTCCTTGGCCTCGAGCACGTGGGCATCAAAGGGCAGCTCGTTGGGGCCCAGCAACCGGGGGCTGTACTTGCCCGCATCGTAGTCATCCAGGCTCTGCCGGATCAGATCCTCTTCCATCTGCACAGCCTTCCCCTGAGCCTCTGCCTTGGCCACCGTGTCCTGCTCTCCCTCTGGCTCTGAGGATGGCCCTGACTGTGCCTTAAGGCTCTTCTCGGGATCCAGCCTGCATGTAAGGGGGGACAGAGGACCGTCACTGTGGAAAGCTGACTCCCCTTTGATCATGGGAAAGACTCGTTCACTCTCCACACCCTGCTCCTGCTTCAGCTTGTACAGCTTCTGACGCAGCACGTCCTGGTGCTGCTCCCGCAACCTGGCCCGAGCCATGTAAGCCCTCAGCTGCTGCAGGAGGCTCTCCCAGTACCCGATGTCCAGGCTGGGCCCTCCCGCCCGGATCTTGCTCTCGATGCCCTGGTACAGAGCTTGCAGCTGGTTGTATGTCTTCCCCTTGAACACGGCCTGCACATCTGAGCTGACAGAGACATTGACACCATCCCGACGCTCCCCTGGTCCTCCTTTCCCAGAGGCCTCCAGCTTGCGGAGCTTGGCTATCTCATCCTCTGTGATGATGGTCATGTCCCTCCAGAAGGCCACGTTCTTCCCTTGCTCCAACTCCATGTACACCTGGATGTCCTCCACCAGGTCCTCCATGTCAGAGATGGTCAAGCCATTTAGGAAGGTGTAGGGCTCGTGCATCTCCACAGCCAGGTCATCGTCCTCTGCACTGATGTACTTGGCCAGAAGATCAATGGGTTTTGCTCTCCCATCCCGAATTCGAATCTTAGACCGCAGCCTGGCCTGCTGCAGGTGGAAGTTCTCCTCCTGCTCTTCCCAGGTTTTGAAGTGCTCTGCCTCTTTCTCACGCTGCAGCATCTCCAGCTCCTGCTCCCGCATGGCTTTTTCCTGCTCCCGCTCCAGGCGCAGCTGCTTCACCTTCTGCAGCTCTAGGCGATTGTCCTCCTGGATTTGCTTGTTCCTCTCCTTCAGGTCCTTCTCATCCAGATGGCTGATCCCTTTCTTTTCCAGTGCCTTGCTCCAGATGAATGTGCCCAGCAGGTTATTGTCCCCAAAGGGGTTGTTGATGTTGGTGTAACCCATGTACTCCTCACCCCAGCCCATCTTCTCCCACTTCTTTCTCTCCTTGGCCTCCTTCTTGGCCAGCCTCCGTGCTCGCTTCTCCTCAGGCGTCTCCAGGGCCTTAAGCAGAGCTGCCTGTTTCTTCTTCTCCTCCTTCATCCTCAGCCGCTCCTGCAGGCTCAGCTGCTGCCCTGGCTCCTTCTGGCCCCGGGGCTGTGGCGGGGAGGGGGAGTTGACAGAGGACACTGAGGACTTGGGTCCATCCCTCCTACAGGACCGTGAGCACTGTTTCCTCCAGTCCTTATGGTGCCGGCCCTGGCTGCTGCTTCTTTTCTTCTTTTTCCATTTCTGTCTCTCATCACCGGAGTCTGAGCTCGAGCTCGGCTCCTGGTGTCGGTCCCGACTCCAGCCCTTGCTCTGGCTGAGGTGCCGCTGCCTACAGCTCCTGGACTGTGAGCACCCCTGATCCTGCTCCCTTTCCCAATCCCAGTCCCGTTCCTTTTCCTGGTCCCGGTCTCTTTCCTGCTCAGAGTAGCCGCCCCGGGCCACACTGGGTGACCTGGAGCCCATCAGCAGCAGAGGTGTGGCAGGGTTAGTCAGCCAAGAGAGGGACAGACCCTGCCGTGCTGCTGGCTTCCTCCCACCACCTTCACCGTTCTTCTCCTCACACTCTGGTTCTGTTGAAGCAATGGTCCTGTAGACAGATGTCATTCTCCTCTGAAGGTCCAGTGGTGGTGTAAATGGGACTAGTCTTGCTTTGAGAAGCCAGTGGAAAAGGCTGGCATGGAGTTCCAAATCCCAGATTATATCCAGATAGGAATGCTTGGCTCCTCCCCCTGGGTGGAGCATCTCCCAATGGGATGATGCCATTTTATCAGTCAGGCAGTGATGGGCCATTAACAGAAAATATCTGCCTGGGAGGGGAATGGGTCATGGAAGTGATAAAGAACACTGCCCACCTGGTTTTAACAGATGGCCTATCAAAAGAAGGTACCATCCCCCTCCCCCCCAGAGTCATGAGGAATGGGTCACAGAAGAGAAAAGAACACCTCCCTGACCGGATTCAACAGATGATAATAGAACACATCTTGCATTGCAACCCAAGATAATGAATAAGGTGAAATGAGCCAAGCTGACTGTGGGACTGGGAAGTGAGACAGGATTCATAGATGGAATATACGAAGTTGCAAAAGGAAGATTGCAGCTGGCTGGGAGTATGGCATTGCTGTTCATCTAACAGACCTGTTGTAGATATGGGGCAGTGCAGTGGGTCTCCCTCCACCCTGGCTTGGCCACAGATTTTGGGGTGTTTTTTTGTTTGTTTGTTTCTTTGTTTGGTTTTGGTTTTGGGTTTTTTTAAAGAAAAAATTTATGTTTATTATATTAGTTCCCCGCCATCATTTCCTTTCCTTGTCCTTCATCTGTACTTGCCTTTTTACCTATTCTAAGTGTAATCTCTCTCCTGAGAAAGGCTGCAGCTCTGATGCCTGTCTTTCTTCTCAGCCTTGGTTCTCTCCGTACAGCGTTCTTTGTCTTTCCATCAGAATACTTCATTTTTTGGTCCTCTTCTAATCGTCTTCAGCGTGGTGGTGGTTTTTCTTCTTCTGTTTTTTAGCCAAGTGCAACTGACTTGTGTGACACTCTTCTACATCCTCATCCAGCACAAGGTCATACTTGGCGTCTTGCTTTGATTTTACCTTTTCTTTCAGAGCGAATTTCAAAGGTTTATTCACAGAATTCAAAGAGTTCACAGAATTCACAGAATGTCTAAGTTGGAAGACACCTACAAGATTATCAAGTCCAACCCATGCCCCAACACCTCAACTAGATCATGGCACTGAGTGCCACATCCAGTCTTTTCTTAAAAACATATCCAGGGATGGTGACTCTACCATGTCCCTGGGCAGACCATTCCAATACTTTATCACCCTTTCTGTAAAACCTTTTCCCTAATATCCAACCCTTGACACAGCTTGAGACTGTGTCCTCTCGTTCTGTCAGTTGCTGCCTGGAGAAAGAGACCAACCCTCACCTGAATACAGCCACTTTTTGGGGGGTTGTAGAGAGTGATAAGGTAACCTCTGAGTCTCCTTTTCTCCAGGCTAAACAACCCCAGCTCCCTCAGTCGTTCCTCACAGGGTTTGTGTTCCAAGCCCCTCACCAGCCTCGTTGCCTCCTCTGGATGCACTCAAGCATTTCAATGTCCTACCTAAACTGAGGGGCCAGAACTGGATACAGCACTCAAAGTGTGACCTCACTACTGCAGGGGAAGAATGACTTCCCTGCTCCTGCTGGCCACACCATTCCTGATACAGGCCGGGATGCCATTGGCCCTCTTGGCCACCTGGGCACACTGCTGGCTCATGTTCATCTGCTGTCACCAGAACCCCCGCGTCTCTTTCTGCCTGGGCACTGTCCAGCCACACCAACCTCAGCCTATAACGCTGCAGGGGGTTATTGTGGCAAATGTGCAGGACTCGACACTTGGACTCATTAAACTTCTTCTTGTTAGACTCTGCCCATCCATCCAACCATTCCAGGTCTCTTCACAGAGCCCTTCTACCTTCCAACAGATTGACACATGCTCTCAGCTTAGTATCATCTGCAAATTTACTAATTAAAGACTCAATTCCGTCATCTATGTCATCAATAAAAATATTGACCAGAACAGGCCCCGGCACAGACCCCTGAGGAACACCACTGATGACTGTCTGCCAGCTGGATGCAGCACCACTGACCACCTCTCTCTGGGCCCCGCCATCCAGCCAGTTCCTAACCCAGCAAAGAGTGCTCCTGTCCAAGCCCGGGCTGCCAGATTTTCCAGGAGTATGCTGTGGGAGACAGTGTCAAAAGCCTTGCTGAAGTCCAAATAGACAACATCCACAGCCTGTCCTGCATCCACCAGGCAGGTCACTTGGTCATGAAAGGAGATCAGGTTGGTCAAACACAACCTACTCCTAAACCCGTGCTGGCTGGGTCTGAAACCCTGGCCGTCCTGTAAATTATGTGTGATGACACTCAGTACAATCTGTTCCACTACCTTACCAGGTACTGAGGTCAGCCTAACCGGCCTATAGTTACCAGGATCCTCCTTTCCACACTTTTTATGAATGGGCATCACTTTGGCCAACTTCCAGTTATCTGGAACCTCAGCAGTGAGCCAGGACTGTTGGTAAATGATGGAGAGTGGCTTTGCAAGCTCATCTGCCAGCTCTCTCATCACCCTGGGATGGATCCAAACTGGTCCCATGGATTTATGAATATCCAAGCATCTCAGCAGTTCTCTGACTGCCTCCTCCTGGATAACAGAGGAACTATTCTGTTTGCTGACGCCATCTACCAACCCAGGAAGACAGTTGTCCTGAGGAAAAGTCATTAAAGAAAAAAAAAATTAGAGCAAGGAGTTTATTTAGAGCACAAATGGCAGAATGCAGAATACTCCTGCAGGCAAAGCTATTTGCACCTGAGTTATGCAAATCACCTGCAGTACACAAAGAGCTGCGAGAGCAACAGCTACAATCTACTGATACAATTTAAAATGGAAAATGAGCCAGGACTGAACTGTGCCGGGCCGGCCCACACAGCCATGCCTGTCTCTGGGTTCTGTGTGAGCTGTGCCAGGCAGGCTTACACAGCTGTGCCCCTCTCCAGGTTCTGTTTGATCCCAGCTGTGTATTTCCCATAGAATCTCTCAGCCTTCCGGTTGAACTTGGCATTCCTCTCATTGATGTAGTCGATGTCGGCGTCGTCATTGTAGGGCCGCCGCCGGCTGTACTTCTTCCTCTTCTCCATCTGTTTCTCCAGGTCCGCCACCATCCTGTCCACCCCTTCCTTGGAGGGCACATGGGTGCCATGCAGGATGCTGTCTGAGGTGGGGTACAGGGCTTCCCTGTACTGCTCCTTGAGCTTCTCGTACTGCTCCAGGTTGGGTTTGATCTGCCTGGTCAGCCTCTGGTACTGCCGCAGCTGTGCCGCCGCGTAATCTGAGAACCCCAGGTCGGGATTTTTCTTCTTCTTCCTCTCCCACCTCTCGGCGTCCTCGGCGCTGATCTCCAGCAGTTTCACCCGGTCGTAGTCCTCTCCCCTGGCTGCACATTCCTTCTTCTTCTCCTGCACCTGCAGCTCCCACTCCAGCCGAGCTTTTTTAGCTTCCCAGTTTGGGGGCAATTTCAGCCTTTTGTCCTCCTCCACCACCTCCTGGCTGTTCAGCTTGCAGGCCTCGTACCGCTTCATGCGCAGCTCTCGGAACCGCCGCAGCCACTGCTCCTGCCTCTGCTCCGCCACCATGGCTGGGCCAGGCTCATCCTGCTCCTGGCTCCCAACATTGGCCTCAGGCAACTCCAGACTGCTGAGGGCTGACACCGCTGCCGCCATCACACCCTGCCCACACTTCTCACGTTCCTTCTCATAGTCCTTGAAATCTTCCTTGGTATACCACCCACCTTTTCCCTTCCATTTAATCTTGGCAACAGACTGGCTAAAATCCACATGGATCTGTCTGTCATCTATCAGCACATTGTCCATTCTCAAGTAGGCTTTCTCACAGTCTTCCTCCTTTTCAAATTCTATGAAAGCATAACAAAGAGATTCACCAGTCTTCCAGTCTCGGATCACTTCGCAACTTTGAATGGGACCAAAGCGGGAAAATATTATCTCCAGGTCCTCAGCTGTGGTCACAGGATTCAGTTTACAAACAAACAGCACATTTTCTGGTGGTTTGATGTCTGCATCTGGCAAGTCTCCCACCATTTCCAGAAGAATAGCATGAGTTTTTGCTTCTTGTTCTGCCTGAATTTCTTCTATTTCGTCTGCAGACCGTCCTTTCATGTCATTTATTTCTTCATCTGCTCCGATTCTGCCACTGTCCAGCTGTTCCTTTGTAGGTTCTGGTGAGCGATCAGGAACACACAAGCCAGGTGGATCATCAAAGGGATCATGTAAAATGACTGTGTGATTTATCCTGATATCTTGATATGGGATAAAATCCTTATCTACAAAGGTTTCATTAATTCTCATCAATACATCCATTCCTTCCGTCACTTCTCCAAACACTGTATGTACACCATCAAGGTAATCCAGGTTTTCCCCTGTGGTAATGAGGAACTGTGATCCATGCTGATCACTGCCATTGTTCACCATTGACACAGTTCCCTTCTTCTTGTGCTTGATTCTGGGCACCTTTTCTGTCTCAAAAAATCTGGCTTGATCACCATACAGTTGACAAAATATGGATTCCCCTCCATGGCCAGTTCCCACGGGGTCACCGGTTTGTATCATGAAATCCCTCTGAACATTATAAATAAGACAGTAGTTGTAGTACTTGACTTTGCAGAGCTTCAGGAAATTCAGACAAGTACGGGGACGCTCCTCTGTGTACAGGTCAATGACCAGGTCGCCCATCGTGGTCTCCAGCAGCACTGCCATGCTCTCAGGCAAATAGGAACAACAGGTTTTACTAGGAAAATTAAAATCAAATGTAGTAGTACAAAAAACACTGAGAGAGTCGGAATATAACCTGACACCCTGCTGGTCTGGGTGTTGGTAGCAGTCTGAATAAATGGTAGCTGCAGTCCTCCAGTAGTGCCAGATGTGGTTCTGTTGAAGCAGTGATCCTGTAGAAGGATGTCGTTCTCCTCTGAAGGTCCACTCCTGGTAGTGTAGATGGCACCAGTCTTCCTCTGGGAATCCAGTGGAAAAGGCTGCTGTGGAGTTCCAAACCTGGGATTATATGCAGGTAGGAATGTTTGCCTCCTCCCCCTATTTGGAACATCTCCCAATGGGATGATGTCATTTTTTCAGTCAGGCAGTGATGGCCCATTAACAGAAAATATCTCCCTGGGCAGGAAATGGGTCATGGAAGAGATAAAGAAAACTGCCCCACCTGGTTTTAACAGATGGTAATAGAGCACATCCTTGTGGTTACATCTTGCATTGCAACATAAGACAAACATTTTCAGCAAAGGATCTTGTATGTAACAGGCATTCCTGTTTTATGTGCCAGGGTGACTAAACACATACAACCTATTTCTCTACACACGCAGACACACATGCTGCTAAGAAACAAACTCACACTATACCCTTGAGAGGAATGATAGACTTGTCTTTACAAACAAGCAGTGGGTCTGCTGGTAGATAAAACTAGCACTGAGAGATAAAAGAAACAATGGGAAGGATTCCACTGATGGATGAATGGAAAAGAAGATATTTGCTTTTACAAACTAACTGTGGGTTTGCTGATAAATGAAATTGAATATTGAAAGATGAAAGCAACAATGGGGAAAACCCATCAATTCCAAAAGAATTAAAAACTAAAAGGAGGGTTATACATTAAAGGGGAATTTTAGGTATTAGGCACTCCGGGAAGTCTGTAACACTCAAGTACCTCTGCCAATGGGGAAAGAGAGAGGGAAACGTGGTCAGGAAATTAGGATAAATAGGAGGCTGCATCCTTCATGTTATAAGTGATCAGCCTATCTCATAAAATAAAAGAATTTATTAAAAATTGATAAATAAAAATAGAAAATAAAAAAACCCTAATAAAGCCACAAGCAAAATACAGTTCCAATTCCGGGATCGGCACTGGGTGAACCACAGATCTGGTCCTTATGTCACTGAATCCCCCCTGTTCACGATTTTGGTCTTTGCAGGATTTGCTTTTACACAGTTTTTTCGGTTTGCACAGTCAGTTGGGTCAGTTGTTTCATCTGTCTTTGTTCCTCTGGTTCTTGTTGCATATCCATTTGGTTTCTTTTCTTGGTGCCGGTCTGGTGAACAGGTTTTTTCTGGGGAGGAATAGACCATTGTTCAAGTTTACAGGAATCCAGTATTCATATGCACATACTTGACGAGGTTGATAAGATTGATAGCAGGTGTTGATCACCGGGCTTATCTTGGGAGGTCTTATCTCTTTTCGGTGCCACCCATCTTTATCTCAAGAATGGGCAACTCCCAGATTCCTGGCAAAGGCAGTAGTCTTCCAGGAATGTTTTAGTCTTTAAACTTAAGAATGGTTTTATACACTGTATTATAATAAGCATGAATTAATTCCAGGCTATCTATCACACTTCAGAAATTTGAGAGACCCAATGGGAAATGCCCCATGGCCTCCCCCTTAATTGGACTAAAGTAAAAGGACTCCTCTGCCTCCTTTTTGGACATAAACCTCTGGCGTTTGTGGATTAATTTTCCTAACAATTTGGGGGCTCTTGTCTGGGATGTTTCCACTGTCCGTGTGTCTTGGTTTGGGAAGACAGGTATTTGCTAGGTAATAAAAAAAACCCCTGCAGTTTCTTTTGGGATGGAGAGTGTAAACCCCCCCCCCCTTTTTTTTTTTAATTATAAATTACAATTCGAGGCTCTTTGGCAAAGAGTTGGGAAATAGGAATAGCAGTTTTTTACTAGTATGTATTGCAAAGCAAACAAACACAAAAAAACTTTCACCAAACAACTACAGCATTATTAACAAATGAAAACAGTACCAAGAACTTTGAGGGCTTTGTTTCACAAAATCTAGGGCAGTTTGGTTTCAGTGTCCTTGCAGAATCTTTAGAGCACCAAGCTGAAACAGTGGAAAAGTCCTGGGCTGGTAGTTGGGATGGCAGGGTGTCCCGGCAGGCAGGGGCAGGATGTCCCGGCAGCGCAGGGGGTGCAGGGTCACGCTGTAGCAAGAGGAGCAGCGCCCAAGAAGCCGAAGGCGAGGCTGAAGTGGCCCAGCTCCCGCGGGTGGCAGAGAAAACTTAGGATTCAGGCTGAACTGGTGATAGTAGATTTCTTAGGACTGGATTTCTTTGGCCACAGTGAAACTTTTCTAGCCAGCAACAGCCGTTCTCTCCTTCTCCAAACGCCGGAAAAAGAAAAGCCCGCAGCTGCCTTAAGCTCTGTTTTTTACCTGCATTATCTCCCCCTTCCACCTTTGTCGACCTCTTTGTTTCGGTTAAGTACTCTCAAGACACTTGGTCTCCTTGGTAACTTATGGGGAAAAAATTCTTTAGAGAAAGAAGGAACAAACCTAACCCCCAACACCGTGGCAGCAGCAGCAAACAGTGCTGAAGGTGCCTCACCCAGTTTGGGTGATCAGCTCCCCTTGGTGGTGGTGGCACTGGGTGATCGATTGAGTTCCCAAGACTGTCCTGGAGACAGACAAGTGGTGGAATAGGGGGATCTGTGAAGAGTCCACAGGGAAGGACCATTGAAAATCTCACTGGTGAGTAAAATGGGATCTTCGGGGAGTAAACCTGGGAGGGCTCCCATGGGCTCCCAGGGCACAGGTAAAACAGAGCACCCATTGAGAGCTGCAAGGGTAAAGCATCCCTGGCAAAAGGGATGACAATCCCATAATACCCCCAGAGAGTCCCTTGGGGAGAATGCTGAAGTCTTGGGACAGATTATGCACTCACATAGAGGTAACTATGGAGATGATGGTAAAATATTGTTATTTTGTGTGGCCAGAGTATAAGTTGCCAAAGGGGCTAATATGGCCACTTTATGGAACAGATAGAATTCCTTTGTGTAGAATTTTGTTGAAGTATTTAGAGGAGAATTGGAAAGAATGTATAGGTTGGAAGAGACCTTCAAGATCATCGAGTCCAACCCAGCCTTAACACCTCAACTAGATAATGGCATCAAGTGCCACATCCAGTCTCTTTTTAAACACATCCAGGGATGGTGACTCCACCACCTCCCAAGGTAGACTATTCCAGTATTTAATCACTCTTTCAGTGAAAAACTTCTTCCTAATATCCAACCTATATTTTCCTTGATGCAGCTTAAGACTGTGTCCTCTTGTTCTGTCAGTTGCTGCCTGGAGAAAGAGACCTGCCCCCAGCTGTCTACAACCACCCTTCAGGAAGTTACAGAGAGTGATAAGGTCACCTCTGAGCCTCCTTTTCTTCAGGCTAAACAACCCTAGCTCCCTCAGTCATTCTTCATATGGCTTGTTTTCCAAGCCCTTCACCAGCTTCGTTGCCCTCGTCTGGACACATTCAAGCATCTCAACATCCTTCCTAAACTGAGGGGCACCTTCTGCCAAAGGCTCCAGGACAGACCATGGCTCCCGGCTCAGAGTAGAGCACGTTCTTCACATCTGGTCCCGTCCGGACTGGGCCAAGGGCTACTGTGTGAGTGATTTCCTGCTTGATCTGAGCAAAGGCCTGTTGCTGTTCAGGGCCCCAGTGGAAATTGTTCTTCTTGCAGGTAACCAGGTAGAGAGGGCTCACAATCTGGCTGTATTCCGGAATGTGCATTCTCCAAAAACCTATGGCACCTAGGAAAGCTTGTGTTTCCTTCTTGCTCGTTGGTGGAGACACTGCTGTGATCTTGTTGATGACATCAGTAGGAATCTGATGCCATCCATCTTACCACTTTACTCCCAGGAACTGGATCTGGCAAGCTGGTCCCTAAACTTTACTCTTCTTGATAGTGAAACCGGCTTCCAGGAGGATCTGGATGATTTCTTTTCCTTTCTCAAACACTTCTGCTGCTGTGTTCCCCCACACAATGATGTCATCGATGTTCTGCAGATGTTCTGGAGCCTCACCCTTTTCTAGTGCAGCCTGGATCACTCCATGGCAGATGGTAGAACAGTGCTTCCATCCCTGGGGCAGTCGGTTCCAGGTGTACTGCACTCCCCTCCACGTGAAGGCAAACTGGGGGTCTGCATTCTGCTGCCAAAGGAATGGAGAAAAATGCATTGGCAATGTCAATAGTGGCATACCACCTCGCTGCCTTGGACTCCAGCTCATACTGGAGCTCCAGCATGTCTGGCACAGCAGCGCTCAGCGGTGGAGTCACTTCATTCAATGCACGATAGTCCACAGTCAATTTCCATTCTCCTTCAGATTTATGCACAGGCCAGATGGGGCTATTGAAGGGTGAATGGGTTTTACTGACCACCCCTTGGCTCTCCAGCTCTCGAATCATCTTATGGATGGGGATCACAGCATCTCCAGTTGTTCTATACTGTCAGCGGTGCACTATCAAAGTGGCAATTGGTACCTGTTGCTCTTCCCCCTTCAGAAGTTCTACTGCAGATGGATTCTCAGACAGTCCAGGCAGGGTGCTCAATTGCTGGATGCCCTCTGTCACTACAGCCACTATCCCAAATGCCCACCTGAGTCCCTTTGGATCTTTGAAATACCCACTTCGGAGGTAGTTTATGCCTCAAATGCATGGGGCCTCTGGGCCAGTCACAATAGGGTGTTTTTTCCACTCATTTCCAGTCAGGCTCACATCTGCTTCCACCAAAGTAAAATCCTGTGATCCCCCTGACACGCCAGCAATAGAGACAGATTCTGGCCCTACATGTCTTGATGGGATTAATGTGCACTGCGCACCAGTATCGACCAAGACCCTATATTCTGGTGGTTCAGATGTGCCAGGCCAACGAATCCACACAGTCCAAAAACCACGATTTTCCCTAGCCTCTACCTGGCTAGAGGCAGGGCCCCTCTAAGCCTGGTTATCCTTCTTCTCTTGGGCATATGTCTTAGAGGTTCCTTCAAGGGGGTCAGACCTGTCATCATCATCATACCTGGCAGTTCGTCTATGGGCAACTGGAGCTGCTTCCCTTTTAGTGGAACTTCCTCTCTGAGTTTTTCCTTCCTTCACTTCACACATCCGTTGTGCCAGGGCAGCAGTAGATTTTCCATCTCATCTCTTCATGTTTTCTCCGCAATCACGCAGGAAGAACCACAGCTCAGCTCGTGTAGTGTACCCTCTCTCCCTATCTGGAGAAAGCCTGCGTTGGGTACCAGAACCTCTGATCTGCACTGCTGAGATTTGGAGAAGGTCCTCTCTAATCTCCTCCCTGAGTTTCTTATGATTCTCCTCTATCTTATCTTCTAGTTTCTGTAGACGTGTTTCCAGAGCTGTGATTCTGGCATGTGTTGGCCATGCACAGCATCTGCATATGCCCGGAGCTTCTTTGCCATATCAAGCACAATCTCCTCCGTGTCCTCCCGCTTCATTATTGCTAAAGCAGAAGAGTATTCTTGTGGCCCAAGTCGTATAAGTTTTCACCACATCACAGATGTACATGGTACCGAGTCTGGATTCCTAGTGTTCATGACATTTGAGAAGACCATCTCTGCAACTGCCATTTCTCTCAAGCGTTGAATCCCTTGTTCTATGGTGTTCCACTGGGTTTACTGCATATAGAGATCATCTGCACACAGGTATCTTTCTGCCACACTTCCTAGGACCCGTACCCAGAGACTGCGGGGATTAGCCTCTCTCATCATCTGTTGGTCGATGACTGAGTGAAGTGACAGGGATCCCAATTGCCTTGCTTCAGTGCCGTCCAGAATTGTAGCCTCACCTGCAGCATCCAGAAGACAGACTAACCAACTAATTATAGATTCATCAGGTTGTCGCCTGTAATCCTTTCTTAGGCCCCAAAAGTCCTTCAGGGAAATGGAATCAATATTGGCTTCTGATCCTGTGCCCGATGCTTTGGCTTCTGATTTTGGTGAAGGTCCTTCTCCTGGGTCATCGTCGTCCACTGGTCGATTGGTTTTGTGTGTGTGCTTCTTTGCAGGAGCAACTGCCAAGTGCTTAAGCTTACTGTCTGGTTTAGCTGCTGACTCAGGCTCAGGCTCTGATTTAGCTGCTGGCTTCATGACTGGGGTGTTGGCTGCAGCCTGAGTGACTGGCGTAGCTGTTGATTTGTATCCCTGCCCCCCCGCCTCTGTCTGCTGCCCTACAGTATCTAGCAGTGCGCGATAAGCATATGCCAGGGCCCAGATTACTGCAATGATCTTTTCCCCTTTAGAGGCATCATGGTACTTCTCTTTCACGTATTTCCCCACTTCAGCTGGATTCTGAATTTGTTCACATGGGAAGTCCCGGACTATAGGATCAGAAAAATCCTTCAGAAGTTGGCCCATATTCTCCCATTCTCTACACCACTCAGGATTTTCTACACCTGGGTCTACTCCTGGGTCAGGGGTTTCATCAGCCCCTCTAGAAATCTCAGCCCTCATTCTAGAAAAGCTGCAGACTGTATAGAGGAAGCTTATCATATTAAATACCAGAAAGATGGTCTCTTTGAAACTTAGGGGAAACTGAACATTCTCTAATAGTGATGTAACAGATTTAGAGGAGAAGAAGGAAATGAAAGACTGCAATGCTTCATCCCCTGCTCCTCCTCCAACAAACAGGGTGAATAACCATAACCATGAACCATACACACCAGGAACAGATTCCAGCACCTTTACACACTTCCCACAAATCGTTATCACCAAGCCAAGGCCAATAGCTACTCTAATCCATGTCCCTCTGCTGTAAAAACTACGTATTAGGGATAATATGGGAGCTATTTCTGGATATGAAAATAAACCTAGGGACCACAAAGGTATTAAGACCTCAAAGAAGCCTAGGGACTCGAAACACATCAAGGCTCCCACCCCAAGAGACATAAATTCAAACAACATAGCTACTGACTGCTTTATACCAATACAGAGCACTTGCAGCCAAAAATACAATCAGTACGGGATTTTTTCCACTCTCTCCTGCCTCACACTGGGTGCCAGAAAAGTTGTAGAGGTTTAAGGCAGATTTGGGAGGAAACCTCCTAAGTGGCCCTCCCTCCCCTCCCCCAATCGGTTCAGGGTAAAAAAAAACCTCCTCAGAGAGAAGTGGAAAGTATCATGTTTATTAAACAGGCAAAGCACTCCCCAGAACAATAAATTGGACAATATCCGATGATAAGAACTTCGTGCTGCTCTGGAGAAATGACAGATTTAGAAAAGAAGTCCTTCCTGAAGGTGGTTGCTCTGTCTCAGTCCCTCTGGTGCTGGGAAATGTTGCTGCACAGGATGGATCTCGGTTGGTTCCAGGTGCGAGCCCCCCCCCAGCGCTGCCTCAGGTCCTCAATCAAGAGAGATTTTAACAGTTCTAAGGGAAGGCGAAGAAAAGGCGAAAAAAAAACCCAGGAAAGAAAAAAAGAAAACAAACTCAGGAGGAGAAGAAAAAATCTGAAGCTTCTCCCCCTCTGCTCACTAAATAACTAACCACTGAAAAAAATGCACAAAGAAAAAAAAGGAGATCTCTCCGTCCCTCGCCATGTGTTGCTGAATCCGACTATCAAGGCCAGCCAGCGCAGGAAAGTTTCTGAAAAACCACGGTGCCTCTCCCTTCCCCCTGCTCCCAGACCCAACACCAAAGGCACAGAGGGCCATTGCCAACAGAGACCCAATAGACGATTGGGATTACAAACCTTACAACATCACCCCAGGACATCTTAAATCAGAATCATGAGAATCGATATTTATAAAATTCATGCTTGGATGAGATTAATGGATACAATAGAACAATGTGAGTTTAATAATTAACATACTTAGTTATGTAACGGAAGAGTATAAAAACCAGTCCATTTTGAATCTATGTCGGAGTTGGATTTGGGTATGTACCCCGACTCCCAGAGCTCTCTCAAAAAAAGCACCGCATATAATCATTCCTGTGATTATATGTTTCTACGCTAATATTTTGGCGACACCAGATGGGACCCTGTGAGCGCCACTGAGGACCCGTGACCTGATCATGCTCCAGCCAGCACCGAGGCATTCTCGGGGAGACCATCGGGGCCGGGATCCCCCAGCGCTCACAACGTCCCCTGGAGAGGTAAGGTGCTTTATTATTCTGGTCTGGTCTGGTTGTTTGCCTGTAAGACACAGCGAAAGCTATGCTTGGTTGGGTGAAGGAATTCCTGGCATTGCCTAGGCACCATCCATCAGACAGGGCAAAAGCCCTGCAGGTGCAGCAGAGGTGGTTGTATGTAGCTGTAATATGGAGAAGCTAAAAGAGTTAAAAGGAGTTTTGGGAGGCAATGCCCCAATTCCGCGTACTTCTCCTTTGGGTTGTCTGTTGGCACATTGGAAAGTGGGGAATTTTGGTCAAGAATTTCGGAAAGATAAATAATTGATTATTGCAATGTATGGTGGCCGTATTATGTTTTGTCTAATAATCAGAGGTGGCCGGAGAAAGGGTCATTGCAATCAGATCTGATATCACAGCTGATGGAGTATTGTAAAAAAGAGGGAAAATTGGATGAAATTCCTCATCTTGATTTATTCTTTCAGCTGAGAGGGAAACCTCTGTGGTTAACAGAGTATAAATCACAAGCACGGGTCCTTGAAAACAATCAGTGTCTGGCTTGCATCCAAGATAAGCGCTGTGTAGAACACTTGGTTTTGGGACAGGGGGGAGGAGATGATCTGGACCCCAATTTATTAATAGGACCCACTGTCCCCGCCAACGCCCCCTCAGCATCAAGTTCCACTCCGGTCAGTCTCACCCCACCTGATTCTGTTATCCCTTCTCTGCTTACGCCTAATGCTTCTCCTCAGAATTAACCCCGTCCCCTGCCGACACCTACTCAAAAATTTATCCCTCCACCAACACCTGCTCAGGGGTACCCTCCTCTCCCACCTACACCTTTTTTGCTGGCTCCTGTCCCCTCTGCCCCCCCCCAAACCTCCTTTGCCAAAGTCATCCACTGCTCCTTTCCCAGGTAACAATCAGAATTTGACTGTGGGACGGGGACAAGAGAGAGGGGGGTGCAGAAAGGACAGATCAGAAAGTAGTGACAGTGAAGAAGGTGTTCAAAAAGCATTATCTAAAAGTATGAATCGGTCTAAGTTGTATGAAATCCAACAGGGGGAAAAGGAATCTCCCACTGCCTTTTTAGAAAGACTTAAGGAAGCAGCTAAGAAGTATACTGATCTTCAGATAGACAGTGAGCAAGCAAGGGTTCAGCTCGCCCTTATTTTCCTAAGCCAATCACAGGAAGATATTAAGGAGAAGTTACAGAAACTGGAGAGGCAAGAGTTGAGAAATTTGGACAAACTACTTGAGGTGGCTTGGAAAGCTTACAACAATCAGGAGAAAGAGGTTGCTAAGAAACAGGGGCAGAGTCTTCTGGCAGTCCTACAAGGACAGGGGTGCAAACGTGGTAGAATCGGTTGGGATGGTAATAGAAGTGGCTTTGGCCAAGGCCATGGAGGACTAGGAATAAATCAAAAAGAGCCCACGGTAACTTTGCGCTTAAAAGAAAAGGGAGTTACCTTTCTTATAGACACAGGAGCCACACATTGAACTATATGGAAGGGCAAATTGGGAATAAGTCGGGTGTAGTCATCAGAGCCACAGGGAAGGAAGAAATACGGCCACTTTTGCAACCCCTAGATTTGAGCTTCAAAAATGAAGTTTTAACACATTAATTTTTATATATGCCTGAGTGTCCAACTTCGCTCTTAGGACATGATTTACCGGCGGCACTTGAGGCAGTAAACTACTTTTGAGAATAGTGAACTTATAATGAAGGTACCCGAGTCCAAAACAAGATTAAAAAAAACCAAAGCAAACCAAAGCAAATCAAATCAAATCAAACCAAAGCAAAGCAAACCAAACCAAACCAAAACAAGACAAAACAAGACAAAACAAAACAAAACAAAAAAGAACTCCGCAAAAAAAACGAAAACAAAAACAAAAACAAAAATAAAAAACCCACACACATGGCAAGGAATAGCAAAGACAATTGAGAAATTCTTAAAGTATCAAATTTTTAGAAGAATGTGAATAAGAATATAATACTCCAATATTCCCAGTAAAGAAACCCAATGTTGAGTATAGACTTGAACAGGATTTAAGGGGCATAAATGAGATAACCAAAGACATTCATCCAGTGGTTGCTAATCCTTACACATTGCTGGCATCCATAAAAGATATATATATAAACGGTTTAGTGTAATTGATTTGAAAGACGTCTTTTTCTGCATACCCCTTGACCAAGATAGTAGGAAACTATTTGCCTTTGAGTGGGAACATCCCAGAAGTAGAAGAAAGACCCAGCCCACCTGGACCCAGCTACCAATGGGTCAACTGGCAAAGGAACTGGAAATCTGGACTAAAGGAGGACAGATACCGAGAGACCAATATCTATTACTCCAATATGTAAATGATATTTTGATTGCGACCAAGGAAGAAGCAACCTGCATAAAGGTAACAATCGAGATTTAAAAATCATTGGGAATGGGAGGATATAAGGTGTCCAGAGAAAAGGCACAAATTTCCCAACAAGACTGTTATTCATCTGAGATGTGAAATCTCACAAGGGCAGAGAAAACTAGGTACTAATCATATTTGAGCTATTTATGCTATTCCAGAATCCCAGAATCTACATGAGCTGCAGATTTTCCTTGGAATGACTGGTCGCCTGTGGATCATGGACTACGGACTGATTGCAAAACCCTAGTATGAGGCCCAGAAGACGCAGCCATTCAGCTGGGGCAAACCACAGAAGGAGGCCTTCCAGAAATTAAAAGAAGCACTGATGACTGCTCCTGCATTAGGGTTACCTGATCTGTCTAAGGACTTTCAGCAGTACATACATGAAAGGCAGCAACTGGCATTGGGAGTCCTGACCCAACGATTGGGCCGCTGGAAAAGGCGGGTAGGTTACTTTTCCAAACAACTCGACAATGTAAGTGCTGGGTGGCTTTCATGTCTGCGGGCAGTGGCAGCTACTGTTCTATGGATACAAGAAGCCAGGAAACTCACAATGGGAAGACACATTGATGTCTATGTGCCACACATGGTAACCACGGTCCTGGAGCTAAAGGGGGGCCACTGGCTCTCCCCAAGTCAGATGATGAAATTCCAGGTAACCCTGACTGAGCAGGATGACGTTGCACTAGAAACAACTAGCCTTTTAAATCCAACTTCGTTTCTAGCTACCACAACTGAGGAAGGTCCATCAGAGCATGACTGCATAGACGTAATTGAGTACACCTATTCAGCAAGAGCAGACCTGAAAGACACCCCTCTAGAGCAACCAGAACTGGAACTCTTCACAGCTGGAAGCAGCTTCATGGAAAATGGAATCCGATACGCTGGATATGCGGTAACCACAATTGATACAGTAGTGGAAGCAAAAGCATTACCACCAAATACATCTGCCCAGAGGGGAGAACTGGTTGCATTAACCAGAGCACTAGAACTGAGTGAAGGGTAAACAGTCAACAGTCAACATATGGACTGACTCAAAATATGCCTTTGGAGTAGTGCATGTACACAGAGTACTATGGAAGGAAAGAGGACTGCTGCCCTCCCAAGGGGCACATATTAAACATCAAGGTGCAGTGCTGCAACTGATAAATGCAGTAAAAAACCTGAACATGTAGCAATCATGCACTGCAAAGCACATCAGTCAGGCAACTCCAAAATTTGTGAGGGAAATTGAAAAGCAGATTGTACAGCCCGCCAGGTGGTGTGAGACGTGCAGACAACAATGGCATTATACCGTCAAAATTTAGTGTCTCTCAACTCAATTTGCCTCCTAAGCCAAAATACACGATAGAAGATGACAGACTGGCACATTTGCTGAAGGCACAGCAGAACACAGAAGAGTGGTATGTAACCACACAAGGGCAAATAGTGCTACCCCCTTTGGTAATGAGAGAAATTTTACAAATGAAACATAATGAGTGTCACTGGGGTGCAGAGGCATTGGTAAAATTGTTGACACGTCACCTAATCTCAGGATGGATGCGAACAATGGCTAAATCAGTAATGTCAAAATGTGAAATTTGCTTGAAAAACAATTCATTGGCTAGACGAAAGGCACAACTAGGAAGAATTCGAGTAGGGATAGAACCAGGAGACTACTGGCAGGTAGATTTTGTGGAACTACCAAGGACTCGGGGATATAAGTATCCGATAGTAGGGGCTGACACATTTTCTGGATGGCCGGAAGCCCTTCCCTGTCGCACCAATCAAGCAAAGGAAACAGTTAAGTGGTTATTACAAGAGATTATTCCCAGGTTTGGGGTGCCCATAGGGATATCATCAGATAGAGGCCCACATGTTGTAGCCATAGTAGTACAGGAGGTAAGTAGATCCTTGGGAATATCTTGGGACCTCCACACACCATAGAGACCCCAGTCATGTAGACAAATAGAGAGAATGAAACAAATACTAAAGGGGCAGCTCAATAAAGTAGGCCAAGAAGCCAAATTGCAATGGCCACAAGCTTTACCAATAGCATTGCTGAGGATTCGGATAAAGCCCAGGAGTGGAATGTCAGTTAGCCCCTATGAGATATTGTATGGGAAACCATATGAATCTCCTGACCCCAATCCAAATGTACATATCACAGGGAAACAGGATGTGTATAACTATGTTCTGTCTCTCGGGAAAACTTTAGCACAGCTTTCAAGTGTCCTTCTGTGGAATAGGCTGCTGACTCTTGAGAATCCAGTCCACGACATCGAACCAGAAGACGAGGTGTACATCAAAACCTGGAACAAAGAACCACTGAAAGAGAGGTGGACTGGTCCCCATCAGGTACTGCTAACCACTTTCACAGCAGTCAAAGTGGCTGGAGTGGAACCCTGGATACACTACACACAAGTGAAGAAGGTCCTTCGTGGAGTACAGTCGTGGGCTGCACAAGTTGTAGGACTATCAAAGCTGAAGATAAAACGTCTGTAACTGTTTCAAATGGTATCAGTAACCATGTTCATGCTCATATTGTGGTTAATGTTAATTTTATGGATGCTAATGTCACCAATAGGGATTACTGTTGCTTTGGGATATGGAATGCAAAAGGGTCAACCAATCGCTCTTCATCATAGAATGAAGAGAGAGGTACAAGCAGGGACACAGGTAATAGAAGTCCCTAATGCAATTCAGGCTGAAAATGTGATGGTTGGATTGTTCAAAGACTTTGCCAAAATGCAAAATACCAGTAGAATAACAGCCTGTCTGCCGATACCAAAGGCAGCAGGGGACCCAATAAGTTGGGGAATCATAACTTCAAAATTACCCGATATAAAAGGGAACAAAACAATTAAATGTAAACAGGTACCAGAGTCAAGGATTGTGGTCAAAGAGTTCTGGAAAACAACCAAAAGGGCCTATATGAGACACATGAGTAAACAGGACTGTATTTTAAGTCATGGAAAGGTAAGACAAATCATAGAGTGGTAAGTAAAAGACCAAGATCTAGCAAAATGGGAATGCTGGTTACCACACTATCAAAAGGTTAGAGGAAATGCTACAGAGACCACGGTGCTGTGGAAGTGTGAAGAAAAAGATTGGAAAGGATTGGAGCCCTGGGACAGCGCATGGTCTGTGAGCGTATTCCAGAAGTTCCAGTATATGGCAAGCACTCCTTGGTGTATTAAACGGAAAGGCCCTGAGAATGACACAGATCCAGCAGTAATAAACACAGACACTAGTAGTAGAAGGGAAGCAAATAAAGTAGGTTGATGGGCATGTGTTAAGGCTTATGATTGCAATTCTGATGATTTGGAGATAAAACAATGGTCACCATTGGCAGTAACCTTACGAATTGGTTGTGCTTGCAGAGGAGTCAGACACAAACAGGGAAAAATAGAACCTAGAATTCAAGTGGGATGTAGCAAAAGTATAATCCGAAGTCCAGGAAAATTAGTATGGGCAACAAGTGATGGTGCATGGACAACACACTTGCCGGTAGACGGGGAGGTGAAAGAAATCACTATGGGCCTCCCAACTTTATGTCCCATTTGGAAGAGGTCTTCATTTAATGGGAGCCATGAGCTCCTGCAGATAAGAGCGAAACCAGATGTCCCAAATAATGAGAATCAAAATGACACCTGGCAGGAACCCTCTAGTGGAGAAAAACTCGGGTAGCCCTTCTAGTCTTTCTTCGGTCCTGTTGCAAACTACCAAAACAGGGAAATGTTGTATAGGCTCAGAGGTCAGGTAGACAGACTAGCAAGAATTACACAGCAAGGATTCAAGGAACTCAATGTGCAATTACAAGCCACCACCAAAATGACTTTGCAAAATCAATTGGCTCTGGATATGTTACTCCTGAAAGAACATGGAGTGTGTGGGTATTTAAAAGGACAAATTGACCATTGCTGCATCCACATCCCAAATGTAACTGCAGATGTAGAACATGATATCAGCCAGTTGAGACAAATAGAGCATGAGGCACACGAGGAGCAAAAAGATTTAGCTACTACCTGGTTAGATAAAATTTTTAAAGGGTTAGGATGGAATGTTAGTTCATGGGTGAAGTCTATCCTCGAGAGTTTGATAATTTTACTAATCATATTTCTAGCAATCTGGTTAGTTTATAGAATCCTGAAAGGAGAAATACAGAAAAGGACATCCTGGAACAGAATAATTATGAAGGCACTGACGCGAGACAAAACTTCACATCCAGCACCATCGATCCATAATAACCTCCACAACAGAAGCCCATGACAACCACGGATTTGAAGACGAACATCCAGAATAGACTCAGAAGACAAATGGACTGTATTAAATGAAATCATTTTCATATTAGAGTGAAATACTTTCAAAGGGGAGGAACGATAGTATAGGATTAAAAATTATTTCTGAGGCAGCAAAGCTGGGGAACAGAACATTAGCTTCACAGCAACCAGGATGTTATTCTCATACCAAGATGTTATTTTCATGCTATTGTTTTAACCAAATCAAGTATAACTTTGCCTAGGTAATAAATCAGGGGAGAGGGGGGGATGAGTCTGATTCTTAAGTTAAACACGTAGGCTTTGGAAATAAAGTTAGATATTCTCGACTGGGTCGGGTGGAACTGTATCTAATCATCATATGATAAATGACATGATTGTCAATTGTTTGGTAGCAGAATATGATTATTATCTTAAACCAGAATCATGAGAATCGATATTTATAAAATTCATGCTCGGATGAGATTAATGGATACAATAGAACAATGTGAGTTTAATAATTAACATACATAGTTATGTAATGGAAGAGTATAAAAACCAGTCCATTTCAAATCTATGTCGGAGTTGGATTTGGGTATGTACCCTGACCCCCAGAACTCTCTCAATAAAGCACTGCATATAATCATCCCTGTGATGATGTGTTTCTATGCTAACACTGGGACGTCCCAGGTTGTCCCCAAGGTGTTCCCCAGTTGTCCCCGAGCCCATCACTTGGTGATGGTGTTCGCATTACTGGTCCTGCCAGAGCTGCTCAGAACAATGTACAGCATCTTCTGCGCACGCTGCTTCTCCTGCAGCAGCGCCACTTTGCCCAGGGGGGTGTCACTGGAGCTCATCTTCTTCAGTAGCGCCTCCTCATCCAACTTCTTCATCCTCCGCTCCATCTTCATCTTCCCCGAGCCCTTCCCATGGAAACGATGGGAGAGCTGCCGGAACGCCTCTTTGGGGGTGAGCTTGCGGCCAGTCTCATCCACGTACTCGTCTTGATGTCGGGTCTGTATCCCTCTTTCTCCTTGAAATCCTGCCTGAAGCCTCGGTAATCCTCACACCAGCTGTACTTGTCATCAACAGCCATCTTGTCCGTGATGACAAGATGTACATGGCCATCTTGTACATGGCCAAGGGCAGCGATTTGTTTGGGGCTTTCACTCACACCTCTTTCTGCACCGTGGTCTCCAACAGCCCTTTGCTCTGGCAAAGCAGCAGCGCAGTCGCCAGGCCCCAGTTCACGATGGGCTCCTCGTCCAGGAGCATGGTGGACGAGGCTGAGAAGTCCTGGTGTTGCCTCTCCTCAGCCAGGTGGACGCTGCTCCAGCCCATGTTCTCCTCCCCCTCTGAGTTGGGGGGCTCCAGGGGGGATGCAGGGCGGCCGGCGCGCTCCAGGGCCATGAGCTTGGCGTGCTCCTTGTGGTTCCGGGCCAGGCTGTGGGTGGGGATCTCGCCCACAAGGATGTCGTTCTCCTCTGAAGGTCCACTACTGGCGGTATAGATGGCATCAGTCTTCCTCTGGGAATTCAGTGGAAAAGGCTGCTGTGGAGTTCCAAACCTGAGATTATATGCAGGTAGGAATGCTTGCCTCCTCCCACTGTGTGGAGCATCTCCCAATGGAATGATGTCATTTTTTCAGTCAGGCAGTGATGGCCCATTAACAGAAAATATCTCCCTGGGTGGGAAATGGGTCATGGAAGAGATGAAGAAAACTGCCCCACCTGGTTTTAACAGATGGTAATAGAGCACATCCTTGTGGTTACATCTTGCATTGCAACATATGACAAACACACTTTCAGCAAAGGGTCTTGTATGTAACAGGCATTCCTGTTTTATGTGCCAGGGCGACTAAACACATACAACCTATTTCTCTACACACGCAGACACACATGCTGCTAAGAAACAAACTCACACTGCACCCTTGAGAGGAATGATAGACTTGTCTTTACAAACAAGCAGTGGGTCTGCTGGTAGATAAAACTAGCACTGAGAGATAAAAGAAACAATGGGAAGGATTCCACTGATGGATGGATGGAAAAGAGGATATTTGCTTTTACAAACTAACTGTGGGTTTCCTGATAAATGAAATTGAATATTGAAAGATGAAAGCAACAATGGGGAAAACCCATCAATTCCAAAAGAATTAAAAATTAAAAGGAGGGTTATACATTAACGGGGAATTTTAGGTATTAGGCACTCCAGGAAGTCTGTAACTTTCAAGCACCTCAGTCAACGGGGAAAGAGAGAGGGAACTGCAGCCAGGACGTTAGGATAAATAGGAGGCTGCCTCCTCAAGAAATTTGAGAGACCCCAGGGAAATGCCCCATGGCCTCTCCCTTAATTGGAATAAAATAAAAGGACTCCTTTGTCTCCTATTTCGACATAAACCTCTGGCGTTTGTGGATTAATTTCCCCAACATCCTGCAGCACTCAAACCTGCAATTCCTTTTTGATTTTCTCTTTTACCCACACCTGAGACTTCAACTCAATGCTCCCACTAAACAGCACACAAGGGCAAGAGCTGCAGAATCGGCTTCGCAACTCAGACCTGCCACTTCTGGGTATTCCATAACAAATCATGCAAAAAGGCACAAGGGGGGGGATTTCAACCCCGCAAAACCACAGCTGCAAAATTCGCAGTTCACCCAGGCAATGACAAGATTTCATAGAGCCCTTATACCAAATCAAATTTCTGTGAGTTCCTACAGAAGGAATCCTAATGTCCACAACAAAACCCTTGTTTTAGCTTTTGCACTAAAACCAAACTGTTGTGTGCACCAAAACTTTAGAATTCACCATGCAATTACATTTTATACTTTTAACCAGGCGCCAAGTCTCAAACCCACTTTGGATATTCAATTCTATAACTTCACACATGTATTTAATAGAGGATAGCAAGTGATACCATCACTAGTATTTTCTTTTCATTATCCAATTCTACCATTGATGCCAAAAGATTTTTGCTTTTCTATATATTTTTCATATAATTCGTAGCTCTGTAGACTACTATTGTATAGTTCTACAGTTTCTTCAGCTAATTCCAGTACTGTGTTAGACAACCACATTCCTGGAATACTGTTCTAATCTTGCTTCTTCAGTGAACCAAGGCCATTCCACTTTCCCATGTATTTAGACATGAACAATGTGGAGCTGGAAGCAAGGGGGAGTCTTGAGTAGGGGGCCAAACCAAGAGGGGGAATTACTTCATTAATTGTATTTCTAATTGGGGATTCTTTTCAATTATGCTAATTTCCTAAACTTACAAAAGTGTCCAAGCCCTATGTCACATGTGCATTTTGTCAGAAGTGCACCAGGAGGAGCTTCAATAAACGGTAACCACTTTTTATCATTTTAATTTTGTTTGGCTTGGGATTTTAGGGCTGAGACAGCATCACCAACACCATCATATTTACCCCAAAGTAATGCTTTAATAAAAACACAGTGATCTTGCTTTGAACTCATTGGACTCAGGAACACAAGGTCTCCTCGGGTTATATATTCCATACCTGCTTGGAGCCCCTCACAATCCCAGAATCTCCAGAGTGTCAAAAGCAGTTGTTCCATCTGGGGTGCCAGAATTGTCACCAAAACAATGGGTACTGAGGCCAGCCTAACCGGCCTATAGTTACCAAGATCCTCCTCCCCACCCTTTTTGTTAATGGGCATCACATTGGCCAGCTTCCAGTCACCTGGAACCTCAGCAGTGAGCCAGGACTGTTGGTAAATGATGGAGAGTGGCTTTGCAAGCTCATCTGCCAGCTCCCTCATCACCCTGGGATGGATCCCGTCTGGTCCCATGGGTTTATGAATATCCAAGCATCTCAGCAGTTCTCTGACTGCCTCCTCTTGGATAACAGGGGACCCATTCTGTTCCCTGACACCATCAACCAACTCAAGAGGACAGTTGTCCTGAAGGCAAGTTGTCTTCCCACTAAAAACTGAGGTGAAGAAGGCGTTAAGCACTTCTGCCTTCTCCTCATCTGCAGTTCCCTCCCTCATCCAATAAAGAACAAAGGCTGGTCTTACCCTTCCTTTTACTGTTAATATATTTGTAAAAACATATTTTGTTATCCTTTAGAGAAGTTGCCATTCTAAGTTCAAACTGAGCTTTGGCCTCCCTAATTATTTTCCTACATGCTTTAGTAGCCCCCTTAAATACTTCCTGAGAGTCCTGACCCTCCTTCCAAAGATGATACATCTTCTTTTTATTCTTAAGTTCCTCCAAAACTTCCTTGCCCATCCAGGATGGATGTGTTTTACCTTGTGTCAACTTGCCTTTTAGCACACAGGGACAGTCTCTTCCTGTGCCTTCAAGATCTCTGTTTTGAGGCATGCCCACCTTTCCTGAACTCCCTTATTTTTAAGGGCTCCTTCCCAAGGAACTCTCTGAATAAGTCTCCTAAATAGGCCAAAGTCTGCCCTCCAGAAGTCCAATGTAAAAGTCTTATTTGTGTTCTTGCTGATATCACCAAATATCAAGAACCCTATAATTGCATGATCACTGTGCCCCAAGCGGCCTCCAACCACCACATCTCCTACCAGGCTATCTATATTTGCAAACAACAGGTCTGATATAGTCCCTCCCCTGGTGGGCTAACCCACCAGCTCTGACAAGAAGTTGTCCTCCATACAGTCTAAAAATTTCCTGGACTAAAATATAGATTAAAAAATACAAAAACAGGAACTTGTTTATTCTAAGGGTTACCCGGAAGCTGTCCCTTGGTACTGACTCAGTCCCCATAAGGGCCTCACTTAGCCATGTCGATGAGACTCTGCAGCGAGGTGGGCACCCAGGTCTTCTCCCCTTGCATGAACACCACGCCCCTGTCGATGTAGATGACGATCCTGCCGAAGGTGTAGAGCTGCTTGCCCTCATGCCACTTCCTGACGATGGGCATGAAGACAATGTTGTGCTCCTCAGCCTTGGTCTGGATGAGGTCCTTGAAGCTCATGGGCATGGAGCCGGCAGCGGCGCCGATGCCGCGCTGGGCTGTGTTCTCGGCCTCACGACACTCCTGCGTGGCCTTGTACTGGAAGTCCTGGCGCCACTCCGTGTGCGTCAGGTACGCGATGTTCTCCCGGGCGCCGGGCTGCACATACCCACCCATGCTGGAGGACACGGCACGGTTCATGATGTCAAGGGCTTCACTGAACTTGTCTTTGATGGAGGGATGTTCCAGCACCTGGTCTGAGAACATGGACTTCCACCCCAGGTACCACTGGATGATCTCATTGTAGTTGGGGCTGTTACTGAGCCAAGAGCAGAGCACCTGCAGCCACTTTGGGAAGAAGTGTCTCTCCAGCAGCCCAGTGAGGCTGGAGACAGACATCATCCCCTCCCAGTCGATCAGCCAATGAAAGGCATCCATGTTCTGCTGGTGAGGGTTGATGATGAGCTCATTCAGACACATTCCGAGTTTAGGCACAATGTTTTTGACCATGAAAGCCTCCCATGAGTTGGGAGTGAGCACATTCTTCCAGGGCTGAAGGATGAGCTTGGCAGAGGAGTCGCTGGGGTGCCACTTCTGCAGGGCATTGGCCAGCTTGTTGAGGATGGGCGAGTACAGCAGCTTCAGCCGTGCCTGCATCAGTGGCAGCCAGGGGTGGATCCACGAGTGGATGGGCACTGTGTCCACCAGCGGATTCCAGCTCTCCACCTCCTTCTGCAGCTTTGGGAAGATGAGCTGATCCAGAATGTTGTCCAGTATCCACAGAGGAACAACGTTCACCCAGCTATCCAAGAAATCCACCATGGATCCACAGTTCCTAGGCTGCCACTGTGCCACGATGTTTCTGACGTATGGCATCCAGATCTCCCACATCAGTCTGTGAAAAGCATCTGTTGACAGGTCCTGCCTACTGTGGGATAACAGCTGACCGTTTTCCAGAAGGCTCTTCCACTTGGCTATGATCTCCGTGCCATATGTACAGTCCTTGAGGGGATCCCAGTTCTTGAAGTATTCCTTCATGGGAGGATAAACTATGGCCACTGCCAGGTCAACCCTGTCCGACGTCCAGTACTCCTCATAGTACTTGTCCTGCAGGGTCTCAAAGATCTTTCCACACTCATCCAGGGTCAGAGGGTTCTCACAGCCCGGCTGCATCCGCCTCTCACAATCCTCCACCAAGTCCAGCACCTCGCTGAGGTAGATGATGGCCTTCTCCTCATGGGACAGCACCTCAGCCATCTTCTGGATCTCATGGCTCAGGCTGACCACCATGTCCCTCTCATACTGCAGCTGCCGGTCGATCTGGATGATCTCCTGCTCCGCAATGTCAATGAGCAGCTGCAGGTTGTGCTCCAGGTGGGGCAGGGCAAAGCCCTGGGACTTGAAGTCCCTGCACAGGGGATGCTGGGGGTTATCATCCAGGATGTTGTGCTTGTGCCTGATCTGGCTGTAGCTGTAATAAACCTTCGGCTCCCAGCCCGTCATGTCAATCACCTTGACCTGGGACATCGCCTTCTGAGGGGCTGCAAGCTGCTTGCTGATTCTGCCCTTGGCTTTCAGCTCTTCCTCTGTCTTGTAGCTGTACTTGGGCTTTTTCTTGCCTCCATTCGGGACCTTCTGCCACTGGCTAAGCTCCTTCTGAAATTTCTCCTCAGTTTCCTTTTCTGAGTCCACCACAGGGAAGTCTTGCAAGGACTGCGGTGTCCCCTCGGAGCCATGAGCACCCACAGCGCCTCTGCCTTTCCTCTGCTTGGCCTCAATTGGATTGATGATTCCTTGAGCATTCTTCCCTAGACCTCTTCCAGGGACATATCCCATCTTCTGGAGAAGCTTCTGCCCAATTCCTTTAGTGTGTCGCTCCCAGCTGCCAAAATCCACTAAGGCCCTGTCAGAGCTCCCGCCAGCATACTGCTCATACCCAGGGTCCTCCTTCTCCTTCTTGAACATGATCCTGGGATGGGGCTTCTCTGTGCTTACCTGTTTCTCAGCCTGTGGGCTTGACTTTGACTGTTCTGCTCTGCTCCGCTGCTTCTCCTGCATTTTCATGGGCACATCTTCATCCTCAGACAGGGAGTCGGACAAAGTGTGAGGTGGCGTTTTGACCCCACAGCCCTTGGCATGGAGGGTTCTGGTCACCTCATCCCAGTCCTCCTTGGGGGACCCCTTGGGAGGCCAGTAGTTTGCCACGTGGTCCACGCGGATGGTCCGTCCCTTGATCTTGATCCCATTTAAATTACCCACGGCCAGTATGGTGCTTCTCTGGTCCTCATAGCACAGGAAGCAGAAGCCCTTTGACTTCCCAGTCCTCTTGTCCCGCACGAGGTTGATGTTGACGACCTCGCCGTACTGCGAGAACACGCAGATCACGTCGCCCTCCGTCAGCTGGTAGTGCAGCCCGCCCACAAAGATCCAGGCGCTGTCCCTGTACTCCGCGTGCCACGACACCGCCTCCTGCACGCCCAGCTCTGCCTCCCGCGCGTTCAGCTCAGTGATCAGCTTCACCTTCGTCAGGGGGTTCATGTCTGGGGCAGTGCACACTGCCACTGCACTGCAACTAAATGCTGGCTGCAGTCCTTCCGGAGTGACAGGTGTGGCTTGATTGAAGCAACAATCAACTCTTCCTGCAGAAGAGTGCAGTCCTTCTCTGAATGTCCAGTGGTAGTGCAGATCGGTCTGGTGTTCCTCTGGGGCTCCAGTGGAAAAAAGCTACTCTGGTGCTCAAAATCACAGGTTTTTATTCAGGAAGGAATGCTTGGCTCCTCCCCCTGGGTGGAGCATCTCACAATGGAATGGTGTCACTTTATCAGTCATGCAGTGAGAATCAAATGGCCCATTAACAGAAGATATCTCCCTAGAGGGAGGATGGGTCCTGGAAGAGATAAGGAGCATGGTCACACCTGGTTTTATCAGCTGGGCCATTAACAGCAGATAGAGAACACTCCCCCACCTGGTTTCCACAGATGGTAACAGAATACACACTTTTGGTTACACCCTGCATTTGCAAGCCCAGACACACAAATTTCTCTCTTCTGTGCTTAGCTCAAGTTTCCACTGTGGTTTACCTTATGGCAAGTTCCTTCCACTGGGATCTTGATAGTCTTTGAGACAGGCAACTGTGCTCCTTAAGTCCTTGCCGACCTCTGGAGGTCCCTTCCAACCTCAGCCATTCTGTGACTCTGGGAATATCCCTTTGGTCTGTTGGGGTCAGCTGTCCTGGATGTGTTCCCTACTAACCTCTTGCCCATCCCTTGCTTATTCCAGCCTTTGGGCCAAAAATGATTCACATCGAACCTGCTCCCTTTGGCTTGGAATTGAGGCCACCCCACTCTCTCTGCCATGCTTACTTGACCAGAAGTGACCCCCTGTCCTCAGAAGAAAATCCCTTTGATAGCATAGGGTTAAAATGTTTCTAAAAAATCATGGAAACTCTATACAATAGATTCAAGGGAGGTGGAAAGAGAGGTTGGGCCTGAGAAGGGAACCAAAACTATGTAGGCCTTGGAAACAAAGGCTAGGTCTTGTTTTTACTAGACCATGTGAAACTGCATCTGCATAATCATCATATGATAAACGATATGATTCTTCAATGTAATGATTGTTTGGTACTTGAAAATGATTATTGCTTAAGAATCATAAAAAACTATATTTGGGGGGCCTGATGAAAACTACAAGAATTCATACAATAGAACAATATGGGTTTAATAATTAATATGTAGTAATATAATGAAAGGGTATAAAAACATGTCCATCCTGAGTCCATGTCGGAGTCAGATTTGTGTCTGCATCCTGTACCCCTGATTCCCAGAGCTCTTCAATAAAAGCACCTGCATATAATCATTCTGTGATTATGTGTTTCAACACTAACACCTTCCCCCTGCCACCAACAATAGCATAAGATGGTAGAGAATAACCTCTGGCTCCTGGCCACATGCCCATCAGTCTACTGCAAAAATTACCCCTGTCCTGGCTGGAAGCAGGACAAATTGACCATCTACAGCCTCTCTAGGTAACCTGTTCCAAGGTTTCACCCCCCTCAATCTAAAAACATTTCTTCCTTGTATCTAGTCTAAATCCTTTAGTTTAAAACCATTACCATTTTTCCTATCACTACAGGCCCGATTAAAATGTTTGTCCCCATCCTTCTCACAATTCCCCTTTAAGTATTGGAGGGCTGAGTTGTTGACCACTCTGGCATCTGCTGTTCAGTCAGTTCTCAATCCACTTCACTTGTATATTTATTTAACCCACACTTCCTGAGTAAGCCTGTGAGGATGCTGTGAGACACAGTGTGGAAAGCCTTGCTGAAGCTGAGTTACAAATAGCCACTGCTCTGCCTTCATCCATCCAGGTTTCGTCGTAGAAGGTAAAAGTATTGCCTTAATGAAAACACAGGGATCTTGCTTTGAACTCATTGGACTCAGGAACACAAGGTCTCCTCAGGTAGTATATTCCATGCCTGCTTGGAGCCCCTCACAATCTCAGAATCCCCAGAGAGTCAAAAGCAGTTGATCCATCTGGTGTTATCCCCAGAATTGTCACCAAAACCATGGGAAAAACATAAAATTTTGTCATTCTTTTCCTGCATGAAGAAATTTTCCAGCACTTTCTTCAGAAACTGAAGCAGTCCAACATTTTTTCAGTGTCAGAGCAACACAGAAGGCATTACTTTATTCTGGTCTGGATGTTGTTCTGGCCAGGATGTGCAATAGATATAATTTCATCCACATATCAGGATTCTGCAGTGAAAATCATTCCATCTCACATAGTCCTTTAGACTGGGCTGTAGCAAGGCAGGGTTTAGATGGTGGTTGCTGCTACCATTTTCCCAATAAGCTTCTCCTGTGGAGTGGCTGCTTGGGTCGGCATTCAGACAAAGCAGTCAGGTCTACACATCACACACACATCACAGCTAACTCAGGAAAGAGAGGCAAGAACGGTCTTTTGTATGATAAATTCCAGCAAAAATTTATTCCAGCACGCTGACAGGGATCAGGGACAAAAGACCAGGACCATGTGGCATGCACAAGGTTAAGCAGGGGGCAGGGGCAAATGATCTGAGGGCACAGGGGTGGTACAAAGGGCAGGACAAAGGGCATTGCCCCATAGGGAAGACGGGGCCAGCCACCAGGGATCCCACAACCAAGGGGAAAAGAGGGAAAGGAGAAACTGTGAGAATTAGGGGCATATGGGGAGAACGAGACTGGGGTAGATTACACAGTGTTGCAAGGCACCATGGGCAAAGTCTTTTCTTTCAGTTTAGGTGGAGACTCTGTGGTGTATTCTTCCAATGCAAATGCTTTTGGATTCCCTGTGGGGTTCAAAGGATTCCACAACTGCCCTTTCTTTTCTTACTATGAAGACTTCCCCAGTGGACTTCTGCATACACTTATCTAAACAGAGAAACCTAAGTAAAACTATAAAAACAATGATCAAAACCCAGAAAATTCATTTAACAAAAAAAGAAACCCATCCTGTCAACCCCCCTTGTCTGAAAAGTTCATTGATCCAATTTGAGTTCTCAACCTTTAATTCCTTTACTTGCTCCCTCAGCTTCTGGCTGTTTGTGTGGATGGATACTGAGTGTGAAGAAAGGTTGAACCAGCACAACCCTTTGAAGTCCTGGCAGTCATGGCCATGGGCAAGCAGTAAAAAGTCTATTGCTGCTCAGTTTTGGATGTTGTGTGCCTGGTAGTCTCAGCGTCAGTAAGCAGTTCACTGCCTGCAGGGGAGGCAGTGTTTGCCTGTATACTAAACCAACATTCCAGATGAGAAAGCTCACTGAGAGACTTTGCTGCAGCCACTCAAGTCAAAAATAATGAGACTGCTACTCTGTTTCCTTTACCCCAGTAGTAAACTTGGCTATAGCAATTTTCATCAAATTCAGCATATGATCTCATTCAGCAGGCCAATTTCCCTTTCTATTTCCAATTTTAAAGTAAAGTTATGTTTGGGGTTAGGATAGTAAGTTGGCCAAGGCTACAGGGTCCCCCTTGGAGGTATGAGGGGATCCTGGCCCATACTCGGTCTCCACACGTAAGAAACACTCCCTGGGGCAGCACCTTGGGATGACGTGAGGATGAAGAAATTTTAGGACTGGTGTAATTGCATCAATCTGGAGGGGTATATTTTTGTTAAATGGGGTTACATCTTTCCTATAGGTTGACCTAATAAGGTCAAGGTGGGTCAGGTGTTGGCCAGAAGGTTGATAATGAAATTGAACACAGTAATGAGCTTTAGGGGATGCTAACAATGCCAGTTCTTGGGGTTCTTCTGGTGCTTGCAGTAGGGTCTTGGTCCACTCATCCCAAGTTTCTACCACATTGAGTTTCTTATCCATATTTGGGTATTCATTTGCTACTAAAAGGATCCCAACCAGGCACGTCAACAGCGGGTTGTTCATGCCACCCACGGACAGGCATAGATTGTCCTGCTGTAGATTCTTGGCTAGTGTGACCCAGATGTGCTGATTGGGTTGAGGGACAATCCACACACCAGCTAATGGAAAGGTGAGGAGCATCCAAAACCCTATATGGAGTAGTTGGGGGTTCCCTGCTGCTGAAGACACTGCAGAATACTTAGGGATGATGATTTGACTTGTGGAGGTAGTAGGAGATGCTAAGATGATCATCTTATTCATTCAAGTTGTCAGTCCATTTTAAATATTCTTGTTAAACTTTTCAGATCTTCACTTTTGTAATGCAGTTCTTCCTGTAATGTGTTTAGGAAATGTGTGTACATTGGGCTTGTCTGAGTATTCTTGATAAGTGGATTTGTTTCTGACAAAACAGATAACAAAACAATAGCAATGAGAGTCCATTCAGGCATTTTGTGAACAATATTTCTGTTTGTTAACCAAAAAGTTTTGACAAGATTTTTTAGCTCTGTGTAAACATCACCTGAAGCAATCAGAAGGGGGCCCAAAACTGCAGAAAATGCTTTTCTCAATTTTTCAAGGACAATTTGCTTCCTAATCTGCATCTGTGCATTTGAATCAATGAGGGGGAAGGTCAGATCTTCCTGTTGATCATCTTTTTCTTTGCTTGGATGTTCCCCTGCTTGTGCTTTTATTGCTGCTTCTTCAGCCAAGATGCACCTTCCTTTATAGAACTCTTTAACTCGGAGTCCTAGGAACTCTGCTTCTTCTTTTAACTTTTCATAACTAGGCACAGGCTGAACTATTCCACCTGAGCCTGTGAAAGGTAAAGAGTAGTTCAAACTGTTTTCAGACTCCCCTACAGCAACAGTGTTGAGATCATGAGCTGTTTCTAAGTCATCTTCATCAAGTTCTTCAGTCTCCTTGCTGACAGATGCTATGCACTCTGATGAGCACAAAGAAGTATAGTTTGGACCATAAAGAAAGTTCAAAGTTTCCTCAGTTCTCCATTCCGTAAGTGTTTGGCTAAGCACTTCTAGTAAACTGCCTTTGGAATTAACTGGATGCTTCAGTTCAGGGTTTTTATGTTCTCTTGAGTTAGCTAGTATTCTTTTCAGATGTTCTGCTCCTCTTTTGCTCACACCTAGAAAAACTATCTGTGATCCATACGTATTTTCAAAGATTTCTGAAGCACCTAATTTCCCAAGAGCAGTATTGTTTGACGGTGGTGCAGGTACCTCATCATGAACACAGCGAGTATGTCCTTCTTTCTGAGTATCTAATTTACAATGAGACAGTTGTTCAGTGGCTCCTACCACATCCGCATCTTCAGTTTTAGGGCTGGTATGGACTTTTTGACCTTGTTTCTTTTTGAGGATGCTTTTACTGTGCAATTGTCGCGCAGAATTGGCTGAGCTTGACTGACTTCCTGGTAGGACCGAAGAAATAAATCCTTGTTCAGGATCAGAACTGCTGTCACTAGCTATGTCATGAGAATCAGATGCACACGGATCTGAAGATATCCTAGGATTTTCAATGTCAGATGCTTTAATTACTTCATCATGTAGTTTCACCTCTTCTCCAGACTGTCCACTCCATCCCTCCTTCAGCAGCTCTGTGTCTGGTGGGTTTTCTTCTTCTCTCATCCACAATGGACTTTTGGAAATTTGAGTTTCAAAATATTTAGATGCTCTATAGCAAAAGTTGCTGCAAAAGCACTTTCTTTCAGTGATATCATAAATTCTGTTTGTTTTTGTTGAAATTCTGTACTTCTGCTTTGGCACATTTTCCAGTTTGTTCTGACATAGAGGATATCCACACAGTTTGATGATAGACCGCTCATCAACAACATCTTTATAGTGAGATGGAGTAATCCATTTCCCACAATTTAGAAGGAACTCTTCAGTAGTGTTCTCTTCCAGGAGTTGCTCAACAATAGACAAAGCTTTCTTCTCACATTCAATCTTCTTCCTCAGTGCAGCCTCCAGAGCTGCTTTCCTTTGAGCAGCATCTTCATTTTTCTGAGCAGCTGAATGCTTATTTCCTGCATGCTGCCGGGGAGGCTTGCCCATCCTGACCATCATCATCATTCCTATGAGGGGAAGGGGAAATAGACGGTGGTTGCTGCTACCTATTCCCAAAAAGCAAAATACACTGAGTCACAATATAACCTGACACCCTGTCAGTCTGGGTGTTGGTAGCAGTCTGAATAAATGGTGGCTGCAGTACTCCTGGAGTGACAGATGTGGTTCTGTTGAAGCAGTGATCCTGTAGAAGAATGTAATTTTCCTCTGAAGGTCCAGTAGTGGTGTAGATGATACCAGTCTTCCTCTGGGAATCCAGTGGGAAAAAAAAAAAAAAAAAGCTGCTCTGGTGTTCAAAATCACAGGTTTTTATCCAGGTAGGAATGCTTGGCTGCTCCTGCTGGGTAGAGCATCTCATAATGGGATGATGTCATTTTATCAGTCAGGCAGTGATGGCCCATTAACAGAAGTTACCTCCCTGAGCGGGGAATGGGTCATGGAAGAGATAAAGAACACTGGCCCACCTGGTTTTAACAGATGGTAATAGAATACATACATGTGGTTACATCTTGCATTGCAACACAAGACAAACACTCTTTCAACAGAAGATCTTTTAGATAACAGGCGTTCCTCTTTCAATTTTTATTTGCTAGTGAGACTAAACACATACAACCTATTTCTCTACACATGCAGACACACATCCTCCCAAGAAACAAACTCACAGTATACCCTGCAACATTCAAACCTGCAACTCCTTTTTGACTTTCTCTTTAACCCACAGTTGAGACTACAACTCAATGCTTCCACAAAACAGTACACAGGGGACTGAACCCACGATGCACAGAGGGGACTGAACCCCACAAGGCAAGAGCTGCAGAACTGGCTTCACAACTCAGACCTACCGCTTCTGGCTATTCCATAACAAACCATGCAAAGTCACAAGGGGGGGGATTTCAACCCCGCAAAACCACAGCTGCAAAATTCGCAGTTCACCCAGGCAATTACAAGATTCGGTACAGCCCTTATACCAAATCAAATTTCTGTGAGTTCCTACAGAAGGAATCCTAATCCCCACAAAAAACCCACATGTTTCGACAGCCCTGTCAGCCAGAGCTGCCAGGCAGGAATCACAAAATGAGAGGAATGAAGGGAGAACAGAAAAAGGTTCAAAACCATATTGGAATAACAAAAGTTTATGTCAAAAGTACTGTAAACCTTAATAAAACTTCTTCCCACCATACTTAACAACTCCTCCTCATTTGCATAAGCCTATCACTACACCTTAGTCCTAACACCTCCATAAGAAAAACCCCAGATAATAAACAGAGCAGCCAGGTGTACCCATCCCCTCACCTGTGGCAAGTTTTTTGTCTCTCTTAAGTACCCAGTCATTATTGTCTCCGAGCAACACATACTGTATCAGCAGTTTGGAGTGCTGCTTCCCCAAAGAAGTGGCTTGCTGGAATCTCAAAATCTGATGGGAGTGGAAGGGTTGGAACAGTCGAAGGGTTGGGACAGGAGGGATAAGAATCTTAACATCATAGAATGGCTGGGTTGGAAGGGACCTAAAAGATCATCCATTTTCAAATCCCCTGCCTTGGGCAGGGACACCTTCCACTGGACCAGAGCCCCATCCAACCTGGTCTTGGACACTTCCAGGGATGGGGCAGCCACAGCTTCTCTGGGCAACCTGTGCCAGGGCCTCACCACCCTCAACAGGTGATAATTTCTTCCTGATATCCAATCTAACACTCCTCTCTATCATTGTGAAGCCATTCCCCCTTGTCCTGTACCTCCAGATCCCTTGTAAAGAGTCTCTCTCCATCTTTCCTGTAGGCTGCCTTCAGGCACTGGAAGGCCACACACCCAAAGCTTTTGTTCTCCAGTCACAACAATCCCAATTCTCTCAGCCTTCCCTCCCAGCAGAGCTGCTCCATCCCTCTGATCCCCTTGGTGTTCCTGCTCTGGACTGGCTCCAGTAGCTCCCATCCTTCCTGTGCTGGGATCCCAGGGCTGGAGGCAGCTCTGCAGGTGGGGTCTCACCTGAGCAGGACAGAGGGACAGAACCCCCCCTCCCCTCCCCTGCTGCCCACACTGGGGGATCAGCCTGGCACAGGGTATTCTGTGTCCCAGTGCACACAGCCAGGGCAGGGTCAATCTCACCCAGGAGCACCCCCAGGTCCTTTCTGGAAAATTTCCCTCTATTTTCCTGGGGAATAGTGCTGCGTTAGACACCAATTTTGCAGTGAAGATGACTGAAGAAAAGGAAAGCTGCAAACTCTCAAGAAGTTTCCTCCTCAGTGACTGTTGGTAAGGGTTAAGCATCCCCACCATGAACTGAAACACATGTGAAAGGCCCTTGATCAGAGGCTGTGACTGCTTCCCCTCCTCTCCCCTCCCCTCCCCTCCACTCCCCTCCGGGGTGCCATTATCCCCATATAAACTTCTGTGAAACCCCTGAGAGTCTGAGCCCAGATGATCAGACCCTTCGGAGTTTCCTCGGGTCTCAGCCCTGAATGGTGACTTGATGAGAGAGGCAGCCTTGATCCAGTTGTCTTGAAAAAGAACTTTAATAATACGAAAATAACAAACAATTAGGTGTACACAGTATAAAGAGGGAACTGGAAAAATGCTGTAACAAGGGGCTCAGAAGCATAAGGCCAAAAAGCCCCGGGCCTGGGTCAAACAGGGGTAGCTATACATCCTGGTGTGCGAGGGGAGTTAAGGTGGGGTCTGACAGAAGGGTCCAATAGGGGAGAATAATTAGGAATATTAAAATCTCTGCACCAAAAATCAACCTATGGTAACACAAAGAACTAAGAACTTTCTAGTAACAATTAGCATGGAGGGCATGTGAGCCAGCATCTTGCTTGTTGCACCTAAAACAGGGTTTCCTAGGGAATTATTCCAAGATTTTCTCTTCCCTGGGGAAACCATCTCTACACTTCTGTTTGAACTAACAGCAGTTCAGCTGGGGGTGGCATCTAAATGTTCTTGTCCTCCATACTTCTCTAGGATCTTTCCTTTCTGCTGTGCCTTGAAATCTTCTTTTTTCACTTTGAAGGATTTATAAAGGAGCTCTAATTTTGTAGGGTCAGCTTGAAGATGAACTTCGGAGCCTTTGTCATAAGACTCCCAGGCAAACAACTGAGCCTGTGCCATTGAAATGGTATCACCTGTGTAGCGAATGAAGTTGTCACCTGCATAACTAACTTCATGTGGGTTCTTGCCCACATTCGCATAAGGGTTCTCCCTCATCGCTCTTGTTTTGGGATCATAATAAGCAGAGTTTGGATCTAGATTCCTCAAGTATTTTGCAGTATCTTCCCGAATACGTAAATTTCGGACTGTGATGCGTCTTTTAGAGTCAAAGTTCTGCCCAGGCATATCAATATCATCTCTGTATTTCTCTTCATCTTCACCTTCGCTGTTATGATCTCTTCCTGTCTGTGGATTCAAATCCTCTTCTCCCCGCTGGTGTCTAGGGGAGTTAACTTGCTCCAGCTTCCCCAATGCAAACTCCTTCTGAAGCTTCTGAATTTTCAGTGTACATTTGGCCAAATCAACCTCGGAATATTCCTCGACAATTTTCATGTGCTCCTCTGGGTTATAGCCATTCCACCGGTCTCGCTTCCCATCGTAATCAAATGTCAGCTGAGGCTGCACATGTTCATCTGGGGCAATATTCATGCCTGTGTACTTTGCTCCAGCTTTCCTGGGTCTCTGCATGCAGTCTTTCTTTTGGTGTGTCAGTGCCCCGCAGTTCTCACAGGCTCCTTTGCGGTACTTCGTGGCCACACCATGCTCCCGAAGTCCTCGTTTGTACCAGTCTCCAGAGGAGTTATACAATTTCTGCTTCTCTGGCTGAAGTCTCTGATGCTTTAGTGTGGGTCTTTTAGAAGGGTCTATGTACCATGGTACTGAGGAGATGTACTGCGGAATGTGAGGGTTGATATCTTTTCCTTCTTCATCCACTTCAGCAGGTACATTTCCTAGTTTTCTCTGTTCCTCTAATTCTTTCTTTTTCCTCCAATCTTCCCTAGACATCTTCTTTGGTTCCTCCAGGCTCACATCATTTGCCCCTCCTGCCAGAAGGGAATTCACTGCTGCACCTGGGACCATTTTGGCTTTTTTCCTGTTGGGCCACATTGCCGCCCTATACTAGGTGCCAAAAACTGTTCTGGTTTGAAAACAAACCAATGGGAGATCCTAAGTCAGAACTGTCACCTTGTTGGTCAGGGGTGGCGGTATCAGTCCAATTAAATAGTGGCTGCAATGCTGTTGAAGTGACAGATGTGGTTCTGTTGAAGCAGATCCACAGCAGATCCTGTAGAAAGGTCTGGTCTTCCTCTGAAGGTCCAGTGGTGGTTATACAGTTCTTGTCCTCTGGGAATCCAGTAGGTAAGGCTGCCTGTGGTGTTTCAAAGCTTGGATTATATCCAGGTAGGAATGCTTGGTTCCTCCCCCTGTGTGGAACACCTCACAATGGGATGATTAACATCTTAATGGGCCCATTAGCAGAAGATAGTCCCTGGAGGGAGTTATCAGGGATGAGTCATGAAGGAGATAAGGAACACTGCTCCACCTGTTTTAACAGTTTACGAAGATGCTGCTAGAATACATACTTTTGGTTACATCTTACATTGTAAGGGAAGGGGCTGGAGCACAAGTCCTATGAGGAGCAGCTGAGGGAGCTGGGGGGGCTCAGCCTGGAGAAAAAGAGGCTCAGGGGGACCTTCTGGCTCTGCACAACTTGCTCGCAGGAGGGTACAGCCAGGTGCTCCATGGAAAAAGGGACAGGATGAGAGAAAACAGCCTCAAGCTGCACCAGGAGAGGTTCAGATTGGACATTAGGAAGAATTGCTTTACTGAAAGGGTGATTAAATATTGCAAGGGGCTGTCCAGGGTGGTGATGGAGTCCCCATCCCCAGAAGTTTTTAAGCGAAGACTGGACATGGAACTGGGTGCCATGGTCTGGTCTTTGGTCACAGGTTGGACTTAAGGATCTCAGAGGTCTTTTCCAACCTGAATGATTCTGTGATTCAGATATTCTCCTGTGCCACAGTCCACCTTCTGCTGATGGGAAGCACCAGCCCAAATGGGCAGAGTGTGTGGTAGTGGGGCAGATGGGAGGCTCTGTCTATTCAGCTGTGGCACTGGAGAACCTTCTTGGTCTGGTGTGAAAATAAATAGGCTTGCAGGCGTGGATAACACAGTGCTGGCACAGCAGAAGGCCCACCAAGCAGACAGGAAGGGAGCAGGAAGGTGCCTGGGAGCTCTGGGAGAACAGGAAAATGTTTTTAAACTACACAAGATGAGAAGCAGAGCAAGAGCACCCTGAGCACTGGCTTGCTGGTGGAAGTCCAGAGCAGAAACATTTTGTAGCGTTCACACCAAGTGCAGTCCTGCAGAATTTGTTGGGATGTTTTAAAGCCCTTGAAGTCCAGGTGAGGTTGGCTGTAGAGATTGACCCCAGGTGAAAGAGGAAAAGGGAGCAGCAGTAACTGGACACAGATAAACATCCTGTTATGCTGATAATACCATGTCATGCAGCAGGACACAGAAAAGGTGGGAGTCATGCTGATCTCTCTAGGGGGGCAATCTTGACACAATTTATTATTTCAGTTCCTAGAGATACAGATACCAGCATCAGACCTCACACCAAACAGGGTAAGGCACAGCGTGAGGACCCCTGGGACACTGCCTCCTATGTTTCACCTCCTGGAAGCTTTAGTCCTGAATAGAACCAGGCCTACGTGGTCCTTTCTGGGGCCTTATCTGCCTAAGTATGTGTGGTTCAGGAGAGTTTGATAAAATGACACCTGTTCTGTTTTTCCTCTTTCAATCAGAGAAAATAAGAGGTGAAATCAACTCTCGTGAAGGAAAAAAAAATACAAGTGGGGTCCCAAGTTCTTGTCTTGAAGGTGAGCCTGAGAATGGGTTAAAATAAGAATAAAAAATGCAAATGTTGAAGTAATTTCCCAATTTGGAAAACAGACACTAACAAACAAAAAAAAAAAAAGCCAACATAACAATGCCCATAAAACAAACCAAATCAGAATTCCCCTTCAGTTTCCAACTTGAACGAGGATCCAAAATCTGAGGAGAGGCACGGGAAATTGTGCAGGACCCCACTTTTAAGTTGCTCCATTTAGATTTTTTTTTTTTTTTTTTTGCTTTGACACCATTTTTTTCTCCATATTACCAGACACATGTATTTAATAGAGGGTAGGAAATTATACCATCACTAGTAAAATCTTTTCATTATCCAATTATACCATTGGTGCCAAAAGATTTTTGCTTCCAGCACAACCATCTAACTTATTCGTCCCTCTCCTCTCTCTCCTCCAAATTCTTTATATCTTTTTTCTCCCATGTGCCTGGGCACCTGTGTGCCCTTTTACTCTTTTGTGATTGGTCAACTGTGGTGACAAGTAGAGAAATTACAAAAGAAAGGCCTCATAAAACCAGGCCTTGTTCTGCTACATTACTAGCTGGCACTTTCCAAGTGCAGCTAAGTAGTTTGCAAGTTCTCCTGAGAAAGTTCCAGAAGAATGAAAGTCAGTTAAGAACAATCTAATCTTGGGGTGAAAAACAAGTGCATCTGCAGTAAACAATTAACCTGTCCCCTGAGAATCAGTAAAGGAAATATGCAAATAATTCAAGAACAGGGAGATCTGATGGACAAGCCAAACAAATGGCCTTTACTAACCAATCAAGGAATTGGTAAGGAAACTATTAAGCAATTAGAATTGCACACGAGGTCTGTGAAAACTGTATAAAATGAGTTGTGTGAATAAGGATTCAGCTTTCCCTGCATAAAGAAACTGAGTCCAGGGTGATTCGCTGCAACATGTGGTGACCCCAAAGATGTGCTTGAATCGAGATGAACAGCCTGTCACAATTGAAGAAGGCGAAATGAGCCAAGCTGACCATGGGACTTGGCAGTAAGACTTAGAGGTAGAATATACAAAGTTACAAAAGGAAGATTGCAGCTGGCTCCGTGTATGATATTGCTGTTCATCTAAGAGACCTGTTGTAGATATGGGGCGGTGCAGTGGGTCTCCCCTCACCCCAGCCTGGCTGCTGCAGCTCTGTTGGTTTTTTTCTTTTTTTTTTTTTTTTTTTTGGGGGGTGGGGGAGTGGGGAGGGCGTTTGCTTGTTTGTTTGGTTTTGTTGGGGATTTTTTGGTTTTTTTGTGGGTTTTTTTCAGGATATCATGGCTAAAACAGCCCTTTTTTTATTTATACCTAATCTCAGGGTCCTTCATGATCAATGCAAAGATGGAGTAAAGCCTCAAGAGCATGCCCAGTGCTGGGCCAGGCCTTGGGGACATTCATGCAAGAGTGTCTGTGCTGTGGGATAAGACCCCCCCACCACCCCTGTTGTGTTGCCTTCCCTGGGGATGTTCTCCCAAGCCTGCCCTGGCTAGCCTTGGCACCAGTGACAAGTCCAGTGCAGCTCAGTAGACTGGCCAGCCGAGCTGATCTGGTGGGTATAGAGTGATGGTATAGAGTGATGAAGGTGAGGAAATGAAGACAGGACTCTGATGAGGGGTCTGCCACTGATGTTTATTGGTGCCCCGCAAGGAGCAACGTCACCTCCAGGGAGTCTGCCTCAGCAGAGTGCAGGCAGCCCTGTGACACCAACTTTTAACAGGGGGAAGAGTAAGGGGAAGGATAAGGGAAGGAACCAATAGGAATAAGTCTGGGAGTGGCTCTGCAGGTGAGGGACTTCTCCAGGGACCAATCCCGGAGGGGAAGGAGGGAACAGTCGAGATCCTGTCCAATCACTCAACGACCTCACAGGAACTTTCTAGACCTAGGGTGAGGCCTCGAAGTGACAGACAGGACCCCGGGGGTTACATAACATAAGATTGACAGTTAACCGAAACAGAGAACAAACCATATGGAGAAAGAACATGGGGGGTACAGAGAACAAACCATGAATATATACATTAAACAAATAAACTGAAAACACACCACTGCACACCCCTGACAGGTGTCTGAACAGCCGCTCATCGGCGGTAACGGTAACGCTTGAAGTGGAACCAAAGCTGGAAGATGCCATTGGCAAACTGGCAGCGGAAGCCGTGGCGGTGGGAATACTCCCATTCCCTGCTGACGATCTTGAAGGCGATGTCCTCATACGGTGGCCCAGCATGGAAGCGCAGGATGGCAAAGTCCTTGTTGTCCTGGCAGGCCTCCAAGAAGTACTCGGGTGTCGAGTGCTTGTCAATGAGGTCGGGGTAGAAGATGTTGAACTTATAGCCCTGAACAGTCTTGGGGGGGGGATTGTCAAAGTCGTAGTGGGTCTGGTTGTACTTGTTCCACTCAAAGCCTGTGTGCACACGGTTGAAGAAGCGGGGCTTGCGTGACCGGTACTTGTCAGCCCACAGGTAGGCCTTGCCCGTGAGCGGCATCTCCACACTGAACTGCGCCTCATCTGCACCCATGCCCTGCTTGGCTTTACGGAAGAAGATGTCCTCGGTGCTCTTGGAAGCATCACCTGTCACCTGGAGCTGCTGGCGCAGGAGCAGCAGACGGTGCATGTCCTCCTTGGCCTCGAGCACGTGGGCATCAAAGGGCAGCTCGTTGGGGCCCAGCAACCGGGGGCTGTACTTGCCCGCATCGTAGTCATCCAGGCTCTGCCGGATCAGATCCTCTTCCATCTGCACAGCCTTCCCCTGAGCCTCTGCCTTGGCCACCGTGTCCTGCTCTCCCTCTGGCTCTGAGGATGGCCCTGACTGTGCCTTAAGGCTCTTCTCGGGATCCAGCCTGCATGTAAGGGAGGACAGAGGACCGTCACTGTGGAAAGCTGACTCCCCTTTGATCATGGGAAAGACTCGTTCACTCTCCACACCCTGCTCCTGCTTCAGCTTGTACAGCTTCTGACGCAGCACGTCCTGGTGCTGCTCCCGCAACCTGGCCCGAGCCATGTAAGCCCTCAGCTGCTGCAGGAGGCTCTCCCAGTACCCGATGTCCAGGCTGGGCCCTCCCGCCCGGATCTTGCTCTCGATGCCCTGGTACAGAGCTTGCAGCTGGTTGTATGTCTTCCCCTTGAACACGGCCTGCACATCTGAGCTGACAGAGACATTGACACCATCCCGACGCTCCCCTGGTCCTCCTTTCCCAGAGGCCTCCAGCTTGCGGAGCTTGGCTATCTCATCCTCTGTGATGATGGTCATGTCCCTCCAGAAGGCCACGTTCTTCCCTTGCTCCAACTCCATGTACACCTGGATGTCCTCCACCAGGTCCTCCATGTCAGAGATGGTCAAGCCATTTAGGAAGGTGTAGGGCTCGTGCATCTCCACAGCCAGGTCATCGTCCTCTGCACTGATGTACTTGGCCAGAAGATCAATGGGTTTTGCTCTCCCATCCCGAATTCGAATCTTAGACCGCAGCCTGGCCTGCTGCAGGTGGAAGTTCTCCTCCTGCTCTTCCCAGGTTTTGACGTGCTCTGCCTCTTTCTCACGCTGCAGCATCTCCAGCTCCTGCTCCCGCATGGCTTTTTCCTGCTCCCGCTCCAGGCGCAGCTGCTTCACCTTCTGCAGCTCTAGGCGATTGTCCTCCTGGATTTGCTTGTTCCTCTCCTTCAGGTCCTTCTCATCCAGATGGCTGATCCCTTTCTTTTCCAGTGCCTTGCTCCAGATGAATGTGCCCAGCAGGTTATTGTCCCCAAAGGGGTTGTTGATGTTGGTGTAACCCATGTACTCCTCACCCCAGCCCATCTTCTCCCACTTCTTTCTCTCCTTGGCCTCCTTCTTGGCCAGCCTCCGTGCTCGCTTCTCCTCAGGCGTCTCCAGGGCCTTAAGCAGAGCTGCCTGTTTCTTCTTCTCCTCCTTCATCCTCAGCCGCTCCTGCAGGCTCAGCTGCTGCCCTGGCTCCTTCTGGCCCTGGGGCTGTGGCAGGGAGGGGGAGCTGACAGAGGACACTGAGGACTTGGGTCCATCCCTTCTACGGGACCGTGAGCACTGTTTCCTCCAGTCCTTATGGTGCCGGCCCCGGCTGCTGCTTCTTTTCTTCTTTTTCCATTTCTGTCTCTCATCACCGGAGTCTGAGCTCGAGCTCGGCTCCTGGTGTCGGTCCCGACTCCAGCCCTTGCTCTGGCTGAGGTGTCGCTGCCTACAGCTCCTGGACTGTGAGCACCCCTGATCCTGCTCCCTTTCCCAATCCCAGTCCCGTTCCTTTTCCTGGTCCCGGTCTCTTTCCTGCTCAGAGTAGCCGCCCCGGGCCACACTGGGTGACCTGGAACCCATCAGCAGCAGAGGTGTGGCGGGGTTAGTCAGCCAAGAGAGGGACAGACCCTGCCGTGCTGCTGGCTTCCTCCCACCACCTTCACCGTTCCTCTCCTCACACTCTGGTTCTGTTGAAGCAATGATCCTGTAGACAGATGTCGTTCTCCTCTGAAGGTCCAGTGGTGGTGTAAATGGGACTAGTCTTCCTTTGAGAAGCCAGTGGAAAAGGCTGGCATGGAGTTCCAAATCCCAGATTATATCCAGATAGGAATGCTTGGCTCCTCCCCCTGGGTGGAGCATCTCCCAATGGGATGATGCCATTTTATCAGTCAGGCAGTGATGGGCCATTAACAGAAAATATCTCCCTGGGTGGGGAATGGGTCATGGAAGTGATAAAGAACACTGCCCACCTGGTTTTAACAGATGGCCTATCAAAAGAAGGTACCATCCCCCTCCCCCCCAGAGTCATGAGGAATGGGTCACAGAAGAGAAAAGAACACCTCCCTGACCGGATTCACAGATGATAATAGAACACATCTTGCATTGCAACCCAAGATAATGAATGAGGTGAAATGAGCCAAGCTGACTGTGGGACTGGGCAGTGAGACAGGATTCATAGATGGAATATACAAAGTTGCAAAAGGAAGATTGCAGCTGGCTGGGAGTACGGCATTGCTGTTCATCTAACAGACCTGTTGTAGATATGGGGCAGTGCAGTGGGTCTCCCTCCACCCTGGCTTGGCCACAGATTTTGGGGTGTTTTTTTGTTTGTTTGTTTCTTTGTTTGGTTTTGGTTTTGGTTTTTTTTTAAAGAAAAAATTTATGTTTATTATATTAGTTCCCCGCCATCATTTCCTTTCCTTGTCCTTCATCTGTACTTGCCTTTTTACCTATTCTAAGTGTAATCTCTCTCCTGAGAAAGGCTGCAGCTCTGATGCCTGTCTTTCTTCTCACCCTTGGTTCTCTCCGTACAGCGTTCTTTGTCTTTCCATCAGAATACTTCATTTTTTGGTCCTCTTCTAATCGTCTTCAGCGTGGTGGTGGTTTTTCTTCTTCTGTTTTTTAGCCAAGTGCAACTGACTTGTGTGACACTCTTCTACATCCTCATCCAGCACAAGGTCATACTTGACGTCTTGCTTTGATTTTACCTTTTCTTTCAGAGCGAATTTCAAAGGTTTATTCACAGAATTCAAAGAGTTCACAGAATTCACAGAATGTCTAAGTTGGAAGACACCTACAAGATTATCAAGTCCAACCCATGCCCTAACACCTCAACTAGATCATGGCACTGAGTGCCACATCCAGTCTTTTTTTAAAAACATATCCAGGGATGGTGACTCTACCATGTCCCTGGGCAGACCATTCCAATACTTTATCACCCTTTTTGTAAAACCTTTTCCCTAATATCCAACCCTTGACACAGCTTGAGACTGTGTCCTCTCATTCTGTCAGTTGCTGCCTGGAGAAAGAGACCAACCCTCACCTGAATACAGCCACTTTTTGGGGGGTTGTAGAGAGTGATAAGGTAACCTCTGAGTCTCCTTTTCTCCAGGCTAAACAACCCCAGCTCCCTCAGTCGTTCCTCACTGCGTTTGTGTTCCAAGCCCCTCACCAGCCTCGTTGCCTCCTCTGGATGCACTCAAGCATTTCAATGTCCTACCTAAACTGAGGGGCCAGAACTGGATACAGCACTCAAAGTGTGACCTCACTACTGCAGGGGAAGAATGACTTCCCTGCTCCTGCTGGCCACACCATTCCTGATACAGGCCGGGATGCCATTGGCCCTCTTGGCCACCTGGGCACACTGCTGGCTCATGTTCATCTGCTGTCACCAGAACGCCCGGGTCTCTTTCTGCCTGGGCACTGTCCAGCCACACCAACCTCAGCCTATAACGCTGCAGGGGGTTATTGTGGCAAATGTGCAGGACTCGACACTTGGACTCATTAAACTTCTTCTTGTTAGACTCTGCCCATCCATCCAACCATTCCAGGTCTCTTCACAGAGCCCTTCTACCTTCCAACAGATTGACACATGCTCTCAGCTTAGTATCATCTGCAAATTTACTAATGAAAGACTCAATTCCATCATCCATGTCATCAATAAAAATATTGACCAGAACAGGCCCCGGCACAGACCCCTGAGGAACACCACTGGTGACTGTCTGCCAGCTGGATGCAGCACCACTGACCACCTCTCTCTGGGCCCCGCCATCCAGCCAGTTCCTAACCCAGCAAAGAGTGCTCCTGTCCAAGCCCGGGCTGCCAGATTTTCCAGGAGTATGCTGTGGGAGACAGTGTCAAAAGCCTTGCTGAAGTCCAAATAGACAACATCCACAGCCTGTCCTGCATCCACCAGGCAGGTCACTTGGTCATGAAAGGAGATCAGGTTGGTCAAACACAACCTACTCCTAAACCCGTGCTGGCTGGGTCTGAAACCCTGGCTGTCCTGTAAATTATGTGTGATGACACTCAGTACAATCTGTTCCACTACCTTACCAGGTACTGAGGTCAGCCTAACCGGCCTATAGTTACCAGGATCCTCCTTTCCACACTTTTTATGAATGGGCATCACTTTGGCCAACTTCCAGTTATCTGGAACCTCAGCAGTGAGCCAGGACTGTTGGTAAATGATGGAGAGTGGCTTTGCAAGCTCATCTGCCAGCTCTCTCATCACCCTGGGATGGATCCAAACTGGTCCCATGGATTTATGAATATCCAAGCATCTCAGCAGTTCTCTGACTGCCTCCTCCTGGATAACAGAGGAACTATTCTGTTTGCTGACGCCATCTACCAACCCAGGAAGACAGTTGTCCTGAGGAAAAGTCATTAAAGAAAAAAAAAATTAGAGCAAGGAGTTTATTTAGAGCACAAATGGCAGAATGCAGAATACTCCTGCAGGCAAAGCTATTTGCACCTGAGTTATGCAAATCACCTGCAGTACACAAAGAGCTGTGAGAGCAACAGCTACAATCTACTGATACAATTTAAAATGGAAAATGAGCCAGGACTGAACTGTGCCGGGCCGGCCCACACAGCCATGCCTGTCTCTGGGTTCTGTGTGAGCTGTGCCAGGCAGGCTTACACAGCTGTGCCCCTCTCCAGGTTCTGTTTGATCCCAGCTGTGTATTTCCCATAGAATCTCTCAGCCTTCCGGTTGAACTTGGCATTCCTCTCATTGATGTAGTCGATGTCGGCGTCGTCATTGTAGGGCCGCCGCCGGCTGTACTTCTTCCTCTTCTCCATCTGTTTCTCCAGGTCCGCCACCATCCTGTCCACCCCTTCCTTGGAGGGCACATGGGTGCCATGCAGGATGCTGTCTGAGGTGGGGTACAGGGCTTCCCTGTACTGCTCCTTGAGCTTCTCGTACTGCTCCAGGTTGGGTTTGATCTGCCTGGTCAGCCTCTGGTACTGCCGCAGCTGTGCCGCCGCGTAATCTGAGAACCCCAGGTCGGGATTTTTCTTCTTCTTCCTCTCCCACCTCTCGGCGTCCTCGGCGCTGATCTCCAGCAGTTTCACCCGGTCGTAGTCCTCTCCCCTGGCTGCACATTCCTTCTTCTTCTCCTGCACCTGCAGCTCCCACTCCAGCCGAGCTTTTTTAGCTTCCCAGTTTGGGGGCAATTTCAGCCTTTTGTCCTCCTCCACCACCTCCTGGCTGTTCAGCTTGCAGGCCTCGTACCGCTTCATGCGCAGCTCCCGGAACCGCCGCAGCCGCTGCTCCTGCCTCTGCTCCGCCACCATGGCTGGGCCAGGCTCATCCTGCTCCTGGCTCCCAACATTGGCCTCAGGCAACTCCAGACTGCTGAGGGCTGACACCGCTGCCGCCATCACACCCTGCCCACACTTCTCACGTTCCTTCTCATAGTCCTTGAAATCTTCCTTGGTATACCGCCCACCTTTTCCCTTCCATTTAATCTTGGCAACAGACTGGCTAAAATCCACGTGGATCTGTCTGTCATCTATCAGCACATTGTCCATTCTCAAGTAGGCTTTCTCACAGTCTTCCTCCTTTTCAAATTCTATGAAAGCATAACAAAGAGATTCACCAGTCTTCCAGTCTCGGATCACTTCGCAACTTTGAATGGGACCAAAGCGGGAAAATATTATCTCCAGGTCCTCAGCTGTGGTCACAGGATTCAGTTTACAAACAAACAGCACATTTTCTGGTGGCTTGATGTCTGCATCTGGCAAGTCTCCCACCATTTCCAGAAGAATAGCACGAGTTTTTGCTTCTTGTTCTACCTGCATTTCTTCTATTTCGTCTGCAGACCGTCCTTTCATGTCATCTATTTCTTCATCTGCTCCGATTCTGCCACTGTCCAGCTGTTCCTTTGTAGGTTCTGGTGAGCGATCAGGAACACACAAGCCAGGTGGATCATCAAAGGGATCATGTAAAATGACTGTGTGATTTATCCTGATATCTTGATATGGGATAAAATCCTTATCTACAAAGGTTTCATTAATTCTCATCAATACATCCATTCCTTCCGTCACTTCTCCAAACACTGTATGTACACCATCAAGGTAATCCAGGTTTTCCCCTGTGGTAATGAGGAACTGTGATCCATGCTGATCACTGCCATTGTTCACCATTGACACAGTTCCTTTCTTCTTGTGCTTGATTCTGGGCACCTTTTCTGCCTCAAAAAATCTGGCTTGATCACCATACAGTTGACAAAATATGGATTCCCCTCCATGGCCAGTTCCCACGGGGTCACCGGCTTGTATCATGAAATCCCTCTGAACATTATAAATAAGACAGTAGTTGTAGTACTTGACTTTGCAGAGCTTCAGGAAATTCAGACAAGTACGGGGACGCTCCTCTGTGTACAGGTCAATGACCAGGTCGCCCATCGTGGTCTCCAGCAGCACTGCCATGCTCTCAGGCAAATAGGAGCAACAGGTTTTTACTAGGAAAATTAAAATCAAATGTAGTAGTACAAAAAACACTGAGAGAGTCGGAATATAACCTGACACCCTGCTGGTCTGGGTGTTGGTAGCAGTCGGAATAAATGGTAGCTGCAGTCCTCCGGGAGTGCCAGGTGAGGTTCTGTTGACACAGTGATCCTGTAGAAGGATGTCGTTCTCCTCTGAAGGTCCACTCCTGGTAGTGTAGATGGCACCAGTCTTCCTCTGGGAATCCAGTGGAAAAGGCCTGCTGTGGAGTTCCAAACCTCAGATTATATCCAGGAAGGAATTCTTGGCTCCTCCCCCTGTTTGGAGCACCTCACAATGGGGTGATGTCATTTTATCAGTCAGGCAGTGACGGCCCATTAACAGAAGTTACCTCCCTGGGTAGGGAATGGGTCATAGAAGGCATAAAGAAAACTGCCCCACCTGATTTTAACAGATGGTAATAGAATACATACTTTTGGTTACATCTTGCATTGCAACAGTAGACGAACACTCTTTTAACAAAAGATCTTTTAGATAACAAGCGTTCCTCTTTCAATTTTTATATGCCAGCCAGACTAAACGCAACCTATTTCTATATACATGCAACAATTGACAGAACGAGGGGACACAGTCTAAAGCTGTGTCAAGGGAAATATAGGTTGGATTTTAGGAAAAAAGGTTTTACAGGAAGAGTGATAAAGTATTGGAAAGGTCTGCCCTGGGAGGTGGTGGAGTCACCATCCCTGGATGTGTTTAAAGAAAGACTGGATGTGGCACTCTGTGTGGCTTTTGAGACAGCTGCAACACACAGAGTGACACAGCAAATTTCAGAAGGCTTCTTCTTTATTATGGGGGCATGCTGTCTTTTATATATTCCTTAACAAAGTTTATACTTCATTCATTGGTTACAATAAATCAACACAGTGTTCATTGGTACAAAGCAATCTCCACCACTGTTTTCAGCTAGTATTTACAAAGCTTTTCTAAAACTACTTCTTCCAGCTGCAGGTTTCTTTTGTTTATCTTCTCTTCCTCTTCTCCTCTCAGTTTCCATATTAATGACTTTGGTAAAATTCCTTTCAGGGTAAACATGAATCTTATCAATTTCTTAGGTAACTCACTCCTCTGGCTCACAGACCAGGTGTCAGCCCCTTCCACACTCTAAGCCATGGCTTAGTTGAGGTGTTAGGGCTGGGTTGCATTTGATGGTCTTGGATGTCTTTTTCAACCTCATGATTTTGGGTGTGTCTGTGTGCGTAATGGTTGCTTATCGCCTGTGTATCTGCAGGCAACACCCAATTTGTGGATGTCAAGATCATCAGGCCATGCCAGTGAACAGGGTTTTAGGAAGGTGTCCTGGATGCGGGGTGTAACCAAAGTATGTAATCTACCACTATCTACATCACCTTGTGATGAACTGTTAAGATGGGTGGAGCAGTGTTTATTTATCTTTACCATGACTCCCCTGTAATAACTCCCTCTGGGGAAGCAGCAGCATCACCCACACTGAGGGAGGTCGTCTTTGTTTATGGGCCATCACAAACTCAATGGCTCCAGCAGAAAAGCAGCTGGAACAATCATGAGGGATTCCAAAAGTATACTATGACTCATAGAATTATTTCACTCCATTGTGAAACTCCCCAGCCTGGGGGAGTCACTGAACATTGCTGCCTGAATTTTAGAGCATATAATCTCAAAGTCTGGGGAGTGAAACCACCACCACTGGACACATCCAGAGAAGGGCCAGAACTTTCCACGGGACCACTGCTTTCAAGCACCACTTCAACAGCACTGTTACCACTGCCTAATTGGACTGCGACTATGATGTGCTATGATGGTTTGAACAGCAGGCCTAAGCCTGACCTGACTTACAAGATGAATCTAGAGCATGATGCTATTAATACCACCAAGGTTTAGTTAAAAATACATTATTAAAACATTTATAGTAGTTGTTCTTAATGCAAAATGTTGTAGAGATGTTTGTACAATCTTGTGTGAGTTATATCAAGAAATCCTCCCAACAGATATCCATAGAGGCTTGTTAGTAGAATATTTTAAGCGAACCCTCATTACCTATGGCCTGGGCTCTGGCCAAGCCTTGGCTGCAGCTGGTCAGGAAATGTGCCATCAGAACCAGATGTTTTCTGCACAAAAAAGGTAAACAAGTCACTTGGACTTGTCAGTTTGGGCCTATCCATGAAGGGCCCCTTTTCTGGGTGAACTGGAGACCTAATCGATGGGTGGACGCTCCGTGTAGGATTTTCCCAAGTGCCAGGAAGGGTTCTCCAGGTCCTCACTGTGAAACAGGGCTCCCCAGTGACTGTGGACTCTGGATGATGGTATTGTGTTAGTCTGAAAGCAAACCAGTGGGAGACTCTAAGTGAGAACTACAATTTAATAGGAAATGTTGAATATCAGTCGTAGTTTTGGAGACAGGCACACAAGTGGACACACCGAGATCATGCAACAAACAGCCAAGATTTATTGAGGGTTGCTCTCTTTTATAGGGGTTTCAAAATTCCCGTGCTTACACATCTGATTGGTCAACTGATCACCCAACTCAATTACCTGTCTGCATTTAGGCTTGAATGAGATAAGTTGGGGTCCCTGTTTGAGTTCAAATCCAACCTATCATTATCTTAACCCAGGGGCTCATTTACCTCTGCTCCCTAACAGCTAGGCTGGTCAAGTTAAGGAGTGCTATGGCAAATTTATCTTTACAGCCCACAGGCCAGCTGTGGCTGTGACAGTTCTCTGTTTAAAAAGGGCAAAGTGTTCTTTGCCATCCTCTGCAGGGCCCTTTACAGAAAGGATAACAAAGACAGCATGGTGACACAGATAATAAGCCCAGTTTGAAAAAGGCCTTCTGCCCAACTCCACAAGCCTAGCTCCCCCAGCCAGTGATGTATCCCTTGTATCATCGGAGTTGTAACATTCACACCCAGGAGCCGTCAAATGAGATCACCAATGATACAATCTTTCAGGCTAGTATGCTGCTGGCTCATTACTTAGAAGTTACAAATTACAACTTAACACTACAAAAAAGAAAAAATTCAACTTAAGAACAGTCAGAAACAACAACTAACAGAAGAAACTATTTGTCTTAGTTTGGGTTTGTGACCCATGTCCTTAAATAAATAAAATCCTTATGTCCTCATATGCCAAATGTATCTACAAATTACAACTCAACACTACAAACAAGAAACTGTTCAACTTAAAACCATCTCAATTAAAAACACACATCCTTCTGCTATTGATGTTTCTCAAATGCTTGAGTCTTGGCGTTCAAGTAGGGTGATGGGTAGATTGTCTTACAATTGTTGACAACATTCTGCATCTGACAAACTGGGCTTGCTAGGTCATGTTGAATGCAATTGAAAATATGAGAACACCCAAGACTTTTGTGGAGGATTTAAACCCACCCCCCTCCCCCCCCCTTTTTTTTTTTCCCCACTCTTTTCCTCCTACAAAAGCTTTATTCAGTTATGTACAAAATGTGTTCTGCTACTGTGTCTCCTCTTCACGGTCTGACTGTAGCTTCTCTTCTTCCTCCCCTTTGTGTTTTCCCAGTTTTGCCATAAGCTCTTTTGCAGGGTTGAAGACCCCTCTGGTTTGCTTGTCACAGATGTAGCAGCGCTGGGACCTGCAATACTGCTGGAGGGCACAGCTCTCACAGAAGTAGTGGCAACACTTGGTGACCACAGGGTTCTTGAAGGAACCTCTGCAGATGAAGCATTTGAAAGGCATGTCCTCCTCATCACTGCTCACCTTGTAGCTTTCACTGTTGCTGGTGCCATAGCAGCCTTCATCCAGCTCCCATTCGATCTGCCAGCCGTGCTTGTAGTCGGAACAGTCATGCAGGAATTTGCAGCTGTCCCCAAAGCCACAAAACCCTGTCTCTTTGTAGTCCTTGCAGATGTCAGGCTGGTAGTCCCAGTGCACTGTGGCCCGCAGGTGCTCCGGAGCACGGATGAGGCCTTTCCTGAACATTCCTGAAGAGGCATTTCCCATTGATATGTCCTTGGGCTTCATATGCTTCTGGTAGCTGTTAATCTCACAGCAAATTTTATCATCTTTCTTTCCTCTCAGCTCCTCCTGGATTTTCTGGCTGCGCTCAAAGATTGCCTGGGCATCCTTCTCCTTCTCTGTGTCCAATTCATACACTGTTGTTGCTCCCATGTCTGCTGGGCCAAGAGGTTTTGCTGACCTGGTTGATTTGTAGGTGACTCTGATGTCCTTGGCAGGATCTTCAGCCTCACTGCTGCTTGGCACACACTCCAGCCTCTCCCTCGTGCAGCACCTGGTCCTCTGGATCATGGGGCTGGGGGTGTCCTGCCGTGGCTTCTTCCACACCACAGTGCTGCCCTCCTCCTTGCTGCTCTCCCACTCCTGGTCACTGCCAGGCTGTTTTTGCCGGCCGCTGCCCGCAGCTTGGACCCACTTCTTGAACACAAAGTTGCAGACATTGCTCTCCTCTGCCATCATGTGCTGCTGATTAAAATAAAGGCAGAAAACACTGGTTTAAACTGACAGTTAGGATACAACCTCACCAGTCAGGGTGGTGGTAGCAGTCTGATTAAATGGTGACTGCAATCCTGTTGGAGTGACAGATGTGGTTCTGGTTGAAGCAGTGATCCTGTAGAAGGCTCTGGTCTTCCTCTGAAGGTCCAGTGGTGGTCACATAGCTCTTGACCCTTGTGAGCCCAGTAGGTAAAGCTGCCCTTGATGTTCCAAAACTCAGATTATCTCCAGGTAGGATTGTTTGGTTCCTCTCCCCAGACAGAGCATTTCACAATGGAATGATGTAATTTTATGAGTCATGAAGTGAGGCTTAATGGCCCATTAACAGAAGATAGTCCCCGGAGGGAGTTACCAGGGATGAGTCATGGAAGAGATAAAGAATGCTGCTCCATCTGGTTTTAACAGCTTATGAAGATGGTGATAGAATACACATTTTTGATCACATCTTACATTGTAACCTAAGATACTCAAGAGAACAGTCTTATCTGGTGAGGTCTTTCCCTTTCCCTGGCCTTGGAGAGGCTGTGGCAGTGATCATTTGGCGGCTTTCTTCAAAGTGAACTGTATAATTTGGTTTTGGTCTGACATCAGAGAGAACAATCAACAGGAATGCCACTCCATCTCAACCCCTGCCCTCAGAATGGGTGAACCAGCAAGAGAAAGAACAACAAATCCACCTGCTTCACCTGCTGTGAATAGGAGAGCAACATCAGAGATTCACCAGGTTCCCCTCTGCTTTTGTTAAAACTGCTGCATAAACCCTTTGGTTTTTTAGGGTCTTTTTTTTTTCCCCTTGAAACACAAAAAAACTCTAAAACCCTTTTCCTACCACATTGCCAGCCATTGTGGGGTTTTCTTCTTTCCCTGGAATTTTGGATGTTTTTTTCCATTGTTGGGGGGGGGGTGGGGGGGTGGGTGGGCATTGACTAAGGTCTGATAGTTCAATATCTAGCATTTATTCACTCACCCCTTTCTTCTGTGTCATGTGGGCACTCTGTTTGTCAGTAAAGGGGTTCAAGCCCCTCAGACCTATAGGGACTGAAGCTGAATCAGTATGCATATTGTAGATAGTTCGGGCACTGGAAATGGGAATGTCCCCAGAGGCAGATAGAGGTGGAGGTAACAGACCTACCCTACATCAGGAATGAAGGGGACCAGGGGTAGAATCCCCAGCTGAATCCCTGGTTACTTTAGAGCCAGGGAAGAGGAAAATTGACTTTTTAATAGGTACTCAGCCTACTTACTTGGTATTAAATACAAGCCAGGGAAAATAAAGCTGAGAAAGTGTAAATGTTGTTGGTGCAACAGGAAAAGTGGAAAAATCAACATTCTTTAGCCCCATTACCTTTAAATTCAGGAAACAGTGGATAACACACCGATTTTTATTTATGCCTGAGTGTCTGGTTCCTCTTCTAGGAAGAGACCAGTTAAGTAAATTGGAGGATCAGACTGCGTTTAAAGATGGAGAAATACAATTATTGGTACCTGAGACTAAAGCCATCCAGGCAAGGACTTTTATGTCGCAGGGAACACCAGAAGCAGACAACTCTGCAGGAATACCCAGAAGCAGTAGCAAGTGCAGTCACATCCCTGGTTTGAGCAGGTGGAACTGGCTATTCCCAACAAGCTCAGCCTGTAAAAGTTACCCTAAAAACTGGATCAAGACCGGTAAGTCAGAAATCACATCCTTTAAAATTAAAAGCTAGAAGGAAAATTGAGAGTCTAATAGAAAATTTCAGGGAATTTGGATTATTGATAGAATCTGAATCAGAATATAACACTCCCATTTTGCCTGTTAAAAAGCCTGGGAAAGACAAGTACAAGCTGGTACAATCAATCAAATAGTCCAGGACATCCACGCTGTTGTAGCCAATCCTTATACCCTGTTAACAGCCTTTGTGGAATATCACTAGTGGTTTAAAGTGACAGATTTGAAAGATGCCTTCCTTTGCATACCTCTTGATAAGCAAAGTCAGGGCATTTTTACCTTTGAATGGGAAAACCCCCAAACTGGTCAGAAGACTCAGCTTACCTGGACTGTGTTACTGCATGGATTTTACAAACAGTGCAATGATTTCTTGGAACCAAAATTGGTTCAAAAAGAATTAGAGGTCAAAGAAGAGAACCCAGAAGGGTTGCTCCTACAGTATGTTGATGACACCTCTGAAACTAACGAAAGGTGTATGGAATTGATAGTTAGTGCTCCAAATTTCCTGGGCCAAAGAGGTAACAAAGTATCTCAGGAAAAAGCCTAAATCATGAGGCAGCAAGTTACCTACCTAGGATTTGAAACAGTATCAGGACAGTGGAGGCTGGGAATAGACGGAAAAGAAGCTAGCTGCCACGTACTCCAACCTGCGACTGCCCAAGATTTAACGGTGTTCCTAGCTATGGCTGGATGATGCAGATCGTGGGTCCCGAATCACAGACTTTTGGTCAAACCATGAGCTTTCAAAGGAGGCCTGGGAAGGACCTTTGATTTGGACTCCTGAAGGTGAACATGCATTCTGTTACCCTAAAGATGGCCCTGATGTCTGCACCTGTCCTAGGACTACCAGCCTTAACAAAACCCTTTGAACTTTTTGTGCATAAATGACAGCACCTCAGCCTTGGAGTTCTGGCTCAGAAGGTAGGAGACTTCAAGAGGCCTGTGGGGTACTTTTTGAAGCAACTAGAAAAAGTCAGCCAAAACAAGGACTGAGTTTGGGAGCTTGGGGAGGGTTTTGTGGTAATGGCCAAATTGTAATCTGTATGTAGTGACTGTATATAAGCAGCACACTTGTAAAATCATGTGTGCACACAAAGTTAGTAGTTATCAGCCATGTAACCAGGTGCCTGAATAAATGATGTCCTTCTTAACACTAAATTTGTGTTAAGGAGTCTAATTCAACTAGATTCCCTTGGATTTGGTGACAGTTCAAGCAGAGATTTCCCTTAGCAGAGTCTCAGTTGTCTCTCGTTCCATAAAGCTATTTCTTCACAGCACGGTAACGCAGAAACTGCTCAAGCTGGTGCCTCTGAGGAGAGACAACAAAGGACTCCTGGACTTCTATCCTCTCACAGTCCAAGCAACATACAAGTCTTCCTCCTGACTCTTCTGCTCCTACTGTGTCTCCCAGTGTCCATCCACCTGGCTGGCACCACACATTTTCGTGCCCTTTGTTGAACAAAATGTTGATAGTTCACAGCTTCTTGTCTCTTGCTCCCACCCAGAGCTCAACCTGCAGCTGGCAAACCAGGATACCTGCACCAGATTCCTCAGCATTCACATCACGGTGGCTGGTAATCAGAGGAGGGTTTCATCTGCTTCTCCAGACTCATTGCAGCAGCTGGCTCAGGTCACCAGGCAGCAACAATTCTTTCACGAGGGTAAGACTCATTCCAATGGGAGTGGGCAGTAAATCTTGACAAAATGTCCAAGTTAGATTGTAACAAATGGTAGGTTGTGACATGAGCAATAATGGAACTCTTATCATGTAATTTTAGTAAAATTACAAACACAGGATTTGAGCAACTGGATGTCTCCCCAGTGGTGGTGTCTGTAAATACAAAATCACAAAGGGTTTGTATACAAATGCATCCTTTCCCAACATACACTAATACAACTTCAACGGTTTAATCAGAAGGTGTTTCAAAATGACAAATATTTTTGTTCAGTGTCAAGACAAGTGTCTTGGGCTGCAATGGTATTCCTTTCCCAAATAAATCACTGTTGTTCCTGTACAACACATTCATCAGCACCCCACCCTTGTGACACCCTCTGCCCTCTCAACCACCCCCTCCCCAGCCATCCAAAGCCCCTTCAGCAGTTTTGCTAAGTGGGGGGTCCCATGTCCACTTTTTATTTTATTTAATTCCTTTCTATCAGCATGTGTTACAAATGATAATGAGCCAATTCAAAATCCAAAGATTTATTTAGCAATTTTCAAAAATCAGTTTCGAAAACGCCACGATAAGTCACGACAACATCGATCGAATGTCGGGTGGACCACCCAGCAGCAACAATGGTGCTCTCAGGTATGGCCACACATTCAGGGTCTCGGGGTAGGAACTTTATACCATTTTTCTGCCCTGAGGCAAAACCACGACTGCTGCAAAGAACACGAATTCGCCCAAAACATGACATCATGCAAATAGTACAACGGCCGAAATGTCCTTCATCCCCCGAGGAATGTTTTTGAAAAGATTTCCTGTAGAATTGAAGGTACAAAAAAAAGTCTCTGAATTTTCTCTTGGGAGGCTTGATGAGACCATCTGCTAGTTTCCATCGAGATCGATATCAGATCCTTGAGTGGCTGCGAAGATGTGGCCCGCCCGTGATTGATGAGCCGTTTCCATGTTATCTCTCCTGTTATGTTGCAAATGTCGTGGTGGCACCTCCAAACTAAAAAAACCTTTGGAATTCTTGGACACCCTCAGACTGTCTCCAAAAATCCGTTTTTGTTTTGTTTCGTTTTGTTTTAAATTCCAATGTATAATTTTACACACACAAATTTAATACACGAATTTTATACAGTACATTTATTACAGCATGTAAATATCAACTATTAATTTTCCACTAACTATTATTTACAGCATGTTTTATACCAACACTTCTGTGGACATACATATAGAATATATATTTATATGCCCGGCCCCTCCTCATCCTCACTGACCACACCTGGGCCTGCCCTAGACCTTGATTTAGGCAAGAATTTCACTAAACCCCACTCTGAGTCTCACTCAATAAATTGAGCAAACCTCGCTGCTTTGATATGACACGTGAAGCTGGCTAATATGGAAAAAAAAATATGAAGGAAAATTAAAACAGTGGTTACTGGTATAAAGTTTCCCCGGATCGGGCCCCGGGTATGGCATCGGGGAAAACCCGGACTGACTTTACCCAGAATACGGAATGGGGGGAAAAAAAAAAACCCGCACCGGATTTAGCCGGAATACAGCATGCGGGAAAACCCGGACTGGATTTCAGAGGAATACGGAATGGGAGAAGCTCGGACTGGATTGCGGCTCGATCCCGGAATGGGTGCACAGGATGGGGTTTGACCCCGTCTTTTGCACAGAGATGTACGGCAGATACTGCACACACGCTGTATAAACACCAAATCGGCGGGGAAAAGCCATTCCGGTGCCTACGTGCGGAGGTGAGGAAGTTTCGGCGCTGCCGCTCGCCGTAGGCGGGGCCGGGGCGGCGGTCGGGAGCCGGCGGTGCCTACGGCGGCCGTGCCGGGGCCATGGCGGGGCCCGGCGGCGCGGCGCGGGCCCGGTTCGCCGTGGTGGGCGGCGGCATCGCGGGGGTCACCTGCGCCGAGCAGGTAACGGGGGCCGCGCCCTCCCGCTTCCCCCCGCCCTGCCCGCGCTCGGCGCCAGCCGGGAATTGTCCCCACCGATCCCGGAGCTCCGCGACCCCGCGGCGAAGCCTCGGCGTGCCGGGGCCCTCGGCCGCCCTGTGACGCCACCGCCGCGGTGCCCGCGCTTGCTTAGAGGCGTAAACCCCTTCAGGGTCCCCTTCTCCACGGCCATAGAAGCAGATCTGCAGCGCAACTGCGTAAATATTCGCATGTGTGCAGGAGTTCCGTACTCTGTCCTACACCCCCTGATCCCCATTTCTTAAGAATAATTTGTCTCGCTTGAGAAAACGCAAACCAAACGCAGCCCTTAGGGCAGTGTTGTTATAATATTACGGTAGTTATCTGTGTAGAATACGTCTCAAGAGGTTCAAACTTGGTAAGATTATTCTGAAGCAGTCTATGATTCGCTTCGTAAAGAGAGAGTTACAACTTCATAACTGGAGAAAGCTGGCACTCTGTGCCCTGGTCCAGAGGTCAGGGACTTCAGGATCCCTGCAGGAATTATTCCATAAAGGACAGTGCTGCAGCCGAGCCGAAGGCTGCTGTGATGTCCTCCTTATTATTCATACTGCTCAGTTTTTATAGGCTCCATGTTTTAGAGCTGTATGCCTCATCCAGCTCTGTGAGCCCAAGCTCTAAAAATAAATGAATCTGTTTCTTGGTCTCAAGGTTTTTGTTGGTTTTAAAGTAAAGGTAACTGGAGATAATTTTGTACCTGTGGAATGAAATTATGTGGGTGTTATTTTGATGAAGAATATTTTATCTGTTAGAGTGCAGAGCGGCATACAGGCTGTGTTTTGGATGCCATGTGCTCTGTGGTGATGTCAGAGTCCCTCTCGTCGGCATCCCTTCTGCCCAACAGCATCACTTGTCTTGGTCTACCTGTCACTTTGCTGAGCAATGCACATTTAAAATGGGAGTTCTTCCCTTTGGCTTGGGGCTTTATAAGTCTTGCATTGCTTAATAGCACCCTGAAGATGGTCAGTTTACTAAACGGGGTATAAAATATCCAGGAGAAATCAGCATTTCCTCTGTGAAAACGAAACCTGTAAGTAATTAGTCACTGCTGTGCAGTAAAAAAAAAAAAAAAAGCGTATCCACCAACTGGGTGTCTCCAGAAATCACATGATCATAGTCTGATCCATCAGATGGCCTTTGGATTATTGTGACCATAGTCCTTTACACTGTGCCTGCAGTTCTTGAAGGTATATAAGGTATATGTATGTGTGATTGAAATAAATGTTGTACCTTCAAATTTTCTTGAGTCCTTATCCTTCTTTAATCCTGAAGTAGTGTTTATTCAATAAGATTCTACAAAATCAAAGTGATGTATTAAGACATACTGCTTTTCACCAGTAGTTTTACTGTGTTAAAGTCTGATGATGATTCTCACCATGGTTTCTGTTTCTTTACAAGCTGGCTGCAGAATTCCCATCAGAAGACATTTTTTTAATGACAGCTTCCCCAGTTATAAAAGCTGTAACTAATTTCAAGCAGGTAAGAGAGACTTAATTTTTCCTACAGTAAGATGTGTTCAAAGTTTATATGTGCAGATAATTTAGAACCCAATGGTGAAAATGCTCATGACACTGAGCTTGTTTTCCTATTAGTGTGATTGCAGTGGTGTTAGAAGGATTGATGAGCTATTTTATAGTGGTGTTAGTAAGACTGCCGAGCTATTTTATAATGATTAGTAATTGGTGAATATATTCCCACCATGCAAGCAAAGGTTGAACCAGATACTTACATGGTTGAAGCATGTTCAGAGTTATTGAAGCTTTAATTCACTGCTTTATTAGTGAGTGACCTCTTTTAAGCACTGAAATGGTATCACAGTCTTGGCTCATGTTTGAATTTGGGGCAGAAACAGCCTTCTGACAAGTAGCAAAAGAAGGGATACCCTTCTGGGAAATTGCTTTGAGCTTTATCTACTCCAGCAGCTGCTGATTCAGTGACATCTTTCCTGCTGATTTGAAAAAGAAAATCAAATCCATGCATGAATTCAGATTTGTGGCTAGTAGGATCTTTAAGCTGAATCTGAGAGCCCTCTGTGAGATTGCTGGAGTAACACCCAACTAAAGAATGCTTTCTCAAAGTGCTGACAGCAGTGCCATGAGTGTCCAGTAAAGACACTTGCACACTGTAGAGATGTAAAGTCTGTAATTGACATCAGTGGAAATTTACGTGTCTGAAGAATAAGGAAATAACTAAGCATTATTTGGAGGCTGCAGCATCTAAGTTTTGGACATAAGCATCTTAATTCCCTTCTGAATTGCAAGCATGGTGTGGCTTCTGGTTCCTAGCTGTGTTCCAAACTCCTAATATTCAATAAAGTAGCAGGCCTACAGATTTCCATGCAGCCACTCTCTTTTGGAAAAAACACAAAATTGTCATCACTTACTTCAATGTTTTTCAAGTTCTAGTTTGCCTCTTTGAGGTTTTTATTTTGTTAGTGTTTGTTTTCTGTTTGATGTTGTCCATTTCCCCCGAGGCCTCTGAAATACCAGATAGTGGCTCTGGATGAGTTATTTTATCAAAGTTACAAAAAAGAGAAGAACAGGACTTTAACACTATGTCACATAAATTAAAAAGCAGTGCTAACAACTCTGATAGCAGACTTCTTTATGGCATGAAACATTGTAGCAGTTAGAGCAACTATCAGGGTTCTCCATTTTTGCTTAATCTCTGTCTTTATGATTAAAATATAGTACTTTGACTCTTTAACCAGGAACAGGCATGAAAAGATTCTGTATTGATAAAGGAACGTTTAGCAGTTACATAACACATTTTCAGACAATATGGGCTTTATGTTGTGACATTTTTGCTGGAAATGGACTCATCACCTTCTGTCAAAAGCTTTAGAAAAAGAGATGGATAAATGATCCATATTTTTAAATATCTCTTGTTCTCCCACAGGTGTCCAAAACACTTGAGGAATTTGATGTCGAAGAGCAACCAAGTTCCCTATTAGAAAAACGATATCCCAATATTAGAGTTATACAGTCTGGAGTAAAACAGTTGAAAAGTGATGAACATGTAAGCTTAGATTTTCTTTTTTATTTGGTTTTTAAAATTATGTATATAAAAAAATAATTTAAGAAGTAGCTTAGTGTTTTGGGTGAGAAATTTTGTTCAAGAATATTTTGGCTATTAAATTGATAAGTTACCAAAATTACAAGAAAATACTTCCTAATTGTAATTTCACTCTACTATTTAATACTCTTTTTCAAGTAGAAATATATACAGAGGACAAAATAAAACTTGAAAGAACCAACATTTCCACATTTTCTTCCTTCTGTTTAGCAGGAAATACATTGCAAATATGAGCAATGGACAGCATGTACACACCCTTGTTAGCTCTGTGTCAACATGTTATTTTTCACTTCAGCATGTATGAAAAACTCACATTTGCATCCAAAACTGGTTTTGCTCACTTGTAAGTTTTGGAGATGTAATTTCTTGGTGGACACAAATAATTAATGTATGTGGATTTGGGGGATCTTTTGCCCAAAACCACTTTAAACTATGCAGCTTCTAGTTTGCAGAACAACAAATAAAATCATAAAATGTTAACATTTAAGGTCTCCTTTCTCAGAATGATGTAGCTTGTTTAGTGCCTCCACTTTTTCTTTAGCAAAGAACAGATTTGCAGTCTTTCTAAACTTTGTCCTATCCTGTGCCTGGTTCACTCAGAGCAACTGCTGTTGAAATGTTTTGAATGAGATTCTCAACTGCTAATGTATAGTAGTGCATAGTTCTGTTCCTGGGGCCTGAGGGACATTTGTCAGGTAGAAAACACAGAATTCTTTTGGCACAGCCAGTGAGTACAAAGTGCCACCAAGTGGTAAACTTGATCTTGCTTCAAGTGCACTGTGCGATTTCCCATTTTATTGGTCACATGTTTGTGGTGGGTGTGATGGGAATAAATGACACACAGTCAGTGAGAATATGAAGGCTTGCTCCTCAGGAAGCCCCTTACAGCTTTTAATGTCTGCAAATTACTGTGAGATTAAGGAAAGAGAAAGCTGATGTTCTCTTAGATGTCTTGATTTAGATGAATTCTCCTAGATGAATTGTTTTTTCTTTTCATTATTAACAGAAAATTTACACTGAAGATGGGAAAGAATACATATATGAAAAGCTTTGCCTGTGTGCTGGAGCCAAACCAAAATTAATTGTTGAAGGGAACCCGTATGTATTAGGAATCCGGGATACTGACAGTGCACAGGTAAATGTGTTTTGGACTTAAAAATGTGTAATAGATTCCTGCATCTGGTGCAAAATACCAGAATTATCGTGGAGTGAAATGGAGAAACAGAAAATAATGTTTGTTATTATATACTCTTAAATAGGAACATTTCCACTAGCAGGAAAAAACTGCCTTCTAATGCCACTGAATTAATTAGCCAATATATTTGTTAAATTTATAGATAGCTCATGCACATTATTTCTAACATGATAATATGGAATAAACAATATTTTTTCACCCTCCAGAATCCAACTGAAAAATATAAACAGGAAGTAGGCACCAGTAGAAATTTCCCTGGGAAGGTGTGTGTGTGGTACCTGGTACAAAGGGCTGTTTTTTACAGTGGAAAGCTACTGAAGGATTTACTTTTTATTATCTTTTAGTTCTACTGTAGCTTCTTCTCTTTGTACAGAAAAGAGTTAGATATAGTCAAAGATGTGGGAAAGTTTTCACCTGAGAAATGACTTAATGGACTAAAAATTAAGCTTGGAAGGCAAAGGTGAAGTTTTGTTGCTACAGGTCTTCAGAATTGGAGGAAGCAGGGTGAGCACTGCTTCTCCATAACATGGAACTGCCGTTCATCAAGTGAAGCTGGGCCTTGAGGATAAAAAAGGAGTTACATTTTCAAATAATCTGAAACAAAACTGAAATTGGTTTTTTTTACAACAGCTTCTGTTACAGGTCTCAGCCTAGCTAAATGTGTATCAGTAGTCTGAGGAAATCAAGACTAAGAGCAAGAAAATACTGAGAAGTATATAGTTGATCAGTGTGAGGGAACATGCTTTAAGTTCTAATTGACATTTTTCCTTTCTAAATGCAGGCTTTTCAGAAGAATTTGGCTCAAGCTGAGAGAATAGTGGTGGTAGGAAATGGTGGGATTGCCCTTGAATTAGTGTAAGTGAACAGAAATACACAATCAAATAAAATCTTTAACAATGCAATGCTAAATCTAGTGTACATGAGTTTGGGACAAGGTTGACTCATAAAATTGTATCTCTAAGAGCCTGTAGTAGCAAAACTGATTAGAGGGGTTTTTTTGCAACATAGTGGTTTTTACTGACACATTATTAGAAAAGCTCCAGAAGAAGCTTTGACACATAGATATTAAGAATATACAGTTCATGTTCCACATAGTGCAAACAAGATCCAAATGCTTGCTGTTAACAGTGAGAGTCTGGCAGAAATGCACTTCTTTTTCATTATGGGGAGCAGGAAATACTAATCATTAGTATTGTAAGTTTGATCTGCCCCCTAACCCCCTATCCCAGTTCAGTTCAGGTTGTGTTGGTGAGAAAGTATGACTTGTCAACTTGAAGAGACTTTTTTTTAATGAGTTCCTATGTAAATATTTAGAAGTGGATTCTATAGGTTGGAAAATCTTGGATCCCCAAGTTCTGACTTCTGGAAGGAAACTTGACACACTTCTGCTTGTGTTGCTAACAGTCAGATCGTTTTCAGGCAGTCTGTCACTTTATCCCTTGTTTAAATGTCCACAGGTATGAAATTGAAGGCTGTGAAGTAATCTGGGCTATCAAAGACAAAGCCATTGGGAATACTTTCTTTGATGCAGGAGCAGCTGAATTTCTCCTTCCAAAGCTCACTGCTGAAAGCAGAGAGACTCCAATTGAGTGTAAAAGAACCAAGTACACACTGGAAGGTATGGGGTTTAGTTTCCTGACACTGCAGCAGCATTTCATATTAAAGATAGTCTTAAAGTCAGTCAGTTTAGCAGCTTGGAATAAAGCTTTCTGTTATCATTAATGACATTTCCTTCTTCAAAAACTGAGAGTAAAAAAGCAACATAGAAACCCATCCTGAATTTATGTAGACGGAATGTAATATAGTTTCTTGCAAACTGTAAAAAAGTGCTTACCTTTGTAGCAAAGTTATATTAATTCCCTGTATTCTTTCTGCTGAAGAACTTGTTCCATTTTCTGCTAATGTTTTGATGTGAACTGTCTCACCATTATATAGGAAAACTGTCACATAGTAAGATAGTGGAGGAGCAGATGAAACTGCACGGAACATTATTACAGGTGGAGTGAAACTGCAGCCTCAGAAACAACAACAATTAACTAGGTCTGCATGAACAAACAACACACAAACATGTATGACAAAATCGTAACAAAAAGAAGAGCATGGTTCTAAACATCAGGCAGGAAGAATAAGGATATCACACTTTCCTCTTCCCCTTTGGCAGCCAGATGGTATTTTTCTATTAATTGAGAATCCTTGTTCTGAGTTCTGAGGACAAGGAAGTATGCACACGAAATCTGATATACTCCTTCAGGAAATGAGGAAAAAGGACGACCTAGAGGAGCATCTGACAAGCTGGGCAGTGCCTTAGGCCCTGACTGGCACGAGGGCTTATACCTTAAAGGGACTAAGGAGGTATGGGTATAACCTTACTGTCATATTTATTTGAATGTTGTGGGCATGAGCACTGTGAAGAGTTCTATGTTGGCAATAAAGCAAAAATCCTCACTTTTTCTTTTTTCTTTTTTTCTTTTTTCTTTTTTTTTTTCTTTTATGAATTGCTTAGCTGTTAGGTGTTTGTTTCTGTTTTGCATTTAAAAAATGACCTGTCAAGGGTGACCATCTAAAGGATGTTTAGGTTATTTAGCAGCTTAATCAGTGGTGGTTTGGCTGTTGAAGGCTGTGGAACTGTATTTGTGTAGTGGAGAATAAAACATGGCCCAAATTCAGAAAACAGTTTAGAGAAACAGGTAACTTTCCAACTTCTGACTTGAGCTCAGAATATGCTTGAAATGTAGGTTGATGGTACAGAGTATTTTTTCTTGTTACAGTAATTAGAACATAAACTTATTGTTACCAAAATTTAATTCATGATAGAGAAACAGAGGATTTGCAATCTTAAAAGACAGGAAAGATGAGTTTGCTTTATTCTGTTCTGACCAGGTTTGAACTCTCTTCTTGTAAGCAAGCTTAGGGGAACCTGAATATGTTTTCTGGCATGCCAGAGAGATCTAATTGTTATGAACTCTCAAGGAACATCAGATACCTGGTGAAAAAGCAGGCTATGTTAGATCTGTGCCAAAAAGAGGAAAGTATGGGAATCCTGTTAGTGGGCTGGGATATATGGTGGGGGGTTTTCCAGTTGAGTAATGTCAATTTAGGTGAAGATATCCTTCCTATCATCAATCTTGTGATTGCTAATCATTATGTTTATAATTCTGTAAATTTTTCTTTAGTTTTCTCATAAAGTACATATTGAAATACTGTGTGAAGTAAAGAAAATATACTTAGAGCAAGAATTTATCCAACTGCAGCGAACTTCCTTGACTTTTCCTAAAGGAGAGAAAAATGTAGAAGCAGATGAGGGTGAGTGCCTGTGCTGATAAGATGTTGAAGATGAATCTGTGCTGGAGCATGTTGAATCTTGTTTGCTGTTTTAAAGCAAATAGAGATTTGAAAAATAAATCTGTTACCTCTATAAATTGAAGTCTAGCAGTTTACAACAATCAGATTTTTGGTCTACAAGTAAATTACAAAATCTAATGGGTCAGATGCTTTTTTCCACAAAGTAACCAAAATCCCATATGCAGAATATTCCATCCTTAACAAAATCCATTAAAATAATATTTTAATAGTGAAGTTAAAACAGGAGAAAAGAAACCACCAATATTTTGTATCAAAACTGAAGTAAACCTTCAAAGCAGAGGAAAATACTCCTTTTTTTACTGAGCAAATATGCCTATAATTTCCACCTAATTTAAATGAGTATTTAAAATACTATTTTAGTTACTAAGTTACTTTCAGCATAAGTCAAATCTGTGCTGTTGTTTTTGCTTTTGAGGCACTTTTGTGCATCTTTAAATTTCTACATAAAAGAGTATTTGGCAATCGCATACTTGAGAGAACATCCCACAGGACACAGTTTTATCCCCCTACAAATGAGGGCTTTAATTTAGGAAAATTCTGAAGAAAGTTATTAATTAGTAGGAGTTGGAGCTGAGATCCAAAATAATTTTTTTCTCTAGTTCTGAGCGATGGTAAGAAAAGTTACCAGGTAATCTCTGATAATTTTTTTCCTTTTTATTTTTAATTTTAATCTTTCTTTACCTATTCAGTTACCTCAAAGGTTTTGTTGGTTTTTTTCTTTCATATCTTATCATAAGATGTAATTAATAACTTCTGTTGGTTACATTCTCGGGACAAAATTTTCCTCTTTTTCAGTGCTGTGGCCTGTGTATGTGGAATTAACTAATGGAAAAATTTATGGATGCAATTTCATTGTCAGTGCAACGGGAGTTGTGCCAAATGTTGAACCATTTCTTGATGGCAATAACGTAAGTATACAGATTTCATTTGGAGCTTTTCAAGTAAGGTGAAAGAAACTTTTTCAGCTGGTTTATGCTTCTGTTCTGACATGAAACATGGATTGCTAAAGATTTAAATATCGTGCACCATCTCAAAATAAGGCAGGTTATGTTGATACTGAGATATCCAACATGATATAAGTGTATTTGATTTGTGGTCTTGGTTTATTATGTTGCTCCCCAGGGGTATATATACAGTTTATTTGCAGTATTAAGCCTGTGCAAAGAGAGAAAATCATCTGTATAATTGGCTAATGTGGCAAAAATGTAGAAAATTTCACTGTTAGTTCTGTACCATATTCTTACCTTATTAATCTTGACATTTGCTCCTGGAAAGGAAGCAACAATTTCCAATACTTTTCATCTGGGACACTGATCTGTCAAGGTGCTCATGTTCACTGAGGGAAGTCACCCTGAGTCAGCACCCAAATGGGGATGGTGATTCCAGAGTCCATAACTGCCATGTGAATTTCCACACCTTGAGATAATTTTTTTTCTGTGTTCAGTTTCTGCTCAGCAACAACTAAAACATCCCTGGGTTATTAACACTGTTTTCATCACAAATCATACAAATAGCCCCACACAAACTACTACTAAAAGTTTTCCCAGACAAAACCAGGACATTGGGGTATTTTGGGTTAAGTGGTGCTATCTGATAAGGAAATAAAAGGCTGTGCTCTAGTTAAAGAAGAAAATGCTGAAAACATAGATCTGATGTTGAGCCATGAGATATTTCCAGGCCTATGCTATAAACTTAGATCAGGAATTAAGTTTTTGCTATGGTATTTTCTTGCCTTGGCAAAAATACAAAGTGATCTCTTAAGATTGGGTGTCCCTGTAACACACAGTGTGATTTGGTATTCAGCAAGCCCTGTGACTTCCCTGCCTAGGTATCAGTAATAGTCCTTTAAAAACCTGTGCTGTGCTCTAGAAATAATAATAACAGTAATGATTTGTACCTTCCATGGAGGCCCTGCCACTCAGGATAGTCTCATAGTAAATAATAAAAAAGCAGCTGATGGCTTAAGGTGGAGAAAGCTGAATGACTTGATGACTTGTTTCACTGCCGCTGTGTGCAAACCCTTCAGTTTGCTGTGGGTGAAGATGGAGGAGTGAAGGTAGACAAGCACATGCACACGTCACTGCCAGATGTGTATGCAGCTGGAGATATCTGCACTGCGGCGTGGGAGCCGAGCCCCGTGTGGCACCAGGTACATCCAGATGTGTGTGATCCACAGGGAATTACACACCAGGGCTTGGTTTGGAAAGACAGGTGTCTGCCAGGGAAAAGCCGGAGCCTCCTTTGGAATGGAGAATGTAAACCCCCTCCCTCCACATTATTATAATTTTGAAATTAAGGGGCTTTCAGGCAAAGATATGGGAATAGGAATAACAGTTCTTTAGTAGGAATATTAAAAATCAAAATGCAGTAGTACAAAAAAGCAAACAAACAAAAAAGAAAATACTGACAGAGTCGGAATACAACCTGACATCCTGTAGGTCAGGGTGTTGGGAGCAGTCCAATTAAGTCCTCCTGGAGTGACAGCTGTGGTTCTGTTGGAGCAGAGATGATCCTGTAGAAGAGTGTAGTTTTGCTCTGACGGTCCAGTGGGGGTGAGATGGGTCCGGTCTTCTTCTGGGAGTCCAGTGGAAAACAGGCTGTCCTGGTGTTGTGAATATCAGGTTTTATCCAGGTAGGAATGCTTGGCTCCTCTGGCTGGGTGGAGCATCTTCCAATGGAATGATGTAATTTTATCAGCCATGCAGTGAGCCTTAATGGCCCATAAACAGCAGATATCCCCTGGAGGGAGGATGGTTCGTGAAGAGATAAAGAAAACACCTCCCCAACCAGTTTCAACAGGTGGCAATAGAATGCATATTTTTGGTTACATCTTGCATTGCAGCCCAAGACAAGTGCCCATACCAAGGAGTGAAAGGTTAAGCAAGTGGATAAGGCTGGGTGGTGACTGAGTTTTATGGAGGTGGCTGGAAACAGCTGGCCAGCCCTTCTGAGTATTAAAAACACAAAGTATGCTCTGAGGAGAGTAGTGAGTGTGGTCATGGCACAGTGACGGTCTTGTGACTTAAATCTTCCCAATTTTCTCTTTCAGATGAGGCTGTGGACCCAAGCTCGGCAGATGGGATGGTATGCAGCAAAGTGCATGGCAGCAGATGCTTTAGGGGAATCTATTGATATGGATTTCAGCTTTGAACTATTTGCGCACATTACAAAATTTTTCAATTACAAGGTCAGTAGAGTCTGATAGTTGTAAACCATGAGTAACACATACTGCTTGCTTATATTCACGTGCTAACGCTGAGCAGATGCTTTAATATTGAGAAAACATGTTTCTTTATGTAGTAATTAATTCTAGCTTAGATATTCTCCATTCGTACTAATGCGTATTTAAAGGGAAAGATTTTTGAGTCCACTGTGTTTGCAAGCCAATAGTGAGGGGAGGGACCTTAAAGACAAAGAAGTCTGCATCACTTTTGAGGCCAAGAACTGTTAGCAGCAGAAATGCTAAAAGCCACTGCAAAGTTCTTCTGAAAGCTTTTTTCTTTTCCTTCTGCCAGGTGGTGGTTTTGGGGAAGTACAACGCTCAGGGCTTGGGCTCAGACCACGAGCTGATGCTGAGATGTACCAAGGGGCACGAGTATGTCAAAGTGGTGATGCAGAACGGCCGAATGATGGGAGCTGTGCTGATTGGTGAAACGGACTTGGAAGAAACTTTTGAAAACTTAATTTTAAATCAAATGGATCTTTCAGCCTATGGTGAAGATCTCCTAAATCCAGATATTGATATAGAAGATTATTTTGACTGAACGATACCCCATTCTGATTTTGTATGAAGCTTTGATACCAAGTAATACATCTTCACTGTTTTCTCAGAATTACCAGAAATGAGGGATAAATGCAATTGTTTATTAAGAATTGGGGTTGATCTTGCCAAAATACTGACTGGTTACTGCCACAGGTACCAGATAATGGTGCAATCTCTGTCGAGCTGGCTCAGATAAACAGAGAACAGTTTAAGGGCACAGGGTGCTCAGAACTCTTGCTGCCTGAAATGTGGGTTGCAAATATATGGCCTTACTCTTTTTTTTTCCTTCCCCCCCCAACCCTTGAGTTTACTTCTGAAATAAATGTATTTTCTTCTCAGTTAAGGGCAGAAACACAAGCTTTGCACAATGAAAGCCAGGCTGAGATGTCAGCTGAGAGCAGCTTTTTAACTGCTTGTCCCTTCAGCTGTCCAGGCGTTGGGTAGAGCTACACTGTACCGCACAGTGCCAGCCCTGGATAGCAATTGTTTCATCCTGGCTTTTGATTTTGTTCTACAGTTGCTGCCTGGGAGTTACTATTTATTTTGGGTCAAATTGGGAACAATTTATTGTACTCTACTCAATACAAAGCCGACAGTACATATTTAGACTTGTCCCAGACAAATCACTTCATATTTTTTTTTTAGGAGAATGACTGTTTTAAACTAAATTTTCAATTTTTGGCAAAGGTCTCAGCTAAAGGATGGGTGAACGACTATAGGCTTTAGTCACTGTCACAATTTCACCAGAAAAATAAAGATGGAACAGCATATTCTTAATGATATCAGTTTTAGATTTGTTATACGTGTAAGGGAGGAGAACCAAAATGCAACCACCCAGAACTTGCATTTATTAGAGAAACTGAACATGCCTTTTTCATATTTGGCTGCTAAGATATTAAAAGTAAGAAAATAAAATTGAATCTAGCACTCAGCATATGTGCCTGAGAATGCTTGCAGGCAGCATATGTGCCCTGAGAATGCTTGCAGGCAGCAGTAGCTGTTCAGTTTTTCCTAGGCTGGCAGGTTGTCTTGTTTGTAAACTTAAATTTAGGTACTTCTGGAAAACAAAGAAGTCATAAATTTCTAGGTTGAATAACAACCTAGAGAAGTCCAATTTTAAGAGCAACACGCATATTTCAAAGGAATAAATACACATAATATTTCACTCATAAATACATACAGTATTTCACTCAAACATGCCACAGTGGGTGTAGGGACACGTGTCCCTACTCAGAACTGCAGAGATGGCAATGCCCACACGGGCTGGAAGAACCAGCCCTGGCACAGTAGCAGCTTTGGGCACACCCAGCCAGGGCTCCAGAGGAGGGATGCTGGAGCATCCCAATCTCCAGCTGTCTGATGTCACTCCCTGGGGCTGGTGACAGCACCTGCTCTGAGGAAGCAGTGCCCTGGCTGCAGTGGAGTCACCGGTGAAGAGGAGAGTCACCTGCACAGCAGGCAGAAGGAACAGCAGGTGACAGGGTCTTCATGCAGACCCAAGGACCACCAAGTCCTGTGCTGCAAAGGAGAGAAACCTTAACATGACTCTCACAGGAGTAGTGGGTGGAGACTCCCACAGGAAGGAAGTCTGGAAACCTCTGGATCTCTGGCAGTCCTTTTCAGACTGCATGAACCTGCCATGGTGTTACTATATACACTTCCAAAAGAGTTTTGAAAAGGTAACATGGTCATTTATATAGGTTTTGTAATCCTTGCTGTATCCTAAGATTTACACCAATTATTTTGGTATGAAACACTTTTTCCTTTACTACTAGCCTTCTAGATTTGACAGCTTTTTAAGACACTTGTTCCCCGTTCCGTGTTTATTAAATAAAAAAAGTATCATTACTAAAGCACAAACTTACACACTGCATTGTCTGTGGAGCAGCAACCATGACTAAATCCTAAATATAGTGTGTGACACTCAGTCAATAACTACTGGTTGGTCATTTCCACCTGCCTGAAACTTAGGCTTCTTTGCCTTTAAATTAGGACCACAACTGGGCCGTTTATGTGTCTGTGATTTCTTCCCCACTGAATCTTGGACAGTCTTTGATCCAGTCTGAGCATTTTCTCTGCTTCCTTTTGAATCTGAAGATTGAGATGGTTTAACCTGCAAGATATGAAGAGTTCAATTAAAATTCTAACATTCTTCTTTTTCCCTGTTCCCACACAAAAGAGAAGATAATTATGAGGTTGCCTGCATTACTACAAAACGTGTTTTGAGCAGATACCAAATCATTAAATTAAGCTCTAATGGAGAAGATATCTGTATGGCAAATCAGAACAGATCTAAATACCTTGAAAACACTTTTCCTGTTTGTTACCCCTTCTATGGTGATGACGTGTCCCTCGTTTTTCAGCAGCCGGGCTTTTGGTCCCACCTTCAGGTAGGATATTGTAGCAAAGGCTGTGAAGCTGAAATCCTCCCTGCAGGAATTAAATCACTGTTACAAGGGAAGGTTGGAGAGGGAGGCCAAATTATGCAGAGGGAAAAAAAGTCATAGAATTATTAAAGTTAAAAAAGACCTCCAAGATCACCTAGTCCAACCATCAACCCAGCACCACCACTAAGTCATGTCCTCAAGTGCCACATCCACATGTTTTGTGAACACACCCAGGAATGGTGACTCCACCACTTCCCTGGGCAGCCTGCTTCAATCTCGACAACTCTTTCCATAAGGAAATGGAGACATTAACCCTTCTGATGGATGTTCCAAATAGCAGCTTCATTCTGCTTTATCTATTCAAGTAGGCAGGTGACTTAGAGCTACTGTGATCAACACTTAACATAATTCAGTTTGTGGACCTTTACACACACAAGAACACTCAGACACACTTGTCAATCTCTTGAAACACATGGAGGAAAATGAGGTGGAAAGATGTAATAAGCCATCTGCTCACCCTCTTAGTAGTATTAAAAAAGCTGTATGAAGAGATGCAAAGAAAAATTAAGACAAAGGGATTAGATATTTCTAGATTTTCTTGAACTTATAAAATCATTTGAGAAGACAAAAATACATAGCACACAGCTTACAGAGGCAGCACTGTTGTTAGTTTCACTATTCTTTCTTAAAATTTTTGACTACCACTTTCCACATAAGCCAGTCTTTCCTGACTTAGACATCGTGGGCAACACCATTTGCTTTCCTTATCCATGGAATGGAAATGAGATCTGTATGAATTGCAGACTTCTCCAAAATGAATGCTGCTGCAAATTTAAACATTCTACTTTAATACCGAAGACCACAGCTTTTTTAAATTGCTCAAGATGCAGCATTTCAAATGTTCCTCCAACTTTTGAAATGGAAATATAGCAGTATCTGAAGGGTTTTTAAGAATACATTAAATGCATCTGACATAAAAACAAGACTACAGAATGTATCCATTAGTGTTATACAGAAATAACAAGTGAGCAAAGAAAAATGACTTCTAAATGTTAAAAAACCAAAACAAAGAAAACAAAATAGTTATCTGACATACTTCAGATACTGCTGCAGCAGTAAATGGGCAATAATTCTCTCCAGCTCCTCTCGAGGGTGCTTGGGTGGAGTAACTTCAGGCACCCTGAATTTGGACACACCTTTCCCAGACCAGGCATCGATTAGTTTCAGTGGGGTGAGTTTCTCACTCATGCTGTCAGCTTGCTCAAGGATCTTTATTAGATCCCTGCAGTATCCTGTTACATCCATCTTCTCACACGCTGCAAGTAGAAGTAAAGAACATTTAAACAGAAAGCTTTTTGTAGTTATATATATGTAGTTATATGTAGCTATAAATACCTATCTTTGTGCTGTATAATAACAAGGCTTTTTTGTTTTGCTTTTAACCTAACTTAACAAATAAAGCAGTAACTTTCCTTCTGTCAAATCAGGATATACTTAGACTCACATATTTTTCTCCTTCATTATTAAATTTTCATTATTAAATTTAAACACCCATCTGACAAACATTTGTACTGGTCTTTGACATTAAAAACCAGAAATTATTTCAAAGCATAGAACTTGCAAGGTAGCTAGCATGTCACTCTACAACTGGATTCCTTTTCCTCATCCATAGTATTTATTATGAAAAAAATTAGAGATCACAGAGGAGGTGAAGCCTGTAAGTGAGACATTTCTTCTCTCAAGACAGTTATGGACAAAATGAGACAGCCATAAAAAGCAATAATTACACTATAATAATTAGCTTTATCATCCATAACAATCCTGAGCACCAACACATCAATGTAGTGCATAATGATCATCCTTCTCCTCCATGATCAGTTCATGGCACAGAATTACCCCAACTTACTCCTGTGATACTGAGGATTAAGCACAGAAAAACAAGTACTACTGCTACATTTCCTTAGAGCTTGCTTAAGTACCAAAAGGCCCTGGAGGTGAAGAAGCAGTAAACAGGATATATTTCAACTTTATTTCATCACACAGCTCCTGCAAGCCTTGGGGACAAGCCAGCTCCCTGCTCTTCCCAACTTCTGATCCCAGAGTACATTTCAGCTAAGCCTCATTTTTAATTAGGAGACAACGAGACATTGTTACTTGCAAGATTTTGCAAAAGACTTTTGTTATATACTAAAACTGTATAATGAAAAAAAGTTGAATTTTGGTTTGTCTACTTTACACCCCAAAAACATAGAGGGAAATAAAGTCTAGTTATGAGAACAGCTTTGAATACAGAATTATTCCCCAGTTTTTTCAAGGGTTGATCACTTTATTATCAAAATACTTTTTGCAACAGATACATGATATGGTGAGATGGTACTTTCCACATATTACAAGAATTCACCTAGGTGGTGGTGGTCCTCAATGGGATTTCAGGTGATTTTGTGCATCCTTCAGAGATGCCCAAGACCAACTTTCAGTTCTCCTTTCAGAGCTTCTTGCTTTCCATGGGGTTTCCCATGTTTAAGTCACAGCATTCACTTTTTAAGCGCAACAACAGATGCTCTGTTCATCTACTGAGTCTTTCAGCTTTTTGATGGGCACCAAAAATCATGGCAAAACCTTGAATTAAGAGTGCTCAGTTGTTCTGCACACCTGTCACGTGCACTTCTGACACAGGAACATCTCGTGAGCATGCAACATTGAAATCCTCAGGGATTTTTCCAGACAAGATGTAGGAGAATGTGCAAAGTTCTCAGAGCCTTAGTGTGAACAGTCTGGCATGCAGGGGCTCCTCCTCAATAAAGCTTTGACACCCAAACAAATCATGAAACAAAACCTGACACATACCAGAATCCTTTTAAAACAGGTAAGCCAATCTCCCCCTTGCCCCAGCTTCCCTTTTGGGAACAGGTGAACAGCTGAGCCTGGAAAATAATGAAGTGTCCAACCTCAGGCAAAAATCCAAACCAGGAATTATCCTGCTAAATACCCTGAACTTGGCAAACAGCAGACCACCAGAAATTGATATTCATAACAAAATCTGCTCCTTGAAAACAGTCAGTAATACAAGCACAGGTCACAAAATTTGCTTACAGTTTTTCTACACCAGGTATTTCTTTAAATCAGCTTTTCCTGTGTTCTCTGTCCTGTACCTACCATTCTCTCTACAGCAGTTATCACACATTCTGTTGCAGTTTGCAGAATCCCACACTTCATCAAAGTGATGGGCTATGAGCACCCGGCGACACCTGAAGAGCAGAGAGCAGAGGGGGGCACAGAACCAACATGAATATATCACACCTGCACTGTACATCATGAAAGTGACAAAAAAGGTCCCTAGGGACAGCTCAGATCTCAAAACAAGCATGAAGAATTATCAGAGGAAAAATCAAATAGTGCAACACCAGTATTCCCTATCAGTTGTGCCACTACAGATAATGATTAAACACAGTGTAGGAACAGTTTGGTTGAAGCAGAGGAGTATAATCTGCATTTTCAAGAGACTGAAAAACGGAAAGAATATGAACTCACTGTTACACTGAGGCCAAAAAAGGCTTTACTGGATGCACCAGTTGTCCACAAGACAGATACATGTTTTCCATGAAGTATTCTATATATCTCAGGGAAGCAGGTGAAGCAGCAATGGATTTCTGTGCAGCCACTAAACACTGTAGCTTAGAGTCCAAACCACAGAACTCCGGTATTTCCTCTGACTGGGATTTGAAAGCCAAACTGTTTGTTGACAGATATTTCACCTCAAAATAACCATGTCCAGAATTCCATACTGAAGCTGGCAAGCTTGTTCCTGTTTTTGTGGGTGGTTTTGTTTGGTGATGGGTTAATTTTGGTTTTGCTTCAGGTGTTTTTTGGGTGGTTTTTTTTTTTTTTTTTGGTTTTGGTTTTTTTTTTGTTTGTTTTGTTTGGTTGGGTTTTTTTTGTTTGTTTTTTTATGCCCCCTAAAATCCCCAACAAAATTAGCCCATTTAAAAACAAAGCAACCAAGCCACCACAGTAACTTACTTGTTCATATTTTGGCAATAAGATACCATATCATACAGCTTCTCTTGGCCAACATTTTCCATCACCACCATTGAGCTGATTCTGAATATATCCCCAAACCCATAATACAAAATGCAGTCAGCTTTTTGGTCGTCTCTACCTGCAGTGCATTAAAATGAACAGATAATTACAATCTCAACCAATTGCCCCTCAAGTTCCTTGACAAGCTTTTTTGCACACAGACTTAAATCTGCCTTTAAAAAAGTAATGAGATGAACAAGATTAAAAAACCCAAAACACTCCAAAACGTTTTTGGGGGTGGAGTTTGGCTACAACAGGTATTAAGTGCCACTAAACATTGATCAATTCTTAAAATTCCCTGCTCCAGACTCCCCATCCCACCCATATTTCTGAAATTCATACAGTGATTAAACATCATCTAGAGACAATCTGGGCAAATCACACATCCCAGGCGCTATACAAAACAAAACAAAACAAAAAAATTGTGTATCAAATCCATGTCACATTATTCTGGTAGGGCAGAGATTTGATAGAAGATCAAGTATTTAAAAAATGCTGAGTGGAGGTCTAGATGCCTAGTTATTCTTTGTTACACTGCAGTAGAGGCCTGGTCATAAAATTTATATTTAAAGCCTCTTTACAGAGGCAGTTTCATTATACCCTTTGAAAACTGTCTCAAAGGCAAGAGACTTTGCACAAATGTCTGAAAAATTGAAGGACAATTTTATTGGTTTAATAGATATAAGTATCAACTTTGCAAAAGCCACCTCCTACAATACCTGCACGTCCACTCTCTTGGTAGTAGTTTTCCATGGACTTGCTCATAGAGTGATGAATTACAAACCTCACATCAGGTTTATCAATTCCCATGCCAAAAGCAACAGTTGCCACTACAACCTGGGGAAAAAAAAAAAAAAAAGGTTAAGAAATCGTCAAGATACCAAACCACAATTTGTTTAAATAAGGCATAAGTCCATATAAAGTATTTACTTAACCTGGATTTGATTTGTTGCCCATCCTTTATGAACTTTGGTCTTATATTTAGCATCCATGTTTGCATGGTAAGTCCCTGCCTTGATTCCCAGTTTCTGCAAACTCACAGTAACTTGCTCAGAATCCTTCTGAGAAAAGCAGTAAACAATTCCTGCACAAAAGTGGAAGAGGCCTCATTGTAATGCCTTAAAAAGGCCAAAAAATCCTCAATACTTAAAAACAATTGCCAAAGTTTTATTAGCTTATAAAATAATTAATTCAAAAGCATTATACAGTCTTTGTGCCTATTTAGTCCATACTATTGGTATCATGAAGGAAAATTCAATTATCAGCTTGGACCTGAAGCTAAAGAGGAAATACATGTGCCAATCCACAGAATCATGGAAGCATTCTATTAATGTTCAAGGAGGACAATGCTTATTAAAACTTCTTTAAAGGGGTGCTATGCCTTATATGATATCTGTGGCATCTCATCTGAGGTTTCAGTTAAATCTGCTTTTTGTCATTAGTCAGGCTGGGCTAAGTCAGGGTTTAAACATGAAGCCATGTGATTTGTGATCATCATAGCACAGTTTGTGCTCAGGGAGCTGCTCCTCACAGCCACAGAGCTGCAAGCAGAGACAGGGACAGACTGCTGCTCCAGAAACCTGGGCTCTGCTGCCTTGGCAAGATGTCTCTCCTCTTTATTTCCACTACAGAATTTATTGATTAAACAAGTCCAACTTTTGCAGTTCTGCTTTTATCTGCAATTTACCCCATAACACCCATTCTGGGCACTGAGTAACAGATGACTCTTATGACCAAACATGTCAACATATGAAAAAATATGTTGAAGATAACAAGTATCCTGACACATAGATAGTAATGTGTGATTTAAGAACATTAGAGATCACCTTTTCTGAGCCTTACTTTCACAATCTTAAAACTTCCTCTTATTACCTATGTAAACATTGTTCTATAGACACCAACATTCCAGTTCAATACTTCAGAAATACAAGTAAACAGTAAAAACATTTAAACATTAATGAACGAAGAGAGAAATTATTCAAGGTATGGAACTTACTAAATTTCATTTATTCTAATGCTGGATGTTTAATGTATGGTAAAGGCAGAATTTCTCTACATGCTGCAAGATAATTTGAAAACATCCCAATATCCTTGCAATGCTGAAGATTATGAAAGATAACGTGTCTTTTTTGACACTTTTTACCTGACAGTCCTTTGTACCTTCCATTAATGGTCTTAACTATGTCCTCGATGAAATCTTCGTTATTTGAAGGCTTATGCCGAACCTCAAAAATATATTATGCACATGTCAGAGTTCAAGTGGGCAAACAGTCTGCCAAACAACCTTATTTTACTTTTTCTAGTATAATAAACACAACTATTCCATCATTTTAAAAAACCTACTATATTCTTTTTATGAACAGTCAGATTAGAACTCAAAAGCCCATCGAAAAATAAACCCCAAAGCAAGCTTTCCCCAGCAAGAACAATAAACAAACCTGCGGCCAAAGTGAAAAAATACAGCACAACAGAACAATTCACAACCTTTCTGCCATCATAAGACATATTTTCCAACAGGCTGAAGCAGTCTGAGCCTGCTGCCTTCCTCTCTCCCTGCAGGAGAGAGCACAACAGCACTGCAGCCAAAAAAAAGCAGGTAACAAGACCTACCTCATAGTAAAGGTTGGGACGGTTGAAGGAAGCAGTAAAGGTAATGCACTTCTGAACATGCAAAATGTTCTGAGCATCCTTTAAAACATGATTGGTAGCTGTTGCTGTCAGTCCAATCAAGGGCGTATTGGGAAACTGTCTTTTCAGGATACCAAGAGACTTGTAGTCTAAGCAAGAAAACAAAAAGGGGAAAGGAAAAGATTTTTCATACCACAAATGCAAACTTAAAAAAGACATTCATGTAGATAGTATTTAATGGGGTAACACTGCAATAAACGTTATTACTGCTAATCTACCACAGAACTAATTTATACATCCAAAGGAAGTAAGAAGCAGGTTGCACTTATCAAAAGAGATGTCTTCTAATAGAATTTTAAAGAATCAATCACAGAATCAGTGAGGTTGGAAGACACCTTAAAGACCACCTTGTTCCAACCCCCTGCCATGGGCAGGGACACCTTCCACTATCCCAGACTGCTCAGAGCCCCATCCAGCCTGGCCTTGGACACCTCCAGGAATGGGACATCCAGAACTTCTCTGGGCAGCCTGTGCCAGGGCCTCACCACCCTCACAGCTTTTCCTGATACCCAATCTAAACCTACTCTCAGTTTGAACCCATTCCCCTTTAGCCTGTCACTCCAGGCTCTTGTAAAAAGTCCCTCCCCAGTTTTCTTTTAGGCTCCCTCCAGGTACTGACAGGCTGCAACTATCAGACACAATTCAGAAGGCAAAAATGTATAGAAATAGAAATTCTTAAGTTAGAAAAATATGTGTGGAATTGTATTAATCAACATTCAGGTTATTTTGCAGGTCTGTTTTTACAAACAAGCTTTTGAGTAAACAGAGCCTTTGTAATAAACAAGCCATGTGGAATTTGGATACATAGACCAGACTGTAATAATTAGAAAAATATTAAAGGCTTAGTACTGGCAATCACTTTCTGCCTTTGAACAGAAATGCAGCCAGAGGTACATATCCAAATTCTACACTGCCTGTTGTACTAGCCTGGCTCTTGGCTCAGGCACCACTTTTTAGCAAAACCACTAAGAGTGACTTTACAGTTAATTTTGCTTCAAATCAGGTTTTCCTTCAAAGACAAAGAAACAGGAACCAACAATATCCTACAGTCTACAAGACAGGAAAAAGACTGAAGCACACTTTCTTTCCCTGTAAGCGAAGGGCAATTGTTTCTACTTGATTTAGAGATGACTAAAATATATCTCATGAATTTACAAAATGCTCTACCTCTTTCATCAATGCCAGGGAGTGGTGTACAGAATGACACTTTCATGTAGCAGTAGATTAAAGGTAACTATTGTCCATATTAAAGATGCCAACCAAAACCTTTGATTTTATGAAGTCCCAATTAAAGTAAAGTGAATAAGGCATTTTTTCAGAATACTGACAGCAAAATCTATGTTGAAATCATAATTTGCATAGACTTAGCTCCTGGACAATTTGTGAATTAAACTCCTTGAGCTAATACAGGTACTTGCCACACATTAAGAATTCACTTAACACGTGAAGGAAGCAGCTGGCCTTATTTCAGGCCCAGCCCATAACTCACTGATGCCTGAAGAACCCTGCAAAGGGAGTTTCTGAGGTGCATACCAGGCCTGAAGTCGTGGCCCCACTGACTGCAGCAGTGCACCTCATCCACAGCAATGCGAGCCAGGCACCCAGCCTGATAAGCCTTCTCCAGCTTGGACATGAACATTTTGCTCTTGGCAATCTTCTCAGGGGTCACATAAATCAGCTTCAGCTGTGAATTCCTCTTCACCATTTCCGTGTGGACCCACTTCACGTGTTCCTGTTCAAAGCAAAACCAGACAGCAGGGGGTGACAATCTGGGACAACACACTGAGGTTGCTTAGTGCTAAGGTTCTTAAGAGGTGATTAGCAATTCATTAGGTGTAATTAACAGGGACTGATCAAGTGTTCCATGGTATTTACCACTATAAGTCTTTGTAGAAGACCACAATATATAGAACGGTCATTTTAATACTTAGCAAACCCGTGATGGAACTTTGAAGAAGCAAAGTGTTGAATATGTGTCTTTGCTTCATCGTGTGGTATCAATATTTTCCCAATAAACTGTGATGTACCAAACGTGCTTGTGATACTACAACTGTAAAATAATTCCTTGCACATGACAGTGGGTTTTATTACTGAGTTTCCAGAGGGCTCTGCATCAAAGCAGGCTTCAAGTTTGGCACATTGCATCAAGCCACTGACTTATCAAACTCAGTTTCATGTGCAAGTTAATGACCATGGCCTCCTGCTAGTCAGGAAAATAATTGTAAAAAAGCAATTGTCTAGTAAGAGACTGGGAAATAAGTTGCTTCTTGGCCTCTGGATCAAACAGCTCACCACCCTATAGTAAGAGATAAATAATTATATGTAAAAGCCTGCACTGCTCAACATGGTAGTAGTGGAAAAAAATCACCTACTCCAAGTCTAGAAACTGAGGAAAAATGTAAAACACACATCAGCCAAAGGCACTTCACATCCTCTAAATAGCCCCAAGAAATCTATTTGATCCACAGAAGGTGTTGCTTCCCACATGTTGTTGCCACTAAAACATAAATACAAGATAGTTAACCACCTTACCCATATCACAGCACCTTCCTGGCCAGATATTGTTGCTAGAAGAGCATCAGCTGATAAATCTGTCTCATCCACATTCACAAGTAACTACACAGAGGGCAGACACCAGCACACACACCACAAAACACACAAAGTTAAACGCACCTTGCTGCTTGAGGCATTTAATAAAGCTGCAGAAATACCAAGCTGCTCCAAAACCATGAGCTGATCTTCCATGAGAGATATCAAAGGACATATCACCAGCGTGAAACCTGTAACAATCAATCATTGTGCAAACTGAGCAGTTCAGACGTCACAAATATCTCCTCCTATTCTTTTAACTGATGCATCAGCCCTGCTCTGAAGAAACTGCCAAATGTAAACTTAAGCCTCACACATAGCAGCAGATTCCTCTCCTAGAAAGCTGACAAGTGATAATTCTTATTAAATACCCTTGACACACACCTCCTCTTGGGGTCTAGACCACAAACAACTGAGCTGCAACAGACAGAGTATAAAAACAAAACAAGTCGGATGTCTGTGTCATGAGGTGCTGATTTACCATAGAACTAAGCAGTGACAGCTAGTGGTAAATTTGGCCTTCGTAAATAAGTAAGCTTCCAATGCAATTGGATGAACTATTGAAAAAAAAAACAAACCCAGTCAAATGAAACAAAATCAACCAAACAAAAAACACACCAAATAATGTTCATTCTCCAAATAACTATAAAAGGGAGAAATAAATCTAATTCTTTATATTATGTCCTTTTTTTCCTTCCCCTTACTTACCATCAGAACAGACAGCTGGTAACTGGTAACAAAGGCTCTTTCCACCACCTGTAGGCATGACAAGAAATATATCCTTTCCTGACATTGCAGCATTTACTGTTTCAAGTTGCAGCGATCTAAACTTCTGGAGTTTAAATTTGCTCTGCAGTGCAGTTTTTATCTTCTCATACCATGGAAAATCTGTTAAGGGAAAAAACCAACTCAACAAACACATTTCATAAGCAAATTAAAATAAAAGAAGGAGGAGTAATTTACATATTCAATAACTAAATCTGGCAGTGACACAATTTTAGATCTGGGAAAGTGTTTATAGATTCATAATAGCACAGCAAAAGCTCCACAGAACCTGAGTCTGGATACACCATTTTCTAGGGTGGACCTTTGGAGACTCAAACTGCAAACACAATTCACCTCCAGAACAAAGCTCTCATTGCACATGGATGTGAACTAATGTGAAAAGCTCAAAACAGATGAACTTCGGAGTGCTAATGATCATGTCAAGTCAGTAGTCCAAAATAAATAGAAATTAGAATCCCACCATGAAAATAAATAAAAGCAGACACTGAGCCCTCCAATAGTTACTCAAACGCTTATCTCATACAAATGCAGCAATTACAGATAGTATAAAGAAGTAGGGATACAATTTTTCCATGTATTCTACCAATAATAAGCATTTAATAAAAAAATAAAGAGGGAGAAAAATTGTTTAATCTTCCCTAAAATCACCACATGAACATGCCTGTAATAGGTTTTTCTTTTCTTCAATTAAGTGCTATAGGCTGCATTTTTAAAAGATGTAATACTGTAAAAACTTAGGTTATGCTTCCTGATGCATCTTTTTGCTATTAAAATTAATAGTAAAATTAATTACTTTGATTTTAAATTAAACTTTTAAAATTACAATGCAGAAAAACTGTGGGAGGTTCATGTTACACCACATTCAATGTAAGAATTACTTTTGGGACTTGAGGTGACACTGCAAAGAAATTTACAAAGAGCACAGTTAAAATCCAAGGCTCTCTGAAACCAAGAAAAGCCTCCCACTGACTTCCATGAGCTTCAAAGTGGGAACAAATTTAGCTGCTGCTCTTGTTTAATACATACACAGCATCTTATTGCAAAGGCATTAATTTTCAGAGCACAGGAGATGAGAATTAAGCATAGAACTACACAAACCAAATGATTTGTTCAATAGCATAATTTGCAATGATAAAGTATCAGTATTCTTACATATGCATAATACTCCTCAGACACAGAAATATGGATTCAACTACAACATTAATTTCTTTTTTTAAAAAGTCCCAAAAAGCATATATATATATATATGATAGATACAGACATTTCCAAATTGAAAATTAAATTAAAAAGGAGAAAAAAATAATCAAAGTATCTGAATCAAATTTGGCAGGGCATAATATGGCCAAGAACCACCAACTATTCAGGACTTCAGTTAATTTCTAACTTGAAAGACAGAAGCCCTCACACCACCATGAGGCACTAGCTGTTTGCATTAATTCTACAATAATAATGTATTCCAGGTTATTTTTGGCAGTCAGCATCTATCTAATTTACATTAATTTGGTAAGACAGTGAGGCTGCATAACCCATCACAAACACCATCAATGTCCTACCCATTCAAGCAAGAAGAAACAGAAAACCAGGAAACAACCCTAACTCCAAAATTGTCATTATCAAATCCTGAGAGAGTCCAGAGCAATTTGTTTTAGAACACAAACAGGGATAAGTATTGCAATATAATTTAACCATTTGGTATGCAAGTATTGCAATAAAAATTTACTCTGGGATTCTAAGAGCACATCAGATCAAATTGTGACTTTGCAACAAGCAAAGAATTAAAGTAGTTATAACAGGCCATTCTGACAGAACAGATAATTCTGCCCAGAACAACTCAAGATCAGTGTTTAGGAATGTCCAATGAGACAAGTACAAACATTACCCCATTACCCTGGCATGTCAGCCAGCTGACAAAAATTAAATAGGACAATATCATTATCCAAACAAAGCTCATTGTATAAGTGCATTTTCCCCTACTGAATTAGGTCACCTTTCTGTTAAAATATTAGAATTTGACTCTGCAAACCTATTTTGTTCCATTCCTCAGCTGAGGTTTCAGTGTCTTTACTTCCACCTGCCTCCAGCTCTCCTGAGGACTGTTTTATCAGATTCTTTACTCTCGTCTTCTTCTGAAGGAGTTCCTGCTGCTTATCCACAAGCTCCTGTATCTGCATCTCCACTGCCTGCAGCTCATTCTCAATGGACACCAGCACCTCCTCTAGCACTGCAGGGAAAAGGAAGAAGGCACAACAGAGACCACAGTTTGAACTGATAAATTACAAAGACTTACAAAACTGATGCCAGTTTTAATTGCATTAATTGTACTTCAGCCAATCCCAACGTGACCATAACATGGCCAAGTTGTTAATAGAAAGCATTTATTTACATTATTAACCTCAGCAAGATAAATTCTCCTGGAGTTGAAAATAGGGCCATCAGCAATAAGCCGTGTTTCGTACACCAAGATCTCCCTCCTACACAGAGCAAGAGGATCTGCTGAACAACAGGGCTTGGATGTAGAGGAAAAAATGCTTTTACAAACACAAGCCACCCTTCACATGTGAGAGAAGGGAAGCAAATGCTCCCCAAAAGCTTGGGCTACACAAGTGACTCTTTGGCAGGAATTTGCCTCTTTCCATCCCAATCCACACATGGGGGAATTGCAGATTGCGCTCTAGGATCCAATCCCCAGAGTTTAAAAGAATCATTAACACACACGCCTGCTTGCCAAGCATGGATCACTATTCGAGAGCCAGGTTAGAAAAGCACAACAAGAAATAATTCCCTCCCCCACAGCCAGAAAACCCAAGAGATTCTGGCCCATCCAGAGCAGATATGAGAACATGGTTATGGAAAACAAACATGTGATATGGAAAACAAAAATCTTAATTTCAAATAGCACAAAACAGTGACAGTTGTCTCCCTAAATACCCACTGCTACCCAGCAGAAAAGAGTTAAGAGTATCTTAAAATATGAAGCACGTTTTCAAAATATTGAAAAGCAAGTAATTCCTTTGACAAACTTGATTTTCATCCTGCAATAGCTTGGGCTGGAAGGGACCTTAAAGCTCCTCTCATTCCAACATTTTTGTGTCACTGGACCAGGCTGCTCAGAGCCCCATCCAACCACGCCCTGAACACTTCCAGGGATTTGGCATTTTCGTTTAGTTTCACCTCAGAAATAAAAAGTCATCCAGTAAAAGAATATTTTTTCTTCAGATCTTAAGTATAATAGCACAGACCCCACAAATTCTTTTCTGCATACAATAAATTCATATAAATAACAATCAGTAACATCAGGTGATGATGTCTTGTTAGTTAAAAGACAGCAAAATGAACATATGGAATATCAATTATGGATTACCTGCAACAGCTGTCATCTTTGGAGAATAAAGAACGTTGTCTTTAGGAGATTTTATTTAACCAAGCAACTGTCACTAAAACGAAACGAATACATTTTAAAATATATTTTAAACCTTCTCAACTTAGAACAAATTTACTGCAGGAGCTTCTTCGTTACCAGAGCTGTCAACGTGTCCAGTTTAAGTACTGGTTAATTTAATTTGCTTACATAAAGAAGCCCCACTAGATGACAACTGCTTTTTCCCTTCTGTAAAATGGATAAACATACAGCCAACTCCCAAGGCCACAGCTCACCAGGCTTCTAAATGAATCCAAGTGATTTTTAACCAAGTCACACATTTCCTGCAAGAGGAACGTTCTAACGTATAGACCAGTCACTCACCAAGTGTCTATTATCATTTTTGATCTCTTCAAAATTCATTCTGAACACGTCATTATTGTGCCCCTTGGAAATGCAGCCCCCCTGACACCTGGAGGATCTGATAGGAGGAGGTAAAAATGTAGTTTGATTTAGAGAAGGGGAATCGATTTTGAATAGATCATCAGTGAAATGAACACAGAATTGTATTTATTGGCTCATTTTTTGAACAATAGTTCAAACAATATGACAGTTCTTTGTCATATTATACGTTAATAATACCAAACTCAAGAAACTTGGTGTTTACTGTTATTGCATTCTGAATTGAAACACAATGGAAGCAAAGTCCAAGGGAAGGTGAAAGGGAATAAATTCAGCAGATCCCCACTATCAGCTGACTCCATCATAACAAAGACCTTCCCCGCTCCTATAAACGGAGAGGGAAATGTATATTTAAAACGATGTGTGAATAAAACACTTCCGCATCACCCAGCGCCAGATGCAGACGCCTCTTAGATCACCTCCAGGGACGGCAACTCCGCCACATCCCTGGGCAACTCACTCCAACGTGGGAATATTCACATACATACATACACTATGTATTCGATACATTGTATCGAACACGCATACAAATATATGTAGTGAACATATACAGTGGGATACACCGTCGGCATTCCTCACCCACACGCCCGCTGAGGGCACGGTGCTTGCCAGGCCGGAAGCACCTACTCGGCGGTGCTGCAGGACGGGGCACGACGGACGGACGGACAGGCAGGGAAGACCCTGCTCGGCGGATACGGGACGGATGGAGGAAGGGAGAGAGGCTGCCAGGGCAAGCAGGACGCCACCGCGCCTGGCTGCCGCGTCCTCCCGTGCGGCGGGCTCAGCCCCGGCTCAGGCAGCTGCCCCAAGGGTTAGTACCGGCCGCGCTCCCGCATCCTGCATCCTTTATCCTCTATCCCTTATCCCGGCCCCCTCAGCCCTCACCGCCCCCGCCCCGCGCCCGCTCCCACCTGCGCCGCGCGCCGGCCCCGCCCCTTCCGCCGCCCGCCCTCAGCCACTGGCGCGAGGGGCCCGGCGCGAGCGCCGCCCCTCCGCCAATCAGCGCCGGCCGTGGGCCGCGGGCGGGGGAGCGCGCCCGCGCGGCGATACAAGGCGGCCGCTGATTGGCGGCCGCTGCGGCCAATGGGCCGGCGCCTCTCATGCGGCGGGGTGCGTGTTTCCGGAAGACGTGGCCGCCGCCACTGCCGGTGCCGCTCCCGCTCGTCCCGGTCCCGGCGCCGCTCCCGCCGCCACCATGATCTCCCTGTCCGACACGCAGAGTAAGCGCTGCCGCCGCTCCCGCCGGGGGAGCGGAGACGGGGCGCCCGCTGCGGGGCTGGGGGCGTCGGGGGGGTCCCAGGGCGGCCGGGCCCGCAGCCTTTGTCCGCGGCGGGGCCTCCCGGGAGCGGCCGAGCAGGGTCCGGCCGGAGCCGGGCTGGAGCCCGCGGCCGGGGGGCAGCGGACGGGGCGGGGGGAGCTCTCACGGCCGCATCCCCCGTAGTGGAAGGAAGCCGCGGCGGTACCGGCAGCTGGCGGGGAGCACGGGAAGGGAGACGGTGTGGGAGCGACGGGGCAGCGCTCGGCGGGGTCCCGCGCCCTTAGGAGAGCGCTGCCACCAGCGCGGCCGGCGTGCCTCGGGGGCTGCGAGTGCTCGCTGGGCTGTGGTGGGATCACAGGATGGCCGGGATTAGGAGGAACCTTAAAAATCATCTCACTCCAACCCCCTGCCACGGACAGGGACAGCTTCCACTGTCCCAGGTTGCTCAGAGCCCCATCCAACATTCCCATGGATGGGACAGCCACAGCTTCTCTGGACAACCTGTTCCAACCTGTAGCCTGGCTACCCTGACAGGAAAAAAATTCTTCTTTTTTATCTAACCTAGCCCCTCTGTGGGTTTGAACCCATCGCCCTTGGATCACTATGAATGAATGAATGAAAGCTGTACGGTAAACAAAGTAACACTTAGCTTGACCCTGTTACCTCCCTGTGGATGTCGGTGGTCTGAACCCACTTAATTATTTAAATAGCTTTAGTGGGCTGCTCTTGCTGGTATCACACCAAACGTCTGCAGGTGACACTGAGGGGGCTTCAAGGTGAGGACGAGACCCTGAAGTGGAAAAAAATTAAAAATACTCGTGTGTGGCCATAGTTTTGTTTCCAATGAAGTGCTTGGAAGTAGAGAACAAAGAAATCAAAGTAAAGGACTTCCTAAGTGTGTCCTGGCAGCCAGGAAGATCGGTGGGATCCTGGGGTGCATCGGGAAATGTGTCCAGCAGGTCGGGGGAGGTGATCCTGCCCCTCTGCCCGGCCCCGGTGAGGCCACGCCTGGAGTGCCCAGCCCAGTTCCGAGCTCCCCAGTACAGGAGAGACAATGGGTCACAGAAATGATGAGGGGTCTGGAGCATCTCTGTTGTAAGGAGGGATCGTGGAAGCCGGGCCTGTTTATTCTGGAGAAGACTGAGAGGGGATCTCATTAATGCATATAAGTATCTCAAATCGGTGCCAGGAGAAGGGTGCCAGACTTCAGTGGTGCCCAGCTACAGAACAAGGAGCAATGGCCACGAAGTAAAACACAAGGAGTTTAATCCCAACGTGAGGAAGCACTCCTTTACCCTGAAGGTGGCAGAGCCCTGGAACAGCTGCCCAGGGACGGTGTGGAGTCTCTCTCTGGAGACATTCCAAACCCACCTGGACACACATTCCTTGGTCACCTGTTGCAGGTGACCGTGCCTTGGCAGGGGGGTTAGACTGGGTGATCTCCAGAGGACCCTTCCAGCCCTAACTATTGTGATTCTGTGATACCAGCTTAAGCTGCAAGGTAAAGGACAATGATCGGCCTTTGATTTAAATTACCATCTCATGTATGATGCATTTCTGGTATGATTGCCACAGAAGGAAATGAGTCTGCCTGATAAGTACCACAGCATCAGTTATGAAGGAGGGTGTGAAAAATTTAGAAAAAAAAAGAAGTTAAAATGGCTAAGTTTGATAGCAGGATACTGAAAATGGAGGTACTGGAGAGCCAGTTAAGGCCAAGGATGAAGACAGGCAGCAGAGTTCAGCAGCATTCAGGGTCAATGATTTCTTGAGATATTCAGGTATTGTGCTGTTACTGGAATGAGTACTAACCCTTGGGGTTAATTTTTCGATTTCTGATTGATTAAACCCTTGTGGGCTTTGCTTTTGCCCTTAACATTCCGTTTGGAGTATTCATTGGGCAAAAAAATAAAAATCTCTTCAGAAAGAGACTCACTGTTTTTCTTTTGCTCAGTTCCTCATGACCTGCAGCGATTTCCAGTGCTAAGGCTGTTGGTTTTAACTGTCAAAGACAAGAATACTAAATAAAATACACTGACATTTAGGGGTTTTAGCTTTTGGGTTTTTTTCAGTTTTTCTGAAATCCTGAAGATAGTTCATCAGATATTTTAAAATTCACTGCTGTCTGGAAAAAACACAGAGTTAGCCATAGAGTCACTGGTGGAGTAGTGTGATAAATACCTCGAGAGAACCACTGCATTGGTTGATGTTTGGAAAGTTAATTTTGCATCTGTAATCTAGAACATAATTTTAAGTGGTGCACTGAAGGGTGTTATAAACCACCAGTAATTGCAAAAGAATGCACTTAGCTTTTCCCAAATTAAATTTTCAATATTAAAAAAGTGCTGCTAGGAAAATAATAGTTATACATCGAATATGAACTGTATTAGGTTTTGTCTTCTAAAAGCCTTTAGCACACAATTCCATTTTATTTTGCACTGTATAATGTGCAAAATAAAATATTTTGCACTAACAGACTGGGGATGTGCATTGTCTGCCCTAGTCTTTCACAAGCAATGTATCTTAATTTTGAATCTTAACATCTACTAAGCTGTTTTGACACGGTGCTGCAGTACTCTTGCACAGCTTATGGAATTTCGGGAGAAATACGGATGAGGGTTTGCTCCCTTGTCTCAGGAAATCATCATAATCCAGAATAAATGCAACCTGGCTAGTGTGTATTTCTGCATTTCTAGGCATTGATACGTTGTATTTGACTAATGTGGGAAAGCTCTTCTGGCACAGGAGGAAACATTTTAAAATAGTTTGCTCCCTCTATAAATATTCATTGTTTGTTATTGAAAAGATTTTGTACAAGATGCCAGCACTTTTTCTTTTCCTTCCTCTGAGTAGTTAAATGTATTTACAAATTCTGATATAAATCAAGTCAGTAACACCCTCTGCTGAGATATCAGCACCAGAGGATAATAGTCCTGGAGCATTCATCTTCGTCCAGCAGTTATTTTGGGATAATGAGAATAATGTTCTCTTCTCTTTTTTCCTTTTCCCTCCGCTAACCAGAGAATATGGGTGACTTCTGAAGTGACTCAGAATCCATTGTGGCAGAAGTGATTGCAAACACGTTTCGGGTGATTAGAGAAGTGTCAGAGTGGCGATTGCAGCAGCTGTTGGGAGTTGGCCTCTGCCTCCCTGCCAGATCCATACCTTGAGCTGTGTCTGGGGGAGGAACTAACTTCCCATGACTGCATATTTATCTTGCTGGCAGCTGGTAATTCCTCTGGAGTCCTGCCTCCAAGTGTTTTCCTTCTAGAATACAGACTGTTTCTGCTCTTCTGAAGTAAAGAGTACTGGGGAAAAGGGCAGTTCCAATTGTTACGTTGCCTTCAGTCAGCAGATCCCTTGAATATACAATTTGCAATTCCGTTTTTCATTGTAAACAAGTACAGAGAGTGCTTGTAGTAAAATTGATTGTATTGAGTTACTTAATGGTTTTAATTGTGGGGTGTTAAAATGCCCATAGTAACAGTTTAAAGTGGCAGGCAATACTATAGAATGGCAGCCTTGCTGAAAGCCAAGCCCTTAGAGAAGTTTGGGGAGTGGAATGTTGTAACAAATCTCCGAGCTGTTTTGAAATTTCCAACAACTGCTTGCAAGTCCTGAAAGAGGCATAATTATCCTCCTTGACTCTCAAGCTCATCAACCAACAGCAAATGACCAACTACATCTACAAAGTGCAATTAAAATTTATTGAGGTAGATCTGGCCAACAGTAGCAGTGAGGGCTGTGACTGTGGGTGTGGTTTTTTGTTTGTTTCAGGACAAGGTATGTAAAACTACTTGGAACTTCAAAATACACATATATACAGGCATAGTATTAGGGTGGGTTTTGCTAAGCTGTTTTTGTATCCTATAGGTTTCTAAATTCTAATTTCTAAACGGGGGAAGCAATAATAAATGCATGTGTTTGCAGCCCTGTTGCTACCGTTCCTGTTTTTTCTCTCCCATTCAGTCTGAGAGTCAAAGGAAGGCTTTAGAGATTTAAAATTAAAAGCAGGATGTATTTCTAAGAGCAGTCCTCAAGATACTTTAAAGGCTATTGTCAAATGGTAGTTTTAATCATAGCTTGACATTTCTAGCCTGGTTTCTCATACAAACCTTCCATCCTGCTCTTGGCTTCCCAGTATTTCTTGAGCATCCTTTGCAGAACTCAAAGTTTATAGAACTGTTTAGACTGGAAAAAAACCTTTAAGGGCATTGAGTCCAACTGTTAAACCAGCACTGCCCAGTCCATAATGTAAGCAAATATATTAAGTACAAAAGATGTTTTTAAAAAATTTGCATATTACGATCATAAAATGAAACTGCCATGCAAGACTAGCAGTCTAGAGATATTGCATCTATGTGTAATGTAGATCTACCATTTAATTAATAAAAAATTAAATATGAGGCATGAAAATTATAATTGAACATTAATCCCTCCGTATGTAGTATCTACTAGTTTTGTGAAAACTGGCAATTGTCTGGAGACCCAGACTCATGTTTGATAGCTGTCAGCACATATGTAACTTGGAAAAATCCTGCAGGATTCATCCAAGTTGTGTTCCATCTGGAAACTGGGGGGAGTGGAACTGCTATGCAAGGTCATGGGAGAAGGAACACGAGATCTCAGGAAGATGGAGAGGACCAGGGTACTTTCATTACTATGGTAAAGGTAATGGGATAAGATCTGCAAGTCCCAGAGTGTTCTGAGTTGAAACACAAGGATCGCAAGGATCCACTCAATGATCCACAAGGATCATTGAGTCAAACTCTTGGGTGAATGACCCATATGGGAATCAAACCTTGGTGTTATTTGTACCATGTTCTGGCCAGCTGATCTAATCTGGTAAACGAAGTTTCATTATCTCTATACAAAATAATCGTTTTCTCCATACTAGCAATTAATCAAAAGGGACGTATGTCTTTGCCATATGTATATATCCATGAGTGCTTTTGGTTGCATTCAATTTCAGTGTCTAGTTCCAAATACAGACTTTTTTGATAAGCAGCTTCCAAAGATCTGTCTGTTGAAGTAATTGATGTCTACAACATTCATGATATTTGTACATTCAGGGAAGTTTCTAAATTTAAAATGTCTTTAGATTGGATATTCTAATTTTTTCCTCAAATTTTATTCATGACTTTTTCTTGGTACCATGTTGTGTTACATGCCTAAATTTGCTTCTTTTTCAGAGATTGGAATGGGACTAACAGGCTTCGGAGTGTTTTTCCTCTTCTTTGGAATGATACTCTTCTTTGACAAAGCTCTTTTGGCTATTGGAAATGTAAGTGCCTTTTCCGTACTTTACTTTAGAATCAAGTATGTGATCTATCAAAGATAAACTAAAAATAGAACAGTATGTTATCAGTTTGAAGCTGCATGACAAAAATTCCTGTGGTGATTTGGTATAAAGGAGGAGTTGTGCTCAGTGATAGGAGTGAATCATTTTTCCTGCTTGAGGTTAGAACAGCTCACACTGATGTGAAAATCACCTTGGGTCAGGCCTGTGGGATGTTGGTAGACAAGAAGCAGCTTGTTCCACAGTTGTTGTGCTGCTGCGAATGTGGTTTTTTGTGATCCTCTAAGATAACTGTCAATTTAAGTAAATATGTGGATAAGAATCATTAAGAATATGCTAGCAAATGTAGCTTTGCAGTGCTGTATGAGGAAAGAAAGAAGTATGAATTGCTGACACTTCTGGCTTTAGAAGAGCCAGACCTCTTTCATAAAAGAGAGATTCAGTATCTTCAGCTTTTACCAAATCTAAGTTGTCGCTCGAAGCAGCACAGAAAATAATTCTTAGTTCTGGTACACAAAATTTCCAATCCAAATATAAAATGACAGAGTGTTTTCTGCATATGGTAGTCTCTGTGCCTCTGCTGTTCTCAGCTTTGCCAGACAGCCAAAGCACAGTCTGTTTGGTAGAGGTTCACCCCCTCTTCTGCTGATGCCTAAAAGTCTGCAGCCAAACAGATCAGTTTCATTCTCAAATACTGAGATTTCCCGAAGAGAAATATAAAATTGTGTATCTGAGTTTGGGTGCATTAGCTGAAGCATTGTTATGAACCATCAAATCAAGTGTGCAGTGGAAGAGTGACAAATGAAATAATGCTTATTTCTTCTTTTCCTAATGTAAGGTGGAAATACGAGATCCTGTTTAGGGAAAATGAAAACGTAGGTAGGAAGAGACAATGACAGGCTATGTGGTAACCAAAGATAATGCAAGAAAAGGTACTGTATCCTTGCAGAGAGTTGTTTTTATAAAAAAAAAAAAAAGTTATATCAGAAAGGGCAGGGGTTCTAAGAAAGTGATTTATTAAATACCATGCAAAACTTCAACTTGAGTAAAACAATCTTGAGTAAAATCTGAGATACTATTGCTTTCTGAGCAAAAATGTTGCTGAAATAATTCCAAGTCCTGTTGCTGCAGGACACCAATTGTAATCAGTTGGGACTAGTGTGATAGTGTTCAGTGTATACTGGAACAAATAAATAAACAGTAAAAAGGCTCTACACAGGACAAAACAATCGCTCAGCTTTTTCCTTCTCTGGCCTTGCACTATGAGTAGATCAGTAGAAGCTGTTGAAGATGTAAGTGGCACAGAACAGAGGTGCTTTCGTGTGTGTTCTTAGTTTTTAGGAACCTTTGTTGTCAGTAGTCCTAATCTTCAGCACCATTTGGGGTAAAGATTGTGTGCATGTAACAGGACAGATACAACTGTTGTCAGCAGGTCTTTTGTCTTCAGTGTGTTTGGCAGAGACCACAAAAGATAGACTCTACTTTCAAGCAGCTGAAAGCTACAAGTGCTTTAAGATGTACCTTACAAAAGAAAATCAGTAGTAAATTCATTCTCACCAACTGTCTTTTGGTATGAAAAGAAGTTGTGCAAGAAAAGCAGTCTTAATTTTGTAAAATATATATGTTTCTATATTTATATCCTGTACTTGGGAGCAAAATTAGTAGTTTTCTTTCTTTGATTTGTTCTTTTCTAGGTTTTATTTGTGGCTGGCTTGTCTTTTGTTATTGGTTTAGAAAGAACATTTAGATTCTTCTTTCAAAAACACAAAATGAAAGCAACGGGCTTCTTCCTGGGTGGTGTGCTCATAGTTCTCATTGGCTGGCCTTTAATAGGAATGATCCTTGAAATTTATGGGTTCTTCCTATTGTTCAGGTAAGTCTTGTTTAAAAACAACTTTGTGTTAGTTTGTCTAGGAATAAGTGTATTTGTGTAGTGTTTCTGTGTTAGAGTTGACAGAGCAGCATCCTTTAAATATTCCTGTTGGACACACATATGAAATTGTTTATTTACAAGTTGGTAAGTATTTTTCCAAGACTCAAATCTGCTGATGTTTGTGAGGCATTTACCGAAGTGACTTTGATAATGTTGACTAACCAAAGAATTGCAAAGCTTCAAAATATGTGGGAGCCCAGACTGTTAGCAGTATGAAGTATAAATGTCTCCTCATGGAAAAGGGATAGTTGGTGAGGAGTTGTAGGTGTAGAAGAAAGGATTACAGGTGACCTCGCCCCTGATAAGTCACAGTTGTACTAATTACCAAAGAAAAGGAACAGCCTTGCCCTTCATGGGTTGCAGCTGTGACTAATAAAGATAAGTGTGATAAAAGGGGTGGGCTGGCTGGTGAGGGAAGGACCTGGGGGTAGCGGGAGCCCTGAGGAGGAAGTAATGATCTAGAGAAACACAAGCAAGAGAGTTCCTGCTGTAAAAAATAGGCTGTGAGGTTGGTCTGGGTCTGATGGGGTTGAAGCCTGTAGTCACAGTCAAGCTAGGTAAAAGCCTATGGGCTGAGGCAGTAAGGAAATACTTGCAGTCATATTCCAGCAGGAAATAACCAGCAGTCAGAGTCTGCAGTTGGACCCTACATTAGGAGCTTGTTGTAGTCAGAGTTAGTGAATAGTTGGAGTCAGGATAAATGAATTGTAAAGTGGAATAAACCAGGATCCTTTTTCATATTGTGAGAAACAAGAAGGTTTTGTCTCAGCTCATTTCTGCCTTCTAATGAAAGGGCTGCTGCAAGAGGGAGTTTATTCTTTTCTTTAACAAATGGGGCAAAATATTTAATTATTACTATCCTAGGTTTGTAACCTTATCATTTCATCACTATGGCAGCCCAGGGAAAAGATGTTTTCTGTCATGTTTCATTACAGTTGTGCCTTAGAGTTAGAACTGCTTGTTTGGGTTAGCAGTATCTTGACTGAGTTAAAGAAAAATGGAAATTCTGGTTTTTTTTAACAGTAATCTTGAAACATGTTATAACTTTCACAGTTTGTCATTTAAGTTCTTCATAAATGCATCTGTAATAGTGAAAGAATTTGACTTGTTGTAACCTGCATAGATATCTATATTTTTATCGTTATTTCCATGGTTGAAGTTCTGTGCTTCTCTACGGAACAAAGCAAAAAAGCAGAAAGGGAGGCTTCTTGTTTTTCTTGGGCTTCTGTCCAGATGCAAACTTTTCCACTAATGGTTATTGATCAAGTTTCAGACCCTGAAGTGTTCAGCAAATGGCCAAATAATACTGTCCTTGTTAATCAAAGTGAAACCATGTTGTTCTCATGGAGCTCTTTTTTACTCAGTAAAAGTGTGTGTTAATCTGGTATTTAGTTCAGATAAAATGTTTGTTTCTAAAAATAAATCTGAACTTAGCTCCTACTGGAGGTAGTGAAATTTGAGAAAACAAATTTTGTGGGTTTAATGTATTCCTTATTGTTGTACTCTGTGTTACTCAGAATTCTGTCACTGCAAGTGCTTTGATAGTCACAGTACTTCACTGAATACGTTGTCACTTCTTGCATGTACTGCTTGGTTTAATCAGCCAGTACAAAGCAGGTAGAATGTGTTTCCAACAAAACACCCTCCTTTTAAAAGATCTCAGAAGAGTTATGAGTTAGTATGTCTAAGCAGGTATGGTTATGGATTAACTAGTGGTGCTTGCAAGGTAAAATAATGTCGAGAGGTTTATAAAAGATCAATAGTTATCCTTAGGGACTATCCCTTAGACTGAAGGGAATCAACAAGGGATGGATAATTCCAGGTGTGAATGTTTATCTGATCTGTTTTAATTAAAAGCATCTGGAGACCAGTGGTTTAGACTGAATGATCTTAAATGTCTTTTACGGCCTTGATGATTCCATGATTCTGTGACCATCTTTTCCAGTGCTTATTAGTTGATAGAATCCAAATCCCTTGCTACAGTGGCCAGTGACTACTTCACACAAAGCTTTTTGTTTTGCTTCAGTCTTGTTCAGTTCAGCCATCGTCCTGTTGTCAGCAACTTGCTCCTTTCTAAAGAAGTTACAAATGAACTCTTTCCCCAAGCATCATTTTATACTGTTCCTCAGGATCCTGCTTCTTGGTTGCATAGCAGTAAACTGCCCTGGATATTATGGGACAGTCATTGTAATCTGAGGTGCTTTTGGAGCGTTGTTCAGATTATAGCCCTTCAGAGTTATGGCTGAGAATATTATCCCTACTCTACTGACTATTCCTTATTCTTGGACACAGCAGTTGTTTTGAGTGTTGTTACAAGTGATTTGTGTGCCCTGCCTCACAATTTACTGGGCTGCTGAAATGATCTGGTCTTAAAAAAAAATCTCAAAAACCCCCCTTACTGGTGTGGATATTACCCAGCAAATAGGTCTTAGCTGTGTGATGAAGAGGATGATGATTTGTGAAACTTCAGTGTTTCACTGTGGCTGAGGCCTCATTGCACATTAATCCTTATTCCATGCAGGGAATGCTCAACACGAGATCCCTGGGAATGCCACCAGCTGGCTGCAAACAGCTGAGCTACTGCCACTGGAAATATGTTTTTCTGCTGCAGAGATTAAGTGGGCAGTGCAGAGGCTACACCACAGCAACCATGCCGGGCAACATCCCTGGGGTCATGATTCAAACCACTTAAATTTGGGAAATAAATGAATACACAACTCTGTCATGCTTCATTTTCTTTAGTTAATGTAAATAGTGCCATACATGGTTTTAATTACTCAGAACTAGCTTCACTTGTTCCTACATTGGGTCTTGAGTGTATTTCCTATAATATAAAGAGGAATTATCTCAAAATATGTGTGCTATTTTTGAGAAATCAGTTTTGCTGACACAGTTGGGTATTCTCGCTTGAGTTATTTTTTGATGAGCTGACTGAGAGTTGCCAGCCATGAAGAAAATTAAATCCATTTAAAAATACACCATTTCTTTCCTGGTTTTCTCCTTTCTCTGCTGAATGTGTACTGCTATATTTTGTAAACAAGTGTGCTGCTAACAAGTTGCAAGATTTTATGTAATCTTGGTTTTAAAATTACCTGCTATTTTTTCATGTTATAGCAATATGAGAAAAGCTTAATTATAAAAACTAATACAGTCTTCTGATGTCTTACTTGAAGGGGGTTCTTTCCTGTGGTGGTTGGCTTTATTAGAAGAGTTCCAGTTCTTGGATATCTCTTGAATTTACCTGGTATAAGCTCGGTAAGTTTAGTACTTTATGCAACAACTGAAGCATGTTCTGGTTTTTATTCCGCTGATATAGCACTTGCAGAAATGCATCAGAAATAAAGCAAATATAACTTGGGAGCAATGACTTCAAATGCATTCCTGTACGGTTCTTGCACCATACACATCACATTCATTCCCAGGGAGAGACTTCTAGGTGTAAAAGGAACAAAAGAAAGTATTTGCAGAAGCTGCCCCTGCTCATGGGTAGTGAAGTGGGAAGAGCCCTGCATTGTGACTGGGAATGTTGGGGTTCTTCCTGCTTCACTCTCGGCCCTGGGTGACCAGATAGGTGAATCCTGCCACTGCCCTGGGCTTCTTCTTCTGTCTGTACAATGAGGAGGACACTGTGATGCAGTGTTTGGGTGAACTTAGGAGAAGTGGCCTGTAAAAGCAAAGAGTGGAGTTCAATGTTAAGTTGCAGCTTGTATGGTGAACTCAGAAACTCTCTGGATGCATAGTCATTCATCAGATATATTTATTAAGGTCCACTGCAGCAGGCTACATATTTTTATTACTAAGATTTGTATTTTTTCAAATGGAGTTTTCAATGTTTTAAACCAAATGGCCAGGGATTTGAAGACAATCAACAGAAAGATGCTAACCTAGGGTGTTTCAGTCAACTGCTTTTACTGTGCTAATTTTCGTACATATTTTAACACAAGCATTTGTAGTACTAGTTTTGAAAGCAACAGTTTTAATAGCTACTACTAAAAATTAATAGTGGGAATAACTTAGATGCATACAGGCTGTTTTTTAAAAATGAATGGTCCAGATCATTTGTTCCAGTCTCACAGTTAGGCCAAGTTGTGGCTCATAATTCATGATCAATTGAATGTTTCATTTGTCAATTGATCTTATTCATATTTAATTTGATCATAACAGGGTTAAATCTTGTTTTTAAAAGATAATTGTTAATGTTTTATTCAAAGCCTACGTAGGCTCAGAAGAGAATCCACAGTAATGGTCAGTTGAAATATCTTCCTTGGTCTACTAATGCATGTGTGGCTGAGACTGTATTGTTTTGTTTTAACCATTGAGCTGGCAGTGTTATCTGCATTCTTCTATTTCCTTTCTCATTCTGTTGCATCTTCATGTTGCACTGTTAATGTCCACATGAGAAAAACATGTTATGCAGAAACACAATTGCAATTGTAAGAATTTTGGTTTTCACAAACCTAAGCCATGAGACCTCGGTGAGTACTACCTGACTCATTTCCAGTTGCATACTAACTGTGCAAGTAGCAAGCAGTATTTGAGAGTAGCGTCACTGTGCATAAATGTCATCAACTTAAAGCCTTTTTGTCTCCTTTTCCACAGCTTGTAGATAAAGTTGGAGAAAGCAACAACATGGTATAATGACGAGAGGGTGGAAGACTGATCTAAACTTTTACTGTATTATTTATAAAGTCCCTTTGAAGAACACTCAGCACAAAGATTAAGTTGTGTACAAAGGAAAAAGCTTGTTACATTCTTTACATAACAGTTTAATTTAAAATGTATAGTCAACAAATATACATTAGAAAAGAAGCTCAGCAAGTATGCTTCTAGGAAAGTAACTCCAGAGTTCGGGAAGTAAACTGAAGAGGGGAAAGTCATGGAAGAACCCATGTTACAACTGTTCAAGACTATCTGTTGGTTTTGGAAAACATGCTAGAGGCAATGAACCCTTGTGGAATTAACGGTGCCTGTTCTTTACCTCCTTATTTTGAAGGTGCAGTAGAGCAAACAGGCCTACATTTTTAAGGGTGACCCAAACTTACCCAACCCTCTGCTTGCTATCCTCAGAGTGCAAAAAATCAAACAGAAAACTTCTTGTGTAACAAGAGATGCATCTCTGCATGAAGGTTAAGATGACTATTCATCTATAAGTGTATTATGACAATAAAACAGGAAACCCTACACAGTTCTGTTGTAAACATTTTTGTAAATATGTGGCTGAAATACAGCATTGTTATCTTAATGTTTCAAAGCCAAATGTTAGTTGATTGTATTTGCCTTCTGTTTTGGAATATGCAAAAGGTCAATCTTTAATAACTTTGGTCTTAAATGTTGGTTCTGAACACGTAGAGCTCAGTGGGAAACTCTGGAAGCTGACTTGCAGTTCTTCCAGTTTGCTCTCTTTGAGCTGTGTTACATGTGCATCCTGATGAGAATGTAGCCCCTTGTCACTAACATGAAAACTTTGTGAAATACGCTTAGTTCACAAAAAACTGCATTAGGTTGAGGTGCTGGTGTGAACCCTGTGACATGTAACTTATCTGAATTTCGAGCTTTGTTTTTAAACAGTTTGAAACTAAGCTTTCTTTGTTTACTCTGGAACTACAAATTGACTTTTATTTTTTACGGTAATAAAATGGAAACCTAAAGTTCTGTGTATGTGAGTCTCTGGGGAGAAAACAGAGTGACTGGGGTTGACTAAAGATCAAGTGCCAATCTCCATGTGTTTGTAATTTGTTACTGGGTTATCTGGTTATCTTCAACTCTTGCTTACAGCAACAGCTTTGTTTTTACAGAGGATTCTAACCTGGAATAACTGTCCTAATCCACGGGTCACATTTCTGCTTCTGTTGCAATGTTAAAGGTTGTGCACTTTCAATAGTTTTACAGTGTCCTCACCTAACAAACCGTGCTTGTTCAGTGAATTGTGTTTGTGTGGGGGGGAGAGGGGGGAGTTCTGTTGTGTTTCATTTTCTTTTCCCTTTCATGTAATCCTGAAACAATTACCCAATGTAGTATTAAAAGTAGCTATGTAGCCTAAAGGTCTAGTGACTGGGGGGTTTTTTGTTTGTTTTTTCTTTATTATGCAGTTAAAATTGGAATTTTCCAAAGTAAGTTTTAAGTAAAAAAAAAAAAAAACTTCATCTGCCAACCCTTTTGAAAGTTGCTCTGAAGTTTATTTGTATAAAACATGGGGTTTTTTCATTGCAACTGTATAAATAGCCACAATCCACTGTTATAAAGGTTTAATTTGCTTCCTTGTAAAACAGGTATACAAATGATTCAGGAAAAAAAAAACCCCTGTTATTTTACAATTAATAACATCTGAAAAAGCAGTGGGTTTATTTTATAAATGACCAAAACTGACTATATTTGCTTGATGGCATGGACATTACAGTTTGGAGACAGGAGTAAATATGACTTGTGGTCTCTACCTCAAGAGATAAACCATTTTCGATAACCCAATTTTAACTGCTCCTATAGCTCTGCTGTGTGTTACAATGACTAGAGAATACCACTACAGCAGCTTAGCCAACTCGTCCTGTTCGCTGTGGTAGGGCACTGGTCTGTCCTGTGGGAACCGACTGCTGTCTCAAGCAGACAGTGTTCATCATTTACCTTAGAAATCAGCTACCTGAAGGTTTTTGTTCTTCTGTCTTGAAAAAGAATGTGATGGAAAAGGTGGATTGCACCCCATGATTGTGGATCTCTGGCTGCAGCAACTTGCTTGGTAAGCTGAAGTACCTTCATCACCAAGAAAGCTGATGATGTGTTTTGGGGGTTGTTGATGTGTTGCTGTGGATGATCTTTTACCTCTCTGAAACGCTGGGGTATAGGCAGGTCATCTCATTTATATTTAATTAATTGTTTTAAATCAAAAGTAATTTTTTTGTCACGTGAACTGTTGTGAAAAGCATCTGAGGGAACAGAATTGTGTGTTGAATTTAGCATAGTCTATCCCTCAAGGTAACATTGTCTTTCAGAAGGTTTTGCCAAGATAAATGTGGGTGGCAGCAAAGGTCAAAACAACTTAGCCTTAAAGTGTTTCTGTTTTTGTAAAAATATCTCTACACAGAAACATGCTTGGAATGGTTCCCCTTTTAAATGTAATTTATAATTGCTGCTTTAAAACTCCTAAGGATGGATCTTATTCTGAGCAAATGAATACTGTAAATATCCTTGTCATACCTTGAATAAATGGGTACCTTTTTCTATAATTTGTCTTTGTGTCTTTGTGTGCACACTTTAAGAAAGTCCATTGACAAGTTTTCCTTTCCAGAGGGTCAGGAGTACAAGCGGTTACTGCTTGGCTGTCTTACCCTGTTGTGGCTTTTACAGTAAATAGGGGCTTGGATTAATCTTAAATGGAAAAGTTTTGTCCTTTTTTTACAACAAACCTTCTACATAAGCATCCCCTAGTTTTTCAAGTTCCAGTTTTGGACACAGCACAACAAAATACGAAATTTCAGTTACATGGGAAATTACCTCCTTTTTTTTTGAGGAAAAGACTGTGAAACTTCAGGAGAAAAAGACCATGTACCGAGATCTTGGTGCAGGTTTTTAGTCTAGTTCAAGGATATGACCATGAGCTCCCTGTGTCCTAGAAAGTAGCCTGATAAGCAGGTCTACCATTCCATTCCACTCTGCAAGCTTGTGGGGGGTGAGTTGTTGAGGATTTTCACAGAGCCAGAAGAGCAGCAAAACAAAGCTTTTAACTGGTTGTTGAGGTGTTGTGTTGGTGCTATGCACCAGTTAGTACCCTAAAACCCCTAATTTGACCAAAGTTGCTTGTGTAGTAAGAATTTAAAAGAACTGACACTTCCTAATTTGAAAGGGAAAAAAAACCAAAACCACAGCAATATCTGGTTACAATTGTTAAACTAGGAGGTATAATTTTAATCTATCTAGCTCATGGCCAGTTACTTTCAGTGACTAGTTGCCATTCATTAACCAGGAATACTCTGGGTTTGTTACTGCTCACAATGTGGTACCATATTTAGGAAATGAATGAATACATGACTCTATATGGTACCATATAGAGTCTGTCAAAAGCAGTGTAAAGAAATTAATCTTGTCCCTGTGGCAGATGTCAAAATGAAGGTTTTATGGGATTGCTTTAAATTGTTTACTCACCAGACTTCAAGGCACAGACTCATCTACTTGTTGCTTTTCTGGACCACTGATTATCAGTCAGAATGCAGAGTAGAGTCCATATCCCTAAACCAAATGTCTGTCTCCCAGCCGTCTCTTCAGAGGTCACTGCTAGCCCTTGGACTCCCATCTCTGCTTCTCTGGCTGCCACACCAGAGGCTCACTTTGGCTGTTCTACCCTTCAGACTGCCAGTACCAGCTGTGACATCACTGGCATGTCATTACTAGACTGATTTACCAGCAGAACTTGGCCCTTGTGGCCCACTTGTTCTGAGCTCTGCCCCTCTAGTATTGATCTTGGCACATTAAAGCATCTCTTAAAGGACTTGGATGTCATGCTCAGCCCAACAAAGAGGTTCTGCAGCTGCTGTAATCCCTTGCCAAGCCTAATTCACCACAATTATATGCTAAAGCATCCTCCTCAAACAAATAACAATTTACAGGAAAATGACATGGCTACAGTGGGGTAATTTGGTGTGGAATTCATTATTTCAGACGAAGCAATTTGACTGATAACCTGGGATATGGAGCAACATCTATTTATAGGAATGCATTTATGTGTTGGTTACCAGTCATTAATGGTAGTTTAATTAACAGTTTACCTGCTGAGGTAGTGCATACCCAGAAATGTGCTTGCCAAAAAGCATCTGTGCTGCTGTATGCTTTCTAGCAGACACCATTTTCAACTGAGTACTCCTTTTCCAGGGAATGTGGTATCTTATCTTTGGGGTATCTTATTGCTCACAGAAGCATTGGATTCATAGCTGAGCACCACAGGACATGGTGGTCCCGCAGTCAGCAGGAGGAGCCACAAGGAAGCAAATTCCCGGGATCAGGGATGGCAGGAGGGGCTCGGGAGGTCACCAGCTCCCTGGGAGCACCAGCATGGAGCCCATGTCCCTGCAAAACCTGGGCAGGAAGGTCAAGTGGTGATGTCTCGTGCCCAAGGGCAAAACATACCTTTAATCATCTTCTTTTCAATCAGCCCCAGCACACACTGACAGCTCCCTAACAGCTCCAAGTCCTGTTGCTGGTAAGTGGGACCTGGAAAACAGCTTGAAATTTCCTGACTGTTTGGGGTTTTTTGTTTTTGGTTTTTATTTTTTTTTTTTTTTTTTTTTTCCCACTTTTTTTCTGAAGTCATTTTAGGCTTGATTTAATTTAGACTGGGGAACCGCAGCCTTAGAGCACAAAGAGGATGTTGAGCTTTTTATAGAGCGCCGTCAGAGCCGAAACGCTGAACGTCAGCCCCTCTCTGGGCTGGCAGGGTTTGGAAGCAGCCGAGTTGTACTCGGGAAGTTGGGAAAGCAGGCTCTCCACTTTGGCACAGCCCAGCTGCCTCACTGCCTCCTTTTCTCCAGGCACTCCAAAGCTATTCCAGTAACACCAGAGAAATCAAGATTTCACGTTGATTCCTAGCAATTTAATTCTGCTGCTTTGAAATAAAAGGCTTTGTTGGACCCAAATCTTTTACACCGCCAAACCCCCACACCTATTAGGTCAGTCGTTAAATAGTGATTTTCTTTTTATAATGAAACCAAGCAGTTCTGCATCGAATCTTCCAGATGCTTCAGCTGAGTGGCTTTTTTCATTAATTTTCAAACTCCCTGATCCAAAGAAGAGTAACAAAGCTGGTGAAGGGTCTGGAGCACAAGTCCTGTGAGGAGCATCTGAGGGATGTGGGGGTGTTTAACCTGGAGAAAAGGAGGCTTGAGGGGGACCTTATCACTCTCTCCAAGTCCCTGACAGGAAGGTGTAGCCAGATGGGGGTCAGGCTCTGCTCCCAGGCAATCAGCAATAGGACAGGAGGAAATGGCCTCAAGCCACACCAGAGCAGGGGTAGGTTCAACATTAGGCAGAATTTCTTCATTGAAAGATTGATTAGACATTGGAATGGGCTACCAAGGAAGGTGGTGGAGTCACCATCCCTGGAGAGATTTAAAACAAGTGTGGATGTGGCGCGCAGGGACGTGGTTTAGTGGTGGGCTTGGAAGTGTTGGGTAATGGTTGGACTGTATGATCTTAAAGGTCTTTCCCCACCTAAATAGTTCTATCATTCTACGAACTTGAGTGGAGATTTATCCTCCACTTGCTTCTTCCCCCCTCAACTGCACAAAACATTGACTGTTTCCTCACTCTCGCTTCTCTGCCCGCTTTTACAGAGGGCTGAGTAGGGGACAAAGGAACAACTTTGGATGGGGAAAATGGGTTAGCAAGGAATCCTGGTGCTCCTTTTTAAAGGTGAATGGGGGGGTTGATTTTGATGAGAGCTCAGGATTCACAGGACCACGGCGCTAAAGCCTGGAACAGAGCCAGCTGGGCTGGGTTAGGGTCCTGCTGCCCACCCTACACCTCCTCCACTCCTAGCTCTGGAGCGCCTAAACTCCTTTAAAAGCCTTTTGAAGGCTGTGCTCTGATGAAGACGTGACTTAAGGGAAGCCTGTCCCGTTCTAACAGGGCTGGGATCACTGGGGTGAGACAGGTGCAGCCACCCAGAAACTTCTGGAAGAGCCGCGGAGGAGGCAGAGGTGAGGCGAGTAGCTGGAAAACAGAAGGCTGGGAGAAAATGTTGCAAACAAACTCCGTTCTTGGTTAGTTCCCGGAGCTCGATGTTTTCCTTGCCTCTCCGGGCAGAAATAAGTGACACATTCACAAAGTGCTTGTTTAGGAGGAATGCGTAAAACGCTGTTTCCCTCGGAGGGTGGGAATGAAAGGGGGGAGATGTGTTTATTTGGTTCCAATTACCCTGGCGCATGCAGGCCTTTTCCTTTCAGCCTTTTTCTCAGCATTTCCCTGGTTGTCAGATGTTGTGTGGCTGCTTTCCCTTTTATCTCCTCTCCCGACTCTTGGTCTGTAATGTTTCTTTCTGTGAGGGTTAATTGTGCAGCCCGTGCTCTTTGTGAGGGCGCCAGCTGAGGCGCTTTCCGCCCTTCAGCATCTCCGACAAATCGCTTCCTACTCCCGGGCTTTTTATCTGGGATTTTACACCCCGATCACTCTGCTAATGGGCTCTACAGCAGAGCCCGCACACAGCGGGGCTGGCGTGGCCAAGGAGGTGGGAAAAAGCGAGAGGGTGGAAGCGAGGAAATGAGCACCGGGAGAAGGTGCTGCCGCAAAAAAAAAGATCTTGCTGATCTGAAAACCACATCCCCCGAAACCTTGCATTCCACTCGAGCCCTTCCACAAGCATACAGACACGCTTTCGTCTTCCTGTTTCTGCAAGCAATCCTTTCCCCTCCTTTTCCAAAACGAAGAGCGGTAATGGCAACCACCAGCTTCTCCTACCGTTGTTGTAGTCCCAAATGACTGAATTTTACGGAATTTACAGAATGACTAGGTTGGAAGAGACCTCCAAGATTGAGTCTTACCCATGACCAGTCTTCAAAGGACTTCTCCTTCCCCAAAATAAAAACAATTTTAAAAATCATCCCACCCTAACATGTTGTGGATATCTGAACACATATATGCGTATATTTACATAATACTTCATATATACATGTAATAATTACATACTCCTTTTTCTTTTCTGTTAGGAAATTTCTAGAGCACCAGCCTGATTCTTGACCAAAGGTTTGTCTTTCCCTCACTTTAAAAGCTTTCCACAACTACGTTCTCACATCTGCAAGGCAGCTATATGGAAATCTTGTACCCCAGTTACCTTCTTAATAATTCTTAGGAGTTTTAGTTTTGTGTCTGAAATCAGACACAGGTTTTCCCTGAAGAATATTATAGATGAAAGTTGATGTTTCCTTATATTAAGCATTTGTGCCAATGCACTTACATGCAGTCATAGAAACTATGCAAGATTGAGTTTTAGTAAAAAAGCTAACGTAGAAGTAAAGCATTTCACAAAGATCAAAACATAACATTCTAGTATTTCTGGAAGAGATACAATTATTTTTTTCAAGTAAGCTTTGGAACAGATTTTGAAAGGGCTTATATTACAAAGTGCTTTGAAAGTTTTAAAAGATCAGGATCAAACTGAAGCACAGACTTTGCCTAAATGATACCGTTTGATTGAATCAAAGTTGTTTTCTCCACATTTTTCTACAGGAAGTTTTCATGCCATTTCAGAAGAAAAAAGAGAATCACAGAATCCTAGCTTTCTCTTACATGGAAAACCTGGTTTCTACCCACCTTCTCCCTATCCTCTTCAGAAGAAAGAACCAGGGCTGCAGAGGAAACCTTGGAAAGTATACCAAGAAGGGTTTGTGCTCTTTATTCTTAAAGAATTATAGAACTACAAGCTTCCTCTTTCTATACTTCCCATTTGGCTTTATGTCATACTGCCTTTTGATTTCCACAACAGTAGTTCCTCATATTTCAGTGGCTTAAAGGTGAATTTATTCGGGTCTGGTTTGGAAAATGTGTGTGACTCAAATTCTTCACCTTGAGAATCCCTACAACTTGTGGAAACACTTTGGACTTGGAGCATCTAAATTACCTTATTCTCTCATATGCGTGAAAAATTTACTCATTAAAACTTCTAAAGTTTAACAGTGCTGTCAAGCGTTCACAGAATTCTTGGTGTTAATGGAAAAACTAGTGTTGAAATGAATAATGTTTTATGAAAATCAAATATTTAGAGTGTAGAAAATGTAATTTCTTACTGGATGGATCAATGCAACAGAGTGAATCACTAGAGGTAAAGATCTAATGTCCTTTGCCTTGTAACTTCTGGAGTGTTACATAAAGAGCTGTAACTAGACTGGGGTAATGCAAGCTATCCCTGCAAAAATACATCTGTATGGCACATTTACTAATGGCAACTTCAGGTTTGGGGACGTTGCAGCAAGACATAACTTTTAAAGCAAGTTCTGCAGCCTCTCTGAGTTTTGGTCTTTTTCTGACTTTTACTTGCAAGCTCAGGGCCAGCTTAGCCCTGAATAAAAGCAAAAGATCAATAGAAAGATTTTTTTTTTTTTTTTTTTTTTACATATCCTAGATATGTAATAAATGCTGGTTTGGGTTTGTGCAAATCTTGTATAATTCAGATAATATTTCTTCTTTCCCTTTTGTTCTCCTATTTCTTAGTTTTGCCCAGGCCATGGATTCTGCTCTGTATCTCAGTAGTTGGCAGCAGTTTAATGATAACTTGAAACGTATCACTGCAGTGGAGCATGTTGCAGAGAATTTAGGTAAAAGGCTGATTGTTCAGACTGGTAAACTGAGCTGTGGAAGCAGTCAAATTGCACTCAAATAGCTTCTCTTCTTATCTTCTCTTTTCTCCTTTTCTTTTCTTTTCTTTTCTTTTCTTTTCTTTTCTTTTCTTTTCTTTTCTTTTCTTTTCTTTTCTTTTCTTTTCTTTTCTTTTCTTTTCTTTTCTTTTCTTTTCTTTTCTTTTCTTTTCTTTTCTTTTCTTTTCTTTTCTTTTTTCTTTTTTTTTCTTTCTTCTTTTTTGTAGAGGGACTCAGGGTACTGAAGTGGGTCTGGAGAAAATGTACAACCTGTAACAAGAAATGCAAAAAGATATTTGCATAAATATGTCATTGAGAAGCAGACTCAGCATGACTTTTCTGAAAGGAAATCCTGACCTGTCTATCTATAAACCTCTTCCAAGGAAGTAAAGGTCCAATGGATACAATCAAATTGGATTTCCAAAGCATTTGACAAAGTCTCTTAGCAAAGGCTCATAGAAAATAAAGGTGCTTTTATGGTTGAGGTAAGAAACAGAAGAGAGAATCTGTAATTGAGAGAAGGGGAAATTGAGGCAAACAGAGAAAGGACCAGGTTTGCTGATCAGACTTAAAGCCTTCAGGGTAAGGGTGTTAAAACAATTCAGCCAAACTCGGGCTGTCTGCAGCAGGACCTTAGGAAACTGAATACACAGTTGTAAAAATAACATATAATAATGTCTGTGAGTATAAAATTATGCACAGAGCAAAAAAAAAAAAAAAAAGAGCTAAATTTATATAAATGGGTGGGTTATGAATGAAGTGCTGCCTTTCAGCAGAGAAATCGTAGAATTAAGTAGTCCAGTAATAGATCGGTTCACTTTAGTGCTCATGAACAGTTCAAATGGGAAACAGAATTATAATGAAAAAGAAATACAGGAGGGGAAAAAAGGCAAATTAAAAGTAAATATGATGACCTGCTTTTTGAGAGTGTTGTGGAGCTCATGTCCCCATCCTAAATCAAGGATGATCAAGGTTATTGAACTGTTTTAGAGAAAACAAAGAAGATTAGAACTTCTCATCTGGAGAAAGGAGATGGCTGACAGAGGATTCAACAGTTGCCTGTAAAATCCCAAATTACATAGAGGGGGTAATTCATTTGTGTTTACAGTCTCTCAGTATCATGAAAATGTAGAATGATGTGAAGTCTTCGAGTGGCAAATTCAAAGTAAAGCAAAATTACGAGTTTTTCCACAGAACAGAGCTAAACTGTGGAACTGATGAGCACAAGATCTGAAAGATATCGAATTTTATGTAGGTTCAAGGAACAAATTCATAGAACAAAAAGCCACAAGGAGCTGTTAAGAATTCTTTCGGGAAGTTGATACAAATCCTTTGAGGATTAGAGTGTATAGTGGAAAGAGTATATGCAGCAAAGTGCCTCTATGTGCTTATTCTCTTCTTGAAACTCTTCTGGGGGTATTATTATAGTGTACTGTCAGTGACAGGATATTGAATTAAATTGGACCCTTGGCCTGACCCAGGCTGGCTGTTCCTATGTTGTGGTTGTAACCTGGGGATAACTCGTTGTGAATGGATTGAATTGCTCTCCTGAGCACTGGGTAGTACTGCCCCGATGATGAGTTGTGCCTGCCTGAAGCTTCTTTGCTGCTTTCTTTGCCTCCTGTTTTTTGTTCCATCTTTCTCTCTCCTAAGCGCAGCTGCTGAAACATCACTGTTCATGTGAACTTGCGTTTTGGGCAGTGCTGCTTACCTGTGATCTTTTGGAACCCAAAATGCTTGTAAATCCACTAAATAGCACTTTATTTTTTACCTGGCTGAAGAACAGCAGGAACAAAAATCTGCTTATATAACCGATCTCTGGCACTGTACAACAGAGAATAATTCATGTACATCGTGCAAAGCAGAACCTGGCACTTCTGACAGTCACACTGAGATGAAACGACTTCCTACAACAACTCTAAAGGAGATCAGAAGGGGGAAATGTACGAAAACGTTAGTAAAGGAAGAAAAGACTTAAACGCAAAATCACTTGTGATGAAAGTAAGCACTTTGTGAACATTACAGTAGCATTTTCTCGGAAAAAATCGTGTTTTTTTTTTTTTTTTTTTTTTTTTTTTTTTTTTTTTTTTTTTTTTTTTTTTTTTTTATTAGTTTCACAGGCACGGGTAGAAGCGACACAGTGGACAGGCTGCTGTATTTATTCTTTTGTCTTCGGGTGCTGGTCAGCTGCCTGCCAGGTACCAGAACTGGGAGGTGAGGCACAAGTGGTGGCTCACAGTGGCGTGCAGCGCTGCGCAGGTACATGCCAGACCTTCAGCATGGTCCGGGGGCACGGGTCAGCCGGGAAACATCTGGCAGCCCCACTAATTCCAGATAAAATGGGTCGGGGGGGTGGGGACACACTAAACACCAGCCGTGCCCGGAGCCGTGGCGAGGGGAAACAGGGAAGAGCTGGTGATGGGAGGGATAACTGTGAGGTGTTGGTGTGTCAGCCGAGTCGGACGCGAGACGGAGGAAATGACTCAGAAAACGATGAGCTGGTAAATGCTGGCCGAGGAGAACGTGTCGCCCTCGGTTTGAATCACAGCACAAGCCCCGAATTGTCTCCTCTCGGCCGACGTGCGGGGCCATTTTAGGGCCGGGGTGACCCTGCCCTGCAGCCAAGGTGCGGGGAGTGGTTCTGCCACACTGCTTCCCGAGGTTTCTGAGTGCGGGGGGAGCGGTGGGTGCCGCCGGGAGCGGCGGGGCGGGGCGGACCCCAGCCCCTCATCGAGCTCCCAGCGCCCGCCGTGCGCGCCGCCCTCGCCCGCTGATGCAATCCGAGCCCGGCGGTCCCAGCAGCAGCCCCGGCAGCAGCCCCGGCCGGCCCCGGTCCCGCTGTATCCCGCCCCCGGAGCTCGGCTCCATCCCGCCGAGAGCCCGGCAGGAACATCATCGCCCCTGCCCGCCAGCATGATGAAGGTAAGCGGAGCGGGTCTCCTGCTCAAAGCCGTTCGTGCATCCTTCCGGCGGTGCGGAGCGGCGGAGGGGCTTCTCCTTGGCAAGTCGGTAGGTCGCCGGTTTGTGTTAAGAGATTTTTAGTGCCCCGGTTTATTGTGCTTTGGGAAGGGGATTTCTGTCCCCGCCGGATTTGTTGTTTGAGATTCAAGGGCAGACTGTGTGTGTGATTTTACATCTTTCATTGCAGACAGCATGTGTGGAAAAGAAGTAATTCTGTGGAAAAGAAATAATGAGGGGGGATGTAGAAGGGAACGTGTATGATTTCCTTTGGGGTGAATTTCTTGTTTATAGGACTCTCAATGATTAAGAAAACCACACAAAACTAACAAAGAAACCAACAAACCAAAAGCCTGCAAAGGTAATGGTCTCCTGGCAGACATCAAACCTTTTTACGCCTGTGAGTTTGTTAAAGCTCTTATGTCTGCCCTTGTACTAAAATTAAACAGGCTGTGGGTAAAATCCGGTAACATGTGCTTAGAGGTTTTGAGTAATTTCAGAAGTAACTTTCAGTCATAGAAGAGCAGCTGTCGGTAGCAAACACTAACGTGGCAGATGAGCATCTGTGGGCACTGTCCTTTTATAAATGTCATGTTTATGTTCTTCAGCTTAGTGACCTGACCTGGGGATTAAAAAGAAGTCTTCCTGGTCAAGGCAAAGGGCATGGAGTTAAGCACGGGAGCTATTCAGTTAGACCAAGGGAACATCGCAGCCACGTTGCACCCTGTGGAGCAGCTGCAATAATGCTTGGGTTTTGAGGGAGGTCTGTGCTGGGCTCACCGGGAACTGCACAGCTGCAGTCTGATGCCAGAGTTAACAGCTGAGGAAAACCACGGCTCAGTTACGTGCTAAACTTGGGTCAGTTTAGCAGAGGGAGGGCACAACAGGTATGTGACTGGCAGGTGTCTCCCCAGCTCCTCTCTGCTGGTGATGGCAAGTGTTCCTCACACTCAGCAATGCTGTCCCCTGGGTGGCTCTGGCAGTGGTGCAGTTGCTGCTCATGGTGGCAGGGCTGGGATGGAGGAGCCTTGGGATGCTGCCGTAGCCCCCTTTGCCCTCCCTGCAGTGGGAGAGTGGCAGACCAGCCACGGCAGAAAACTGGTCTGAAACTACTCAGAGAAAATACCAAAGAGCTCCCCCAGCCACAGTGCTCAGAGACAGACTGGAGTATCCCAAGGAAGGGGCAGACTGTCATGTTTTATATCACTTCTGATGTACCTGTTATGTGTCAAGGAAGGAGGGCAGGGCTCCTCCAGCACCTGTCAGGAATGCTCTGGCATGGCCTTACAATAAAAAAAAAAAACAAGTAACAGGGAAACCACAGACCTACCAACCTGTCTGCTCAAAGCAGCACTGACTTCTCCTTGAGTTCTTCTCACCTGCACAAACCCGACCTTTGCTTTGTCTTTTCTACTGTAGAAGACATGGAAGGAAGCAATAGCTACAGCAGTAAAGGGACACTCTTGCCACTTGGAAGTGATGTGGCCTCGGGCAAGTCAGCGCTGTCTGAGCCCTTTACCCTTTTTTTGCCTCATCTGTTCAGACTGTCAGCTCTCCAGGGTTCTGGCTGTCACTGTGTGTTTGTAGAGCATTTATCAAAGGTTCAGAAAATGACGATTTGATTATCACCATGCTTATGTAAAACCTGATACATTTATAAATAACCTAATCAACAGCATTATTCCACCTCCTTGTTCCTTCATCTCTCCCTTCATGATTTCCTGTGTTTAGTAACAACCCTCCATTTTTCCCTGAACTATTTCCAGCTCAGCCACAATCCTCCCTTTCTGTCCTGTTTAAAGTAATGTATAAAAAATGAATTATGCCTCCAGTTTCTGCAGTCTCTGCCTTGTCCACCTAATGCACTGATTGTTACTGACAGGCCTAGCACTTGTGTGTGATCCAGTGGATATGCTGATTTTTTCCCTGTGGAAATTGAGCATTGAAATATGCTGCAAAGCCATAGGTAAAAGAGAAGATTGCAAAGTCATGAGGTTAGCTTTAACGCAACTGATACCTTGTTAAAATAGTCCATAGGCCATATCCTTTGTTTAATTAGATAGATGAAAATAATTCAGATGGATTTCATTAGTCATTAATTTATCCCTGGGAGGATAATGTTAGGAAAGGAGGTAAATCAGTTAATTAACTGTGTAAACACTCAGGTGCTCTGCATTTATTCAGGCATTTTAAAACAAATTAGGAGACGTGGGCATGGTAAAGAATGGGAACAGACATTTGCATTGCTTCCCTGCGTTATGCCATTTTCTTAAATAAATAATCATAGCTGAATGCATAATGCTGAAAATTACCAGTAGTTTTGAGGGCAGGACCTTCAGTGCCAGAATGAAGGAGCCAAGCAGCAAATTCTCTCTGTAAAATTTGCAAAATCAGCCTTCTTAGGCCACAGATGTGAGGGCTGGCACGTTCCTGTCGCCACAGTGACACATCACGTTCTTTGCTGCTGGGTAAGCTCATCAGGCAGCTCTATGAGCTCAAGGCACTCTGCATTGATTGTGGCTTTTGATAATGAATTGTGGCTACCCACGTGCAACGATGGCTGTAGTGGAGAGATTAAATGCCCAAACTTCATCTTGAAAGTCTGACTTTAGGTGGTAGTTGAGCATAAATCAGAGTAGTATGTGACCCTAATGTGTTGTGTTCATAGTCACTTCTGTGTTTGCACCTTGATGCCTCCCATTCTAACATAGGATGAAATGAATGGGTGGCCTCATTTACCTTGGAAACAGCCTCATTATTTTATGGCTTTATACATTAAAGGTGCAGGTAGAATTACATCATAAAATGGAGCACCTGTTGCAGAAGGGCAATTTAGGAAGTGTTACCATATGCTGTTGCAGAGGAAAAGCCAGTGTTATGCTTATGGAAAGCACCCTTTGGTGTGTACATTAGAGCATCCAAAATTTAATGTGAGAATAGTTGAAACTATCTTAAAAAATGGTCAGTAAGTTGTACCCATCTGTGGGGTTTTTTTGTGCATCTGGGCCCATAGTTTATTACTAATTTTGCAAAGTGATGTTATAATATCATTCCAACAGAGTTACTAATTTACTTTTTCCCTTGAGGTCTGCAGTGTGTTCTGAGTTTTATTTTAGAGTATACCTGAAGCATTAATAAAGGGCAGCATATAACTTCTCAGCAGGTACACAGTTACTGCTAATTCAGTTTGCCTGTTAGAGCATGTCACACACCATATTGATCAAAACATTCCTAGTAAGCACAGAAAATTGTTTCCCCTGGTATACAAATAGAGTTTAATTCTACAAGGTTCTGACTGGAATAATTTCCACTAGGATTCAAAGACATCACTGCCACACAAATCATGTCCTCTTGTTTAATTTCATTTAGACTGTTATGTTAAGAGTCATCACTTCTGTAATAAATGTTTGAATTTGCGTCACTCCTACTGAGAATGAAGTTTTTTAAACTTTTGACGCTGAGAGTTTGAAAGAACAGACTGTGTTCAGTCTGGAGAAGGCTCTGGAATGCAGCCTTCCATAATCTAGAGGAAAATGATGGAGATGGCGCCAGGCTCAACAGTGCTGTGTATGGCAGGAGGGCAAGAGATGATGGCATTACCTGAAACAAAAAATGTTCAGGTGGAGTGTAAGGAAAAAATTCTCTCCACAGCACAGTTGGGAGGTGGGTTACCAAGAGAGATTCTGCAGTTTCCATCCTTGGGTGCTCTCAAGACCCAGCTGGATGAAGCCTGAGAAACCTGGTCTGAGCTCAGAGCCTACCCTGCTTTGAGCAGGAGGTTGAATTGAAGACATCCTGAGGTCCCTTCCAGCCTGGATTTTCCTGTGGTCCTGAGAAAAAGCTTACAAACTAATTTTTTTAATCTAGTCTTAGTTTTTGACACTCCCAGTGATGTGGACCAAAACATACTTGTCCAGAGCCCTGAATGCTTGCCTTTTAACAGCACAAAGAAGTCTGTGTGTTTAAATGTGGTGTTTAAAGTCACCACTGTAGGCAGATTTCTTTGCAGAAGGTATATTCTTTACCATGTTAGTGTAGTTGTATTATTTTCTTTACTATCTTGAGGAAGTCCATGTGCTTAACAGAAGAGGTTAAGCTATAAAGAAGAGGTTAAACTATAAAGCACTGAATAAAAGGAGATATTTTTGATTTTCAGGAATGTGAACTTGAAATTGCTGCATCTGAAATACAATCTATAAGGTTACCACATGAAATTGCATATTCTACTCTTATAAAGTGATACAATTGTTTATGATCATGCAGTAATTAAAAATTATAGGTAGTCCACCTAAAGTCAGCAGTAACAATACAGTTTCTTTTGATGTAGAGTTTCTCAACCTCCATTAAAATAAAGGAAATTATTAATCAAATGAGTATGGAAAAGAAACTTGCAAGTGTTAACGTTTACTATGAAATTATTGCCAACATAGCTGGCAGGCCAGTTGCTAAGTAAGTTTCTTACCAGATGCATGATGCAGGTTTTACTTCCCTGATTTTAAAGTTTGAAGAAACTGGTGGAAGTTTTTAATCCTGGCTGAAGAAAAGTGTAAGTATTTTTTAATAGGCTCTATAGTTTATAGTTTGTTATAAACTATCTTCATGAATATGTAGTTCAGGGTACCATAACTTTTTTTTGAGAACAGAACATCAAGATTTATTGCCAAATTAACCAAATTGCCAAATTATCACCATCACAGTCCTTCTGAATTCTGCCTTTTGACAAACCCTTTCCCTAATTGCTAGAAAGTATTGCCTGAAATAGATGGTAGAAAAAATGAGTAAGGATGAAGTAAGTCTTAGCTCAGGGTGTTATTACCTGTAGTGGCTACACAAGCACAGTTTTGCCACAGCTGTACAGCTGCATGTGTACATGCATGCAGAAAAAACCGTAGTTGTATTCACATGCTCATGTATTTGTGGCATTTATCCATCATGTCATCTGTATTTTTAATATTATCCTTTGTCTTTCAGCAGTTTTTCAGAGACCATTTTTGGCATCTACAGTTTGATTCTCTTCTTGACACCTGAAGACAGAAGTTCAGTAACAGCATTCCTTTCTGGATGTTCACTAAGCTGAAAATTAGCATTTACAATTGTTTTCTTAAGGTGTTGTGCTGTAGCCAGCAATGTTTTCATCGTGTTAATTGGGCAAAATATTTATTAGAGCATGCATATAAAATGAATGTTCTGTGCTGCTGTTTCCGGGTGAACTGGATTTCAGCAGTGGACAAATCAGATGCGATTCTAAACTTTAAAAGGTGTTTAAGATTAGCTTCATACATTCTGAAATGTGCAAAACATTGATGTTCACATGCACTGAAACGTCACAGACCCCTTTGTACATGTTATAAATGAGTCATTTGTCAGTTTAGATCTGTGGAGCTGAGCAGGGCTGTTTGATCATTGATACAGATGTTGAATTGTAGGAGGACAAGCCTACATTACTTGTCACAGGCCAGTTTATTATCTTCATTTCCAGTGCCATTTCTTGCCATTTCAAAGCTGTCATGTTTCAAACAGAGACTGCATCACTCCTGATTTATGTTTGTTATAGCTTCAACCGTGCCGTGATTTGGGCAAAAGTCCTCTCTTGGTTTTGTGTACTTCATGTGTGCTTAATGCTGACACCTCTACAAATACCTCATCTGTGACCACACTTTTCCTAGGCCACTTTTAATGTGCTGAGTGACATTTTGCTCTCAAATTCCCTGGTCAGCATCCAATTTGCTCTGGGCACTGTCAACAACTGATAGGGGATTTCAGATGAAGGACTTGCTCACGTTGTTTAGAAAGGACACACAGGATAAGGTTAACACAGCTCCAGAATTTTGGAGTGTTACAATCCGTGACTTTTCCCGGTCATAGAGTTGTTACACAGTTGAATATATATATTAAGTAGGTGGGATATCTGGTTCTGTCACTAGTTTGAAATATTTTATCTCTTTTGGGCGGATGATATGAAGAAAAGCAGCTTCTTCTGGGTCTTATCTTGTTGTTGTACCACATTCAAGGGAGTAATGTGTGACACTGCAATGATGCTGTAGTTGTGCCCAGCTTTTCCTGGCTTGTTAGTAAGCTTCCATGGGGTTATTTACATTTGCTTGGTGTGGTGGATAATGCTTATTACCTTCTGTTACAGCCCCTGGAACTCATAAAGAATGTAAAGCAGTTAAGTTCTTAGAATATTCTGTGCTGAACATCTATCATGCAAATGTGCTCCCTCTCTGTTGTTATTGGGACGAGAACATTATTGTAGATGCTGTCCTCAGACAGGTCCCAAAGATTTTCCCCTTCGCTTAGCTCTGTTCCTAGTGCCCTTTACATCAAGAGGAAAGCTTCAATTTCCTTTCTACTTTGTTGAATTGTGTGTCCAGTTGAAACAAATCAGGGCAGTGTTTGAACACACAGCAAAGCACAGAGGTGTACCATGGGCTTTGGGGAGGTCTCCCATTGCTTCAAACCAATTATGGCAGGCTGAAAACCTGCTGGAGCTGGTATAGGCAGGTGTTCTGCAGCCATCACCTCTGTGCTGTTAGGCAAGAAACTTGAATGGGTTATAGCTGTGAGTAGTGAACAGCCAAACCCGTTTTAAATCAATCATTTACACCAGTTCTTCCTTGAGAAGAGCTGTGATGGATTTGATGGGTATGTTTTAGTTCCTGGGGAGCTGTGCAGAGCCTATTCTGGCACCCCAGTGAATTGCCTGAAGCAGCTGCCAGGCAGGGTGAAGTGTGCCGGTGGGACAATCCATGCCTCAATTTTCTGTTTGTAGAAGATAAGGATATTTCTGCCTTCCCTTACCTAGGTGTTGTGACTGTAGAGCCAGACTTCCAGGTCTTACAGTGAGAAGAGTCCTTCAAAGCTTATAAATAATGAAGGTCTTCGTTCTTTGTCTGGAACAAACAGTTCCAGCCCACCATCAGAATCCAAGAGAACACAGTATTTGCAGTATTTCTGGAGAGCTTGCTGTCCATCTGGGGTTTTTTTTGTTACCTTTTTTTTTTTTTCTCCTCTTCTCCTGCCTTGCATATCTATTTAAAGAGATATAGGATAACTTTAATTCATCTCTTAACAAGACCTACTAGATCACTTATGAGCCCTGAAGACTCTTGTCCGGGTCCTTCTGCAGCATTGTGGCCCAATGTTCAGGCAGAGCCCGCATCTGGGTGTGCAGGCTCTGCCTGCAAGCAGAAAAATGGGACTTTGCTCAGACATTTGAGAACGACACAGCAGAGAAACACCTTTATAAGGAGCACTCTCTGACTAGTGGAGCAGAGTGTACCTGCAGATTTGAGCCCATTCAGATCCCAGGTGAGATAGCTGCTGCCATGCCTTATCAGCTTCATCTCTTGGACACTTCACAGACGTACCAGCCTCATGGGAAACAGGGAATAACAGCCCCTAACAGCCAACACACTGCAGAAAGCCGTGCTTCTTGTGCCTTTCAGCAGTGGCATTTGATAATGGGTTCTGATTAAATAGGCCATGGAAAGTCACCAGGGCTAGTCGTGGTATCAGGCCAACCTGTGTCAGCCCTTTACACACCAGCAACCGCATGTGCACTTGCATTTGAGAGCCAGCTGTGTAAGCTACAGTTCTGTGATCTCTAGTGGGACTTTGCACAGGACTAATGGTGAAAAAAGTAACTCCTTCTTCCTCCAAAAGCTGTTCTGTTTTTTTTTCCCTCCAGAGAGCTTTTGTTTTCAGTGTGTCATTCATCTTTCCTCCGTGTCTTATGTAAACTTTTATTCCAGTGCAAAATGGACTTAAATGGGACACGGTCTGAGCACTCTGAGAATAGCTACAAATGACCCCTTATACAAGCCAGTGATTCAGGCCTGACCTCGTGCTTCTCCTGGTGCTGCTGTAGTTATAAGCGAGCTTGCAAACAGGACTGTGTCCTTAAAAACAGGTTTTTGTCTGCTAGCTTTTTTCTTCGAGTGTGTCAGTTCATGTTTTGGAATCCATCACTGTCTCTGCAGAAGTTTGGTTGGGTGTGTCTCCCCCCCCCCCCCCCCCCCCCCCAGGAGTTTACAATGGTTTATTTGCAAACTGCAGAAGCTTTGGTCTCCTGCACTAAATTGTTTGCTTCCAGTTTGAAGCTCTCAGTAACTCTTCAGACAATGATTTGATTTGTTTCTGCTCTCTATGCCTTCATGGTATTTATATTTTCATTTGGTAATTGCATAAAGCCAATTGCCTTGGTCATCTGCTGCAGAATCTGTGTGGAGTTTCCACTGTCAGGCAATTTCACAAATAAATTGCAAGCTACATTTTATGCATCTTTAAATCAGATCTGTCATTTATCTGTACAGCTGTTTCAGAATAAAAAATATAATCACTGTAACTGAATCTTCAAGGAAAATAAACAAATTAGTTTTTATTATGCTTAGGCTCATCTTTTCTGGTATAGCAGTGCAGTTAAAATGCATCCTGCTTAATTCTACTATAAAACCTTAAAATGCTAATTTAGTACCTGGCATTATAGAATACATGAGGAAAGAGAAATGTTACAGAAAACATAATGAACACAAGCTTGTGATAAAGAGCTAAGCCCTGCTGCAGGTCTGGGGGAAAGGATATAGTAGCGTTTATACCCTTTCTTGTTGCCAGTTTGATGCAAAACCTCTCATATCAAAGAACCGGGCCTAAACACAATAAAACTGTGATGCCTTTCAGAATTGAATTTATTTTGTTTGAGCAATCACTATATCATATAGCCCATGAGACAATACCTAGTTAGAAAACAGGCAGATGAATTTATAGGTCAACTAGATCCAGCTGGTTGCTTTAACATGTTTTCGTTCATGCCATTCTAGCAAACAATGCACTTGTTAAAAACCTAATTATGCTAGAAGGGACAAACAAACCAACAAAAGAGTCACTTAGAGGCACTGTTCATAGGAGTTAGAGATGAAGGAGCTCCGTTAGGTCATCTGCCTCTTCCCCTCATTGTACGAGGCTGTTTTCCCAAACGAGAAGGGAAGATCCAGTAAACTGTGAAGACAGAGGAAATGGCACTGGGGAGTGACAGAGCAACAGAAGGGTCATAGGAAGGAAAACAATCGAGAACAGTGTGAGCAGTGGGTTTAGAAATCCAGGTTAAAGCACACTGCACTTGGAGGTCATTTGTGAAGAGAATTTCTTTAGAGTACTTGTCTATTTCTGCAAAGAAAATAGGAAGGAGAATTGTATGCATGTGCAGGAAATAAAGACCAAAGTGACTGTTGAATAAAGGGGCATCGCACAGAGATTACAGCTTCTTCATGTCCTGCGTTGGATGGGACTGGTGGAAGGCTTTCCGTATTTTTCAGTTGGGAAGGATCACACTTCTGACTCCATGGTGTATTGTAATTCACAGCTCATGTTGTAGATTTTTCTGAACTATGTGACAAAATAAATTCAGCCTGAAGTTGAATAGATCCCTGGTCAGGTTCTCCTTAGGGTTGGTTTCAGGAAATTAATCTCTCTTCTACTTCTGCTGATCTCTTTGTTCCTTTAGGGTTCTTGATAATTGAGCTTGTCAAGCACACGTTCGTTTTGGACTTCAGGAGTAGATCTCCTTCACCTTGCCTACTAGCCTTGCTATCTTTCAAGTGAACTGAGATAAGCTTTCTTCTGCGTCAGTTCAGGCATTACTGAGCTTACTCAAAAAATGGACATTAGTTCTATAAGAGGTTTTTCACCAGAGTGCTGCTTGCAGTGGCTTTACTTTGCAAACACTGTTCTGCATTCATTGTTCTCGTAGAACCAAGTTTGTCTGCTTTTACAGATGTGATACAGCTGTAAATGTTATTATACATGAGTCTTGGGTGGACGAGCTGAATGTTTCCACTTCTTAATGGTCTCTGTTTTAGGGTTTTTCTAACTAGGAAGCTGTGCTCTTACAATCTGAATTGTCTTTTATTTAAATGTAATAAAAACAGTGATGCTTGTTTTAAGAGGAGCATATTTCAGTTTTAGTCAAACCAATTAAACTGGTTTAAATTAAAGCCAATAAACTGCTCAAGTCAGGGATAAGTGCCTGCACAGTTTTTTGGACTAATTTAATTACAATCTATTTCAATTCAACCTTATTTCATGCAATGCAGCTTTCTTGGACATAAAACCTCTTGTATTATCTAAGCCCCAATGCCTTCACTGTGAGGCAAAATTATTATTAAATAGTGTGGAAGCTTTCTTTTTCTGCTACACTAGTTGCCTTGTGCTTTTCTTTGTTGAATGCTGTCATTGCATAGCCTCTGTTTAACTAACATTAGTGCCAGCCCAAGGTTGAACAAGCAGCTACAGTAAGGTGATAATGCCAAGCGGACAAGGCATCAGGGACGATCTGTGTAGGGAGGAGCAGTCTTTTAAAAATGTATTGGAAGTGCAGAAATAAGCTCTGTAAATTGTGTAAATGGCCCAGCCCAACAAATGGGCTTGGTGGCACTTGCATGGTAGCACAGACAAGTGTTGTGTATGTTCATGTTCACATACCTGCAGTAAAAAGACAGGATTAAAATGTTTTTATATCATGCACCCACTCCCATGAGAGCTGAGATAAACATGCCTGGCTCTTGGCTTCCATAAATGAGCTTCTTAAACTATGGAAATCTTACACAAGTGCCATTAAATTAAAAAAAAAAAATTAGTTGATATTGAAAATGATATTAAAGCACTTGGCCCTTCAGCAACTTCTCTGTCTGACAGCGTGTGGGTTTTTTATTTTGGTTTGGTTTTAATTTGGTTATTTTTGTTAAGCTGTGAACATTATTAGTGGTTTTTTCCCTCCAAATTCATCTTTTATGTGCTGTGGCTGCCAAATTGCCTTAACATTTCCTAGGGACAGATAAAAGCTGTTTTGAAGTCATGGAAGTGTTCTTGTCTGACTGTAGCAATACACAGAATATATGGCATTTGTGCACATTGGATTCTGTTTTATACCTGGAGCAGAAAGGCAGCTCTGGTTTGTATGGCTGTGAGTGACAAAGCACCTGTCATCACACACCTCATTTGGCTTGCCTGTAGGCAGTACCAGAGTGTGAGTCACGTACTGGATTTATTGATCTGCTGTGTTCCTGGAATTCTGGCAATTGTTCTAATTTCATTATCCTCCCAGTGCAAATTAGAGCATGAAATATTTCTTAGACACTTGGTAGCCAGAAGCAGGCATGGGGAAAAAGCAATAAGACACTGTTTTAGCTTGGAGAAATGTCTCAGGAAGGACTTTCTTCATTGGAAATTGTCTTCCATATGATTTTTGACTGAGAGGAAATTCCTGATCCATCTTTTCAGGGGCCTGATGACTGCTACACAATAGGATGGTGTTTATAGCAGGAGGTGGGTTTGCTTTGGTAGAAGGAACTCTGTGCAGTCATTTCTGCATGTCTGTGGTTTATTTGGTTTCTTTAGGTTCTTGACCTCCATGAATAATCAATGCTTGCCCAAAAAAGTACTGTCTGCAATTCTTTCATGGTCATGAAGTTAGATTTGCAGATGTTTTTTGTCACTGGTAGTACTCTACCAGGGCACTGGTGCTGTTGATGAAAATCTCCCTGAGAATAGGGATAGATATTGGAGCTGTCTGTGGGGGACTTCACCCAGATGAGTGGTGAAACCAAAAAAGATGACTAAGGATCTTGTGAAACTACAGAACTTGAGTTGTTTTGAAAAGCATCCAATATGATTTCCTAGCTGAAAGCGTGAGCTCTGTGGACAACATTTTCAGCTTGTTTCTTTACTCTTGCCTTCTGCTAGGAAAAGTTTTCGGTTCCCTGGTGGTCGGAAGAGTTCTCAAACGATAGGGAAAATTAAGTGAGCAGAGAACTGATGAAAGAATTAATTTTCTTTGAGAAAGAGTGACAAAGTACATGGCATATAGAGGTAACTGGAAAAATTTGTTGGGAACTGGTGACTTCTTTTTAATGAATGATCTCATACACTGTAGATTAAAGAAATGCAGTTTGCAGCTGGAGACAACAGTGATGAAGCTTCTGGTAATCTTCAGTTCCTGTTTCATAACTGCAGATGGGCCAATGAGATGGAGTAGCTAAACCCCAAGCACAGCAGTTCGACAAAGCACCTGGTGGAAATGCAGTTTATAGAACAAGCGGTCCCGAACAAGAACAAAGACACTGATGCTTCTGCTGAGTGTCTTAAAAGCCCCCAAGTGTGAAGGCACAGGAAGAACTAAGGCACACTCATGCAGTCCAGGAAGCCTGGGGAGTTTAGGAAGGAGATGGGCCTATTTTTGTAGCAGAAGACTGAATGATCTGACTGTATAGGAGAAGTAGAGAAGGTGTGCCAAAGGCAGCAGGGAAAGCATTGACTGCAGCATCATGGTGCTAGAAGATGTTGAAGAAATGTATGCCTAAGGCAGCCTGAGGACCAGGTGCAGGAGTTGAATGTCCAGGTTTGGGAAAGCTCTAGCAGAAGTGCATGTGACAACTATTTGCCAATTATTTGCCTAAAATTTGCCAAAAGTACCAGTAAATGTTACATGCACAAATACCCACCTAAGGCTTTACCTCTGCCTTGTATAAGAGTTAGGTTGGAACTGAGTGCTGATGTGAGGGAGCACTGTTATGCAGCTGAGTGTATTGTGATTACTTCTGTCAGTGCTAAAGGATTTGTAATGGTCATTATAGCATTGAGGTCTTCTGTAAAAGTGATAACAGAATTACTGCTCAGCAGGTCTTTATTTCAGTAGTATTTCACAGTGATAAAATGACATATAAACCCTATTTTTAAACCAAGTTTAATCTATTGTAAGACTTTACACCTCATTCTCGTACAGGCTTTACAGTAATGCTAAAATCAGTGTGTGTTTTCGGTATTTTTGAAGGAAAACTTTGAAATACTCTTTTATTTCCTGTTTAGAAAAGGCAGTTACATATTCCACAGAGAAAACACTGATATCTCCACAGCACAACATAGGAAATAATGTCATGCTTGTGTAATTGTACAGCTACTTGAGATAGCCTTGAATGACTTCTGAGAAGTTGTTGGCCCAGTGGCTCAAATGTATCTTTAGGATAACATCAGTGTTTTAATGGAGGCAGTTTGAAATCTACTATGCTATTAAACACAGAGGGCAAATTTATGCTTGGCATATCTCCCTTGGCAGTGTTGGCATTAAACCAGGGAGCAATTTCCCCTATTGCATTTAGCAACATGTTTCATATTTGTAAGCCGTGGAGCCGTTAAAATATGACTCCATTAATTAGAAAGTAATTGTGGTATTTCTTTCTAGTGCTGAGGGATTAACTCATTTTAATCTGAGTGTGGTTTACAAAGGCAGTTAGTTACTTGCTTTAAATGTGAGTTAAATCTCTAAAAAAATAATGACTTCATGGAGAGCAGGATTGGCCCCATGGCATGTGCCCAAAAATTGGGCTGTTGACTTCCCTGAGTTCAGTGGTAATCTTGAACTGAAGGGCCACATGATGGAGCCCCCAGGGCTGCTCCTGTAGGTGGTCTGTGCCTCAAATTCACATGCAAGCTTGGTATCTTTAAAAAAGATCATGAAAGGGAATATTAAACTGTATCCGGATTCAGTCCTCTGTGTTGATGCCAACTCTTGCTTTAGGGCAACTTCATAAAGCAGCAACAGGAAGAAACTGAAGCGTAATGGTTGAGTACTTGTCAGTATTTGCTGTCACCAGTAATTATTATTAGCAAATCCAGCTTGGCAGACTGGATATTAGCAAAAGCCAGCAATGGAGCTGGAGCTCTTTGAGATATTCTTCTTCCACAGCTGGCAGTTCCCATCCTGTTAGCTGGTGACCAGCCCGCTCTCCATCCTAGTTCATTGCAGTGCAAAGAAAAATCAGTTGGCTCAATTCATCTGTGGAACACTTCACTACTGTCAACTGTCATGAAGGCTTTCTAGGATTTTAGCAGTGGATTTGGAAGTATTTGGAAAATTGCAGGTAAAGCAAGGACCTGTTATTATACATTGTCCTTTACTTCGAGTAACACTTCAATCGTGCTTGGGTCTGTCACTGAAGGTACGTGCACGCTCTGCTAAAGTCTTGTCGTTCTGGAGTAGAAAACCATAAGCTTTAAGGCTAACAAAACATATTTTTAATGAAGGATAAAACATGCTGGGATATTGTTAAGGGGTTTATGATCTCTCTTGGCACATTCTCTTTTAGTGGATGTGGAGGGTCCTGTAGCCACGATTGCCTGCTTTGCTGTAGAGGGTTACAAAAAAAAGAGGAACAGAAGGGTTAAAGCTGAGAAAAGGCAGCAGGAGGGATGTGGGGGGCTCCCTGGGGGGAAGGGGAGAGGAAGTAAGATCTGCTGTGACTGAGAGTTTGCCTTTTACTTTTTGTTGGTAGCAGGCCTGTGATCTGTGGAAGGTCCATTGAAAATATTGCTTCCTTTTTTTTTCTTTTTTTTTCAACCTTGTATGTTTTACCATATTCCCAAGATTTGTAAAAAGGGGTAAGAATCATGTTATTTGCCTTATGTCTGTCATGCTTCCCTGTGATCCGTGTGGTCCCAGCCTTGGCCCCACATTTTGGTGGCTGATGTGTCCCTGACACTGCTGTCCGTCCACCTGCACCTGCCCTCCCTGTGGGGTGAGGGCTGCTCCCTGTGGAGAGCTGGGATCTCACAGGCTGACCATGAAAGGTTTTCTCTGCATCTTTTCTTAAGGAGATTTTACCTTTGGTCTTAGCCTTTCCCATGTGGACTGGGAGTTCTCACCCAAGATGCAGCAAGGAGACAGCCACCAAGTCCTCTCCATCTTTCCGGCTGTGCTCCATTATGCCGTCATCCCAACCTCTTTCTCCTGGTGCCTTCTTCCCTCTCCCAGGCCTCTGCACCCACTTCTTCTTTTCAACTCCTTCTTCAAGGCTGCTGGGAAACAAGGAACCCTGTCAGGGCTGTCCTTGTCTCCTTTGTTCCATGCTGTTGGGTAAAACATGCACTTAGTAGCTACTGGCAGGGAAGGTACAGGTAGTGCAGGAGGGTCCACAGAGATGCTAATGTGGTGCTGTGGGAACTGGGAATCTTGTTTTTAGGTAGATGGCTTGCACAGCTCTCTGTTATCCCTCTGCTGTTGAACAAAAGGATGCTTGGAACTAGCACTCCTTTTTTTATTTCTTTTTTTCTTTTTTCCCCTCCTAGTTCCTTTGCAGAAGCCTGAAGCGCAACATTGTAGATAATGCAAAATATTCTCATTATTTATTCATATCAGTGAGCATTCCTTATTACTGTCTTTGTTTAATGAAGGATTTAACAAAGCCAATTCTTTCTTTTTTCTTCCATTCTGCCTACTCAGCCTTCTCTTAAAAAAGGCAAACCTGTTAGGTAGATACTTTAGTAGAGAAACTTGGCTCTGGTGGAATTGAGTGAAAACCCGAGTTATTTATTCAGCTCTGAACAAAAAGCTTGTGATGTTGTCCATAACTTTCTACACTACAGAGTGATAATCTAATCTAGGGTGTTATGTATTTATATATGTTACATACATAAACCTCTGAAATGCAGTTGCACAAAATAAAGCCAATGAAGTAAAACTGAGAACCCAGAAGACGGAAAGTTGTGCTAAGAACTTAACCACAAAGGTCTTGCTAATATATTTACTGATGACAAAATCTGATGATTCAATACAATCTGTCCCTGAAATGAATTAACTGAATGTGTATCAACTTTCCTGCAATGTGCATTGAATTTGATTTGCTCTGGTTTTATTTTTTTCCTAGGGCTGCCAGAATGAGTGCACAGGTGGAGGATGTTCGGGAGAAACAGAAAAGCAAATGACTGAATCTTTCAAGGTATGTGGGAATGATCTTCAGAAGAAGGTTTCTCCATGGGGTCCCAAAGTTGCAGAGCTAAGGATTGCAGAAGGACTCTGAGGCACTGCAGCTCTGGAACATTATCAGCACTCCACAACACCTTATGATAGTAAGGAATGCTGAGCACCTGCCAGGAACTGATAGGAAATTGCATCCCTCTCTTTTTATTTTAATCTTGTGCTTAGAAATGAGCTCGGTTAAGATACCATTCTTCTCCTCTGCCTCCTTCCTGAATACAGTGCTAGTAACTAAGAGCTCATTTTAAAAACTGTATGGATACAGATGTCAGCTTCCAGTTTTCTGTTGAAAGTGCAGAGCCTGTCAGCATGTGCTCCTTTGAATTCTACATCTGTCCTAATTTCCTTTTTCCCTGCCTTTTATACATCTTTTGCCTTTATTCTTTATGTCACACATCTGTAATTATTTTTCTCTTTTATTCCGATTTAGTCTTTAAAAAAGCCTTATCCATATTTTGCTGAAATATAAAAATAGTACTCTGAAAAACTCATGTTTTTTCAGCAGTTCCTGTTATTTCTGACTATTGTCAGCAGCACATGAGATGAAATTATAATGATATGCTTTGCAAGTGTCATGTTCTTCCTGATTTTTTTGGGCAGTGCCACTGCTGTGCAGTCTTCTGAACTATGCTAAAGTAATTATTTCCCCTTCAGTTGTCAGGCTTTAAACAGATATAAAAAATGAATGCTGCAGTAAATATACTGGACTCTTTGGTAAGGTTTATTCTGATGTTGGTCTCATTGAAAACAGCAAAGAATTCTTGAGAATCCATGACTACAGGATTTCACCGTGTAGCAACATGCTATTTAATTTCTATTTCCTCATTCTCAGCCCTTCCCAGTTCTTCTCTTCCTCATTTCTTTGTGTTGTGTCTCTCTGGCAATTCTGCCCAAGGAGGAAAATTCAGGATGACTTTCCAGCCAGAAGGCCCGATTTGAAAAATGTTGACAAAAGCAGGCATGCAGCCAATTTCGGAACCACAGGAAATCACAAGTCTGGAGTTCAGGGGTTGTTTTGTGAATTCACCTTCGATAAATAGATAGATCTCAGTAGATTGATTCAGCAGAGTGTGCTGGTGTATTTGCAAACAAGAATTGCTTTACGAGGGGGGACTCTTGTGTAACCAAACTGTACCGTGTCTTTCACTCATTGAGGCAGTCCAGAAGGAAAACAGGGTGACAACAAACTCTGGTAATATTTGGGTCACAGGTGAACTTGGTATAAACTAAAACAGACTTAAGGCAGATTTAATTATACCAGCAGTCAAGCAGGTGTCTTACCAGAGCTCCAAACACTGGGTGGCACAAAGTTGGATTTAGTCCAGGTTCCTTTCCATTGATATTTGTGTGTCAGCCAGAATGGCAAGTCATTGTAGTGGAGAGGCTGTGTGAGGGGAAAAATACATTAGCAGGTGGGACAGATGGTCATAAAGGGAATAATGCTAGGAGAAAGCAGCTGGCTCAAGCTGAAGTCTAATTTGTAAGACTTCATTCCTGCATTATGGCTTTATTTCTGAAGATTAGCTGCAGTCACCAGAGGGGTAGAGATTTCTAAAAAATACTGTACTGTGGAAAGAGTGTGTATGAAAGTTGAGGTGAGAATATAGGTCCTGGTTGTAGTATCATGCATTATAATAATTATTTTCAGCCTCTTTAAATTCACAGTAAAATTAAGAAGGAAAAGCTTCATAAATGAAGAAAAAAAAAAACCAGCAACAGAAAATGAAAATAAAATAGTCTGGATTCATTGTAGGGAACTTTGCAAGCATTTTTGTGGAAGAGCATTATGGTTACAATTTCAGAAACTATAGCTAGTAATATTTCAAAGGAATCAAGCTGACCCATGGGGCTGGCTATGCTGAAGAAAGCTGCAATTTTGTGCCAGTGACCTACGCAATCCAAGATTGTCGGAATGTAGAAAACAGGGTATGGTTTTGGTTAAAGCTTACATAAAACATATTGTTTACAGTGGGTCATGCCCAACATTTGACTGCCAGATTAGCCCTCTGAAGACATTTCTGTTTAGAATGCAGTGCTGTGATTTTTAGGTGGGGTGAGCTGCTTTGAGTTTTACTGCAGTTTCTGACTTTGAAAGGTGTGGTTAGAAAGTCCCTTTACACTGGGAGGGAAGGCATGAATGTTACCTACAATTTCTGGCAGGCAGTGAGCCCCTCTGCTGACTGCTTGCTGTTCTCTGTTCTCATGGACTTCTTCAAAAGCAGCAGATCAGAATTGGCATTTCCTTCATCCTGGCTGCTACTGAACTACCTTAATTTGACTCAGCTCTGCAGTTAAAAATCTCATCCTGGCAGGTCTGTGATTTACAGGGGATTTAATATATGGCATTTAGAGTTGCCGTGTGAGCAGTGATCTCGGAGCAGCTAAGAAACATTGAAGGAAATAGTGATTATGCTACAGTTTCCTGTGTTGTAGGAAGTGCCAGATCTCCAGGATTTATCTACTGGGCTCCTTCCACATGAGTGAAATCTTCTTCCCTCCCTCAACTGTTGTACGCACTTATAAATGTATTTGTTAATTTAAATAGCAGACGGTGATTTATGGCCACACTTAAGTTGTAGTTTTTGTCTGTTGCCAGCACTGGATCTCTGTGAGGGGGGTTACTGCACCAGTAATGGAGAGTACAATCATCCTTTGTATCACTGAATGTTTTTTTGGGAAGTTGAATCAAGAAGTGCACGTATCTGGTTTTGTTCTTATACTCGCATCCAATAATACCACAAAATAACACACAATTATGTCTAAGGCACTTAATTTTTATGACTAAAAATCTGGTAGTTCCTTTAATGCATTCATTCTGCTTATTGTGCTGTCACAAGACAGAATGAATGTTGTTTGGAGAATGGAGCAGTCTGTTTCCATATGTAACTCTGATTTGGTTTCTTTTAATGTGTGAATTAACTATGACTTGGAATTCCTAACACTCGATGTTAAGAAACTAAAGGCATCTGTGATGCCTTTTATTTCTCTCATATCCAGAAAGATGATTTAATGTGGCTTTTTGTCTTAGGATTTCTTTCTTTTCCCTTTGAGACTTATACATGGAGCACTTTAAAAAGGTATTACCTACTCTATCGTGTTTCTCTGAGTTTCAGTGATCTGAAGCTCTGGAAAAATTGGCATCACAATGGTGCAAAGTTCATTTCTTTTGTTTTACTTTTTAAACGCCTATTTAATGTGCCAAAGTGGTGCAGACTTTCTAGGGAATTTCTAGGGAACACTGGCAAGTTTGCTGCACTAAAGCAGAGTGGAGTAGCTGTGGCTTACAAGTGGATCTGGATTGAATTGCTTATGTGAAGACCTGTGGTGGCAGAATGAGAAATGTTTAACTGGGGCTTCTGTGTCTCAGTGCCTGCTTGTGCTCCTCTGAATATCTGAGAGTGCTCCCACAGAGTTTTCTGCAGACAGACCCAATCTTCCAGGCTCTGAGCCAGTGGGATGTGAGCCCGTGGCAGACTGGAAGCTGCATGGGCAGGTTAGTGCAGTGCTGTGCTCCAGCTGGTGATCCCTGTGGGGATCTTGGACTTGCTAGATGAGGTACAGTGCTCTAAGAGGCTTGCATGGCTTCCAGTTCAAAGTTATCTCACCTCTAGCCAGGTGAGGTGCTGGATATATCGGATTTTCCATAATGATGTATGGTTTGTTACTTGTTTCTTGCATTGCTGTAATGTTTTTGAGCCCAAGCTTTGAATTAGCTGACACTGTGCTAAGTATTGTACAAATCCAAACAGAAAGCTTATTTCCACTCTACATATATAAAACCCCAACCAAAATCTCTGACAATTTTTTCACAGAATCTAAAGCTGTAGTGTATTTTACACTAGAAGAAACTGAAATTCTTTTTCCAGTGCAGGTTCAAATTTCCATTTGTGGTTCAAATTGAGAGATTGCCAGTGAAAGTTTTACATTACTGCGAGCCATAACCATTTTTATACTTAGTATTTGATTTGTGGTAAATACAGTGGGATATAGGGTTCCTTACTCAGGGAACTGGGAGAGAGAGCAATTCATTTTGAGAAAATAGATGGTTTTAAGCTTTATTTTAGAAAACTATTTTGTATATGATACCTTTGCTGACAGTGATGAACAACAAACAGTTCTCTGTGTTTTTTATGAAATCTGAAAATTAATTTTTTACCAAACTTTCTTGTTTCCCATCCAATGCAAAGATGAAAGTATATAAAATACAAAATAGTCTAATTTTTGAAACATCATCTTAAAGTCTAAACTAATTAACTTTAGCACATTAGCATGACAGGGTTATAGTTCCTCTTCTTGGAGAGTTTAGGAAGCATTGAGCAGTTTTCCTCTGTTTTAATTTTATAGGAGCAGTAGGTAAAGTTACTGACATGCTCAGAGCATACAGATCAAGGGAACACTAAAGTATTTTTGGCATGAGGAAATACACACAGTGTAGTTACCACCTTACCTACAAGGCTAATAAATATAAAGCAATTTATATTGCTTATATAAATATAAAGCAATATAAAGCATGATTTATATATTTTCAAATATATATTATTTCCTCCCCAGCTTGTCCCCAGTTTGTCATTTTCTACTGAATCAATAAGTTATTTACCTGCCAAAACATATGTGCAGTCAGAGAGGCTTTTTGTCATACTGCCGATGTTGATTCTTCAGGGGTTTTGAGTGTTAGGTGGGGATATTAGAAGAATACTCTGCATTGCCATTTTAAATTCCATGTTAGACTCCATTTTACATTTTGCTTGATGAGATAGAACATTTCCTTTATTTTAGATTGTATGGGGAAAGATTTTTTATAGAAATTTAATGATCTCTTGATGCTGTGATAAGCAGTAGCTCCCCAGAGTGTGTGTATAGAAAATCTGCTCTTATATAAAACGTCTTGAAGCAGTGAAAGACAAACAACCAGTTTGGGTATCTGTAATGGGATACATACAATAAGGATCTCCAAATACTTTGTGTCTTAGAGCCTTAGGCCATCCAGTCCATTCTGCAACAGAAAGTGGGGCTCTCATCAGCCCCAGAGCAGGCAGGCCCTCTGTGGCTTTGTCTGCTGAATGCAGTGCTGGGCTGCTCTCTTAAAGAATCCTTGTTTTCCTGGTGTCCAGTCTGATCCTCTTAGGCTAAAGCCTTGTCATTTACCGTTTGGTAGGTCATCTCTGGATCACCTCCATGGAAGTACATAGCTGTAGCCACTGTTAGGTCAGGAATGCCAAGCTAGAGGCCAGTTCTGTTGTTGTCATAACACTATTTAGTGTGTGTGGGCTGGGCGCTGCCTTTGAAAAGGTTATTCTGATTTTATCTTGATTTCAACTGAATCTGTTTACTTTATGTCATTGTCAGTGGTAACAAAACTATTTGCTTTTTGTGATGTGTTGAATAAAAAAAGATTGGTGAGTAATAATACTGTTAAATCACTGTATTTTCTTATCATCTAATTATGCTTCCTAGCAGGTATGTGTATGCTGCAGAATTATTTCGGGTAATTTACAATCACATTTCAGGTATTTACAATCAAATCCATTCCCTCGTCTCTACTTGCCAAGAGGGAAACAAGTTGCGGGATAAAAAGTGGTTTCTGTGATATTCTGCATCCACATGGGCATGGCACAAACTCTTTTGAGTATTGCTATTAATTGGTGGACCAGACTGACACATATCTGCTGCTCTCATTCCAGTTATTAGGAAAGAATTTGGGAGCTGTGGCAACTCCTTTCAGTTTCAGCTTGATGGCAAGTGGTTATGTGCTTCTCTTCAAGTGGGTAATGTTCTTCAAATAGTTGCAGGCTTTTAGCAAATAGACTTTAAGCTGTAATAGAGGAACTGATTGTCCCATTATCTGAAGCTGAAGGATTTGCAAATAAATCTAATTGTCTTCGGCGAGTAACAGGAGCTTTTAGCCAAGATAAAAGGAAACTGCTAAAAAACCAGCCAGGGGCAGTTTGGCTGAGTTGATTTATAGCACAAGAAAGTGATGCTTTATCACTTCTTTTTCACTAGAAGCTTAAGATGTGTCTGTAAAAGCACAGAAGTTGTACTGGAATTTTGTAGATTGCATTTAGCTTGTATCATTTTCTGGATTAGTTTTTCCCAAGATGAAGAATTGCTTTTAAAATTCAAGGTTTAGCACCAGTCAGTGATCAAAGTAAATTTACAAACTGACTCCAAAACTTAAAAAATCCATAGTGTCCATACCTATTTCCAAGATTTCTTAAATTTTAATGTCATTGTGATATCATGTCCTCAGTTTTGATGATGTATATTTTCTTTGCTGAACACATTTGAATACAAGATACAATTTAGGAAGAGAATTAAGTTGGATTTTTTTTTTTCAACAGGATTCTCTTGGCTTTCCTGCTTGCATTTGAAAGGATATCCTAACTTGCCATGAATTCTCAGCCTAGAGAGTTGGAAGAGGTTTATGTTAATCCCATATTTAGCCCCTGTTTATAAGAAAGTACTGAGTGGAATGAAATGGCAAGCTGTGGCAGTTTCATTGGCACATCAGACACTGAATTTCATGGCAATATTTAAGTTTACCTTCTGTCTACCAGTGTGAAAGGGAGATGGAATCTGAGAGTCAGGTGTGGTTAACTGAATGTTTGAAATGGTTCCCATAACCTCTGTATAATATAGAGACTGTACCATGAAAGCATTTGGTATTTCTAAAAGGTTTTGAATGCCTGCATTCCATGAATCCACTTCCCTGCATGTCTGCAAGCTTATTAAAATCAGGGTAAGAAGATTTAATTGCAACTGCTCAGGACTTGGACATAGGAGATTATGATTCTATTCTTGGCAATTCCCCACAACACGTTTATGACTGGCCAGGCTACTTTGGTGAAATAATTCCAACTTCTTTGGCTGAAATTTAGGTTTGCAGTTAATTTCTTCGTTGAGCATGGCTACTTCTTTTAGAGAAGGTTAGATGCAAGAATCTGATTTTTTGTTTCAGTTGCTTCATGTTAAATACAGATTATGTTTTCCAAACCAGGAGACTGTGGTGTCCTGAATCTTAGTGCAAAGATGTGTTGTTATTGGTGAAATGTCAGAGGCCTCTCTACTTCCAGTCTTGTGTCACAGGGCAGTGTGAGCCCTCAGCTTGTGTTAGACTCAAACCTTCTCCCAGGCAAAGTCTTTCTAAAAATGGAACATTGTGTTTATGCTGCTGTGCAGAAATACAGAGGCGAGGAGCAGCACAGCATCAGGAATTGCATTAACCAAGCTGTCAGATCTTTGAGAAGAAGCAGTTTGTGTTAATACTGAATCATATGAATTAGGTAACTAGCTAACGTCTCCCATTAGTGAAGAGTGGTCCTAGTTCTGTTTTTATGGAAATGTTTGCATGCAGACGTATGAGAGGACTTTGTGCCATTACAGAATTGCAATCTGTATTTCTCTAAATGGAATTGCTTCTTTCTAATCTGAATCCCAGGTGTGGATCTACACTGCAAACATGAAGTGCAGTTGCATGGCCTAAGAGGATTTTGAGAGTTGACTTGCCCAAAAGTAACAGGGAGCTTACAGCAGTGTGTTTTTCACACCAGTGCAATGACTACATTTAAGCCTGCTCACACTTCCTGATCATCCCACTTAGTTGATTGGAATAGCTGTTACCAAACAGAAGGGTTTCATGGGACCAAAATACAGTGTGTCTGATTTCATTCCAATGTTTAATAGTCTCATCAGCATCTTTGTGGTTTGAATTACATAGAGAGAATCATATTTTAAATGTTTTAGAGAATTTTTTGATAGAAGAGATACCAAGTGACTGTTTTTTGTAGATTTGAAAATACAAATAGCTGGAGTAGAGGAGGTAGACCACACTAAAATCAAGTAGATTCTTTTCTCAAAATTTCCTTAATATCAGATGGAAGGTTTCATTCGGATCTGTAGGAATCCCATTCCAGCATCATTCTTAACCTTAAAAACACATCTTTTGAAACATGTCAGTGGACAACAGACTAATGAGTAATGGAGAAAAAAAGCCCCAAACTTAACAATTATAAATCCATGTAATTTTCCTGAAGCAGAAGAAATGAGGCTGTAAAGATTCAAGTAATTTTGCCTGCCTTACAATCCAGATTCCTACAAAGCTGGAAGAAAGGGTCTTGATTAACTTATATGGTCTCTGGATGAAATCAGTGGGAAGTTATGCAGGCAGCATTTCAGCAATATGGAAAAACTCTTAAAATTTAGCTAATGCTATTGAAATGAATGATATGTTTTTAGGGCAAAATAAATTTCTTTTATGCCTTCTCTATCATCTAGCCTGACTGTAGCTTTCCAACGTCTCTATTTCCCTTCTGTTGTGTTTTGAGGGCTTTAGAATATATTTTAAGCTGTGCTTCTGCCCTAGGTGCCCTTTTCTTTCCTTTAGGCAAGAAGTTTATGTCAATTCCAACCACTTTTCTGTTTTCTTGTCAGAGCAGGTTTACTTTCCTACCTACTGCTCCAGATGAAACATTCCTGCATCAGAGTTGGAGCCTCTGTCAGATCAGGGGAAGGTTAAAAAAGCCAGCAGTAGGTTACGCTGCCCTCCTTTTCTTGCAGAGTGTAGCAGAATCTCATTTGGTGAGACAAATATTTGAGAAGTATCTGTTACGAATAGTGGAGGTTAGATGCCTTGCAGGACTAGACTTAGTCCTTCCAGCCGTATTTTCTGCTGTCTCCATGACTGTCTCACAGCTGATTCAGAGCCTTGACTCTCTTTGGCTTTGTCATTTGTTTTGTGTTTGATTACCCAATGTACAGCCAACCTGATGCAATGATTCCAGGACTCAGTCCAATTACTTGTGCTAACGTATTCTCAGATGAAGTTTCAAGGAAGCTTTGTGTTGAAAGATTTCTGATATTTTTGATATTTACCCTGGGATTGCTGAAGATTAAATTTTCTTTTTTCTTTTTTTGGTAGTAGTAGTAAAAATAGAGCTTTTTTCCTCCTCGGATCTTATTATATCTTGGTACGCTTTCCATTCTCAAGCCTGAGGCTCTGTTGTAGATTTAAAATAGTATTGATGGTAAAAGGATTATAGGATAGCTTACATGAATGTTACTTTATACTTACAAGCTGGTAATAGATTTCTAAGAATTTCTTTGACTCGCTCTTGTTTTGAGTTGGTAGAATTCTGTGTTTGTGTTATTTCTACTGTAGAATTTATTATTGTGATCAGGGCCATACAGGGCTTGGCTCTCTACAGAAAGTGACGGTCGCTGCCCCAAGAGCCAGCAGTCTTTTCCAAAGAAGATGCTGGTGGGAAAAGAAACAGGGCATGACTGGGAAATGAATGTGGGATCTCCCAGTGACAAGGAGCAGAATGACTTTGTGGTGGCTGAGGGGGCTGGCACATGCCTGGTTCTGTGGTGCTTTTTGGCTGTCTGTGGGGCTGAGAAATGTTCCTGAATTGGCCCGGGCTGGCAGTGGTTGTCCCTCTTGACTGCCGTGGAGCTGTGGGAGAGCCACGTTGGGCCGTGTTTGTGGCTGCTGTTCATGTCCTGAGCAGTACTGGATCCTGTCTGGCTCCGGGCCGGGGGAGAGGCTGCTGCTGTTGGCTGCCAAAGAGCCATGGGACAGCCTTGGTGCTGCCTGGCTGGCAGGGCAGGGGCTGCTGGTCTTGGCAGCCTGAGCTGGCACAGAGCTGGGGCACCTGCGGTGTTTTTCAGGCTCTTTGTGTGAGTTTTGTGCACTCTGCTGCCTTCGTGCATCAGATGTGGTCTGTCCCAGGGTGACTGGGGAGGTTGGGCACCAGAGAGCCGTGGCACAGCCTGGGCGTTGCTGGCTGGGGGTGCTGGGGCTGACAAGCTCTGAATTGTCAGTGGAGTCTGCAAGAAGAGGCACAGCAGCAATTCCCAGATGGGGAAGCAGATGAGTGTCTGCTTCTAAGGACGAAGTGACAAAGGACAGCAAGTGATGGCCTGGCAGAGCCTTAGTTCTTAGTCCTTCCTTCCCAAGCCCCTGCAGGGAGATGGAGCTCCCATGCAGAGCCCTGGATCGCAGCTTTGGCTCTGACCCCTCTTCCTCCCTGTGCTCCCTTGCCTCCTGGGCAAAGGCACATTTCAGCATGGCAGCAGATCTGCATCTCATCAAACTGCCTGACTGCTTGGTCAGCTCCCATGACAGGGGTCTGCTGGAGAAGGAGGGGAGGGTGTTGGCCCCCAGCTGCCCCAGCATCAGGCAGATCCAGGCAGTCCTTGCTCTTGTGTCTGCCCTGTTTCCAGGTTCCCCAAGAAACTGAGGACAGGTTATGGGACAGAAGGTGACCAGGCCTGCTGGACATCCCTGGGCTGTGCTTGTGCCTGATGTCCCATGAGAGCACCAGTGCACGGAGCATGGGGATTGGTTTGGGTTGGGATCAAGTTAACTTTGCGTGTGGTGCCCTGTTCTGAATTAGTGACCAAAACATTGTGGGTCACATGTCACTGTTTGAGCCGCAGCTGAGCAGTGAATACACAGTGCTGAGGCTTTTTCTGCTCCTCACCCTAGCACCAGCGAGCAAACTGGGGGCACAGGATGCTGGGAAGGGGATACAACCAGGACAGCTGTCCCTGCTGGGGATAGCCCACTCCTCATGTCTGCTCAGCAACACAGCTGTGAGCTCCTGCTCCTCCTGCACTGGTGAGGCATCAGGTGGCTGGTAGTGAGCCATTGTGGTCTTCTGCATCACTTGTTTGGTTTTGTTTTGTTTTCCTTATTCATAGAATCGTCAAGGTTGGAAGAGACTTTAAGATCATGAAATCCAACTGTCAATCCAACCCTATCATTGTAACCCCTAAACCATATCACCCAGATATTAAACTGTCTTAGCCCATGAGGTTTGGTCCTATCATCTGCTGAGCTGTGGTATCCTAAGCATGTTGAAAACCAAGATCCATTCAATGTCCCATGAGCGTTCCTGATACCAGCGACATGAAGACCTGCACAAGCTTGGTTCCCACCCCTGCCCTCTCAAGCTCTCAGCCACAACTCACAACAACCCCAGGTAATGCCCCAGCTGTGGGGAAGAGTGGCTGGAAAACAGTGCTGGCAAAGATGAGGGTGACACAGCCATAGGGACTGGAAGGCAGGAAATTCTCATCCCTGGAGCCTCCTTCAGTACCATTCTGTACAGACCCAAACTCATTCTCTCCAACTCTTCTCAGCTGTGCTTTGTTACCTTTCCCAATGATAGTAATTCCTTCTGCTTTTTGTAACTTTATTGTTTATATCTATCATCATAGTAATACCTTTGTTTTTTTCTGTCTCAGAATTTGTTCCATTGCTGTTCACAAGTGCAAGGGCAAAACAAGTTACTTGATTTTGCCTGTGCTTCTGTGTTTGTTATTGCGTGATATTATCCCTGATCTTTCCTAGGATAAGCTTACAAATTCAGCATAAGAGAAAAAATTATTGCAGTTGCTTGTGATCTTGAATTAATCACTGTTGTGGGTTAGCAAAACTATTACAATCACCTAGTCTAGAAGTCAAGGAGGTTACTTTTTTTCATCAGAGATTACAGTCAGTCTCACTTGGGTGTATGTTAATGTTTTGAGGATCTCTGCTGAAACTTGCTGCTGTTGTTAGGTAACTTGTGAGCTATTTTACAGCTAGGGCTGCCAGGTCTGTTTTTACTCAATTAAGTGATAGAAATGCCTGGCCTAGCACAGTGTTTAAAAAAGTTTGGGTATATCAAATGAGTTAGACCTGTTACAGCTGCCCAACCTACTGCTTACAGCCTAGGATTTTCAGTGCAGTGAAAATAACTGCAGCCAAGGATCATGTGGGAGGGCATTGACGAAACTTGCTAGAAAGAGTAGGACAAAGTATGCACTTGCCATCTGCATCTGCCTGAGACGTCTAGGGTCAGAAAGGTAGGAATGCAAGGAGAGTAACAGCTCTGGCCAGGGGCTGCTGTCAGCTCCAAATCCACTTAAAGCTCTTTCAAAGGTGGGGTAGAATAAGTATTAAACCGACAGCTCGGCCAGAGGCACCAGGATGTCTTGTCACAGCTTTGATTAGAACAGATGGACCAGCACGTCACCTTTAATTTGACTCAGGTAATAATTGAGAAGATCCGTTGATGAATTCTATTTTCAAGAAGTCACAATATATCTTCTTTACTTGGGCTGGGTAAAGCTTTGCCCTGGAAGAAACTGCATGGGAATTAACAGGCACTTGTCAGATGAGGGGCTTCTCAAAACATGTCTCCTTGGGCTAGTGGCCCTTCCTAGGTGTAATGTTGCCATATAAGCCCTGAAAACCAGCAGTATCCAACTGGTTTCCCTACCACTTCCTTTTGCCACCATAGGCAGGGCAATCTGATTCCCGATTCCTTGCTAGAGTATCCTGGGCTGGGATGTCAGCAGGTACATCCTGTACGTTCCTTTCTGCTGTGACATGGGGATTTTGCAGGCTTGGAACTACGTCAGTTTACTTTGGGTAACAGGTGCCAAATAGCTGCACTTAGTAGACTATATGCCGCATCCACTTCTTTTTTTAATCTCCCTTATCCCTTTTGTTTGGCATTTACCAGTTTTCCTTCCAGTTTAATGGTTTTATTGGGCAACAATCAGGAGGTGCTTGAGAGCATGTTGGATAAACAAAGCAAGCAAAACACAAGCCCAGCTGAAAATTCCCTTTTGTGTTGGCAGGACAAACAGTAGAGGTCTGGATGGGTGCTAATCCCAATCCCTAATGCATCCTTTACGTGCTGCTTTTAGGGCTGGGGGGGAATGTTGGCAAAGGAAGAAAGTAAATTGCTGTTTATAAAGGTCATAGGTGATAGCAGGGTGGCACTGTGATAATCTTTCAGTGAGTGATATTAACAGAATTGATACATAATCAGTACCCTGGCATTTGTCACCTGGCCCCGCTCTACTCCCCTTTTGTGGGGATCTTCTGAGTGTGTGATTTCCCTCCTGGTGCTACTTGAACAAGTGAAGCCCAAAGGGTTTATGAGCCACCCTACACGTTGTGTAAGGTGTCCTACTTCTCGGGGGACCCAGAAGAGGTTGAGGTAATACTCCATGCAAGGTAATACTCCATGCAGACCACACTGTGGGACAGAGTACTCCAAGGATGATCTTCCAAAACCTCCTCCCAACGTGTTATCCTCCATGGGAAAAAAAGACCAAATGCATTGCAGCACATGATGCTGTCTTGACATAAAGAGCATTTAGATTCTGAAAGATTTGGGTGCTGTTGCACGCTGTTAATTTGCACTGCTTGGTAAAAAAACGGAGAAATAGACAATAATGGATAAAGGAAAAGAGTCTTAAGGAAGGATATTAAGAAAGTAGTGGCCAAAAAAGTGGCTCTCCAGAGAGCTTAACAGGACTATAGGAATGAGAAAAATTGCCTTTTTGCCTGTTGAATGATTGTTGCCCTACTGCTGTGTGCAGTTTACCCTCTAAGGTTTTACCCAGGGTGTTCCTACTGTTGTTTGAAGGAATTGTTATGGATCAAGTGCTGGACCTGACACTGTTGACTCAGGTGTCGACACGATGTCTGAAGGAAAACTGGTTTCCCCAAATTCTGAAAAAGGTGAGAAAGAGCAAATGAGATCCCTGGTCAGATTGTGCAGTTCCAGGAAGCTCTGTGGTCTGGGAGTTGTCTGCTCTTTTTCTGAATAAAGGTCGTTGTTTCCTACCTCTCTAGGCTTTCGGCATTCAAGGGACTCAAAACTGAAATGCAGTGAGTGTTTCTTCACTTGTGGCTGCAGCTTGCTGCTCCCTCTACACATGCTTGTGGGTTTATGAGAAGAACCAGGTTAAAATTCTTTCCCATCCTTAAAGAAAAGCTATTTGTTAACCCCAGCAAACTTAACGAACTGTTTTGAAGTGATGCCTTTCAAGTAGTTGTGCTTCCACCGCTGAGGAAGCAGCAAACTGGAGTCATAAAAGCAGGAATCAGCACACTGATGGGAGTTCGAGGAGAAGAGGCTTCGTACGATAATTACGGTCCCCAGGCCAATTTATTGTAAAGATAATTATCCTAATGAAGGTGACCTGAGATGTGGAAGCCTGGAGTCCAGGGAAAGCAGTTGATAAGACTGGAATAGGGAGTTCTTTAGAAGCTGTGATTCTTTGCAGAGATAAACCCGGAGACATAGTTGTGTTCTACATACTCACTTAAGCCCCATTGACATCCCTGCTCCCGTGTAATTGTTTTCTCGAGCTGAGTCTTGCACTGTGGATAATTGCAAACACTCCTCCGTGGCTTTTAATTGGATCCCCGTCTTCTGTGATAGCTTTTTTTTTTTTCTTTTTTTTTTTTTCTCTTTTTTTTTTTTCCCCCCCTAAACCGTGCTAAGAGGTTACCAGGTATAATTAGTTTCAGGATATCATTAGGTGGTGCTTCTCCCGTTGGAGCATTCACTGTCAGAAGAATAAAGGGAAGAGTTAAGGAGAGTAATTGTTGTTTCATCAGATTATGTATTAATTCAACCAGACTAATGCACTGTAATATCTAAACAAGCCTTATAATTGGAGGTAGCTGAAACAAGCTTTTAGCTATTCATGTGCTCCTGCTCTAAGTTAATTTCACATCTAAGCCATTAAGCAAAAAAAAAACCTGCCAACCATACCTAAACCAAAACATCTAATCAATAAGGAACAGGTCTTAGTTCATTAAAGACATCTTGAAAATTAGGTTGTTTACAGAGACAGGGGTACGTGTATTCTTTTTTCAAAAGCTTGGGGCTGATTTTGTCTCATTTTTCAAAATGTGTGCAGGGGGTGAGAAGTCCAAGACACCAATATCTCTTGCAGAAGCACCTTTTTAGAGCATTTGCAAATCATTTGGTCAGTATTCTGGACTTCCCCTGTTCCAGTCTATTCCATATGCACCCAACACAGAGGATCAGGATTTCACTTGGGGGTCTGTAGTAAGGGACAGTGCTATCTGAACTATGTTAGGAAGGAAAATAGAGCTTTGAGGAGGATTCTTTGAATCCTCCCTTGCCTCTGAGCGCCACAGTTTAATGCTCAGATGGCACAGCAAGAGAAGGGAGAGAGTGAATCAAGGCTTTGCCTACTTTGTAGCCCTCTCTAGTTGTTCATCCCCTACCTGTGAATAAAAGAGACTGTGCCAGAGATCTGCATTCGTTATTACCCTGCTGTTCTTTAGGATGATTCACACCACAGGAGCTACCATAAAGAAAATTAACTCTATCCCAGCCAAAACCAGTACAAAACCCTCTGGCACATGTCTACAGCCGGTTGTGGCTTGTAAGAGTCTCTACAGTCCCTCATGCAGGGAAGCATTTAGCCTTATTTGCTAATGGGATCTTTCTAGGATAATAACTTTGTGAATCAGCAAGTTACTGTGGCATAAGTAACTTGCTGACTGCTGGCTTTGATCTCTCACATTGGTTTTATGTATTAAAGGAAAATCAGTGTAACATCTACTTAGTTGTGATGGTGATTAATTTCTAATGATCAGCTTATATTCTGAGGTACAGCAATTTGGTGTTTCTGGAACTTTTACAGGGCTGTTAACCTAAGTGTCCAAGAGATTTCACGTGCTGATTCTCTGGTTTTGTACCTTGTACTGCTTCTTTAACTTAATTCTTAAACAGAATTTCAAAATATGCAACTCCTTGTAAAACAGCACTGTGTGTATGTTTGTGTGCGCTTTATGAATATTTTGCCAACTACTTAGAGGTTAGTTGCCTTTAACAATCATGCCATTAAATATCCCTAAAGAGAAAATATTAAGGCTTGTCCTTGTTCACTGATGCAGGATAATTTATAATCAGTTTGACTTCATTATTTTGATATACTTCATTTTTGTTTCTGTGTTCCTTCAGGCTTCCGACTTGATTATCAGCCCAGCTACAACGTTCAAGGAAAAACCAGACCCCACTGGTTTGGTGTTTGGAACTGTGTTCACTGATAATATGCTGACAATTGAATGGTCCTTGGCTTCAGGATGGGAGAAACCCTATATTAAGCCACTAGAGAACCTGTCATTACATCCAGCCTCCTCAGCCCTGCATTATGCTGTAGAAGTGAGTAGTAAAGTGATTTGGAAACCACAATTTTGTTTTATTAGCTCTGGAAGCCACAGCTTTGTAAGACAAGGACTATTACTGCCATAAGTTCATTAGTATTGAGTTACATCTTGTTTTGTTTACTGGTGTCCTTCCAGAATAATTGCATTATTTACAGCAGGGTTATGTGTAACACAGAAGCAACTGTGGCCTGGGGATTCCAGCACACTTAAAGTCCTAGCCTAGGGAAGGTGAGCTCTTTCTTGTGCGCTGATAAATTTGTTTGAAAAACCATTCTTGTTCACTGACAAGTCCAGTTACACTCCAGTTACAGTCTCTGATGTGGCAGTGCAGGACCATGCACGACCATGAGATTCTCAGAGTAGCTTTAATTTGGGGACTGAACATGCACTTTTTAAAAGTTACTTGAAGCTGGTTTAAAGGTTGCTAGCTTGGATTGCAGGACAGACTAGACAGGTGCTTGTTTGAAACTCTGAACAAGTCCCTGGAGCTCAGAACTAGATGTGATGCACTCAGTGTATACAAGTGTGTTTAAGGAGAGAACATACAGAAAGGAACTTGGGGAAGTGGAATGTTAAGTCGGAAACCAGCGTGGTTAAAGTTTCCGTGCTTAGCTGATTACTGCTTAAAGCTTTGTGCCTTCAGAGCAGCTTTGGCTGTACTCACACCTGTGTGGGAACCCCAGCAGGGCACAGACCCTGAAATGGAAGCCCGCTTCTGGGTGGGCTCCATTGAAATGTGTGGAGTTGCTTGTGCTGCTTTTATTATTTTTTACATTTTTCTTTTTTTTTTCTTTTCAAAATTTTTTGGTATTTTAACCACTGGTATAAGGGAAGCTTTCCCTGCTTGTTGTCCCTGAGCTCCTGCCTTCACCATTTTTATTTTGACTGATTTTTTCCTCATCTAGTCACCAAGCCTCCAGAGGTCCTGTGTAAATTACAACAGGCCCCCGTGGCTGAGGCTGCAGCTCTTGATCTGCCCAAGAAGTAAGAAACCACGCTGGAGTCCCAAATCTGTATTTCACTCTTAGTAGCATATTGCTTTAATGCTTGGCCTCTGGCCTGGTCTGAAATCATTGCTAACATGAATATGCTCTTATTTTTTTTCCACTTTTTTTTTTATTCTTTTACCCTTATTGCATCACGTTTCCTCTAGCCAAGAGGACAGACAGAGGAGAATCTGGTGTCATTGCTGTGGCTCAATGAATACACAGTGGGTATAATAAAAGTGATGAATTTGGCATTCCCTCCCCTTTCTCCTTGCCCTTCATAATGCAGTGTGGTAACCTGGATCTGCTGAACTCCAGATCCAGTTCCCGTGATGTACAGGTGTCAGATAATGCTGTTTTCACACCACTGTAGCAACCAACCATCAAGCAACCACAGCAGTTGCTTTCATTAAGCTGAACATTTCTGGAACACATCACTCTCTCCCTTTTTAATGAGTGAAAGGTTTTACTGAGCTCTGGAAGATTAAAAGTATTTCTTTTTGGAGAAAAAGATTTAACATCTTGAGAAGGCTTTGTGTTTCAGTAATGATGTGATTCTTACTTCTGTCAAACCATTGATCGAATCTTAGTAGTGACATTCCTCCCTTTTCCCTCTCATTAAAAGTTCTGTGAATGTGTTTGGGAGAAGGGTGGGGAGGGGAAAAAAATGTGTTCTGCGATAAGAAACTGATGTTCCAACAATGTGCTATCAGTTAGTAACTGGCCCAGAAAAAATCATATCAAAGTATCAGCCAGGTGACCAGCTATGCTATCCTTTATTATAGATACTTTTTTTCTTGCTACTACAATGTCTATCCTAGGAACAACTTCTTTTTCAAAATTTTGTGAAGCTTTTAATAAGGTTGGCATTGCCATAGGACTTATAAGTTTTGAAGGCAAAAAGTTCTGGGTTCTAATTCTGGTTCTGCTACAACCCAATTAAAATTTGTCATGTGGAAGGACCTAGCTCTGCCCTGGAACTGCACACAAGCTTTCTAAAGATTGCATTTCACTGATCCTTATGGAAAAAAACCCGTAGAATTTGATAACAGTGAAACTTGAAGTAGTCTGTTAAAATTATTTGTGCACAAATACAGGATTATTTTTTCCAAATAAAAAAGCTGCATATCTAGACTTACAACCACATAGGATGCAGTTCCAGCCACTTTTTGTGGAACAGGCAGAGGAGGAGAAACCTGAGGAGACTGACAATAGTGATGCAGTTAAATTCATAGAACTTACACTGAAATTTAATGTACAGAGAAATGCTTTGGAAGATAAAATTCTAAGAACTGTTGTCTATAAACATAAGTAAGCCCTTTAATCTACATGAGACTTGTGTATACGTATATATTAGTGTGACCTTATATAATGCATGTGTTTTCTGTCTATAAGTATAACCAGAAATTACCAATCTGTAACTGAAAATAACTGGATATTTGGTGGACATATTTTTTGATGTGGTTAGGAGATGCTGGAGGGCATTTTGTGGGGAGGGCAGTGATAGGATAAAGGTTTCTGATTGTCAACACCAGTTGTCTGGATCCTGCAGTTTGATGGGATAACTATGTTTAAATTTCCTGTAAAGTATATAGTGAAAATATTTTCATGCATTTTATCTCTAGTGTAAGGCTGCATCTCATGCAGACTAAATCCCATTTGACAACATAGGGGTATAAGGGGGAAATAAGTGACCAGTTCCTGCTACAACTACAGAAAGAACTTTGCAAGAATTCTCTCAATTACCTTATTCTCTACTTCCTAAAAAGATGTGTTTTGGACAGAGCTCTAAAAAGAATTAATATATATGTAGTAAAATTCTATATGTAAAATCCCTTATGTAAGTGAAAATGCTCTTTTGACTCAGATATTAGTCAGGATGTGAGGGACTCGTTAAGTCAAACACATGCTACAAATTTTAATTGCTGTAACCAAATTAGGGAAAAAAAAAAGATGTTTTCATCAGGAATTACGAAGTTTGTATTACAAAGATGACTTGCCTATACTTCAGATAAATATATCTCACTGGAGTGTATTTCCAGAATTCACTAGTTAGCATTTTCGTGTTTGAGTACTGTGAGCAGGAAGGTGAAGTTCTTATTTCCAAAATTTGCACAGCTCGTCACGGGGTAACATGTCTCCATTACTACTTGATTTCTTTTCCCTCCTTTTCTGACTTGGTAGTTGTTTGAAGGGATGAAGGCTTACCGAGGAGTGGATGGCAAAATCCGCCTGTTCCGGCCAACCCTGAACATGGACAGGATGGCACGATCAGCGCGGAGAACAACTCTGCCAGTGAGTACCCAGGGCATCTCCTGCTCCTAAAGTCAGAGCATGTTTTCATTGTCAGAGTGCAAATCTCTGAAGCTTTTCAGTAGTAGCATTTACCAAACATTTTAAAGTCTGATAGCTCAGTAAACCTTCATTAACAGATCTTATTCATTGAAGGAAACTGTTTGAAGTGCTTATTTCAATCAGAAATAATTGTTTCTTAATCAGAGCAGTGAGTGTTTTGCTTTCATTGTTGTCTCCCTGCTGCCTCACATGTACAGAGTGTTTTTGAGGGATGGGTGCTGTTCTGCAGGTATTGGCATGCAGACAGATGTCTGATTTGCTCTGGTGCTAATGTTCTCCCTTTTCTTCTTTGCACTTCAGTTAAGTTGTTCAGCCTCTTGAGTGCCTTTGGTTTTGGTCGTGCCAGCAACTTAAGACTGCTTTTAGCAATTGTATCTTGGCCAGTGAACCTCCTCCCAGGCTTATTAGCTTATTTGCTCTAAGAAGTTGGGAACTTCGGGAGACTTGCTGGCCCCTGGAGTTGTAAACCGGAGCCTTCTGTAGAAGAGGTGTTCTGTAGCTTGCAGCATGCCCGGCTGAGTTGGCTGCACAGGGAGTTCTCCACATGCTTTTGAGGCAAGAGGGGTCAGTGGCTCCTTTTTACCATCTCAGGAGGATACCTTGGAGCAAAGGAGGTCATTCGGGATGCGGCACAAAAAGGCACAGTAGCTAAGACCATGGGATATTAAATTCTGTGAGGAATGAACTCAAGGAAGATGTGGACCTCTATAGTGTGTCACTGTTGCATATCCTGAGGAAGTGTTCCCTGTAGCATGTGGGTCTGTAAAGACCACAAAGTGTTCCAGCTTTATTTCTCCATTTGCTTTTTTTCCTTTCTTTTTTCTTCCCAGTCTTTTGACCAGAACGAGCTGTTAGAGTGCATCCGCAAGCTTGTGGAAGTGGAACAGGAATGGGTCCCTTACTCAACCTCTGCCAGCCTGTATATCCGTCCTACCCTAATCGGAACTGAGGTGTGCAATACATTTTTTTTTTCCTCTCTTACCTTCTGTTTATTTAGGTACGAGGCAAAGTCCTCCATCCCTAAATGGAAACATTCAGCAGTCAGTAGGTGACAGGATTAAGTTTGGGGGTGGATTCATGGTTTTACTTTGGAGCCAGCGCGAATTTACGTTGACCACATTGCCACTTAGTGGCCACACTGGTTCAGAGCACGGCAAGCAAACAGCAGCAGCTCGCAGTGGGAATGGAACAGTGCTTGTTAATTGGGGTTGTGCTGAAGGACAGTTATATGTGACACGGTAGTGTTGAAATCCTGATAATTCGGGGAGAACATGATGAAACACGAATTGCTGTGTACGTTTTGTAGTTTCAAGTCATACCTGAGCTTAGTGAGCTTTCAGAAGATTTTACCCTGTAAATGAAGATGTCTCAGAAGAGACACTTTCAACAGAACTAAGGACTAGTTCCTCTGTCAATTTATTCTTGAAACTGGCCTTCTAAGAGGCTCCTTAGCAAATAGGTATTAATGGGTCCTCTCTGAGTTTCATGTGTGAGTCAATTCTATAATATTGATAAAGGGAATTAGAGACAGAGAGTTTATTTTATTAAATCCTTCAGGGCTTTTTTTTTTTTTCCAGCAGTAGGAAGAGAGAAGCATATAATAGTAGAGCATAGGACAAGGAAGCTAAGGAATGTAGGTTCCAAACTAGGTAAACTAAACTTCTGCAATATCCATATCTGTTAGTTACCATATGTGAGCATTTTGCATTTCACAATTTACATTTCTAGGACTCCATCAATTTAATACTTTTAAACTAGTTGCAGATCTTCAGATTAAAGAATCTTCACTCAGTGACTATAAGGTACTGATATTAAAATTGGGGTGTTTAGCCCTGTTTTTGGAAACTGTTTTGCTCTGAGCTTTGTTTCAGGATAGCCAACACTTGTGGCCTTTCCTCTCTAACATGTTTCCAGGTTGCATGTCCTACTAGGTTTTTATGAATCACCCCAGTTAGAAACCCAGGCAACACAATCTTTTGAATGATCATGTCAGCAAAAATATCAAGACCTCAGTTAATCCTGTTAGTTAGAAGTCTTTCTGAAGCAGTAAGGTAGACAGAAATCAAAGGAACCCTTTCAGCTCCTGGAGAACTTTGGCCAACACCAGACTTCTCACCTCTACCTTCAAGTATTGATGGTGATGACTTGGGAGTGTGAGAAGCCATCTCTCAGAGAGGAGGGGGAGAAAAAACTGTTACACTCTTGGTTATTGCCTGTGCTGTTGTGTCAACTATTTTTGGAAGGCAAATAATTATAGCTGTCGCACAGGCATTCAGAGAGCCAGCACTCAACTCTAGAAATACCAGTTCTAAGTGGCACTGGACAGTTGTTCCCACCAATGCAGCTGACAGTGGGTTCTCCACTGTTGTTGCTGCTAGGAGTGGTCTTGCCACTCCTTCCCCTAGAAGGCTTTGTGGGCTTCTGGTATGATTAATTAATAATCATTATATATTCATAATGCATAATAATGATATATAATTATTAGCACTTTGTTAAGCTAATCTTTGAATTCTCAAAAACTTGAAACTGTTTGAGAGTACTAGAATAGCATATAGATAAATGGAATGGATGTAAGTGAATGGTGACAGTATATAAAACTAGAGTTGTTATGTTGCTTGGATAGGGGGAAAGTTATATAAATACTTTTTATTCATTGCAGCGCTTTGCAGTGTCCTGGTAAAAGCACTCTCATGCTGCAGTTCCACTGAAAGCAGTGTTTCAAAAGCTGATGGTGCAGCACCTGATGTTTGAAGGATACCAGTAACTTGATTTGTTACATTCTTTGTTTTCAGCCTTCTCTTGGAGTGAAGAAGCCAACTAAAGCCCTACTGTATGTCATACTGAGCCCTGTGGGCCCTTACTTTGCAAGTGGAAGTTTTAATCCAATATCCTTATGGGCAGATCCAAAATACGTAAGAGCATGGAAAGGGGGAACAGGAGACTGCAAACTGGGAGGGTAAGAAAACATAATCCTTCGTTTTCTACACAGCTCAAAAGCAGATTTGGTTTTTAGTGAATTATCTAATCCAGCAGAAATAGAGACATTAAATGCAGTAGTTAAACAAGCAATGTTTAACTTCAACAAAGAGTTCAAAAATTTACTCTGCAAATATTATTTATGTAACTCAGTTGCATATTTTTGTTTGAATATTACAGCCAGTTGATTTTTTTTTTTTGCAGCATGTCAAGCTGAGGACCTGCACCTGGAAGGTGTCCTTGTAGTACTTTGGCTTTTGCCCTTGCAGCAGTTGTGCTGCATCATCAGTGCAGCAGCCTGCTGCCAACAGAGCAGAGAGCAGCTCTGGCTGCTGGCCTCCTTCCTTGGATTGTCCTGCCCATGAGTTTCTTTGCTAGGCAGGAAGTTTAGCTGTCAAGTGCTGCTCAGCTGAGCTGGTAGAATAATCAGAGGGCAGAAAATAACTTTCCTTCATTCAAGCTGATGTTCTGAACCTTTGTTTATGAGATTTTGCTTACTTCCAGAAATATTTTGTTTCCTGTGCATCCTTCATACATCAGCTGTGAAAAAGAGTAGTCAGGAGTCATTACTGACTTGATTTGTGCCCAGAGGTGAGAACTTGACTTCAGTGCGGTCAGCATTTTGGAGCTGCTGACTTTGCGCCTTGAATGTTGTTGAACCTCAGAAGCAAAAAGGGGTTTTTTTCCCCCTCAAAGCAGCAGGTATTATTCAGTCAGTTTCAGTCTGTAAGGCAGCATTTTAGAAAAACGTTTGCTACTGAAGGATCTGGAATTCATCAAGACAAAGTTGCATTTCCTGAAGATGCTGGTTCTGTGAATATCTTTTATTAAAAAAAAACAAACCCAAAAAAACAAACAAAAAAACAACAAAAAGACCCCAAAACTCACTTCTGGTGATATTAGTGCTCCAAGAGTTTAGTCTAGCATATATTACCCATCTGACATGACGTAGATGAATTTAAAGAAACCAACCAAAAAAACCCCCAAACCCAACAAAAAAACCAGCACAAACAAAAAAAGCCTAACCAACCAAACAAAACAAACAAACAAAAAAACCCCAAAAGCTCGGGGGGAATTGTTGCTCTCTCTCCAGGATGCCAACTGCTAAATAAAGATAAATGCTTTCTGATGGTTTTTAGTTGCAATAATTAGAATGTCCAGAATATGGAACAGGTGATACGTGTAAGACAACTTGGATGGATATGTTTGAGGTGTTGGTGCAATTCAGTCCTTCATAATTTTTGGGTTGTAGGTACAAACGATCTAGTAAAATACTAGTGGAGTACTTGCTGTGAAAATATCTCAGGGGCAAGCAGTGACTGTTGCAGAGCACTTGCTCATGGAGGTAGATGTGCACAAAATCTTATTTAAATTGAGGAGATGCCCTACCAGATACTCATAGCACTTTGGGCTTTTTTCCCTGAAGGAATTACGGTTCTGCTATTTATGCGCAGCAAGAAGCCCTGGAGTTTGGCTGCCAGCAGGTTTTGTGGCTCTACGGAGAAGATCACCAAATAACTGAAGTTGGAACAATGAATCTGTTTCTCTACTGGATAAATGAAGATGGAGGTATGGTAACATAAAGCTTGAAAACTTTAACAGAGTAGACAATTGGGACCGTAATCCACAAAATGGTATTTAGAATGCAGATCATAATCTTTTTAATGAAGATGGTTGAACACAGGAAATGCCTGTTCTCTTCTGAAAATTACTAGGTTTCTTAGGTGTGAGAGAGGAGATTCTGGAGCAGCTGTGAGTGCTGCCTGCTGATAACAGACTAAACTGCTGGGCTAGTCCACATGCTCAGAAGGGCAGAGTTCAGCCATGCACGAGGTCACACATCAGCTTTGGTGTCAGCAGGATGTTTGGTCTCCAGGGGGGTGTTGGCTCAGAAGCAGTGCAGACCTGCTAAAAGGCAGCTTACAGCTGGGCACTCTTCAGTCTGTAGCTTTGATTATGAGTGGCTCCCATCATCACCTGCTGGCAAGTCAAATATTCCTGAACCATGTCCAAAGCTGTTTTCTTTGAAGAATTTGAAGTTCTGTCCAGTGGTGGCAGGGAGAGAGAAACATGTCAGTCAGTGTCTGCTATCAGTAATGCTCAAAAGATGTTTTCAAGACGTATCATCATTCTTGAACTTATTTCTATCTCTTTCTACCCACAGTAATCTCTGAGCAAGGTACATGCTGATTAAAAGCTGTCTAGTTGGTGAGCAGCCAACTTTTGAGGCATCTCAAAATCACCCATTGGGTGTGCAAATATTCAGTGCTTGAGGTGTGATAGCTGCAATAGCTGCACCTGATAACTGGTTTGGAAGACTACAGACAAGGGAATTAAAATGATACCTCATGGCTTCCATGAATGCTGGCCCTCCAAGAAAATGAAGTGTTACTGAATTTTTGTATGGCAGCAGATGCAGGGGTCAGACTTATTTCTAGTGCCGGGGGTACCTTAGAAAACGGTCAGCTTTCTGACAATTCTTAGCTACAGAAAACAGGCAACATTGTGTGGGGATAGCAGTGTGCCTTGAGTAATGTAATGTGGTGGGGATCCAGCTGCCTGACTCCCGTCTCCAGTTGTGTTGCTTGTTCAAAATCATTACCACAAAAATCTTTACCGCGTCTGTAAGAAGAGGGATCATACTCCTTCAGTGTTGAATGAGTCTGTGAAGCTTTATGAATGGAGAGATAAATATTAGACATTTTCTTCTTGTTACGACAGCAGTTGATTTGTCAGTGTAGATAGATGGCCAAATTTATGCCTTATGGAACTTAGCTGGAAAAACATGAAAATAGATTTTGGCTCGTTCTGCCCAGGGAAGGACACAAAGCAAGGACATAATTAGAATTCAGTGTTCTCATTGTGCTTAAACCAGGAATATGCTGGAAATATGCAGCTGCAGCACCGTACTGTTCCAAAGATCTGCCAATCACTGTGTTACCAGTGCACTGCTGAATGGTGCTATTGTGAGGTGGCTGTAGCAAACAACTTGTAATTCCTGCCACCCAAGCGGGCTGTCCATCCGCTGGCAAACCTGTCATTTCACAGGACATGGGGCATTATCCTCATGGAGCACTTTGCTGTCTCCCAGGGTGTTGAGTAACTCTTAATTTGTGGGATCTTTGGCTGAGAATCACTCACACTGCCAGCGTGTCATCACATACCTGCCTGTAGCTTTGCACGGGATTTGTGCTTGTCATTGTGTCCTGTCACTTCACAAAGGACACTCGCTCAGGCTGTGGTTTGGTTTTGTTATGCAAATGCTGCAGCTGAGAGGGATCAAAAAGAGTGAGGCAGAAACTGCAGATCATCATCAAAAGGAAGTGCTCTTCTTTGTGTGTTCTGAGGTCACTGCCGGGAGCTGAACTGCTCTACTGCTCTCCTTGGTTTATAACCGGAGGCTTATTCCCAGGAAAGCCTGGACTGGAGGATAGCCATGCTTCCAGTGGGAGCAGGCTTTCCTTGCAGCCTTTGCTGTATATTTTCAGTTACAGCATTGTACCTAAAGGTGACATGTTGTCCTGGATGGCAGGAGGAGCCTGAAAAAATATTTTGTTTGCAGCATCAAGAAAAAAAATGCTCAATTTTTGGTAAAATAGCATGACTTGCTCTGTACTGTTCTGGTGTTCCCAGTGCTGCTCTGAGGTTTATAGTATGACCAAAACTGGATCCCTGCTATTGAATAAATACTTTATTCATCACATCCTATTTATAGTTTTTATGGAAGTGCAAAATTTAGACACCCTACAGTCCCTTCCACATGTCTCTTCAGAGCATGTAACTATCCCAAGAAGCTCTTGACACTGAAACTCACTTCCTGTCACAATGTCTATTCTTCTGCCTAGAGTATTGGCTTGACTTTATGGAAAACCTTAAAATTTAAACATAAGTCCAACCTGAAGATTGCTAACTATCAAATCTGTGTGCAATTTTGAAAAATTCTGTTTCTTCAAAATGATTTGCAGCCATTTGGGCTCTACTTCTATCTTTAATGTTAAGGCATTGTGAATAGTTTTTAGGTATTATTTAATATTTTGGTGCTGCAACTGGAATGGTGATTAATAATACCCACTTCAAAATTTCATCAATTAAAAAGTAAATTTGTTGAAAGATTCTCTGGAACAATCAGGTAAAATTTAAGGCAAGTTTGCTAAGTATTCTGTAGTTGGAACATCAGTTGTGCTGCAGAAGTGTCTTGTACAATTACCGTACTAACAAAATCAGGATTGTAGCTTCTGTTCTAGTAGAGAGCCCCAGGAAAAGAGTGGAGGGGAAGGCAGCGAATAGATGAGGCAGCAGACAGAGCAAAGGATGAGAAATTAATTGAGGAAAGCAAGTTAACAGATGCAAAGGTAGTTGCATGAGGGAAGAGTTGAAGAAAAGCCTGAGGGAAGTAAGGAGAAAGACCCAGAACAAACTGGTAGAAGAAGTTAGCTGTTAATATTAGTGAAAACAGGATTTTCTGGGTTCTCCTTGATCCTGAAGTTCACTTGGAATTTATCACCTTGGTAAAATATATATTTAGGTGAATTTCTTGGCATTGTTAGAGTGTGACTAGTACTGACGGCATCCCATGAGCATAATCTTACCTGTTCTGTGTTCGTAAGTACAGGTGTTTAAAAGCTGTAGTTGTGTAATATGGAAGACCTTGTTTTAAAAAACCCTTTAAACACTCTGATGGAATTCTGTTGTTAGAGCAAGCCTATACCAGGTTTAACAGGGTACTGGGCAGACAGCACTGCTGCTGTAACAATACCAGGAGTCAACTGAAGAGAAACCCTGACATTTCCCTTCAAATGCTTTTCTCCCGCTTTTTGCAACCATACATTTTAAGCCCATCAACATAATTCAGAAGGCAAATGGAGTCTGTGAGCTCACAGTCTGTTTTTTGGGAGATGGACAAACTGATGTCATGTGGAGCCTGGTTTGGCATCAGTTCACAGAGAGGATGAGCTTTTGGCATGCCATGTTGGATAGTGTTATCATCTCTGCCGGATACCAGGGGAGCAGATGTTCCCAGGGTGGCCCCAGGCTGGTAGGCATCATATGTATACTTGACAAAATTCTACGGAGCAGCCTGTTTGGAACGTTTTGAGACTTTCATGTCCTGTCTGCTCAGTGCTGTTTGGCGGCTGGTTTGGCCTGGCACGTTTTCAAACTAGCTCAAATCAATTAATATATGTTATTGAGCTTAAACAGGTTCTGGACAAAATCTGTGGCAACGTCACCAGACAGAAAAATGTAATCGCAATCTTTGGTATCAAAGTCCACAGTATTTGAAGTTTTCAGTAAAAGAAAGGAGTGTGTTAGATAGTGACTGAGTCACAAATGCAGAATATCAGGTTTTCAGTGTTTAGAATCAGGTGAGCCCTGTGGCTCATGGAAAGTTTTAAAGTGTTCTCCTTGTGATAGTTGTACCAGAATGAGGACCAGACATGCATCACAAGTAGGAATTATGCTAGATAGATTCCAAAAAGGGAATGCTGTTGTTCCTGACTGTATGAGAAAGAAGAGATGGCTGATGTTATTATAAGTCTGGGATAGGTTGAGGAATGACACTATGGGCTAACCAGAGCAGAACAAACAGGCTATGCTAGGTCAGCACCTCTGTACGTTTTGGTATGGCAGTGTGCACCTATTACTGATGTGTGTATAGATCCTCATAAAAGGAACATGGAAGCACTGGTAGGAGGGTCCAAATTAATAAATTGAGGAGTTGACTGCATTAGAAAGTAGCAGGTATTTCCTGAGAGAATGGGCAATGAGTAGCAGATTCAGTGAATTTATCCTCCACTTCCCTTATCCCATCCCAGCTCCCAATGCCCCCTCTTGCAGAGTGGGGGGAGCCCGGAATATACTCAGGCCAGAGCTGGCAGGCAGTGCTTGTGCACAGAAATACCTTGTTGAGTGCTGAAAACAGCACTGAGCAGCTGAGCTCAACCTACTCCCACAGACCAAGGACAAATACTATGTTTCTCTCTTCTACCCAGCTGCAAGTGTTCACAGGATCTATAGAAATATTTTAAAGAGAGGCTCTGCTTTGAGAAAGGTTCAGTCAGGCCTCGATTCAGTGATCTTTTTGCAGCCAGGGAGAAAGTGGACATAAGATGTGTGTCTTCATGTTTTTATTGGATTTTTTATGTGACCTAGGTAAAAAATAAACAAAACTCTCAACGGTTTGTGGATTTATTGAGCAGGGATAGTATCTTTATAAGGTAAAGAAAGAAAAAGGGTTATAAATAGGGAAATAAAATGGTTAGGAAAAAAAAAATGAGGAATACTACTGAAAGACTCTGGATGTCTTGACTTTTCAGTGCAAATTTGAGAGTGTCTTAAAAGCCTCTGTCTGAAAAGAGGAAAAAGTCAGTCTTCTCTGATAATAGAAACCAGTGAGTGTGATGGCTTAAAATGAAGAAGATTAACTCTGATTGCTGCAGAGATCAGATGGAAGAACAAATCTACATACAAACTTGTGTTTTAGGTATTTACCAAGCATGGATTGTTTAACCAAGTGTTTATTGTTTACCATTTATCTACCATTTCATTAGTTTTGTTAGATGAACATTTATCTACTGTTCTTTTTCAAAAGCAAACAAGAAACACTAGCTAACAAACCAAACTAGCTGAACAACTTGAATTATTGTTGTTGGATTTTTCTTATGATTGCTCTAATTGTGTAAAGAGAAAATTAGCATGGAAAAAAGGTTGTCTAGACTACAACAAAGGGTCATTAAGGAAGTGTCCTTCCAAGGAGGGTTGGCAAGATTTCCACTGCTTTGCTGGTTCATTAAATGAAGTTCAAAATTTTTGGTGAATGTTTCATATTGCTGCTGTGAAATGGGTATACTAAATCCCATATTCCTGAATTAAGTAAAACATTTCAGGGAAAGTTGTGATCTGCCCTGGGATTATTAGGCATGACTTTCCCTCTGCCTTTCTATTGTGCATCTGGAGACTGAACCATTTCACAGTTTGTAGTGCAGTTACACAGTTATGTATACAATACACTGAGGAATAAAACCACCTACGAGGCATTAGGCATGTATATGTTAGTGTATTAAGTATGTTTCTTCCCCACCAACTGAAGTATATGCAAAAGGTTCCAAACACTTAACAGCAACTTATTTGAACTGTGTATCTGTTCGGTTCTTGGAGAACTCTGATAAATGTTGCAGATGATTGTTGTAAATCTTAAGGGGTAAGGATCATTTTTGATGCCACAGAATCGTGGAATATCTTGAGTTGTAGGGGACCCACGTTTGGTTATCAGTTAACTTCTGTTAGTTTGTTTCTTTGTTTGTTTTTCAACCAATGCTTCTCTTTTGTTTGGCAGAAAATGAACTGGCAACGCCACCTTTAGATGGCATCATCCTTCCAGGAGTGACGAGGCAAAGCATTTTGGATCTGGCGCGCAGCTGGGTGAGTGTTTTGGTGGTAATGGTTTCAATTATCATGTTATAACTTCAGCAGAAGGAAATATTTCTGGTGCTCAGTATCTTAAAGTTCAACTGATCAGTTTAAATCATATGGTCATAGACCAGTCTGGCTTCCTAGAATCATACAAAGACCTGGGTTGGAAGGGACCTTAAAGATCATCTTATTCCAGCCCCCCTGCCATGGGCAGGGACACCTTCCACGGTCCCAGGCTGCTCAGAGCCCCATCCAACCTGGCATTGGAAAGGACCTTTCAAGGCTGTGTATTCCAGCCTCCCTGCAATGAGTGGGGGCATCTTCAGCTAGATCACATTGCCCAGAGTTGTGTCCAGCCTGTCAGAAGCTCTTCTTTCATGGTCCCTCTGGGTGGCACCTCTTCCCTTCAGTGTTCCAGCTGTACCACACAGCTTGGTGCTGCTGACAAGACTTGCTGAGCATGCACTCAGTCCCTTCAACCTAGTGGGAACTAAGGGCATTCTAATTCAGGGATTCTCAGGAGCATCATCAGAATACCCCCACCTGTCACACAGAACAATACCAAGCTTGTTTAAGTAGCTCCGTGTAGTATTTAACATGAAAATTCTCATTAAATCCACTGGTACCAGCAACTTAGAGCAGGGAAACAAAGAATTACCATGCATGACCATAGCTATACTTCAGTCATCAGCTCATTATTTCTGCATTTAGTTCTCATGCTTCCAACCTTGTTTCTACTAAGTAGCGTGCCGCCTACCCAGCCACAGTCTGGAAGACATCTGTCTGTTTCCTGTTCCTGTTCTGTAATGTACCAATCCAAGAACTTATTAGGACACTTGGGACTAGATCATACCTTGAAATGCAGCAAACTCTGCCTTACTGTATTCAAAGGCTTTTTTGCAGCCTGGGTAAGGATGCTACACAGCCAAAGGCTTATCAAGCCCAGTATCCTGCCTCCTGGATTTGCCTGGGATTATGCTTAGAGTGGGGTAACAGGACTACCATGTACATGAATTAAAAATTTCAGAGTCTGTTTATTTTTTTCTTGAAACACATCCCTTAAATTGATTCCTATGCATTCTTCAACTCTTGTAGAAGGTAAAACACTTCCAGTATTAAAGCTATGCAGTGCAAATAGCTTTACTCATGCCTGCAGTAGAGTTAATTTTTGTATGTGACAGCTGTGTGCTGATTACAGTGGGAAGTTTCACTAGGGATTAAAAAAATACATCACATAAATTGGCCTGGCAGATGAAATTAATCAGCAGAATGTATCTTGCTTAGGAATTGTCTGAGAGTGGGATGTAAAAGCTCTCTTGATATAGTTGAGTAAATTTTGGACAAACTCTAACATGCTAGAGACCATGAGTAGAGAGATCCAGTGTCCCATAACAATTCTTCTTTGTTATTCCCTAATATACTGATATTCTGCACCAAAACATAGGGAAGTGCCACTTAATCATCAGCATGGTATCTGGCAAACCACCGGCATCTTTGTAGGGCATTCTTTTGATGAAAATCTACCTTGTGTGATACAGGGATGTTTGAAAAGATGACTAGATCGGAGTCAAAACTTGACTTATTGTCAGTAGGCTAAAAGTTATACTGGAATTGTTTCAATGTAGAAAACAAAAATACTAATGTTTTGAAACTTTCTACAATGTTTATGTTTGCTTCTTCTTGTGCAGGGAGAATTCAAAGTGTCTGAGAGATACATCACCATGAGTGATCTGACAGCTGCCTTGGAAGAGAACAGAGTAAAGGAGATGTTTGGTGCTGGAACAGCTTGCATTGTATGTCCCATCTCTAAAATTTTATATAAGGGCAAGGTAAGGAAATGTCTCCTTTTTTTTACCCCTTTCCTTCTTTCTTCTGAATTTTATCACAGTTAATTGCAACTTGAGCCAAAACCAAGGGAAATAGAAAAAGTGCACTGCCTGGAAAGATGAACAGTGTCAGTATGTTGTTTTCCAAGTGAGTTACTGGTTGCCAGAAGGGAACTTTCCCTCTTGTCTTCTGGGTTTTTTCCTAATAGCTGAAAATACAAAATCTCAAGTTCTGGGAAAGTGAAAGAAAAAAACAGTTCCCAGCCTGTTTGCAAATGTAGAAAAATACATTCTCCCGCATTTCTTTTATTCACCATTTTTTGCTAAGGTACCTGGGAAGGGTGAGGAGAGAAAAAGACTTTCACAGGGACCCAAATTTCTGAGCCAGTGCTGTCCTTCCTTCTCAAGTTCCTCTCTTCTTCACCCCTCATTGCAGGGATCCCAGCTCTGATGGAAGAGCTGTTTCAGGATTGTTCACAGCTGCTTTCATGTACTATTCACCATATGAGAGATTTCTCCTGCACAGGTGGAATTCCCCTGGCATTCAGACTGTTAAGCCAGCTTGGTGCTATTTAGTCAGCACAAAGTTAGTTCAGAGGACTAGAGGTAGTGCAGCTGCATAAAGGGTTGTGCTTTGTCCATTAAACATAAGTACAATAAATATCTTTTAGATGATGCTTCCTGAATGAATAAAATAGAATAAATGTATTGCTGTTACCTGCTGCTAAGATAATATGAGACATCGATGTGCTGAGTGATAAGTACTGTAAACACAAGTGCTGTATTTCTACACAATATGCTTTGAAATTAAATACTTCATATAATGTTGCTACTCTTGCCTGCACAATATTCCCTCCATTTTGGACAGATCTCTTGGAAGGCTTTGATTAGCCTTTATTGAACAACAGCATAACAGTTTAACTTTCCACTGGCTTAGCAATGCCCTCCTGTTTAAAAAAAACCCAACCAACCAACCAACCAAAACCCCAACAAAAAACCCAAAACTAACCTCCTTTTCCTACTCATAAGGAGGGCTAGCCAGCATGATAAATATTTATTAAAATTTTTGGCAACTATAGGGTATTCGTATATATTTAAAGTTATTATTACATCTCGTTCTTTTTCTTTCCCCTTCTCCCTCGCCTTTATTCCACGCCAGCACTTGCACATTCCAACTATGGAGAATGGGCCTGAGATAACAACCCGTTTCCTGAATAAGCTAAGTGATATCCAGGTAAGGTGTTCCCTCTTCTATAAATACAGATAAAATAAGAACAGGTGAACATTCGAAAGGAGTGGAAAATAATCTTTTTGGTAGTAATGCTGTAGATAGCATTATATAATAATGCAGACCCTTTTGTCCAGTGTGATTATTCTGTCAATTTTATTTCTTTGAGAACATATGATAGGGATGAGGTACAGTATGATTTTTCCCAGTTCATCTTGGAAGCTGGGTAAGAGTTGCAAGATATTACTGTTACCAGTGAAATCTAATACTGTTGTTAGAGGTTGCTTTTTAAAGGGAAAAAGACAGGATTATGAGGCATCTTAACCACAATCACAAATGAGTACCGGTTAATCAATAGAGAGATGAGTGAGGGGGTTAAACACTCACTGGGCACAGCCAGCTGATCACCATTTCCATTTCTCATTATCTTCCCAATCACAAGGTCATTTCTCATTCTTAACACAGTTCTTTCCTCTGTCATTTGCTAAATATCAAAGTCTATTTGGAATCTGTGCTTTATCTCCATGTCTGGGTGTAGGAACCAATACCATTTCAGGTGAGGTCAATGAGAAGCAGGTGATGGCCCTTCTTATTTAAGTTGTCTGGGTTTTTTTCCTTATTTAGTGTAGTTTATGGTGTGGGATTTGGGGTAGAGGGTCTTGGCAAGTTACAAAGCCCCTTTATTTAAGATCTGATAGCAGTTGCTTGGCAGTATTGCCAGGATTTCTTCAAATTGAGTCTGATGGTTTCCGTTCTACATTTTTGGCTCAAAGCGTTCTTAGATTTGCCACTAAAATTTTCATGTTCCTGCCAGTAATCCTGTGATCTGTGTCTTTCTCCCTTGAGGTAGTGAGCAGCATAAGACAAATTTATCCAGCCTTTTTCCTGGGGCATCCTTCCCTGCCCTCCCTGATCGCAGAATGTCAGAATGGGTCAGGCTGGAAGGGCCCACAGTGCTGTCATCTGGTCCCACCTCCCAGCTCAGGCAGGGCCATCCCAGAGCACAGGGCACAGGATTGTGTCCAGACAGTTCTGGAATATCTCCAGTGAGGGAGACTCCACGCCCTCTCTGGAAAATCTGTTCCAGTGCTCGGTCATTGCACAGTGAAGAAGTTTTTCCTCAGGTTCAGGGGGAACTTCTGGTCATCAGTTCCTGCTCATTGCCTCTTGCCTTACCACCCTGGTTTTCCACCACCAACCAAGGCTCAGGAGGAGGCTGAAGAAGTGTGGATTGTTAATAAACATTATCTTTCTTGGACCTTTTCACTTTACGTGCCTGTTGATGTGGACCTTTTCACCTTACAGCTGTGTGTGTAGTCTGTGTTCCATAGTTATATGCCAGGAGTAAATTTGTTTCTCCTGGAAAATGCTGGACTATTATGTATGTTTTTAATTCTGGGTTCTCTTCCTTCTTTAAAAGAGGATCAGTAGAGTTAGATCACATAATCATTGGAAGCATGATTTTAAAGAGATTGGTGGTTGCTTCCCCATTAAGAGTCAATCAGTGGTTGCTGGTTGTGTTTCTGCACCTTTCTGTCTGTGGAGAGATGGGCTCATGTCCAGAAGGACCCTGTGATGTTGCACAGAAAACAATGTTGGGACACAAAAAATGGGCTATATAATAATCTTAAGATGTCAGAGGAGAATCTTTGAACAAGATCTTCTATATTCTTTACCAGGAGAAAAAAATAGCAGATCTCTTTGCATTATCACTGCATTACTGACGTATCATTTGGACAATCTGAGGCTATAATTCCAAAGAATCTTCCAGTTCTGAAGAATAAAATGCAATATAAATAGCAGTCAAACACAGCTTTGGTCTCTGTGCTGTTCTGTTCCTGAACTGGGGCAGTGTATCCATTTCATGCTGATCAGTGGGAATTTGTAAAATGTAGAAATTCTCAGCCCCACCGTGTCCTGCATGTAAACCTGTGACCAAAAGGTGCAGAGGTGCAGGCTCCATATCCGCTGCCATTACACCGGTTCCCTTGTGTGCAGTACATGCTTCTTTTATTATTTTCAAATTCTCTTCATTATTGTGTTTCCAAGTCTGTTTTCATGCTGCCTGTTGTTCTTTTGCAAGTCTGCTGTGTTCAGTGGGATGCTTTAGATGTGAACAGATGTTCAGTGGAACCAGAGCTGGAGTGACAAATTAGAAACTCATGGGCAGAACTGATTCAATTTCTCATGCCAGTTGAGAGAGACAGTGGTGACACTGCACTACACATTTCCCTTCCTGTCACTCAGTAGATATCATGATTACTAAAGGCTGATAAAGACTTCAAATTAAAGAGCACACATTATATAAATTAATGGTGTGCTTATGAATGAATTAGTAATAGAACACTCTTCCATAGCTGCTTAAGTTAGAAGATTAAGGAACGAGGTTCTTTTCTCTGGGAATATACTCACTGAAATACCACTCAGCTATTTCTGTGGGTTTGCATCCATGCTTTGAGAATAAACAAGCTTTTGCTATGCCCTTTAAGACATAGATTAAGCTGCAACTTGAAAGGGATGGATAGAAATTAAGGTATATTGCTTATGCTACATGTTATCAAATGCATTTAAACACTGCAGGCAAGGCAGCAGAGAAGAGACATTTAATCAAACCCCCTTTCTTTCTCTGGGCAGTGGAAAACAACTAGAAAGGACCATGTATGTGTTAATTTTTACAAAGAACAACCTAGAGGTGGTGGACAGTGAAAGAGGGATTGGATTGACTAGCCTGAGATCACAAAGCCCTTGACAGAATTAAAAAAACAAAGCTAAACCTGCTTTTATTAGCAGAAAGAAATGTTCTTCATTGTGGTATTGCATCTTCATTCCCCTTTTAATTCTGGAAGCAGGTGCAAACTCTAGTCAAATGGTAGCTGGGACCGCTCCTTGCAACAAGGTTCTGTATCAGAAAATTAGATGATACTACTGCCTAAAGACAGCAAAATTTACAAATAACTGCAACTGCAGAACAGGAGCAGCAGAATTAATAATGAAAAGAAAAAGTGGATGTGATACTTGTGAAGGTCAGTTAGAGGTGTAAAGAGTAAAACTCCTTGACTGCTGGAGTAAAGAGTAAAACACAAACCCAGTAAACACCATTCCTTTGTGGATCTAGAAGTGTGTTTCTTCTGGCTCATCCTGGCTCATTTGGAGCTGTGTCTTTTCCCTGTTTAAGTGACCTATTATCTCTTTTCCTGCTGATGCAGAACCTGTATTGGAGGGACTTCCTTTTTTCCATTCTGGAGAAATTAAGTGATCTTTTCAGCCTACATAAAGCCTCTAAAATCAGTCTTCATTTCTTGGTTGAAAGTGTTTTTGAGCTCCCTGTATATAACACTTATAAGGGAAAGGACTCCCAGCTTCCGTCTGCTGCTGTCTCTCCACCTCTGAATGATTTGCCTACTTGAGCCCTGTGTGTGTTTTAGGGTCTCTCTGGAGCATTGTTTACAGGACTGGTGACAGAGCTTTAGAACATGGAACCAGTCTATCAATCCAAAGTGCTGCCTTGGGGCTGTATCCTCCCCTGGAAGGGGATACGGCTGCATGCCATAGGTTGCCTTCATTTCTGCTTGGTGATCCCATTCGTTTGTGTACGGAAAGACAACTTGTTTTATTTTGGATTACAATTCTCCCTAATTGTACACTGTGGTATTTGTGGTGGTTTTATTTCACATTCAATCAGAATGTTATAATAAAAAGCCACCTTGACAATAAAAGGAAATAAAACGAAATGTGTTTGTTTATTGGAGCTTGGGCAGGGGCATGCTTTTGAGTGAATTAGTGAGCAGGCCTCAGGGAGTAACTGCATTAAACTGATGGAAGTGAAGCAGGACTGTTCTGTGTCATCTGTAATGAGTATCAGCATTGCCCCTTCCTAAACCAGCTATTGTAATATGGGTAAAGCAAGCTACCTTTAGTCTGTGCCCAAATCAAAGGTAAGTAAAGGCATGAGAAATAATGTAAACTATTATCAGAGCAGTGAATATGAACATTTCTGAGGATAGACCTAAGAAGCTATCATAAACCTACACTGATTCTTTTAACTTTTATTCTTAAACTTCCTTTTTTGCTCTGTTTCAGTATGGAAGAGAAGACAGCGATTGGGCAGTGCTGGTGTCATGAAGGTGGCTGAGCTCAGATTCTCCAGACAGATCTGACATCTGAATAATGACAACTTCTGTAGCTGCCAGTGTGTAGCATAGTCTCAGTATCAATTTGCTCCCCCAGGATGATTGTTTCCACAATCTGGCAAACGTGAACACAATCATTTTGATTTCTACTGTAATCCTGTTGGTAGAAGCCTGTCCTCTTGGTAGAGGTGCTAAATGTTAGCAATAGAACTTTCCTAATGGTTTTCTTAGTGCCTCCTTACATACAGTCTAAAAACTTGTAAAATGCTCTTCAACTGCTCTTCAGTTTGGTTTGTTTACTGCCACCATCAGCAGAACATGTGTCACACGAGGATGTTGCCTGTTACGGAGTTCTGTTGACATAATTCTGCCTTTTGCTCTGTGCTTGGGAAAGAAATAGGTTTAGCCACACACTCCATCCTTTCTGCTCTGCTTGTATGGGAGATTCCTGAGTTTGCACAGTAGGTGCCCTTATACTCTGTCCAGTAACTCGGGCCTTTAGCCCAAAGTTCTCTGAGTCAGTCTAGCCTGCAGGATGGTCCCTGTTGGCCTATTGCCCCTTCCCTCCATGGGGATTTGCAGTGGCTGCTTGGGCAGTGCAGAACTCTCTAGTAGTTGGGTACATCCTTCTAGACATGATTTAAGAGGCTCTGTCAGGCCCTGCTGAGATTGAAATTCCCCTTTGGCCTAGCAGAGCTGGGCTCTGCATACACAGTGTTGCCTTCCAGGTGAGTGTCTAGAAAATGAGATTACACAACTTTGGCTGTGAAAATTAAACCACACTTCACAGCAACCAAACCTTTGGATTGAGGAATTTTGTTCATCATCACTCATGTAATTTAGGTCAGAAAAATGGTTTTCTTGCCCCTTTCACATGCTTGCTGTATCCAGCCTCCATTGGCACGTGTACTGTAGAAGGGCCCTCCTGTCAAGGAACAAGCAGTGTTGTCAACAGAACAGAAAATATCTAGAGGGAAAGAGATTTCATTCAAACCCTGATTCCATTCTGGTTAAGCAGATAATTCATACAAATGCTGTTTTCTCACATGCAGCTTTGGTACTTTGGAAGCAATACAGAGCATGTAGCCCATAGCTGGGGAAGTAACTTCTGCAAATGTTCACTAACCATCATTCTGTAATATTTATTAGCTTTCTCCTTCTGCACACAGCTTTGTTGAACAGCTTTAAGATACCTCTTGCCAAAAAGGATAACCATATTCTGTATCAATGTTCCAAAGTGCTACTTCAGTATAAAACTGGTGGAACTTTATTGACACTTTATTGGGGTCCTATAAGAAGTAAAAGTGAAACATTTCTTGTTCTAGTTTGCGGTAGAGATGCACCAGTACTAAGAGAAACATTTAGCACTTTAATTTTTTTAAGACCTACAGTATCTCTCCCATGCCTAATAAGTCCTTTGTAGTTACTGGCATTTGTTAACATAGTTTAAGGAGGCAAAATATAATTTCTAGTGGACCATCCATGCCTTATGCAGCTGTTAAAGAGCAGCCTTATGGCTTCCTGTTCAATTTGGTCACATTTTGAAGTCACCTCCTTAGCCATCACTTTTTCTACTCCCTCAGATCATGATTTTTCCTGTTTTTGACTGCAGTCCAATCTGATCTTTTAATGAAGAACAGTTGAAGGTTCTCTCTGACAACGTAACTATTGTTAAAAATTGATAATTTTTTCTTTAGTCTACAATTGCAAGCACAATTTGTTGTTTCACTTACAGTAGCCATAGTGTTGTGACCATTTGAATCTGTATCATGTGCTGGTCTTTGTTCAGTGTCTTACTATGTGTTATAAGCTGCTGGTAGTCTTTATTTAATTAGATGGCTGGAGAAACTAACATGGGGAATATGTCTAGATGCAGTATGAGGTAGAGAGTTTTATCCAACAAGACCAGTATGAAAAATAAAGAGTGCCTTTAACCAGAGTGTGGCATGGAGCTCTCTAAAGATTATGTAATGAGCAACCATTTATGGCTTACTGATACTGAACTATCTAATCTTTATTTTTAGTTCATCTTTGATTTAGCAGCAAATGGAAAAGTGAAAATATCTAACTTCAGATGCATGGCAAAGTGGTTGTGCAATGCCTTTACATCTCAGCTTTGATAGAGTTGATACATGATACCATATATCCAAAATCCCCATGAAGGCCTCAGTATACCAGCAGCAATCTATCCACTAGGCAGAATGAATAAGGACCAGTTAGAAGAATTATTGTATTGAAATGTAAACCTGAAAGTTGTGTAAAACTTTTCTTAAATTGGTTGCAAGTCATTTAATGTGAAGAAACCAGGTGGTTTCATTTGTTATGTTTTACACTGACCAGAGAGACACCTCTTTTTTTCTGCTGATGGAGACTTCAAAACGAGGAGGATTGATAGTGGAATGACCCACAGAAATGAGTTGTCTTTTCTCACAGGGAAGAATGAAAACATGGAGTGTGTGTATTGTTGTCTTGAACATCTTGGTTAATTGCCTTGCTCTGTGTCAGCTGAAGGCTGTGCTTGTTTCCAAGTGCAATCCAGGGGAATAGGTTTTAGATTTTAAACTTTGAAACCTAAATAAGAGCGCTGACAGGTCAGTATAGTACAGGAAATTCTTCTGATGTTGCATGCTGTCCTACTCTGAATTCTGGTTGTGTGTTTTATCCCCTTAACCAAAGGAAAGAAGTAACGTGTAAATAACAATCAGTATTTGATATTTCATTCTCCTTGTTTTTGCTTGTAAAATTTAGGAGGAACTGTGGTATTCCCTGAGCTAGTAACAGATTGTAAAAGAACATCTGCACATCTTTTCTCCATGTGCCCTATTTGTTTAATTGCAACAGATTTACATAGAAAGAGTATGGTACATCATAACTAGGCAATTACCCATTCTTCATCACTTAGTTATGGTTCTGGTAATTGATCGTTTAAGACATAAGATAGTCTAACATTAGGAAAATTTGAAACTGTTCAAAAAAGATCAACAAATTAATATTGTGTGATATTTGCATAATTGGCTGCAATTATTTAATGTTTAATTGGGTTGATCAAATGAGATTCAGCCTTTCACATGCTTGTGTTTTACAAACACTGGTACTTTAAAATGATAATAATGAAATCTAATTTTCATATGTTATTTCTTCTCCTCTTCATTCTTTTGATTATTATTTTCAGTATTGAGCATGTCCTTAATTTTCAGTTTGGTTAGCATGATTCATGACTAGGAAAAAAGTCCTTCAAATAACAGAATTTTCATGAAACTGGCATTTCATACAAGCTGTTCTGGTGCCAAGAATTATGGCTTCAGCAACTGGCATTACTTAGCCAGATTGCTAACTGCAGTGAGGGCAAATTCACTGAGAATCGACAGGGACAGACCCAGGTGAAAATGCTAATAAAGGTTCCTTGGGTAGATAATGTGTTACAGCAGTGCAAAGCAAACATGATTTTTCTGGGGTATAGAAGGGAAGACTGATAACACAAAAGCAAGGTAGTGAGATCTCTGTGCCCAGCCATTGTTTACACCTGTTCAACTATCTCAAGCCAAAAAGCAGTTATCAGCCACTCCTCTTTGTACATAACCTCTTGTTTGGGTTTGCCTAATTCAACATAGAGATGTCATAGATCCTTTTCTGTATAGTTTTATTATTTATCTTCAGGCATGAAGGAATTTGGAAAAATGAGATACATGAAAGTAATTTGGAGTGCAAATTATTTGAAATGTTTGTCTTCCAAGAGGTAGATAGAGAAGCAGCTGGGACTGATCTCAGAGCTGCTTAATTAGAGGAGGAACCCTCTTGAATTCAATGGCCTCTCCAAAACAATCTGCATTATCCCAGCAGATTTCTGAGTGTGAACTGTCTGTTTGCTGTGCCTTGCTGTGGAATAGAGTACAGAGATGTACAAAGTTGGTGGCACAGCCTGGCAGATTGTGGTACACTGTCTTTCTCTGCATGGAATTGACCCTACTGAGGATAAGTTTTAATGTTCTTAGTGGCAGGCTGATATCCTGAGAGGTGGCAGCTGTAAATGATGGCTGAGCATGCCCTGAGACAGTTGCTGCCCTGTTCCTTGCTGTCTTTCTCTCCCTTTCACACTGACTTGCACCCCTTTTTCCTTCTATTGTTGTCTCAGATCTAAAAGTGACTATTTAAACAAATTTACATTCTTCTTGCTTTTAGGAGTAGTGACAGTTTAAAAAAAAAAAAGTAGTTTTTTTCATATTCCAAGTGTTGAGGGATCAGAACTGTGCTTTACCACCAGAACATGTAATCTCTGAACAGACTCCCACTGGCTTTGTGACCCTGGGAAAGTTACCTAAACTCTTTATAAATGCAGTCATAGTACTACCACTTATACCACTTTCAATTCCAATCCAAACTTTTGCTTAAAAACTTATTTCATTACAGATCAAATTAAGCTTTCCAGAAAAAGCTTTTTCAGCAACGAGAAATATGCCATGTAAAGTCCAGTATTTCAAGGATTATATTAGGATAAACTAACTTGGTACTGCAGAGAAAAATGTTATTTAAATGAGAAATACATTCAAGGTTTGCTGCATAAACTCATAAATGTGTAACAAACGTAGTTCAGAATATAAAAATAAGCATACAGAATTATCTTGACAAGAGAAATTCGCCTCAGACTGGGCTATCCTATTAAAAAAGTGATGCTTGAAGGAATCATAACACTCTCAGTGTAAAGTCATTAGCATGGGGCTGTCTTAGAGGTGCACTTGGTCATGTAGCGCCGAGACAGACCTCTTTATCGGTCTTGACCAAAAGTTGGCTGAACTGCAATGCTTGCCCAATTTGGAAGTATGAAAGGCCTGTGTCCTACTGTATTTTGTCTCTATCCTCAGGATCTGGAAAATAACTCACAGGTCCTGAATCATTTAAGCTCAAAAACTTCTTAATAAGTTCCTTGTATTTTTAGCCATTAGAGAATACTGGCATTGCATTGGTGAAAAATACTGTTGTAGCAGTCCTCCTGTCCATGCCTTGCTTTGAGAATGATTTTTATTAGTAGGAATTCCAGGATATTTTCTCTGACTGTGCAAAATCTGAGTGCCATCTATAGTACACTTGGCAAATATATCCCCATCTCCATAAACAAAACTAAGTGGACCATTACCTTGAGCTCGAACAGTCAAGTACATTAGGACTTAGCAAATGAGGAGCAGTACTAAATTGCAATAGTAAATAGATTTGAAATAAGATTAGTGAATGGATTTGGAATTAAGTTTTGGAATTACTAGCTCAGATAAACAGAAATCTCATTAATCACACTAGCAAGGTTAACCACACCCAAATATACTAAAAAAAATTAATGGTAATTATATTCACCAGTAGTAACAGCATGGTTCTCTCTGAACATGAATTTATACTCTTTGATTATCTTAAAACTTAATTTATCCTGTCTGATTTTTACCACAGTCCTGCATTTTCATGCCATGCTTTAAAAAAAAAAAAATCTCTTAAATTTCGTGTTCATGGGAAGATTTTAAGGAAGATTTAAGACCTTGATTTTAAATTTTAAAGCCTTCAAAATACATGCAGGGTAAAGTTAAGGTACAAACAGGGAAGACAGCTTTGTGGAAGTATTTGACTAGTGTTCCAAATGGTTTACCAACACTGTCCATTTTTGGTTTTTACCAAAGAGGTATGCAGGGAATATTTGATAAAATAAGCTTACTGCTTGTTTTTCTAAGCAAGAGTTGGGGAGTTTTCTAAGAGCTGGTTCTCTTAACACTAACTCTTTATAGTTCTTGATTCTGTCAGGCTTAGAGCAGTCATTTCAGGCGGAGATGGAGGAGCTCAGAAGCTTATCTCAGGCGGTACTGTCTTGCAGAAACAGATTTTCTGTCATTTTATGATCAAAGTGATCGAGGTATGAACATGGAATCTTTTAAACTTTGCACCTTTTTACAAAAATTTTTCATTTTAGAATTCTGATACGGTGTTGCTGAACTATTGTCTCACACTATCGTAGTGCAGTAGCTTATAGGAAGAAAGCAAACATTCTTATTCTTTATGTAAATCACCTTCTTTCTGTATGCCAAATCCCCTGCTCACTATGATTTGGTCACCACTAGAATCGTGATCACTTCAGGTGAAATAGCTGCAGCCTACTTGTACTAAAACTAAGTTCTTAATGCTGGCAGCAAATGCCAGAGCAGTAAGTGAAAAGTCTGCTGTGTCCAGAACAGGCATGCCAGGAGCAAGAGTGAAAATAGCCATCGGGTCAGTGAGGGCAGAATTACATCTTCACCATCCTTGTTCAGTCCAGCTGAGACTATCCAGGTACACCAGAAGTCTAGCAGGATCAGAGACTGATGTTGATATTTAAGAATGCTCTTACTCAGTTGCTTAAGTACTATGTCTGTGCCTACATTTTCAACTTGGGCCCCTGTGTCTTAACTGAAACCTCAACCTACTTTTTGTATGTTGTAAAAGGTGGAATATTTGGTTGAACAGGTAATGCTCCATACCATCTAACAAGTCGGTGATATATTCTCTTCCCATAATGTGTATTGAGCCCAGTGGTTGACTGGAAGGAGACAAGTAGGAGACAAACATCATTAATAATTTTATAGTGAAGGATGTTCACAAAGAGTGGATCTACTCCCTTTGTCCCCCGGGGAGATGGCTTGGACTCACCTTGGCCACTGAGTGACAAAATGTAAAAGATTCTTTGCCATAATGGTGACAAGTAAGAGTTTTATCTGAAGCTATTTACAAACAGTTTCTGTTGGAAAGCAAGAAGTTGCCATCTACTTGACCTTTGAGGCATTTAGAAGGGCGCAGTAGTAGTTACATGAAATGGTAGCACGTAAGCAGTGGGAAGTTAGCAACTTAGGGAGAAGTAAACACCTCTGTAGGGTCTCTGTTTTCTCAAATGTTGAAAGTTAACTGGGTATTTTACAAGAATCTGAAGCATATAAAAGCAGTAAAGGACAGATGTGTGAAAAAGTACTGGATAAACGAAAGGAAACTCTACCTCATTCTTCTCTAAAGGTTTTGCAGAAGCACAATTAAGCGCTCCTAATGGCATTGTTACGTACCGACCATCTGGCATGAAAGAAGCACTATATTTGTATGTCTATAAATCCTGTAAGAACTGTATTTTGCTGGCAGTAGAAACAGTCTATACTATTTGCAGTTTTCCTCATCAAATCTGTAATTATGCAATGTTTCTGTCTCCAATAAAGGAATTTAATTGGCACCTGTTTGTGGCGTGTTATGAAATCATCGGTGTTGAGTACAACTAACTAAATGTAATTATCCCGTAGATGGGAGCTGCTGTGAAATAAATTCTTGAAGGCTGGATTAATTTTTTTTTTTAAAAAAACTCTCCTGAATAAAGTGTGGCACGTAAGAGCAGCAAAGCAAGGCTCAAGTGGCAGACGTGCACCTACCCTGCCAAGCCTGGAGGCTGAGCCAGTTGTCTCACAATAAAATGTTGGACAAATTAAGCAGCGTAAGTACCTACCTGCTAACTGTGTAGTCATGAAACAGTTTTTAATATGCCAGGACTGTGTAGCAGTTGATTGAATACAGCTCCCATTCTGAGGGTTTGGGGGTGATGAAGTCAAGGGAAAGAATGCCAGAAAGCAGCTTTATACTTGGAGCACTTATTTCACAGGGCATTTTTGGACAGTCATTACTCCGGACTATGTCAACCAGTGGGAAGCCTTTTGAAGATGGAAAGTACTGAAAGTGAGTGTCATTAAAATCTTGACGTTTGCCATGTGTGGTGGCTATATTTACAAAAGTCTTTACAAATTCCCCCTTTCCAGTGCAGGGAATACTGTGATTAAAGGTAGTACTGATCCATGCTGTGGTAAAGTAAACATCAGAGTACATTTTCCACCTGATTTGGTTCTCGGTGACATCAGAGAAAGCTGGCATGGATACAGGACACTTTAAAGAAGCTGTAGATAGGTAAGTACTAAGAGTTATAAATTACTGCTAGGAGAATGAACCTAACACATCAGAATCTGACTTTTTTTCCTATGTCTTGGCCTCTCTTCTTTCACCCTAAGGGAACCTTTCTTAACTGTAACTCCAGCTTGAGCTCCAACTTTCAAAACTCACTTATCCCAAGTAGTAAGTTGAGGACTGATCATACAAGGTGCTGAGTGGGCTTCAGAGACTGATCTGTGCCTTTTAGCAAAATTCTAAAAGACTTTTTTTTTTTTCCTCCCATTTGAAACATCTCAGTAGCTGACAATAGCTCTGTCCAATAAAGCACTTGCAGTATCACCACCAGCACTGTGTTGTTGGGGCTTGAGAGTACCAATTCTGAGGACTTCGATCCAGGATACAAACTACTGTAAAGTTGGTGTGACCAAAAAAACCCCAACCCCCAGTGTTAAAATAATATTGTGAGCGGGCAAATCAGAAAGCAAATAACCTTCACTGTGTTCATATAAAGTGGGTGTGAAAACAAATTTGGGGATTCCAGTATAGACAGAATTAGAAATGCCAGTTTTAAGAGCATATCAACAAAGGTGTTGAAGCTTTTCTTCTCCCTTTAATTTTGCTAAGTATTTTCATACTGTGAATCGCTGTGGTGATTTTTAACAGCTGCTGATGAAATTACCCTGTTGTCCAAGAAGGACAAAATTTTCTGTAGTAGTACCATTGTTGTTTTGGATGCTTCTACAATGACAAACTTGTAAAAGAATATAGTAGAATGTGAAAGGTGTGTCTACTATTCTCTCTCCCAAGGGAATGATTTTTAATGCCCAGTAAGAGAATGTTTATTGTGCTTCACCTACAGGCAATACTGTATTGTATCTGTACAAATTAGGGATTTTAAATTCTGAGCATTCAAGAAAATTGGTCTTCTGAAATTATTCCAGAGTAACCTCTGTTTATTAACACTTCTCATTTTGCACATGACATAATTATTTCAGAAGATTCAACTTCAGGTTATTCAAACTCTTAGTGGTATTGAGACAATTATCCTTAATTTTGATGGTGGTGTAAGTTAACCTCTTTTTTTTTTTTTTTTTTTTTTTTTTTTTTTTTTTTTTAGAGTGATGTAAATAAAGCTCATACACAAGGAAAGGATCCTAACCAAACAAAAGTATTTGTGAGATAAATAGATAATTACTTAACCCTAAATGAGAAACACACAACACATTTAAAATTTTAAACCCACATTTTAAATTTCAACACTACGTAAGTAATGTAATATTTTAAGTTGTCTTCTTATTAACAGCTACTTCTGTAAGTAAGGCACATGTGCATATTCACAACCTACAAGACGTAGCCTTTCAAAGAAAAAGTTGATTAAGTCAATACTGACTTGTTTTGTGGGATATCTGAAGTGGCATTCTGTAAATGCACAGGGGCAGACCAGCCATCCTCAGTACACAGCAAGTATTCAGGGAACTGCCAGGGTCTGCCAAAGGCAGATGTAGGCAAAGCCCTGGTCTAGATGGGGCCTGTGCAGGTGAAGCTGTGGCATGATCTGGAATTGTGTGCTTTGCAGGATTGTTGTGTGTGAGGGAGTTGATTTTATATCTGTCCTTTATAAATGTGCAAATTAAATATATGCTGGGAGGCTGCCACTATCAGAAACACCATCCCCTGTAAAACAGCCAGGGCAGCTCTGACACTCATTTTGACAGAAATTAAGTTCATCTACTGTACCACACCACAGTCTTAAAACAGACTGTGACTTAGCTGCCTTTTAGGTGGCATTTACATAGTTCATCACCAAGCACAGCCAGTGGAAAGACCAGTTTCATCAGAGACTACAACTGGTATTTATTAGCTCAGAACCCAACTTGAGGTGACGTCCGTGCCATGAGTGTGATGAAGAGAATGGCTCCACTCCTTTCCAGCTGCCCTATCCCTGACCTACCCTCTGTGGCACTGCTGGCACTATACCAGTTGCAGGGTGACCAGATCCCTACTTGGCCACAGAAGGCAAAAGCACATGCCCAGATGCCATATGTAGGAAATGCAGGGCTGCTCTCTTACCCACAGCAGCATTTCTAAGGATCTGAAGCCAGTTCAGAAATCAACCCCTATCAAAGATCAGGATCTGAGTATCTCCCAGGTCCCAGACACTTTTATTATGGCTCTTAAACCTTAATGCACCAGATCTTGCTTAAGTCATGGCTGAATTCTGAATTATTATTTTTTTTTTTTTAACATTTGTTTAGCTGTTATAAACCTTGTGCCTGAGTGAAGTCTGTAATTTGCTTTACTGTGAAGTCCCAGGCTGGATGAGAAAGGACCTTCAGAAGATTTTGGATCTTCTTCATGAGGGCATGTCTGAAAATTGACTACAGCACACAGTGGACAATACCCCCTTTTATTCAGGAAACCTTAGTGCTTTAAAATCCGCAGAAAAATGTCACAGATCAGCTTAGAGGGATTTCTTACCTCTAGGGGTGGGGTTTTGACCATCCTATGGTTCTGGATCCTCCCAGCTAAGAATCACATTGCTTTTAAATGCTTATAAACTTCATGTAATTCCCATCCTCCACTGCAGAATCCATCCTAGTATCATACAGAGAACAGAAAATCTGAGAAGTTTGTCAGGTGTTTATAGTCGTGTCTTGAAAGTGCACTCCCACAAATACCAGCCTATAAGCATAACTCATAGCACAGATACCCTTTGTTACTCCCTCCTTTTGCAGGTAGGATATTTTTATGGCTCTTGAGGAAAAAAACAGTAGAGTCTGATCTAAATTCAAGGTTAGAAATGCTCTGTAATCCCAGATGCCAGTCCCTTTTCCATGCAGGGTTGAAAGGAATGGGTCAGTCCCTCAGCAGTGGGGACAGATCCCACCTGTCCTCAGTTTGTTGTAATCAAAATGTTTACTTTGCTGTCAGGTGGCAGAAATCACCACGCAGTTCCACTTGCAAAGTCATTATTTGGCTTGTGAAGCTGAGAGGAGAGCTGGTTGTCCAAGACACGTTGCCTTGCTAAGAGAAATGACATTTCCCTTTGCTCTATTTTGGTGTCTTCATCATCGGTGCCTGTGTTAGGCTAGGAGGTGCTGATAGCTGCTGTCAGGTGAGTCACTAATCCAAAGCTCTTCAGCTTTCTCAATGGCTGTGCCAAGGACTTCTCAGACTGCTGAGTTTGTGGCCTCTGTGTGTGTTGAGGTGGGAAGCAAAGAAAGTCAGTGTCGTGAGTGTTTTCCTGAGGGACCAAAAAAAAACCAGTTTTGGGAATGTAGGCTTTGCTTGCATAGCACACTGTAAGAATTCTGATTGAGAGACCTCTGCCTTTTGGTCCCACCACATTCCTGAAATAAGGCTTCTTTTTAAAAAACAAGCAAGTTGAAGACATAGTATTACCTAACTTGATTGCCTGTATTTTTGGTGTTGTGGAAGAAATCCATTGAGACCCCAAATGCTGCACTTTTTCCCTTGTGCAGGGTGACTTCCCAGAGAGGCAAAGCACAATTTATGTATTTATTTTTTTTACTTCAGGGAATCCAGGCTGCAATCTGCCAGCTTGGGCAGAGACTTATTTAACAATATGTGCATGAAAGTCTTGTAACTGAGACTGGTATTATGCATATGGGCCATAACCAATCAGCAAATTTTTAGGTCAGATGGCTGCCTGGTTTTGGGAGGTAAATGTTGTTGAGTTCCTACCTTGCAATTCCTTACATCTTCTAGGGTGAATGTTAGAGCTTGATGGTACCTTTTAGCTCTCAGAGTCCTCTGGAAGGATTCCCTTATGCTGGTATATCCAAATGGCACAAAGGAAGACTTCTTATTCCACGTTTCCTTCACATTTCAACAGCAACAAAAAAATCAGCCCCTGTGTTATTTACCCATTTTTGCATACGTGTAATATCAACAAATTTTTTAGTACTAAGATAGCACAACCCAGAAGTTAAGAGAGATGTCAATAAGGGAAGATTTCAGCCTGAAAAAAGGGAAACCCCTAATTTTACAGGATAAGATCATATTAAAACCCCAACCTTATTTTCTTAAGCACGTGCATATCTCTGCCAAGCCTCACAGCCTCTTTATGGCAACTTTTTCCTGGAAAGAGAAAGTGGCATGAACAAGGCTTTATTATCTGTTACTACAATTTAAGCAGCATGAAGGAGGGCCAATGTTTGACTCAGTGAAACTCTCATCAAATTATATATATGAAGTTCAGGGCAAAATTCATCTGCTGTAGAGTTGTTTAACCTGTTTTTTTTTTCTCTGATAAAACAGATATCATCAGGAAAAATAACTTTGTGTTTGTGTAGAGCTGTTAGCCAGAAAGTGTTACGGTTTTCATTTCAAAAAATAAAAGTAATTTTTCAGGGAAAAAATAAAATTATGACCCACAGATAATCAGTGATCAACCAAGAATATTTTAACAGTTACTACTTCATTCAGTCGTAAAATGGTAAGTTTGAGATCTTTCACAGGAGAACTGAAAATCAAACTGCAATTACAGTAAATTGCAAAAACCAGGATGGCTTGTAATGATTTCTTTTTAAAAGGCACTGCTTCCCTTGGTGTGCATAATACACACTTCTCTGCAGCCCATAATATAAGTTTATCAGTTAAGTGATTTTCTTTAGGGAAAAATTATGAGCAATCTGGAAAGGAGGAAGAGATTAGCAGTTATCCTTGATCAATTCCTTTCTGTGCCTTTGAGGAAGACAGGTAACCCTCCTAGCTCCTTTTTTTCCAGCTGTAAAATGGGGGTGATAGCTCCCTAGAAACAAAGTGACTCCTGTGAGGGTAAATGCATGACAGGCTCTATGATCCATGAGCAGGGGAGGACCATATGGACCTGACGACAGATTCCACCGTGGCTGCCTTCTCCACATTAATTTGTAATAGCAGGCTTATTCTTTCAATTAAACGCTACAATCACATTTCTGCCAAGTTCGCTGTTGCCTCCAGTTTCAGTAAAACTTCACAAGCTGGAACACTGCCTACAGCTGACAGTGACATTTAAATGCGAGAAAAATCAAGCTTATGCATGGCCAAACCTTCTATAATTCCAGGCCTCGTCAGCCTACAGTATGGATTCTGGTTTAAACAAATAAACACCCAGCTCATTTTCACCTGACCTTGGAAGAGTTTTCATTGCCTAAATGTTCTGTTCTGAATCCCAGGTGATACCTTCTGGGATTATGAGTATTCGGAAGCAAATTAATTTTACCAACGTCAGGCATCTGGGCACAGTGTTATGTTTTTGCATAAGAGTGTCTGTCCATTTTAAGCCCTCCTCCTTTGTGCATGGGCACCAAACACAACTTGAACCTCAGGGGAGGAAGGAAAGTTGCAAGAAGGACTTCGGAGTCTATTCCAGAAAGTCGGTCTCTGTGCATGTCTAGTGGCCATAACTTTTGCATATGCACTTTTCCTAATTGAGCACCAGTTGTTCTGCAAATACAAAATTCTTTTCTGTCACTAACCAGCACAGAGTAAAAGAATCCACACAGGTGAGACTTGAAGCATTTACTGTGTTTAGCTTTGTGATCTTGACCCAAGCCCACAAAACAGGGAAGCCCTGCAGTCATCTCTGGAAAAAACAACACTTTAATTATTGCTTCATAGAGAAAAGATGGACTCGAGCTGCAGTTCAGTGGCTTAACCAAAATCTTTCAGCTCCAAAACTTGCCTGGCTGCATGTGCAGCTCATAACTGCAAGAGGCCTTTGGTGCCTGTGTGTGTTAGTGAAGAATTGGGCATTGTGGCCTCCTGCCTGGCCAGGTGAAGATGTGGTCAGGCTGGCTCTGCTCACTGTGCCTGCAGGAGAGTCCCCTCCAAAAGGAGGTCATTCTGCAGCTGCTTTCCTGCTCCTTCATGTGTCACCACAAGTGTTCAACTGACCAGACAATCTTTGGGTGTACAAGATGTGGTAAAGTGGCTGAGACACACAGACCCGTGTTTGGCCTCTTCCTGCTCACAAGTGAACAAATTTTGTTGCTTAGACACACGATATAATGGTGGTTTGAAAGAAAAAGGGGGGGAAAAAGAACCAAAAAGATTCTTCTGTGACCTCCACTGCAGAAGCAAGAGCTGGCATCTGGCCTGGAGCCACTGCAGTCAGTATCTATTACGTTCATGTCTGTATCCTGTTCCTGCTTTTGCCTTTCCAGGTTAATGCGATTTTCAAATGCCTGAACTGCAGGAACATTTGTTCCCTGATAAAACACTGAACTCCCAACTTTTCTTCGTTTAGCTCGTGCCTAAAACCTGCCTTGTCTCCAGCAATCATGTTGTGACTCCTCTGATTTCCACAGGCAGAATGACTCTAGGTTCTTTATCACAAATATAAAATATATCACAAAAATTTGCTTTCTAAGCAAATTATTCTAACTTGAGATGCCTGCTTGGCTCTTTCCTCTACTTAAGGAAAGACATCCATCGAGGGCTGTGTGCAGTTCTCCCTTCCTCTAAAAATTGTAGGGAGTGAAAGAAGTTGTCTTCTGTGCACAAAAGAAAAAACAAAATAACCTTGCATATTTTAAGTTCACAACAGCTTCCTCTAAGTAAACACAACACCACAAGGAGAACAGCAAAGCAAGGAAGCAATGGATTTTTAGATCTGCTGTACATAATCAACCTTCAGCCCTGCTTACAACCCAAGTGTGAAGTACTGTGATCTTACTCCTGTGCTTAGGGGCATTTCACCAGTGCAGACAGAAGGCTGCAGATCTGGCAGTGAAGCTGCATTTGGTGTTTATACAGTAAAACCATACCTGGCCACAGCCCCGCACAGGAAAAGTTGTACAAGGAAAAGCACATTTTCTTTTGCTAGAACAACGGAGTCATTTGGGGCTTCGGTTGGCACAGCTATGCCGGGGAAATCACAATTCACCATGCTCCTAGTTGGCATTGCTGTTAGCAGAAGTTTGGAACAGAGTCCTAGTCTCACAGGACTCCCATAGCTCAGGAAGAACAGATTGCCTTTAAAGTTGCTGATCCCAGGCGACTCGGGCCTTTGGTGTTTTCTTGACAGCCCTGGGAGCTTGTGTGAGCTAGAACAGGCTTTGCAGAGCTTTGTAATGTACTGTGATTTGTTTTAAACTAGAATATCCTTCCTTCATCTGCAACTGCTTCTACCACATTACTTTTTGGAGCAGACTGGAGTACCTCTCCATTTTTCCTTTAACCCCTAACCACTTATTTATCTGATACAAGAAGTTTGCTATAGGTTGGGAAATTGGACGTTGTTCTGGTTACCATCCCAGCTTTAAATGTTGTGTAGAAAAAAATTAGGTCAACCCTCCAAACAAAAAAATATTCTCTTTTCCCTGCCAAACAGCACTCTGTTCTCAAAAAAAAAAAAAAAAAAAAAAAAAAAAAAAAAAAAAAAAAAAGAGTCAAAACCAAATACGGAGAACAGAGGTGTATTTCAACATGAAACCTTCTATATTGGTCCTGCCAAGAAACACAACAGTATTAATTAATTTTGTACTTATTTAAAAGCTTTAGTACTATGTTCCTTCCAAACCAAACAAAAACCGATATAAAATTCCTCTTATGCTGAAATAATGTACAAAGGGGAGCATTTGGGACAGAGTGGACCACAATCACCATCATCTTAATCCCAAAAGTGCTACCTTGTAAGTTTAGTTTCTTACACCACATTCTCTATTTTCTCATTACTGCTCCCCAGATTATTACCAGCAGCATTCAGAGTCATATCAAAATAATTTTTAATTCTTTGCCGTTTGGATTTCAGCCAAATTCAGCCTTTCTGATGGTCAGTTCAGTGACAAGTTCCTGGTGGGAGGATGCCCTCGGCAGACAGAGGGTGGGGTTGCTGCTCCTGAACCCTCCGTGCTTGTCTGCCAGAGAGGTGATGGATTGGCCAAGAATCTTTGTAAGGCTGTACCTGCTCTGTGCCAGAACTGAGTCAAGGTTTAGGTGTCCTGTCAGGAACACATTCCTTCACTTCAGTGTCTCTTCATCCCACTGGGGATCCTGTCTAAGGACCACCACTCTTTCCTTGAGTAGAATTAGCACAGACTGGGACAAATTTTACAGTCTGTTCTGCCTTGTCCTTTATATTGCTCTCAGTTCCACCTGGCCAGTGGATGGATGAGATCTGGTCCATAATAAAGTTGTGCTCATACCTTCTCTCCTCCTGGCAATGCTGCCAGGACAATCTGATTGCTGCCACTGCTGCAAGGCTCTGGGAAGAGG